>NC_081145.1:14624271-15824271 GCF_958295425.1 Solea solea | reverse complement strand
ATGCATCATTAAATTAATCTAATTAAAAAAAAGAACAATCCTACAGAGCAGCATTTTTAACACTTTAATTTTAATATTGTTTAATGATTATTTTTAATTTGGGAGATGGTGGTGTGATGTATGGTGTGATAATGATCTACAGTTGCACCCGTACGACTGTACAAGTTGTTTTAAATCTTTAAATCCACTTTGTGATCAATGGTTCAGTCCTTGTGTGATTATCGTTTCCAATCAAGTGCCGACACACACAAAGGTCAGGGAGAATTCGCCCCCCACCACCTAAAAATAAGCCGCTTTAATCAGGTTGCAGATGGCCTGATAAGCAGCAGGGTGGTATTATGGACTGGTCGTGTGGCGCAGCTGAGGCGTGTCAGCGATAGCATCTGCACCGCGTCTCTAAAGGTGCCTCTGTGTCTTTCATGTCAGGTGAGTGTGCTGACATTCTGCCACATCCAGACATCAGACACAGTGGGCAGAGGTGTGCGGCTAGAACACAAGACACATACACACAACGCTCGTGTAAAAAGGCGTAGACACCCTCGAACACTCATGCACGTGCAGCGGCCACTGCCGATGTCATGTGTAAAGTTTGGACGCGAGATAGTGCCGTCGTCTGCCAGTGAAGTCTACATTTTGGTCTCTTTATCTCCTCAGCCCTCTGCCAATAATTACAGCCATGCCGTCTCTTGGTCTCAGCCGCACCAAAGCTGCCAGTCTGTTCAGATCCAGCCAGAGGAATTATCGCCCGCACCATCGCAAAAGGGAGCACACCAAGGTCAAGCCCTCTTTTCAATTTCACTTTTGTGTTCAGTCCACCTTGCCGTCTCCTCCTCCACTTACCCTCTCCTCCCTCACACGCTGTCACCTTTGAATTCACTCCAAGGCTAACCTCTATTTCCAGGAAAACCAGCGCCAATCCAAAAAAAATTGGTTTACTGAATGGAAATTGACAATTCAATTTTTGGAGTGAAAATCAAGACTTCTTTTGGAGTTGACTCCCCTTCCTCACCTGTCATACCGCTGAGATGCCCGTTCCCTGACACCCCTTGCCCCCCACCACTCGCTATCTCCGTCCTGGTCTGCTGACTGCAGCCAATTTCCTTGCTCATATGGAGACGCAAGATGGTTACCACTCACAGCACAGTTCAAAACACCCTGCAGCTTCCCCTGACTTCTCTGATGCACCTTTTACCCACGCCTGCTCTCTCATCACTAAACTGCTGTCAAATAAGCAAAACACTTAAAACCAAAAGGTTTATTCTTAGCATTGCTCCCTGCTGGATGTTGGGTGGCAATTTAAAAATGATCTATGCAAATGTAATTTCACTGTGTGTCATCCAACACAGCAAATTAATGAGTAAGCTTCTCCAACCCAACTATAAATTAAGAAGGCTAGATATAATAGCTAGATTAATGTGTTTTTCTGGCACTTGCCTAATTGCCAGAGGACTCCGGTGGGGCTAGTGCGAGCTGCCTCGTTTCTACATGTGATGGAGCGAGTTAAGACGAAGAGGGATAAATGTCTGCATCAACTCTATTTATCATTTATATGAACTTTGTAGTCTCTTCTATTGGTTTTAGTGAGGGGATTGCATGAGGTAAGTGATGGGGGAAAGATATGTTTCCCTCAGGGAACTTGTATTTGCTCCAGCCGAGATTACTCGTATCAGTTGTAAGTTCGAGTTTGGTTTGGATGACATTAGCTTCAGTCAGACTTTATTAGTGTATTTAAGGGAAGTAAATCCATAAATGGTCAGAGGGGCATATGAGCATGGATGGCCTATTTGGTAATGAGAAATGAGAGCTCAAGGCAGGGAGATACCATGCATGGGTGGAGAGGAAAAAACTGTGTAGAGGCACAGGAGACAGAGAGGATGAGCAAGCATTTGGGTGAGAAATATAGAAAGCAAGCTCCAGGATCCACAACAGCACACCGTCAACAAGTAGGCCCTTTGTTTAGCCTCTCAACTGATTGTTCACTTCGCACTTCGGGGTGAGAACGCTAATCCGCTGTGGAAAGGGGAGTTGGGAGGATTAACTCAAAGTATCCTTATTAGTGGGAATTCACTGATATTGGGGGGGCTGGGGTGGTGATGGGCGAGGAGAGAAGGTAGAGGGCAGAATGATCAAGGAGGAAGAGAAGAGCAGCAGGAGGGGCGTTGTGGATTCTGAATACACCTTAGGTGCCATATGAATCTTTAATATGGGGCTAAATGGTGAGGGAGGAGTGGAGAATATAAAGAGAGTGAAAAAGGAGAGGGGAATCTCTGAGGAGGTTACCGAGCACCCTGTATCAGACTACTCCCGATAAGTGCCAGCCTCTCAGGGTCAAAACTAATTCTTCACAGCTCCAGTGCAGCAACAGCGTCACTTCCTGAGGCAGAAGACGGTGGCAAAGGACAAACTTGCCTTTGTCTTTTAACACAAACAAAGACGGGTTTGATGTTGAGATAACAATAGATAAATGATCTTTCCAGGTGATAAAGCTCTTAATTGCTTTTGTTAAACACATTCTCTGCAAGAAGCATGGCCATGGTACATCGTTTTAATTACACACACGAGAACCTAATTAGTTATATCTGTTATACCAGAGGCTAACGTGCACCCAATTAGACCCAAATCAAAAGGATGGTAAATTCAAATAGGGGTCTTTGTTCTTCCATATTATTCATCAAGTAACAGAGAAAAGTAAAGATGGGACCCAACTTTCCAACGTGAACTGATATTATGATCACCTGCTATCCTTAAAACTAATTAAATTCATTTTCTTGTGTGAGTGCTCAAGCATATAGGCTGTCACACTTGTCACTACTTGTCATTCTCTCTCGCTAATGACAGAAAAAAACATTTGGCCAATATTGAAAAAGGTTTAAACAAGACACGAACAATATTATGGCTCTCATTCGACAGTTGGTAGACTAACAATGACAAAGTACATTCTGAAGAGTCAGACTGACTGCCGGAAGAGCAGTGATGACACCACAGAAAGCTTTTCCTGGAAACACAGGGTGATACGCAGAGATATTCTACTGCGGGAGTCTTGTGGGCGCTTCTCTAGCACTATGGTAACTAATTGTTAAACAGGACCACAGAGGAGATAAGATACAGACAAGCAAGCAGCATCTGCCCAGGGAGATTGGAGCTAAAATTATTCAAGAACCTTTCACAAATGATTTCCCTAATGACAGGAAGATCAACATGGGTAAAAATGAAGCATCTAATTCTACAACATCGTGCACTTTTCAAATATAACCACATCAAAGCCTTCTCTCCATCCCCATAAGAACTGCTACTTCCCTCCGCAGTCAGACATACAATCCCACAAACTTCCACATATAATACAGGTTCACTCAAAAAAAAATGTTTTCACACGCAACCATTGCGTAGGATTTTCCCGCCTCCCTTGAGCAACTTTACTGCATTTCAGATGGTGTATAATACTGTCACGGGGAAGCACTACAGCAGAGTGGGAGTGAGACGGTGTCTCAGTGCACGTAACGTTTTATCTCTGCGTTTTCCCCCCGTTAGCTGTTAACAACTGTGCAGGTCTACTGTATTTTTAAATCGTGCACATCAGTCAATAGAAAGCAGCTCGAGAGAGTGTCACAGGATTAGCTGCGGCTAAATTGAATGACTGTGAGATGACTGCAGCCTGAAAGTGTAGCCAAGCTGGCATGGTTTCCAAATATACCTGGTAGACGGAGAGACACTGCTCTGAACTCTTGTGCTCTTCATCGAAAAGGGAAGTTTGCACACATGTGGTCCGAATAAAGCATAAATAAATAGGTGGCAAAAGAAGTCGTGCTAATGATGTGTGGACTCTGGTGGATGTGGGTGGTTTTCCTTGATTAGTTCTATTCTACCTCAGCAGGACACGAGCTGAACACCAGGCAAAGTCCCATATGAGTGGTGGCAGTAGAGGGGAGGTTGGGGTGTGGGGTGCAACTCCTGATTGTTACCATGGCAATGGTAGAACCAAGGATCAGGAGGTTAGATTGCATGGCGTGCAGCTCTTGATAGCTGCGTAAGGCCACACGTGAGAGATACTGTATTTACAAGGTTTATAATCACTGTCAGCCAGCAGCTCGAGTGGTGTGTGTGCACACATGTGAATCTGTGCGTTAGTATTTGTGTGTACGTGTGAGTGTGAGCAAGCATGTTCCAATCTTCCTGGGAAACTCATCTGGCCTAAGCTTCCAACTGCCAGCGAAATCCTAAAATCCTACCTACCAGCTTTCTCATGAGTGACAATCTTCTCTTGCCGTTCCCGCTTGGTTTCGTACTTTTAGAGGAAGGGGGGGGACCACGAAACACATTTATTCTAAAAAAACGTGTTTGATTCTTTGTTGAGAGAATATTACTGCTGCACAAAACATTATCTATGTAATTTCCTGATCAATAACTGGTATGAACACCAACAGAGTCGCTCTGTTATGTAACCGTGCATCCAACAAAAAAACAACCCCAACCTCATCCTCGTTTTTCTGCGATATGCCGCTTGCACAGTGAATTTTCATGAGGAGATAGTTAATAGAGAAAGGCACGTTCAGAGTTCCTCTATGGGTGGGTGAGCCGTGTCGATTAGGCCAAGTTAATCTCCATCACAATAAATAACATTTATAACAAATGCTGCATGCCAAGGGAGGATGTTAACATTTAAGTGCAAACGAAGACGGGGTTGATGTGTGACAACACTGGTGGGGATTAATGGAGGAAGATCGGTAGGGATTCATATAGGAGATTTAGTGTGTGTGTGTGTGTGTGTGTGTGTGCATGGTAGTAAACTAGACACGGTAACCACAGTCATTCCTTTAGCAGCGTCAACAACTCTGTGAGACATTGTGAGACCACTAACAGACACACTGGCAGGGCATATGCACTCAAGAGTGTTTAAAATACAACCCTGTGATGGTTCACGTTCCCTTGGCTGAGGTGTACATTAAGAAAACAAATCAAACCAAACCTATAATGACACCACCGCTACTGAGAATAATCTGGGAGCTACTTTGGGTGAAGAACAGTTTTCTGGGCTGTCACAGTTCACCCAAGGGTCACAGTGGCAGGGAAGATTTGTTTTTGGTTAAATCCACTCCTGAGCTGCAGCAATAATTTCTCTCGAGCAGTGAAAGTACCAGAATTATGCCCTTGCTCTGTACAAAGAGACATGTAGATTTACTTATGTCTATATAGGGTGGAAGCTGCCGGTTCATGCACCTCTTTCTTCTTAAACGTATCTTTTCATACCAAACAGGAGTTACTCCTCTATCTATATCATATGGTTTTAAATTGACAGTTATTCTGTGCAAGTGGGGAGAAAAACTGCCGTGTTCCCAGGGGCAATGACCTTGCAGGGCTTAATAGATCTTTTCAGTGTTTGTTGCCTTGGTATGCTGCCTGGATTTGTTTACAATGCAGCATGCGCAACATCACAAATCAGGGATTGCATGGCTGTTGTCAGGGATTACCAGTGTGGTCTTTGAGTTTTTCATTTAAGGGCTGTATCAGGGGGGGAAAACAACTCCCATCAGGTCCTTGTCAGTAAAGACCATCTCACACATACATCTGCAGGACACACGTTTAACCATACAGGGGATTTTTGCAAAACGCCGGATTTCATCATGAATAAATAAATGATCTGACAGACTCTTTTGTCACATTTGCAACTGTGGAGAGAGACATAAATCAAGACAAGCGTATGACCTGAGGGTGAACATCACACAGAATTTTTTGGGAACCTGTAATATGTTTAATATCCAAGCTGTTTATCCTATACGCACGGCTGTGGCATGATTCTGTTTGACAGACTAGAGAGTGGAATCCTCTTACTTTCTTTTTTATGAGGTCAGCAGTGGAAATGGACAGTGTTCAGACAGATGGGGCCCAGGGGAATGAGGCAGGCAAAAGAGATAAAAAAAAAAAATGGGGAGGAGCATCAAAGCAAATGAGGGTGAGGACAGGAATGGAAAGGAATGGATAGAGAGACATAAAAATGTAAATTTAAAGAAGGACTGACGAGATAATTAACAAAAAATGGAAATAGGGGTTAAAAGGAGATTAAATGCATCAGTATGTTTCTGCTGGAGAGCTTCTCATGTGGCTCAACAGTCTCGGGAAGCCCCTCCTTAAATTTTGACATTGAGACTGGATCAGTGCTGTAGCTGACGGTGTGTAACTTTTTTCGAAAACAACGATATGACAAGCACGCCCACTTCAGCAGTGATTAGCAAGTGTATTTACTCGTCTCTCAGGATTGCTTTGACTATATGAAACACTACAAAGGCTTTAAAGGAAAGACCGTCTAAAACAGGCTGCTGATTGAAATGATTATCACGCCTTTTCATAGCACCTACAGTGGTGGCTACTGGGAAATGCTATAACTCTAAAGTGTTCATGTACTGTAGGATACTAGTTTATAGCAATTAATAGTACCCTCAGATACATGCTCTGAATCTGTCACGCTCTTGCGGTTTCCTTTGGTCACACAACAACAGTTGATTTCTGAATTTGAAGGTGATTACAGACAATGACAGAGGGGTCACAGACTCTCGAGGGAGTGAGGGAACCAAATTAGTTGTTTTTTCCAGGAAAGGGAAAATAAACTGGATTCATTAACAGTGCAATAAAATGACTATGTCGAATTTGCCAATTCAAAAAGTGGATTAAGTTGTATTCTTCAAGAACGTGCAAAAAATAAAATAAAAAAAATCACTATTCAGTTCAATATTCTGCTTAACAAGGCTTTAAATCTTGCTGTCCTCGCTGTATTTTCCATCAGTCACACAGAACTGCAAGTCCCACTTAGTTGCACCTGCTAACAAAGATATTTTGTCTTCAGAACTTGACAGACTACAGTCCCTCCCTTTACTCCGCCTGGCCCGTTAACTCTTCTGCCCCCTGAACATTGATGTGGCCACTTCTCCCCGCTCAGGCCACAAGGTCCTCTGTGAAAATGACTACTCTGAAGTGAAGCTTTTATAAAAAGTGCCTTTTTTCCCTACTTGGCCGAATAGATCTGCAGAAACCAGTCTGCTTCAGAAGCTGAATGCCTCCAACCTCCACCCTCTCCTCTCACCCAGCATCTTTTAGAAAACGACTCCAGCTGTATTCTGTATTTTCAGGGCAGGAACACAGCCCTGACAACTATCTCCTCCCTGCGACAAGCAATCGCTCTACACAGGGCTGCCCAAACAAAAGTGTTGAAGCTAACAAAATGTGTGACAGCCACTCACTTATGTTAACAGCCCACACACGCACAAGAGCAGCATACGTCTGCTTTGAGTTTTGAGGTTTTTATTTTCAATCACCCCTTCTCAGGTCTGCGCGCTGCAGTCTTGGGGGGTGGGTTAGGAGGACAGTTGACACTGAGCCAAACAGCTCCTCTCCACCAGAGATTTGAACTCTTCATTCTGCAAAGAGGGATGGGTGTGCAGGCTGGGATGGGGCTAAGTGGGGTGTGGAATGGGTTAGGGAGGGGGCTGATTTAACAAAACCGAGGAGATGGATGTGACTGAAGAGAAGAGGCCCATCAATAATATGTCATGGCTGCCTGGGAGAGCTCCGGGTTTAAAAATGCTGAGATAGCACAAGATAACAGACAAGTTTACTTCCCTGACTTTAAATCTAAATGGGATAACAAGTGAAGAAAGACTTTCACTTTGACATAGAAGCAGCAACTGTGCAGTAATCAATGTCAGGGGAGCTTTGTGGATACAATGAGCAGGGAGTGGAATGTTTACTGAATGTAGTCTTTAGGGTTGCAACAATTAACCAAGACATTCATTTGACCAAATTAAAACTCTTGATAATCGCTTTAATCGGTTTGATTTTTAATAATTAAAACAAGATCTCTGATTTTTCAATTCAACTATTTCCTGTTTTTGTTTGGAAGGGCTCTTCATGGTACTCAAAAACCAAATGCTAAGATCACAAATAGTCCTCAGGAACAAATCTCAAATAAACAAAATCTTCAGGTTATGGAAAAGAACTAAGATATTTTGAGCACAGCACAAGGAGTAAATTGCTCAAAACAGTCAGGGTTTTACAAAATGAGCCGATGCTCATGACCCTGATTTCTCTATCAAACTGTCTATCTTAGGAAGACCAACCTGCTGGTGCAAATAATGATAAAGTATCTTCAGCTGAGAGAGTGAATAGATTATCCAGCACAACCCAAGCATAATGTCATTGCTGTGGAAGGACAACAGCAGCTCCCATAGCCCATTCCACTTCAGCACTTTCAATGCACATGAAAAGGACAGGACTGTCAAATTAAAATCCATATCAATTACACCTCGTCTCCTGTGACTCATAAAAAGGGAGTAGTGTTTTAAGGTAATACATCAGCCATTAAGTCTGCATCATCAAATATGCATTAAGACTGTTTCCGTGGTACAGAGAGTTTTGCACTGTAGAATTTCAGAAATCATAAAAGCACCAACACAAAGGCAACCATTTGTTATGAACTTGCAGGTACACGCAATGCTTGATTCATGGCACACTCGCATGCCTTTTAAAATTCCCTCTGGCAGCACAATTTAAAACAGCAACAATCACATATCCTCGTCTGTGAGAGCTCCTCTTTTCACACTTTACTCGACTATCTAACCCTTTTAACCAAATACAACACTGATTTCTGGAGAGCTTCTACACAGACTTATTAAAAGTGTGTGTATTTGTCATATCACATCTGCAGGGTCTCCCTTATCCACGACAGATCCTACAGTTATTGTTTTTTGCTCCTCGCTGGCAGAGACAGAGTACGGCATTCCAAGTTTGCATCGAGCAAGTCTGAGCTGTTGGAGAATGCTGACTGACATTGCAGTACCTTCTGCTTTCGCAATCCACAGAGACTGAGGCCTCGAACTAAAACGCCACTGTCTTTTGAAACTTTAAAACCCTATTTTTGTTTTATGTAAAATGCTCCTCTTTGTTCTACTCTTCAATCTTTAGTGGAGTGTAGAGGGGGAATACGTTCAAACTAGATGCAGCTTTTCTTTTATGAAATAAGAAAGTCAAGCAACAGATGTTCAATAAGAGCTGTCTAAGCATCAATGCATCGTATAACCTTAACCCTAGTAGTCATCCATTTTGTTGATTTCACCAAAAAAAAAAATCCATGTCATATGACATTATGACTAAACCAAACTTCAAATAGACACACATGTAGAAGATGAAACGTTTCATACACCTTCAACAAAAATACCAGTGGTGAGGAAAAAGATTAGCGAGAATAATTGGAAATTCTTGCAAATTATAGCAAAGTGGGTGTCTGCTTAATGAGAGGAGGAAAACAATAGTTTCTGGGCAATTTAGGAGACATCATCACAGTTAGCTAATGGATATGAAAAGTCCTGAAATCAATTGACCCTGCATTTTTCTAACCCCCACACATGACTGACCATGGCTACTTTCAATTCAGCATTCCAACCAATTACACTTGCAGGGAAAGGACCATCACACGAAAGATATTAACAGTCCAATTTCTCTTTCCCCATCTAACCCCCCGCTTTCTCGGAGCAATACATTCCAGCAATCAGACAAATCCAGGGAAAGTGCATAAGTATCTACAGTGTGGCTGTGATGGAAAAAGGAAACAGTTGGGAGGGAAAGTAAGTTCAACTCTTCGCTATCTGGCTCCCTTTGAACAGGGCGACCAGTGGATTAGAAAGGATTCTCTAAAGTGTCCATTTAATCCGCACAACATTTTATAAACCCACCAGTAAACGTTAGGAAACTTGGGCCTATTTCCAAGGTCAGATTAGACTACATGCTTCAGGTTCCCCCACTTCAACAGACAGGAATCTTTCTTTTTTTCTGACTAAACACAGTATTAGGCCCACATCAGCGGTCGGCATGGCTTTCACAAAAAAAAAAATGAAAAAAGGCAACCATTTATCTTTGGCCCATGCTGTCATTTCTTTTCCTGTGATGGATGCTTCCGCGCTGAACCAAGCAGGTCAACTTTTCCACTGTGTAGTGTGCAGATTTCTGAGACAATCAGACTAAGAGTGACAAGAGAAACATTTCTCCAGGGGTGTCAACTATTGAGAAGTGTGGTGTTGTCAGCCAACACCAACCCTCCAGCCTCTTGTGAACTTTAAGTGTCACATCTCTAAACAATTTCAGATTGTGCTGGGAGTGTGTTTGTGTGCGAGTGTGTGCACATTTGTCCTCTGAGGCAGAGTATTATGTCTGTGGGGGTGGACTGATGAAAACGGCAAGCAGACTCCGTTTTTGTGTCGTCAATCACCTTCATGTACAGTAAATGATTTTTCAACAAGCTCCAGGGTGATGGATATTTAGAACGAAATGTTGGGCTGAGTACTCCACCACTAGTTTTCAATGGACGGCGGAAGAAAGGGAAGGTCCCCACATCACCTTGCTCTTGTTGTGCTGTGCACGTTTTTCCATTTGGGCACCTACGTTAAACATAGCACCCTCGGCCAAAGCAATGATGGATTCCCCCTCCTGGCAGTCGCACTTGTTTCAAAAGAGCACTCAGGATGAGAGCGCTAGCAGGAGGGGGAGAAGGTGTCTGGGGACAGGAGCCCCATGTCGAATGAGAAGCTGCCAAATGGAGCACTCGCAGCTCTTCATCAGGGTTGGTGGTCCTAGAGGGGGTGGCTGCTCTAGGCTAATGCTAAAAAGTGCAAGCCAGGAATCACATCTGTGCAGCTGGGTTCCCTCGATTGCATGAAGTGTACAAACCCTCTAGCAAGTGGAGGCATGCAAGACAGGGACAAAGAGAGATACACGGAGCGAACACGGACAGGGAGTCAGTCAGAGACCGACAGAAACAATGTGTAGCCTCCGACACCAGATACTGAAACCAAAACAACTTTCTCTCCCTCTCAGCGCTAACCACTATGAGCTGAAACCAAAAGCAGCCATCCAGTGGTTAGAGTGCCAGAGAAATGCAAGGCAAATCTCCACAGTAATTTTGCCTCCGCAATCATTCTTGTTGTATCTCTGCAGCTGTATTGCTCATGAGTTTGTCTCTATCTATTTTCATTCAGGCATAATTACGGCCCACTGTTTTTACTGTTGATCGTCAATTAAGATGATTCATTGTTTGGTGGGAAGACTTATTTCGACTTGATGGCATTGTTCTCGTAGCATCTTTCTCCCACTGCTGATCCAACGCAGGAATTTATTCAGAACTAAAGCAGTTTGTGCTGACATCGACTTTGCTTCAGCTGTTGTTTGCGTCTCCTCTCCAACCATGTTCATCTGCATTTTGCAAGTGACACTTTCATTCTGTTGTCATCAAAGCTCTTCACAAATGCAACTCTCAGAAACAATGCATTAAACATAAAGGCTAGATTCAGGTTTCCCATGCATGCTTTTGAGGTAGACAGCGTTTTTAATGTAGGACTTTCAGGCAGACTAAGATATTGATAAGGAAAAAAATGTACTTTATTTTTTGTCGGAGCAGAAAATCTCATATGGTGCCAAAGCCAGCAAAAGCCCAGGCCAAAAGTCCAGCACTCGTTTATGGTAATAAGGCTTTTAATCTTCAAGCTGCTGCAGCAAACTCCCATGTCTGGTGAGACTTTCCATGCACACGGATGTTTCTGTGTGTCCGTGTTATGTATAGAGCTTGCTAAGTGATGTCTGCATTTCTTGAAACCCATATTTCAAAAGCTAACACCCAGACAGAGGTAGAAAGTGTGTTGACCTAATTTCTATGACTATTTTTGTCGAAACATAATGTTACATAACTGGTCTGTAGAAGGGATTGCACGTATATACTGTGTGGGAGAAATAAAACAGAATGTTGAATTCAACAAGTTTAGACTGTGATTTTATTCCCCCCAAACTTTGCACAAAACATGATTCATCCAGCAAATAATACCCTTCCTAGTCTTTCACAACCCCGGAAATCAATATTTTCCACTTGGTAATAGAAGGTGTGTCATCCCCGACTCATTTCACCATGATGGCTTTGCTTGCCAACATAAAAAGCAACCAACCAACTTCATCATAAAGTATATGGGAGTCAGGAACATTTCCAAGTAGACATAAACGTGGATTTGCTGACACCTGTTGCCTTGTTGCTGCTCTGATATTTCGGCACACTGCCTTCCAGCATAACTGGAAATATTGAGATTTATCGAGGCTGTGAAAGGCAACAGCAGGATCTTAGTCCAAACAATGTCATCACTCACGTTTGGGCAGTGCACCAAGATGTTCATTTTAACATTTAAAATCTCGGAATGAAGTTATGATATATACATGTTGTGCTCTCTTGTGTCCTAACAAGATGGTGATCTTACGCACATAACATCACATTTGTAAGTTTTTATAGAAATCCTTATTTGATATGTGATGTTTTCAGAAAATAAAATATTGCTCCTTCGCTCTGTGAAATGACTCAGGTTTTACAGCAGTCACATACACCATATCTTGTATATGTGGTGCTTGTTTGGGCTGATTCCCTGCTGCTTTGTCCTCCACAAATTGGTAATTATACTTAGCGACAGGGTTTCTGTCGTTGCAGCTCGACTGTCAGCGCCAACAATTTTAGCTTGTTTAATAAGCAAACAAATTATGTGATGTGACATATGATTACAATATGTTCTCTATGGCAATAACAATCTTAATTAATACTCCTGTATGTGAGCCAGCCTTGTATAATGTGAAGTGTGACCTTAAGTTTTATCAAGGCAATCATGACCCTGTCCAGGATTTCTATTAAAGAGTATCTGTCTCATTAGATTATGGAATGCAATCTGTGCAGAGCGAGATAAAGTGGTACAGGTCACACACTCAATATTTCATCATTATGCAACAATGGCGAGTGTGGCCATTGCTCTTCACACACATGCTTAGGCGTACGTGCACACACTTTCCCCCACCAGACAACAGTCAAAGTGGGAGTAACAATTTACAACACGAAGGCATGCTAAACAGATATGAACTGGGGGGAACTGCAAAAAAAAAAAAATCAAAACGCCCATACCCGACCGAGTTGTCACACTGTTTCCCATTTCATTTCTACTTTTTCCATCTCATTACAGCGCACACTGAATGGTAATGGACAGGGTTTGCACGGCCATGCAGCACTAATGATTTACAGCTATGGAAAGTAAATACACTAAGCTACAAGCAGGGACAACAGCCCTAGGAGGTGTTATTGAGGGAAAACAATGCAACCGTGGTTTCATTCGGAAACATTATCTGTGGGAACAATGTCACCAACAATCTGGAGGAAAATAGTAACATCACTTAAAGACTCTCCATCTTGAGAAGAGAACATGCAAATGGATTTCTCATATGCACCCCATGAACAATTTGACTCAAAAGCTGTCCTGCAAATCACTTAATTCAGCAGGAAAATGGTCATTTCTGCCTCCTTTTACAGCACCTCAGAGATGGAGTAAGTGATTGTCACTGTGCAATTCCACTTCTTGCTCTTTCTGCTGTGATTTAGGAACAACTATGAGGAGCAATGATCCTCACATGGGAATGATGGCAATGATCCCCCCTTCTTCTGCCCCATCACTCAAGGTAACATGAAAGAAAAGGTTATATCTGTAGACTGCTGTACTGCCCTCCTCACAACACATCTTCTCATCTCTCCCCTCTGAGCACCAGCCGACCCCTGGAGAATTAACCCCAGAGTCATTATGCTGGTGAGGGTCACTGGTAATGGGGCATGTGTGGAAACAGAAACACCAGTAGTGCACACTGGCGTTAGTGCCTCAGGCGTCGTCCTGCCTGCCTCCACACACAGACATCCCAAACTGAGCAGTGTCACGTTGGTAGAGAATGCCCCCACACCTAGGCTTGTTGCCCAGTCACCAGTCAGCCTGTTTAATAGGGATGGTAAATAGTCTCTGCAGCACTAAAGGCACAATAACAGAAACCACGGTATTCTCTCTGTAGTGTGAGCTGTATCTTAATGTCTCTGTGCCTCAGCAGAGGCGCAGAAGGCTAAACGATCATAGTCCATTTGAATTAGAGCTAGATTCACACATGTGTCAGGGCTTGTTTTCAGCCACAGCCATGTGGTAAAAGCCAGTCAGGCTATCTTCTGAACCTGCACCACATTAACATGCCATAGGTAAAACGCTGGTCCAAATGATGAGCACAATGAGAGTAGGCAGGGCAAACAATGCCTTGGGGCAATGGTTGTAAACACTGGCATCACTTTTTAATTGCATCTGTTCTCTGGTACGCCAAGTTGAAAGGCGGGGGGGGTTGTTCGTGGGCCTTTCTGTCATTCTCAATCTAGCTGTGTGCCCTCCTTAACACACAACGTACAACAAAACCTCCCTACCTTTAGCTTGAAAATCAAACAGATGGAAGAATAACCCATTTTAGCACCCGCCATGAAATGCCTTTCAATATACTGCCTGCCCATTGCAATTTTTTCCCCTCCTGCTTCGACTAAGATGGCAAGATGAGCAAACAGACATTCAGGTGCACTCTCACCCCTGGGGCATCATTATCGCAGACATAAGAGTTGCTGCCAAAAGTAATGGAGCTCTGGGTCTTTCTGGCTCATGGCAGCCACTACTTTCTTATATTGAAATGGAAGGAATGGGAGAGCTCTGAACAGTGTTTATAAAAAAGGCTGCCAGGGGCTTTGCTGTGGGATTATGAGAACTGGCCAAGTGAAGGGAGGGGCGAAGGATAGCAGTCTTACTGTTGCTGATTTTTTTTTTTTCCATGTTGCCTGGCTCTGTACTGTACCGAACTGGGTTGGGTCAGACTTTTGCTGCCAGCTCCCAGAACACAAGGACCCTTTATTCCCCTGCCAATCACAACCAGATGTGCCCAGACTGGTTTTTAAAAATTCTGATTCTTAACCCAGACCTGCATTCAGCTCTAAGTGAGTCATACGGGAAACTGCAGGCACACCAAACTTGGTGGAGGACATGTTCTCACATACAGACAGAAATACATGCACTTTGTGACAGGCATGCACACAAACGCGGACTGGCCAAGGCACTGTAATCATAGGGGCCCAAGATGAATCCCAGAACAGGAATGGGCTCCAATAACAAGCTTTTCAACACAAGACCACTTGTCTCCTTCGCTTATTCCCTCAGGACATGGAGTTTGAGAAGATTCAACCTGACATGACGGAGATTTACGAGCTGTAGATGGAGGCCTCTTGGAAAACCAGTCCTATCAATGCAATGCCAAGGCTTATCAATTATAGACCAGACATTCTCAACAGGTAGTCTCTTGGCCCTCGAAAGCAGAAACACAATGCAACACTACCGACTACAGACTACTGCTGAGGTATAAGAATGCCTGCGGGTATATTTTAATATTTGATTGCCACTAGAATGTTTTTCCTTCAAGCATAGAGCGAATACAAATTTATGCCCTCCAGCTACTTAATGCATTGATGTCAATGATAACAGCACAAGAGTACAGAGATTATTCTGCACAGCATCACTTCTGCTGCAGCAGCTGTTTGTGTGTAAATGAATCCGGAGCCTGGGAGGGGTTATGTGTTGTGTGTAAAGACAGTCAGCACTGATGTGCAATTAACTATTCATTACATAAATCTGATTAGGGAATTATTCATCCATGCAGGTTATGTGAATAAGTATTACACACTTCCTTAACCTCTTTTTGCCATTTTCTGGTGCTTGAGAGAATCTGGTATCCGCTCTCTGTATCTTCTCTGCCATGGATCCATTTCCAGCAACATTATCAGTGAGTACCATCTGTTCCTTGCAGCAAGTGTAAAATTGAGCTGCTTGAAAGTCGTCCGATATTGATCGCAGCCACATTAATTTCATAACGCCACATACAACATGTCACCACTCGCAATCACATCATGCAAGTCAGAATATGATCCAAGTGTGCACCTCTTAAAATACATTTTTATACACATACGATTTTTGTGAATATTTAAGTTACTAACTAATGTTAGTTAGTTAGAAGATAAATGAAGACTCTACAGATCAAAAGAAAAATAGAAATCAGCTTAAAAGTGAACCTCTTTTCATTGTCACTAGTTAACATGTTGATCCTTAAACAAAAAATATGAATGACATTGATATTTGTACGTGCTGAAACAATAAGTAACCTCATTTCACTGGTGGATCAATTTGAAAAAGCATCACAATTTGTCTCAACACTGGCACAAGTTTGCATTTGGATCATTGCTCCTCACAAATTAGCACACAAATTAATACATTGTATATATCAATAATTCATGAACATAAATGAACAGGAGGAGTAAAAGAGTGCTTAACCCAAGTGGTCAATTTAGACTGTCCTTGACAAGACAGCTTTCACCACATCACACAGTGCCATGTGTCTGCTTCACTGAGAAAAGTAGTACACACAAGCAGTGCACATTTAAATAAATCCAAATGCTTTAGGGAATGTATAACCTTTCCTATTTAAAAAATAAATCCAGTCTTTCAATGCACCTCGTCTTAATCTTATCGACTGGTTACAGGAGAAATTATTACCAGATGGTGGCAGTAGATGAGCCTGTTGACATAAATGATAATTGATCATTCCCTTGAGACTGAAAATCCACACAAATTTCAATGGAAATCTGGCCAAAAGCTGTCACAGACAGACAAGCACACTGACCAGCCACCCATGTCATCTTTTAAATGTGGTTCTTACACCACAAAACACATCACAAAAACCCAGCAAGCACCCTACAAAATGCATTCAATACAGTGGAGTCTTTTATTGGTGTCTAGAAAATCCCAGAGGCTCTCACCCATGACAAGCTCAACGCATCACAACAGCACTTGCACTTCAAGGTGCCACATTGCAAACAAGATGTGGGACAAGATGCAATCAGTTGTTTTGGGGTGTTAAAGTGATTTGTTTTGTACCGTGTATATCCTTACCAGGTTGTCTATAAATAGGCTCCCCGGAACCTGACAGGTAGAAATCTGTTTTTACTTTTGTTTACTAAAACTAATGTCACACTATGCTCATACTGAACAGCTTCATTATAAATCCAACGAAAACTAGGTTCCGTGTTTTAAATTCAATCATGGAGCAAGCTGGTGGCAGAGAACATTATAGTCACAGTTCAAATGACTCAGTCTCGCAAACAAATCAGACATGAGTGGCTAAACAAATCACTGTCTGCAACTCATATGCATCCGGACATTAAAGTAAATGAAACACGGGGGATTTAGCTGAACCATGTCATCACCAGTCAACGTAGGTACAGTGCTGTTAAATAGCAAACATACACAGACCACTTTACAAGCCAGATGGTTAAAGTACATTAAGACTGAATCTCAGTGGAGTTACACTGGGAACCAAAGAGGATGGAGACTGGTTGCAGCGTGAGACGAGGACACAGAGAGAGGAGTGTGTGCCCTGCAGCCTCCTCTTTAGTAGATGGTCCATTGTGGTTGACTGTACAGATCAATAACTCAAGTCAATAAATCATTAAGCAATCCCTATGCTCCTGAAATAACACAGGGATTAGAGTGGAGATAAGAGCCTGGATCAATGCTAGATGGATGAGAGCATGGATGAGCGGACTGAGGCTAGAACAGGAAAAGAGGGTGTGGGCCCTAGTCTTAATGCAAGGGTTAATTCACTCAATATGTATTTTCTCATTATAGTGGTATCAAAGCAAGTTTATGCCAAGCTTTTTTACTCCACCCAGATGAGTTGGAAGTAAATGGGATATAGGTTGTGGGATTTTTATGAGGGAGTTGGGAAATTAAGTCAATTGAGCCACTGCCCATTTACAGATTTACAGAAACTGAAGACAAAAAAGGGCATCATGTGAACCGTACCAACTTTCTTTTTTCCAAATAAATAAATACATTTTAATATTGCAACTATTCACAGTTTTTAGGCTGTTATAAAATGTGTATTAACAGAAACAATTGTAACCCTTTTGTTTTGAATGACAATTCCGTGAAACAGCAACAGAGGGACTGCTGAACACACATTAAATACAGTGTCAAACACAGTTTTAACACATATTCGTGTTCAGTTCGACATTCTCGGTAAAAAAAGGTAAACTTGCCACAGAGCAAATCAACTGTAACATGACATGACACCCACTTAATGGGAATACTTCACGTGCATCATAATGTTAATTTTCATTTCTCTTTATTTTTGGATTAACAAAAGATCCATCTGATTAATAAAATCCTTTTCCATTTCTTATGTGCTGAACTGATGACTCTAAACTTTGGTGTACACTCACAACAGCAAGTCTGGCGTAAGGGTGCACACAACAAAAAACACATTATTTCTGCAGGCACATTGGACACGGGGGCTCCTATTCAATGCCAAAATCACCAGGAGGACCAGTGACTTATGAAAAAGCTGATCATTGTATAGTGATGCTAATACATACTGTATATCATGCTAGATAGACCAGATTAAAACCAGTATCCAGCGCAGGTTATACACCTTCCAAACCAATCCTAATGGTGTGACAGGGTGTAATACTAGTTGATGGATGATCCAGAGTAAAGGGAAACACAGTTTCTTTAAAAACACAGGTGACAGAAGAAATCAATGAGGTGGAAACTTCTGAACCCATGGACTTGAGACAACATTACCCAATTTTGTCAAGAAACCACAACATTCTGAGAGAGAAAGTATTAAATATTTTTTATAATACAGGTAAACTGAACCTTTAAACATTATCTCAAATGAGCATGTACCCATGCAGGCAAGGCACTTAAGAGAAGCACCTTTATAAAACTGGTAAGGACTTAATATGATCAGAATGAGGTTTTGTACAGCTTAATGGGAAATCACAGCTGGATAGAAATCACATAATACTTCGCTACTAAGCCTAGTGATGCCTTTATTGCCTTTTTAAAATTCACTAATACAGATCATTCTGTCTGGTTAACTCATTAACAGCAGTACTTATCCAAGGAAGCACTTTAATGACGTACATTATTCCAAAATGCCTCTAGGCTAAAGCAAAGCTATGTGGCACTCCCTTTAAAAAGATCCCTTCTATCAGATGAGAGTGTAATTACACAAAACACAACACGGTGTTGACTAATGTCATCATAAAGCACTTAGTATGCCTTTGCTCATGCCGTTCTGTATGGCAAACTCCACTGTAAGCCCATTCTTATGACAGAGATCTTTTTAAAGGTCAACACCTGGTGTTTATCAGGTTCTCAAATAAAAAAGGGCTAAACATTGATTTAGCATCATATCCGCTTCAAATTCCTTCAGAAATTATTTTGTACTTCATAATATAGCAACAGGTCCCAACTGTTGGGAGTTAGAGGGGCTCTTTGTCTTTGATCACAATTTCTCATTATCATCTGTAAGCTGGGCTAATATTAAAATAAACAGAGCAGGGGGTAAAGCATGAGGACTGGTTCTTCCTGCCCCCCGCCTGATGCCGCTGTGGGCTCTTCCTGTTTGGGTGTTGAGGCCAGGCCTGCCTGCTGGGGACCTGACAAATGCTGTGCAGTGCAAGAGGAGGGAGGAGGAGGAGTGGCAGAAAGCACTTATACAGACGCTCCTCCCTAAAGAGGAACAGCATGCCAGCCCTGGTGGACATCTGTTTTCACAGGTGTGCTCACCCAATGTGATTAAGATTGGCGCTGCACACCACCCAAGCAAAGTTGCACTGGTATGCCAATGCTGTGAGTGCTGGGGCATGGGTGAGGCGAGGAGATGCGAGGAGCAGTTGCACTGTTTTGGGGCAGATGGAGCTGGTGTTGTGGGTCTGACTGAAGGAGGAAATGGCAAGTGGAGGAGAAAAGGAAGCGATGGATGATGGAAGCTGCGTGAGAAAGTTCAAATGGCTGATTCAGTGCGAACAGCTGTTTTCGAGGAACATCATTTTAAAAAGAGTGGAATTATTCTGAGCACATGTAGAGAATCATCTGCTGTTTGATTCTTATAGTGAGCAGGAGAGAGCAGATGAAAGGATTGGAGAAAAACACTCTCAGATGCAGTGTTTTAGGAATGCAGTTCAGAAATTGGCAAAATGTTGCTACAGGGAGGACTGCATATTCTAAAAGTGGAAGCATTCACCTCCAGAAAAGACTATGGTACATAGGTAGGCAATTGATTTTGGCAAAACCAACATGGCTGGTACCCAATTTTACACCGTACCTGCTTCCATGGCAACCAGAGAAGGGACCATTTCCCTTATGCCAGCAGGCCACTTCATGCTTTAATGTAAAGCGACAACATGACAGAATTAATTTGTGTGTTGTCAAAAAAAAGTCTTCCAAACAGATTTAACGCAGGAAAAAATTTGGCGGAAAAGGCAATTTTCTTTATTTATGTTGCCCCACCCCTCAACCCTCCATCCTGCCCCCACATCACCGCTGCTACACCATAATTCTCCAGTGGTTTTTGAGAAATTTTAACCATTTCAAGTGATCTCACTCTAGGAGTAATATGAGGCAGCAGCAAGAAAATCTTTAACGAACGAGAAAGCAATTCCATTTCACAGCAGCAAGGAACCGCGGAGGAAGAGCAGGAGAGTCAGTCGCCAGCTCTTAAAGAGAAATGGAAGTCTTGGATAAAAGCTGCTCACCCTAACATATCTACTTAAAAAAACAGGAGCAGACAGACTTAACACAAAATGATCCTGCTGTGTGACTCAGAAGCTTACCTTAATACTGACAACTGACAGGGAGAGAGCTAAACTCAATGTAGCTAGTATGTATTATTTGTGAATATCACTATACTCGTGTCCACAAATGTCTTAAAAAAATATCTTTCACAAACAAAACTACACCTACTTTTACAGTGGGAATGATCAGGAAAAGACAAATACATAAAAACTAAAATGCATACTTACACTTGAGCTGTGTTTTCATTATGCACATTAGTGATTATAAAACCTGTCGCTATAAAGCATGCTTAAAGGAAATCAGAATAAGAATGATAAATACGTGCATATACGAGGCAGTGTTCAGAGTTAATGTTGCTTGCTGTGATATCCAGCTGCTGGAAGCAAACATATTCCATTAGCCAGTGTGGGATATATTACAAACCCTGATCACACATCCAATCCACAGCCCTGATTCCATTATCCATCCAATCATGTGCAAACTCCCCCCTCCTGCTGCCCCTCCTGTCAATGAAGCAATGGCAGGCATCGCTCCCACAACACGGCCCAGCTCCAATCTGCTCTCGCTTCCATCTCTTGGCAAGCTTATCCCAGTGAGGGGTACAACAGCTCTCAAAAACTAGATGTGAGAAATGTATATATTTGTAAGTGCTAATACTAAGCAGCACAGACTGTTGGGCCAGCACCAGACAGATGGTTCTGAGAGAGGCAGAAGATCAGAGAGATGCTCCCTCCCACCCTCTGTCCTCATTCCTCTATTTCTCTGAGAAGGCACGATCACAGCTCTGCCTGGAACAGAGGAGCCTTAGCGTACAAAAGCAGCCTTAATTCCCCCAATGGTGGAATCAGCTCACTCTAACAAGGGTATCAAAGTGGTTAATCAATGAGAGGATACTTAAAACTTCAGCTCAAAACAAGCCTTTATTACCATGGGTTCCTGTTGTGTGGAGGGATAAACTGTTGCACACAAAACAAATAAGCACAGGAAAAGTTTTGGAGAATAAAACAGGAAAAGTCCTATATGCAACTAGTTTAAGGGTTAGTCTTGCCCAGTGTGCACTTCATATACAGAACTGCCAGAATACATTAACTCATTTAAACAAAAGCCAAGTAAGCTTAATTTATCAAGCAAGAATTCTCTATAGCAATGTCTTACTACATATATAGTATGTGTGCTTGTGTTTTAGGGTCAGGGTTACACACAGGCTGTGGTGCGGGTCACGGTTAAGTATTAAGTTGTGGTGGTTAAGGTTAGTGTGAGGGTTACCTATCTTTATTCCTCCACGGGGAATGTGTGAGAGAGTGTGCATGCAAGGCTGGATATGTTGTTGTGTATCATTCCATTTTTACTAGAAGGGTTCTCTTCTCTCTTTGTTTGGCATACATCTTGTTTACAATTGGCTCATTATGACATGTCATATGACCACGGGTTCAAATAAAGTGTAAGGGAGTTATACAGCACTCGCACATCATGGGAGACAAGAAACACAGACACATAATGACTCACTTTCACACACACACACAGAGAAAAATAGAAAATAGAAATATAAGTCTCCAGACACAAAACGTCACCCCTTTTTATATAAGGAAGGTGCTGTAATTCAGCCTATGTGCAAAGAACTCAATCAGCATTGAAGGCTGTGGCAGGTGTGCCTCCACACAGAAATTATGCCGCTTCGCCTGGTAGAATGAGAGGAAGATTGAGAAAGAGCAGGTAATCGATTGGGATTCTCATTGTTGAAATGGGATATAAAGCTGTTGTTGTGTGCCTATACACTTCTGACCTTTATCAGGCCACTAAAGAAAGAACATGTTGCTAGTCCAGGAGGGAAATAGGGTGTCTGTTTTGAGTTTAACACACTGCTTGCAGATTGCAGCGCTGGCATAATGTGGTGGACACAGACTGTCTGCCAACATAGGTGCTCTCTGCCCTACCCAACCTTGGTACCATTGTGCCAGTGAGCCAAGGAAGGTTCCATAACACGCTGTCCTCTCTTAGAACACACTGAGAAACGGCTGGAAATCACGAATCAACTTCACGCATAAAGTTCATTAAAAGATAAATGTGGGGGGTGGTTAAAAAAAAACAAAAAAAACTGAGAGATGAGAATAAATGCGGATATGACAACAGACCGAAGATATGGGGAGAAGTTGGCAGCCGTCCATGAAAAAGACAGCTGGCAGCGACATCCTTCACAAACCTGGCGAAGCAAGCGGTATGATGGAAGCAACCTCCAGAGACACCGAGAGAAGGAGAGAGGAAAAAAGAGATGGGGGTTTGGGGGAGCAGGGTTGTGGCGGTAGATAACATGGCTTTGGTCTCCAGACTCCCGTGCTAATTAACACAGTCCTACATACAAAGCCCCCCCTGCCTGCCTCACAGCCTGGCCTGGGTCTTCAGTGGTGACACGGAGAGGTGAGAAGGAAATGTGTATATGCAGATGTATGTGAGGAAGGGTCAATGAAGTGTGAGGAATGAAAGGGGATTAAAGGTGAGGCAAGGTCTGGTGGCCTTGTCTGAAGGTGAGTTGGCTCCCCTGTCACCCTGCAACCTGGTTCCTCTGGTGGAAAGAAGGGGGGGGGGGGGGTGAAGATGAATGAGTCTGAGCATTAGGAATGCTGATCTACAGCCAAGTCGCTCACCAGCCACCTCACCCTGTCGCTCACCTCATCCAGAGGGGTGTGGGGGGGGGGAGAGTGAGAAAGAGAGAGGGAGACGGACAGAAGTGGGGAGGCCAATGAGCCGGCACTGGCCCAGTCACAACTCCACAGACACAAATCCTGGTTCTGTACCATTAGCTCCAGACTGTCATAAATCAGACAAAGCCAGCCAGCAGGACACGGGGAGAAGGCCAAACAGAGAAGTCAAATAGCCACAGCCACACAGCGCTGATCAGACAGATAGGATTTTATAACAACACAAGATGGCCTCCACACATATATAATAGGAGAGCTGAACACAGTGGACCTGGGTAGTGAACCTTGGTGCTTTTTTAGCTCTAAATATAATGCGTCCGACTATTGAAACTGCAGTGTAATGAATGTCGGCTGCATGATGAGAGAACCCTCTCATTTAAAAGTTTGTAATATAATATTTCATGAAAAAGCAAGTTTGTAAAGCCGTTTTAAATTCACTAAGCATTACACCGACACTGATTTCAATAACATCTGACCAAGTAAACATGCTTCGTTTTTTCTTTCTCAAGGCACTTTACATAAATAGTTTATAGTCCAGCGTCCCTACTCTGAAGTCCTGCAGAATCTAGATTGTGTGGTTAAGTTTAAATAATTATATCAATGTACACCCTTGATTAAAACATGTGGGTGAGTGTTTCCATTTGGTAATGGAATTATTGGAGCAGTAGCTTAATTAGCATTACTGCATGTAAAAACCATAACAAGGGATTTCCTAACCCAAATCTCAACCACACCCAGCCCAGGCATGTTGCTTTGGCATGCACCCTACTGGCAGATAAACAACCCCTCAGTCTCCCTGCGCTGAAAGTTGTACCTACTGTATGTACTACATCTTTGTGTGTGTGTTGGGAAGTAGTCTACAGTTTGTATAAAAAGTTATGATTCCATGTAAGAGATCCAGATTGGCAGTCTGGCAAACTTGGTAGAGCATCAAGTTCTGGCAAGCACGGGCCAAACCTACCTCACACAGCAGTAAGCCACAGGGGGCTGAACACTTCTACCCCGTGATCCAATTAATTTCATTGCACGCCACACTCTTCCGACATGCTAGGAGCGTAAGGAGGGGAAGTGGAGGTTGGAGAGGGAGGTGAGCAGTGAGGCAAGTGGGAATAACTGAGAAAGTGGAAGTGGAAAGATGAGCCAAGGTTGGGGAATCTTAGAATTTCCCCATATCTTGCATTTGAGTTTCTGCACAGGGGGAAGAAAATGCAATTACACGTGCCCTCTCAGCCTTTTCAGGCAAGTGTGTTGTGTAGTGAGGGGGTGGTGTTGGAGTTTGTGCCCTGTGGCAGCTAGCACTCACATACTCTATGCTAATAGATGCTTGATCTGCATTCTAACAGGCATTTGGTGACACAGTTCAGAGTGGGGAACAGCAGAGGGTGAGCGCAGACCATCAGCACTGTGAATGGGGTGAGGGGTGGGGGGGGGGGGTCGTCTGCTGCCGCCTTGTGTCTCCGGAGATAATAAGAATAATGAAAACTCTGCTGGGACTTCAAAGAAAATGGTTGGTCATTTCCTGTGGTGATGGCTGATAGCAGCCTACATGTTCAGGCAACAAGCACGCACACGCTTAGTCACACATTCCAACCAGGAAGAGTCAGTGCCCAAACCAGTGAACACCACTATCTTTGATGGCATAGTTGAGTTGAGGAGGAGAAGGAACAAGTGTTTGCATGTGGAATAGATTTGACAAGCCTTTGTATGTGGCTGGTGGATCCATGTTAGGGCTTTAGTCATGGCCATGGAGTCAATACGTGTGTGATGTGGGTGAAGGACTGTAGATGATGATGTGAACACTCAACTGGTTAACACTGATTTTTTGAAGTTTTCACTTAAACTGGAAACTGGATACATGTCACAGTCACTGGGACATTGTATTCTATATGTCTGTATATGTTTTTTTTTCTGTAAAGACAGATACAAAGGCAGATATATTGAGAAAATGAGACTTTTGAGAAAAAAAAGGTTTTTGTTAGATCACTAATGTGACATCTCAGTGTCTATGAAGTTTATTTTTGTTTGTTTGATTTTTTTTTCTTTTTTTTTTTAAAAATCAGAAAATTTCCAGAAAAACAACAAGCTACTCTGAGGTTTTTTTTTGCAAACGACTTCTTATTATAGTTTTCTCTCTAGCTGCAAAAATATAGTGGAGTATGTACCGTTGATATTGACACATTGTTTCATATGCATGCTTGTATAATTTTCCCATTGCTTCTGTACTGTGTATGACAAATGTCTGCAACAATATACACTTTCGCCTATTACATTTCAGAAACTACAAGAAAGATCATACATAAGACAGAAAGTGTCGTTTTTGCTTCCAAAGTGGCGGCTGAGTTTCCTATGATGTATGGTATTCTTTCAGCAGAACTGTTTCTGTACTTGTTCTCTCGTTGGTGGCAGTACATTTTGTACGATTCTCCCTCTTGGGTTGAAACAAAATGCAAAATCCAACAAAAGCAACACTCAAGTATGCAAGAAAAGATTAGGCAAACTGTCTCAAAGACGTCAAGGGAGACTTATCTGGGTGGCAATCTGTGGGGGGCAGGGAGAGAGAGAAAGAGGTAGCACAAAATTAAAACATAAACAAAGCGGCTGAGTCCATTTCTGGCGGGTCCCATTTCTCACTGCATTATCTAGTTCTACTATTAAAACCAGACTGACCTGGAGACTTTCTGTTATTCTATGTATGAGTGTAAGTACGTGCCAGGAGCACACTGGTCTTGACATAACATCTCAGAGTCTTGTGTGAGAGTAAAAATCACCATACGCACACGTTGGGAGACAGGGTGAACAAAAACGCACATCTGGTTCCATTCAGAATGCCTGAAATTCCTCGCCTGCTCGCTTCAGATTACTTCCTGAGCCCCCATGCTGGCTGTGCAAGACAGCAGATAAACTATGCCGTTCAGTACAATGCCTCGCCTATTCACTATGCAACTGGCAGGATGATGACAGGCATAGGAGGATAGAGGTGAAGTATAGGCAGGGTCTTGGTGCAAATAATCTTCAAAACAGGAGACTCCTGAGAAGCCAGGTATGCTAATTTATTGTCTCTCCCTTGTTACAGACACTTCCTTACAGTATGCTGAGCAGGAGTGGGTCGTAAAGGAAGTACTCAGTAAATGGTCTCGCAGAAGCAACAGCACCTTTATATGAGCGTAGCCCTTCACTGAGGTAGGCCCCACCATCAGATGGTCAGCTCTGCATATAGCCAGATATACAGGGTTAACAGACTAAAAACCATAAGACTACTGGTTAAATGTTTAAACCTGAAGCACAAACAGGTTTAAAAAGGGAAGCTGGGAGAGTTACATTTCTGTTTTTTACACAGTTCAAATCCAACTGAAGTAAACCATGCGTGTTGTTGTTTTGTTGCAAGAGCATCCATTATGACTTCTATTTCAAAAAAGAAACATGTACATACCTTGGGATCGGTGTGTTCCACAAAACAATCATAATGCCATAATTCCTACAAATACATTTCAACAACCCCCCCCCCCTCCCCCTTTTCCAATTCTCCCATACTATTTTCTTATCTCTCAGGTCTGACGGAGTGATGTCTTCAACCAAAATCACATCGTCTACTCCGGTTCCCCAGGAGATTGAATGCCAGAGTTGTAGACGATTCAATCAGTGAGAAGTGAAAGAGCAGATCAAAGACAATACGCCACAGCCCCATTACCCCCAGTCCTCGGTTACAGCTAGCGACGCTTAGCTCAGGCCCCCACCTAATGGGCCATAATATCATTTTATGCCATGTTCCAGCTCTTTATACTGGCTCTAAACATAACTCTGTCGCCAAGGCACAATAAAAACAGATATATTTCTTTATTACTCCTCACAAAGCATATCACCAGATCTGAGCATCCCTGCTAAGGAAACTAATATCTACTGGAACCTGCCCTTTTCCTTCGCTCATTTAGAGCAGATGCACAGTTGTTATTACATTGAGCAGCACTCTGCTGGCTTCACATCCCCATGCCATTCACTAAGAGTGTAATGGATGTTTTATTATAATCAAATGAATACAGTATCTACCCCATAAATAGGCTACTTAAAAAGCAATTTTCTCTGTCTTGCATTTGTTTGAATGTCCATCATGCCTCAAGCAACAAAATGCCACATGTTTATTACAGATCTGATGCAATTTGCGTGTCGTGTGTGACTGTATTGGTAAAACACAGTCTTCCCCTTGCTCGCCCTTGCATCCAAAAAGCTGCCCCCCCTTCCACTCGCCCAATAATCACACTCCACACTATCTCGCATAAAGTCATGCAAGTCAACAGCAGGTTCATTACTTTGCATGACAGCAGGAAGAGGAAATGTCAACGGGTACTCTGCCTTCGAGGCTATTCGCTTTCTCCATCTCACAGGGCAAATGCTGTGCTTGTAAGTCTCAAGCCAGATGAACAGAACTTCCCTTCTGTGAGGGCAAGTTATTATCCACAACTAAGAATCATCCCCTTCGCAAGGTACATGGTGCAATTGTCCTCTACCCTATACACCATTGGGTCAGACCAGCCCATTTACACTATGAGGACAATGACAAGAGATGTGCAAACGTTTCAGCATGAACATGTGTACTAGGATGTGAGCAAGTATGTGTGTATGTGTGTCTGTGTGTGTGTGTGTGTGGTGAGATGGAGCAGAAAGGGAATTGGGGAATCCAATCTCTCACACAGAGGAGCAGAGACGGGCGGGCAGATACGCTCCAGGCCCAGAATAACCCCGGCAGTATCCATGAATGAAATGAAAGGATTACCGGGGTATTAAAAAACCTGCTGAGATGGTTGATAATACTGTTTATGGTTTGGCGTCACACTGCCTGCAGAGAAAACGTCAAAACTGTTTGACTAATGAAAATATGGACAAGGTCTTTACATAGTTCCCACATAGAATGGTCAAGGCCATTATTGCAAGAAAAAAACAAAAACAAAAAAAAAAAAGAGATGGACACTTATTTGTTTACAGTTGTGATTTTGTTTAAGCTACTTGACAGAAATTAAGATAAATAAGGATTAATTCCTATGGCATTGTTGTGGCTAAACCTCTTAAAATTGGGGACAGTAAACATAAGCCCCACTATCCTGGTTAAGAATGGGTTGTGTCAACAACCTCCATAGATGATAGTAATTAATGCCATTGCTGCTGCAGCAGCAGCATGAGAGTGAGGCAACTTCCCTCACTGACAGCTTGGTCCTAATTACCAAGAACCACCAATTACTGGCTCCATTTCATTATTTATATTTTCCAGCACACCCAAATAAAAAAAAGACTTCAGTGACTCTGAGCAGTCACATCTATACTGAACCATTCTCTCATACTTGTATTCTTATAATATACTGGTCAGAATTCAAAAACAACATTGTTTATGCAACAAAAAAAGGGGAATAAAATCCATCACATAAAGCCAAAGGAAGGCAACATTACTTGCTTTTTTCCACCCACAGGAAGTAATTTAACTGCAAAGGAAGCCTTTCTTTTCCCACTTGCTGCTGCCAGTTTATCTGCCAGTTACAGATAGAGATAGATACAGAACCATTTCTCAAACATCAACCCTGGAGCCTTTTAACTCCTTAAAAAGTTTTCGTGTTGTATCTGCATTCATATTTCATGTATCTACTGTGCGCTTGATGTTTGAGTAATTGATTCATCTGCTGCCATGTAAAAGATGCCTTCTTCAGTTTTTTTGTCTGCCAAGTGTATTCAACCATCAGCACACACAAACACAAGATTTTCGCAGATGTTTGTCATCACCTTCCGCTGCCAAGTAGTGTCCAGTGATGGTTGAGAGGCGGGGAGTGGGGGGCTCAAGGTGGGGGTGTGAAATTCTGTGAAATTCTGCTCCACTGAATTCTGCAGAAACTTGGCAGGTAATTGTGGAGATTTGTATGTCTGTGGATTTGACATGAAACCATTTGAGAGGCTCGCCTGGAGTCTGTCTCTCATCGTGCCTGCCTTTAGTGGACCCGATTGTTTAGCATAGGTTCCCATAAAGCTCGGCGACCACATTTTTATGTGCCCCAAGGGTGCAGGAGGGTGATTATCTCATTCCTATACCATTACGTGAAAGACAACCTTTACAAAACAAAAAACACATGACTTCTTAGTTAAGTGAAGCACATAATCTTCAAATAGCGTTTGCCTCATATGCACAAATTTCTGCTGTCATACACCTTGCTGAGTAAAGAAGATGATTCAGTGCAATTTAAAACAGCAGCTCATTTACAGTAAGCAGTGCATCGTGTAAACCTATCCCATTCCAAAAGAGATGAGAAGTCTAACAAACATGGTAAACTATGATGAAATGAATCTACCGGGGTGATCCACAGTGCTTAGTATTAAAATGACAGTTGTGCAGGGCAGACCTTGTTTGCAGGGGCAGGAGTGGAGCAGTATATGTTGCCCGGAGGCCGGATCTGTTCCAACTGTGGCCTGGCAAGAAAACGTTCAGCCTAGTCAGCCTCGACAGCTTGGATATTCACAGGGGGCGATGGAAAAATGGAGGGCCTCAGTTCCGTGGTGCAGTTGAGGAGTTTGGATGAGTCAGGAACAAGGTGTTTTTATATTATTTTGGTACCACAAGGACATGGAATAATCTAGTGTTGATAGGCTCTTGTTTGTGTTGTTTGTGATACTTGAACAGCATCTGAGAATTGCAGGCACAACACCACCTTGCTTTGGGGATGATGCCGTTTTAAAGCCTGGACTTAAATGATACATATCAGTGCAGAGAAAACCAACAGGCCACTGGCTCATGAGAAAAAAAAAACCAAAGAAGGTTCATTTCTTTCCCACAATGACCTTAGAATATCAGTGGATTTTTAATTACAAGATACACCGTAATTTGACAGACCACTGTGGTGCTTTCAGATTCTTTAAATCTGATGCATTAAAGTTAGGATGATCACTTTGATTTAGTGTGACAAATACATTTTTCATTCTAATCTTTTAGGATGCAAAGTTAAATTCTGACTCACTCTGAATATCACAGAAAGGACTTTTGATGTCGGACAGCTTTCTCCTCACTTGATTAACCTGAACCAACTTCAAAAGTATGGGTAAGGATTATCGCCGACAGCAATATTCTAAACACGCCTTTTTCAAAATTAATTTCTGCTATGAACCTCCTCTTTGAAATATGTGTCTAATGTATGAAATTGACTGTCAACTGATGTTTTGTTTACTAGTTTTCCTTTGGAGAAAAACATTTAAAAAAGTGAAGAGTATCTCACACAAATGAATGAAAGGTAATGCATGAAGCAAAAAGTAAGTACAAATGGAAAGAATTATAGGTAATGGGACGAAAACTAGAGACCCATCCCAATGTATTTCTTTGCTCTTAGGTGGTACTAAAACGAAGCCCCATTAGAGAAATGACTGACACTCTTTAATCCTCACAGAGGACTAAAAAAAATACATCATTATTGTAACATTTACACCACCAACTGAGAGATGATAAAAAGCATAGAAACGACAGAGTGATACAGCAAACAAGACTCCATCAGTAAGAAGCATCAGTTTTTAATGTGCAACATTTTTGAATCGCAAGGACGAGCGTCTCTCTCTACACAGGCTCTATTAATGCAAAACATTAAAATGAGCCATATTTTGTTTATCTTTAACACCAGCGGGCAGCCTGGCAGGCATGCAAGATGGAAAGCACAAGAGTTATGACCTAAGCAAACATATGATTGTGGAGAAGATGAGCGAGAATAGGAGCTGTCTGTCAAGCTAAGCCGTCCACAGATGGACAAGTGTAGCACATGAGGAAATGAAGTCCTAAGGCTTTGTGGCAGCTTCGGATTTTAGAGTAGACAGCTGAAACTGTTTACGGATAAGTGCAAATATATCATGTGCAATTACATATTACCATTCCTCACTTTTTAGTTGTTCCAGTCCTAGTAAAGTAAAGTAAAGTGTGGCCAGAAGAGGGTTTTACAGCTGTTAATATATAAAAGTAGAATATCAGCAGATGATGGGGAGGTTTGTTTAATTAGCATCAGTGCACATTTAATAAATTAAACCATTTAAACAAAACAAATCTTAAAACCCACTGGTGTGCAAATAAAGTTTTGACAATTTTATTCTAACTTGCAGGCTAGACTAATAGTTGGAGCATTTTTCCTAACACACAAACAGACTATGTGGACCATTTACTAGCCAGTAATGTTACACTTCTATGAGCACAGTGACAAAAAGGGTTTTCATTAGTGTACTGTGGCACATGGGGGCTGAAACTTGCCAGAGTATATCCCAGGTGAAACGGTCAACTATGTGCTGGGTAGCAGAGCTGCTGCCTCACTCTCTTCTCTCTCATCTGTACACCCAATCTGCTCAGTCCTCTCCCAAGAGCTCACTATTGCCTCGCTACCTGTACTTTTGTACTGACAGCCAAACAATAGGAGCCGAGACTTCCTTAACAAGTAAAAACTGAAGTCTAAACTAATTAGAGACACCTCCGCACCATCGCCTCCAACTCAGAACAGTGCAATATAGCTTGCCAAGGTCTGGGACTGTTGGACCCTTCAAGAGAGAAATAGCTGGATGCAGTTTTTAACTGGCTCTTGTCCAATTGGGGACCGTGGTAATTGCCCAAATCCCCGCTGTGGCAAGTGAAGAGAAAGAGTGTTAGGGTGGTACAAGCCAATGAGAGAGAGAAAATGCTGGGACCGAGTGTGGGAAGGAAACTCCACCAAAAAAAAATTGAGACAACGGGAAGACAAATGTGAGCCACATAGACATAGAAAACTAAGGCAAAAACAAAAATGTTTACAACTGGTTACATCCTGAATCAAAAGAGGTGATTCAGATAAAGGTCTGAACCAGAGGACTCTTTGTTGCCTCAAAGAAATTAAAATGAACAAAGTACAAAGAGTGTAAGTGAAAATTTAATGACTTTGGGTGCTACTCACTAGGAAGAGGCAGTCAAGGGTGCGTCTTGGCTGTTGGAGTGGAACAGAGCAGGGTGCAGCCGTGGTCGCACAGTAGGTCCTCACTGGACACTTCAATCACAGGCAGCCGGAGCCCCGTGCAAACTTGGCCAATTAGCCGCACACTGCCGCTGACCCCCGGCTTCATTAAGGGCCCAGGCTCTAAGATAAGAGGAGAGAGGAACACACAGGCTAGAGTTGAAGCTCAAGGTTATAAATAAACAAAATCGACTGTGAACACACCCTATCCCACACCTGTACACAATTACCAAATCCCATCCCCACCTTTACTGTGGGTTCACGCTCACAGCAAAGGTGTTGGTGAGGTGGGTAGAGCCGCAGAGTCCAGAGGGCAAAACGTCCCTCTCTCTCTCCCACACTGCTGCACTGACAGCAACAGGTGTGGTGGCCATGCAGTCAGGCAATTACCAAGCTGAGAATCTGCTCTTTGTGCCAGATCAGAGAAGAGAGGAGAGGAGACAAAGAAATGGAAGTCCCTGGTAGTAAGAAAGAAAGGGATTTCCAGACAGCCATTTTCATCACAAATCCCTTGTCGACAGAACACAGGCGGAGAAAAAAAAAAATCAAGAGATACATTAGATAACATGCACCTGTTGTTCTGAAGCAGAAGAGACCTGACATATAAGTGTGCACAACAGGGACACAAAGATGAGTAAACCAACAACATTCAATTGTAATTCAGAGTGGGTGGGGCTTTTTATGGTGCTTTGGGACATGTTGCGCTCGATGAGCCCTGACAGCATGGTGCATGGTGTGTTTGTCTGCATTACAAGTCTGTATATCCACATGGGACTTCGGCTTGCATCAGCCTTGCGATGGAAACCTAAGCAGCGCTACTGAGTGTGTGTGGGGGGGGGGGGGGGGGGGGGGGGGGGGGGCGGCGGCTTCATACTCTCACTCATATTAGCTCTTCTCCCTCTCCGATTACGGCCCTCAACCAGGCTTAAGTAATGTTTGTGCGCTTTGCCGCCAGTGTAGCAATAACTGCTGTCAGAAACCTTGCATGCTTGGGTGGAGAGGAGATACTGGCCCTTTATTTAAAACAAGCCAAGGATAAAAGATCAATGGTCCAATTCAGGCTATGAATTGGAGGGAAAAGTTCACGAACATACTGGCCGATTATGAGAGGGAGATATATGTGTGGATAGGGGGAGCAGAGATCGAGGGGCCATCGAGCTCATCTGGGTGATAGCGGCTTATTGATCCGAGGAGACGCGCAGCTTGCAGCCATTCATCACTGGCCTAGATAACTCTTATGATAGTACCCCACTGCTGAGCAGCTGCAACTGGCCACATCCATTATCCTTCAAGGTAAGATCCCTAGTCTGGGAACAGGCGCGGTGGTAGTGCTGGGTGACAGGGTTGAGGGCTAGAATGGCAAAGGAAAAGGTCAGACCTGTGGTTAAGGAGCCTGCGACAGAGGCGGGTGCACACCAAGACAGGAGCTGGGGTTGACAGCGTGGTGCTTTATGAAAAATGGTCCACTGGCACCCAGAGCAGAGATGAGAAACTGTCTGCACCAGTTTGATGAAAAACACATGATGACAATACTGTTTTCAACTCTCACTATAACAGCATTAGCACAGCTGTTTTATACCTGATAGCATACAAACTATTTGACTGACAGGAACTTTTGAAAACTGCTGAGCAGCTCTGTATGTACGTGTATGTGTGTAAAGAAAGAATTCCCAGATTGAGCAGGTGGGGATCAGCCATAATGAGGCATGCAGGGGGGTGTCAGAGTGAGGGCCAAAAAGGAAGGGAGGAGGCCAAAGAGCAAGGGAAAAAGGGACTGAGTGAGAGTGATGGAGACGGGCTCAGAGCCAGAGACAAAGCCCCAGAAGAGCAATTACAGAAGCTCCAGAGAAGGTGTGGGCCCAGCCCCAAGGCATGGTTTCAAACAGCACAAAGCACTGCCAGACAAGTATTCTCTCTCATACACATACACACACACACACACACACACACAGGGCTTTATTCTAACACAAATATCAGACAAGCAAAAGAAAAAGATGGACAGAGGTGGAAGAACAACAAGTGAAAGTCAAAATGGGAATGAAAAAACCATGAGGCAGTAGTTTTCTTTAACTGGGGACATCTCCATCCAAAACACCACCAAGATATATTCCCCCATGTGTTTTTAGTGCAACATTCTGTTCTGGTCGAAACCTGTTCCCTTAACAGCAAGGATTGAAACAAAGGCTACATCTCCACAGCTGAGCTGAGGTCAGTGCAACATTTTGAAGTCGTTTTTTTACTCTACATGTTGAGTGCAAGCAACACTAAAAAGTCTGGACAGCCTTATTTCATGGTGCTTGCTGCATATAAAAGTTCAAACCGGTTGTGATAGCAGCAGTTTCCACCCACAACAGCCCTGTTCACCTATCATCACCAGCTCACCTACTTAAAAGGAGAATGACAAGCGGAAAAGAACACAAAAGAATGATGAGAAAAAGAAAGAGAGATGTGCAAACAGATAAGGGGGAGGGGAAATTAAATTAAGAGAAAAGTTCTTGCGCACCGGTATGCACCATTGATTTCCTATTCTCTTGGAAACATTTAATGAGCTTAAATAGGAGCCTCGTTTGACACTGCCACAGTGACTCGGAGGGGCCTCCCAGTGAGAGGAAATCGTTCAGCAGCAGTGACGGCTACCAGAAGGGGGTGGAAGATGGAGAGAAGATAGAAGAGGAGGAGGAGAAATTGGGGAAAGTCAGGGTTTTAATGCCAAAGCAAGAGGTGGGGGAGAGGCAGGCGTTAGCTCGTGCTTGGGAAATGGCCCATGGGAAGCATTACTTTCCTTTAAAAGGAGAATAGAAAAATACTTTACAAGAACAGGGGAAGACAGAGGAGAGGAGTACAGGTGGTCCATATTTAGTCAAGATGCTCAGTTATGTGAGTACTTACCACTCACAACAGGTACTCTTTATACACAACAATGCCTAACTGATTGACAGTTATTGCTCAACTGCAATGGTTCGCCTCATTAATTCTTCAATGACCTCTCTATGAGGCATTCAACAGATGTCTATGGCTTGATGGCCATCTTGTTTTTGCTGCCCTCCCTGCCCTCTTTTCTCTCTCCATCAGCAAGAGAACGATTGTCACTTCAGAGAGCAAAGTTCACTGCTCTCTGCTGCAGGTGAGGGCCCCACTGGCAGCCGCTTCATGAAGCTGTCTGATGGATTAAATGGACTCAGCATCCCTCCATCTTTTGTGGGCAATCATAATTATAGAGCTGTGGAGTCAAGCGTGGCTGTGTACTGAAAAGTTTCCCCACCACCCTTAACTGGCTGTTGATTGTGTTGGAGTGGTGCACATGTGTGTGTGATTGGGTTTTGGGCCAGAAAATAGTGTGATTTTATTTACTTTACTCAAAGTGCAATTTAATTACAAACTAATTAAACTGAAAGAGCTAGAATAATTATAACAAAAGAACCACAACCGTCTTAGAGCCCTTACATAATTGTGACAAATTATCAGAGGTATTGTAGAAGTAACACCCAGTACTGAAACAGTCAGGTTATTTTGACTAAAGGAATACTAATTATGTCCTCATCCATACGTTATAAAGAAGATTTGCTGCATAGTCTATGTAGTAGTAATAAAGAATTGTATTAAAATGCATACATTTTAGATTCCATTTTGATGTTAAAACAAAGTTTGTACTTTGGGCACCTGCAGTAGTCTGAGCAAAAAGCAGATACACAAATCATGTATATGACAATTTAAAAGCAACAGAAAGTAATAAACCTGGCTATGTACAACACTGACTCTAAAATGTGATGCTGTCATATCAGATGGTAATGAGAGTATGTAAACCTTGTACATACTTTTATTATGTTTTAGTAAGATAGTTAGATTGCGCTGAATGGAACTGTATATAATTTTGTTGTACTTTGGATTATGACAATAAAGAACATCGGACTGAACATTCATAAACATACTCCGAGTGCATGTGTAACTGCTGCTGTTTATGAGAAGCATAAATATTTCCAGCATGTGTGTGTGCTCTGTGATTTTCACAGCTTTGACTTTTTACCATTGTCTGTTTTGTTTTTATTCATATAGCCAGATCAGTACGCAGTTCTTTACTTCCTGAACCTATTTTTACCTCAGCTTTAGCTCAGCGGTTCGATGTACCACCTCTATACAGACAGATGTATTGTAAGCTGTGATGCTGCCAGTGTGGGTGTTTGGCACAACTAGCAGCCTTGCTGTGGCCATGTTTTGCTGAGCTTTCATGTGTAACATGTACCATTTATTTTTTATTTTTTTAAATGGACCTTGGGTGGAAATAATCATTCTGACTATCTGGTGATTAATTATAGTGAAAGAAAAACAGCCCCAATTTTTCTTTCTGCAGAATTCCAGCAGATAGGTGGGCACTCCCACACATACACGACAAGGATAGAAACTGGAAATGACTAACTGTAGCATAAGGACACCAACTTGAGAGAGGCGTAGTGTTGCAGCACTCCACGCTGCTTTCTCCAATGTTCCCTGCTGTCATTTCCACCACTCTTGCTCAACATAAGGCGCTACCTTAAAACAATTTCTCACCATAAACTGTCTTTGCTCTCCACATCTATAGGCCATCATCTATATGACACCGTGGGCCATCCTCTAAATCATTTACATTGGCCTATATATAGCCCGTGGAGAAAAAGCCATTATTGGAACAGAAAGCTATATTTCATAATTGCACCATGCTTCTATTCTCTTAGTGAAAATTCGCTTTTCAGAATATATTCTCCCTTATTCCTTCTTTAGCCCCCTCTCTTGTCTGTTGGAGAGGGTGATTTTGACAGGCTGACTGTCTCCCCTGATGCAATAACCACTCTCCATTTGTATCTGAGGCGGGTGCATTAACTAGACAGTGTAATCAGCCCACACAGGAAAAGCAGCAAGCCTTACCGACCGAGTGCTTTTTGCCACTCTAAAATCCAACAGCTCATCATTAGGCCACAATTAGCACAGCTCACTCCGGGGAACAGGAGACGGTTGCCAAAGTCCAAAGGTGATGTAATCTTAGTTGATCACTCGGATGATGATGATGATGATCATGAGAAGGCAAAAAACACCTGAAAGCACTGGCACCATATCATAAGTGTGTCTACTTTCCAAAATAAGCAGGTGAGTTTTGCTGAAGTACCCCTGTTGCAAAGGTGTACTTCACAAAAAAAGTGTGCATCAAGCAGAGGATGGAGTTGCACAAGTCTACAAAAAAAGCTCATTGAGCGCAAACACATTCCCTCCCTTGCGGCTTTGAAACACTAAAGAGAAATATGTGTGTCCCATGGTTATTTGTGGCATGCTGGGAATGGGCAGACACAGATAAGAGTTTGGATCGGAGGAGGCTGACACACTGTGATTATCTCCCGCTGCTGGAATTGACCGTTCATCAATCCAGACAGCCAAGAGGCCTGGGTCCGGCTGCCTCAATTGTTGCCTGAGCCAAAGTTTTTTTATGAGTCAATGACCTCAGAAAAATGAGAAAATGTGTCAAGTGTTTCAAATGTGTTGTTGAACTGGCACACTCGTGCACTATCATTGAGAATCACAAACACTTAAGAGGGGACAAGAAAATGCTGCAGTCTCAAAAGACTGACAACTAGCTTATTCCTTGTTAACATGCACAGGATTACATTCACTTTGCAGGGCTCCCCATTCAAGCCCAAGTCTGCCTTCCTTTCACCACATTCCTTCCACACCTCATGCTGCAAAGTTCTGGGCCTGAAATGATGTCCACACACTGGAGTAAGTGAAGGATTGAGGAAAGGCAGGTGTACAGAAAGTGTGTGTGTGTGTGTGTGTGTGTGTGTGTGTGTGTGTGTCTGTCAAGAAGTACATTCTTTCCCCTGAGTGTCATCTGGAAGTACACTCTCAGCACAATGCAAGAGAGCCTTCACTGCCAATCGCATGGCGTGTACCAAGCATTGTCAGGAACTGGGTCTTATCAATCGGTGGCCAGATTCCGAGCAAAAATGTGAGGCAAACAAAGGGAAGAGTGCTGCAAGCGACAATGTGAAACACAAATGAAATGATGGCTGGGAGACACCCATCCATGTGGCCAAGACCGGCTCTATTTAATCCGGTCATGTCTGCCCTGAAAATCAAAGCAATCTCCTCTAGTAAACTGACAGAGGAAGGAATCAAACAGCCAATCCCACCCAAAAAGGAAGCTGTTGTGGAATTGAATGAGGGGATATGGGGCTATGCAACATTGTGCTAAGCATGCAAATTATTATGGGTGAGAAACTCTGTTTTATTTAAACAAGTCAATTTGCATTCACTTAGCTTTCAAGAGGAGCTTGGGGGCAACGTTAGCTGCTGCTCCTGCTACTTTTGAATTCCTCACCATGTTTTTTCCTGCCCTTCTGGCATGCAATATATTACAGTAGTAGAAGAAAAGTTATTATCCCTTATGGGAAAATTGCCCTTGTAGTAAGTCAAGAGATAATAACAAAAACAATACCCATACAATACAAATGCATCAAATTTGAAGACTGATGAAGATCAACAGATGGAGCCACAGCCGGAGGGATGCTCCTTACGTCGTGGATCCAAATCTCTTAGGGCTATTCTGCCCCAAAAGGGTGCTTAGCTATACCCAAGTAAGAAAAGAGTGAGACGTGCAGAGGCCACATTATGGATGACAAGAAGAAATAGGGCCAAAATGAAGAGAGTTTGACTGCTACCCCAAGGGCTGCTAGAGGAGCTGCACCTGTGTGCACCTCAGCTCTGCTCAGTTTAGTTTCTGACTCCTCAGACTCCCACTCCAATCCAACACACAGACAGCAGCTCTGTTGGCACTGGAGGAAGAAGAGGAGGGAGAGATCAGGTGGCTGGGGCAAGTGAACCGAGTGGGTAGGGGGGTTGACAAATGTCTTGTCAAGTAACATTCACAGACATAAAGGGATCAAGGGGTAAAAGGGGGAGAAGACAGGTTAAGGGAGGAGGGGATTTCTATCACCTCCTGTTGGCCCATCAGTGAAAATCATCTGCCTTGATAATAAACCAATGCAGTCAGGAGAGGGGAAAGGAGGAGGCATTTACAGTGGGTGTGCTTGCTCCTAAGGACTGATTACTGATTCTGATTGAGACTAAACATAGCCTCCATCTCTCTACATGGGGCAATTCTCACTGTGATAACTCTGATCGAATAGAACAGGAGGGGCAGAAGAGGAGCCCTGGAAGCACTTAAGACCTGGGGATTTGGGTCAGACGCATGACATATTAATACAATGACTGACTTAAAAAAGAAATGGAGGAGATAGAAATAAGTGAGCAAATGAAAATAGCGCTTCAGAGAATAAAATGAACATAATCACTGTAAGTGATTTTGTCCAAATTAATGCACAATCCAGCTGTGTTCAGACCTTGATAAATGTCCATTGTCTCGGCTGTTATTAAACACAAGAGAGACTGGTTGGTCCCTGTGCCAGGCAAAACTAATTAAAGGCAGGCAGATGTGTCTGGACAGTGGGGAACCGAACCACACACACACACTTACACTAATGCATATACACACAAACTCGAATGGGCGAATTAACGGTTCAAGAAATAAGGTACAATCAGCACCTGCTGATGAGCAATCACCATGCTAACTAGACCAGGTGAACACAAAAACAGCATTTAAAATTCAATTTCTAACTTTGGTCTGCTTAACTTTGGAAACCTTATGACAGCCATTGACCAGAAAGAAAGAGGGAGAGAGAAAGACAGAGAGGGAGAGACAGACAGAGAGAGAGAGTGAGAGAGAGAGAGAGAGAGACATCTTTTCCCCTGGTGTCTTATTATCCATACCAATAGGAGACAACATGTATCTCTTCTGTATTCCCCACCTTCTCTGCTGCAGGTGATGATGAGAGAGGAACTAACAGCAGCCAATTAATCTTTCATGGTGCACGTGTTCAAGCTTTTGTTAGGTGTGCTCCCTGATACTGTACGTGACGAGTACCACAGACCAGTGCAATAAAGGGCTGGTCCTTCCTCCTCATCTCCTTTCCCCTCTTCCTTCTCTTCACTTTTCATTCTCATATTTTGTGAGCAAACAGTTGGGCATTTTTGCAAAAGCAATCATTACAGCAGTCTACGTGCATGAGGGGTTCACTCCAAATTGTGGATGGAAGCCCATCTAACCAAGTCAGAACTAAAGGAGATTGCATTTTGGGGATGCAAGTGGAGGGGGTTGGAGGTGGTGACTGGTGGGGGGGGTGGGGGGGGGGTGCAGCTGCTATAAGATGATAAAAACAAAGAAAATCTGTGCTCACATATTCATACAGAGGCAAATGACATGAAGCAATACAAGCACCCACGTTTTATCTTCATTTAGGTTGTCGGTCTCATCTCCTTGTAATCACGGTGATCTTAGGTCACACATACACAACAGCCTTTCTCTCTCTGGCTCTCATACACACAGTGGTGACTAATCACCCATCTGGAACAGCCATTCCCAGGCCTGGATGACAAAACATACATGCCCACAAATATAGGGTAATGCCCTTCTCAACAAAAGGCTTAAGCTGAATAACAGCAGAACAGACAGGTCTGGGGGGTGGGGTGGCTTATGACCTGGCTCAGACAAGCATGGACACAGGAGGAAGCAAGTGACATCACAGATGATGTACTTAGGCAAACAGCTCGTGGCTACATGGAGCTTTCAAGTCTGTACGTGCACATGATTTTAATAGTAGCTGACCGTGTCAAGGGCAGGGGGAGGACAGGGGCAAAATAGTGGGAAAGGCCACTTTAATGTGAATACGGCTAGTTTAAAAATGTAAAAATCTGGTGTGACTTACCCATAGAGTTTGTGCTGAAACCCTCTAGTCACTATATATTAGCATGTTAGCAGAGGTTAGGTGCTATAGCCACCCCCTCTCCTGGAACAGTCCTTCGGGTAGGGCTTATCCTCCAATTGGCTCAAACAGAGTGGAAAACTGTTTCCTTGGCAGAAGCTGGCTGACACTATCCAGGTAAGTCTCGTAGATGTGAGAGGGGCCTGATGCAGCAACCAAAGCCAGGTTCAGGATTTGGGATAGGGTTGGATGAAAGCCAAGAGCCATTAGCAGAGCAGTGTGTCTGACACAACAGGCAGAGCACAACATTTTCAAAGGCCAAGGAAAGGACTTGAGTGGAGCAGTGGTGAAGAGTGCAAGGCAGCTGTTTCATTCAGACCTTCTGATAAAAACTCCCTGTCCATATTGGCGACTCTGAACAGGGCAGGGGACCGCAAGGCAGCACAAATACAAATCACCTTTTAAATAGTCTACACTGAGCTAAGCAGAAACCAGTGAACTGGCAGTCTCTCTGTCAGACATTTCTTAGCTGATCAAGCCTCTTGTAGTGCAATGTGTGTTACTCTAAAGCATTTTAATATGCTTAATATGCTTGCATGCATTTAGATTAATGTACATCCTTACAAAAGAACATATGACAGTATGGTTAATAGCAGAGAGCACTTCTACTGTCACGAAGAGCCAACAGTATGAATAGACAAAGATCGAGCCATATCATTTACCAGACAGGCCTCAGTCAGACACCGGCTCACACCCTGGCTCCACAGACAGGACATTTTCCATACTTCTGTGATGACATCCATAGGATACTTTCACAGGGATGAGCCTGTGCTTTCAACCCCCACTGGGAATAAGCAAACAACCAGCACATCAATTATGACTGGGAAATTAAAGTAATCTTTTTTTCCACTTACTGCTTGAATATTACTACCAGGCAAAGCTAATGACCAATGTGACTAACGGATGGAAACAAGAGGATTTAAACCCCAACAGTACATGTCTTTTATTTTGTTTTAAGTTTAGCAAAAATATATAATTTTTTTCAGTGATAAATGTGTGTAAGAAAAAAGGCCATTTTTAAAAATTGGTGAGAAAACATGTGGGTTAGCCCTTTGTTTAGATCAACTACCACTCAATCAGTCACAGTCTCAAGTGGATTGTGCTCTGCTGGCCAACATCTACTAACCTAGTGTTTCAAAATCCTGGTCACACCTGATTCTAATGAGTGGGTTGGTGTCATGCTTGATGACAAGCTGACGATTTGAATCAGGTGTGCTAGAGCAGGGAAATACCTAAAACATCAAAGGCAGGAATCCGGAGGACAAGGTTTGGGACATAGTCACCGAAAACAACAAGCCTTCACATCTCTGACTGTGGCTCAGTCCCAATAAAAACCCATCACAGTGGAAAACAATCACTACACTACGCTTACGGTGCATAAAACCCATTGCTATAATCGGTTGCACTGCATCTTATACCAACTCTGGATGGACCAACTGGCAAATGCAAACAACTCTGCAGTGACTGGAAGAGGATGACATGTTGGCCATGTCTCAGTCACAATCAAGAAAGACAAATTACTTCGAACATGGGGAGGAAGTGAAACAATGAGGACTGTTTCAATCAGACGAGAAAATTCCCATTGAGGGTTATGATAATGACTGTGGGCTGACAGCACACCTCCAGATAACGCACACTTCATTACCGTACACAAACAAAAAAGGTACAGTTGTTAAATTAACCTGTTGCAGTGGAGAAAGCCCAGGGCCTGGTTTCCTGAGACTCATGGAAGACTCAAAAAGCATTTTGTAAGAGTGACAGTGAGTATGTATGCAATTGAGAAAGAATGAAGTACATGGTGGTGACTGTGTGCCATTAGGGCTCAACTCTAGTCTGAGCGAGTGCTGCAGAGATGTTTGTCATACCAGAGGAAAAAGCGTGTCTGGACTGGGATGAGACTGCAAGAAAACGTTAGCGCAACCCTGAGCCTGTCTGAATATAAACACACTGTGCCGTCTCTTTAACAGAACAAACTCCATACTTACAGGCAAACTTATATATAAAAGATATAAAAGGGCTAGCTTGATGCCATTTATTAGTATAAAAAGATGACAAATGAGAGTGGAGGGCACAAGGAGTATTTATATGTGGAAGTGAGATCTATAAAACAAAACTTAACTCATTATCACCAGTGAGAGACAGTGTAGACTAATAATAATCAGTTCTAATTGTTTCTCAGTGTGACATGACTGCAGATAAAGGAAAACTTATTTGATATTCTGAGCTAACTTTTCTTCATTTAAACACTGATTATTCCACGAAACAGACTTTCAACAACAAGAGGTGCGATGTTGCCCTTTAGAAAAGACATTGAACTGCTTTGAGGCCTCGCCATATTTGGCAGTGCACTGTTGTGCAGGAATCAGGGCATCCAACGATATGTAAACAAACCCTGAGAGTTATTTGTATACAGTCCTCAGACCAGGCACTTTGATTTGTTTTCTCCAATAAATGTTGAGCTTTATTAATTGAGTGAACCTGAGAGGGATAGAGACTGAAAGAGGAGAGCAGGAGTGGAATATGAAGAGTAGTGTGTGGACTAGTGGGGATTTCATCCCTCTCAGCTCTTGGAGGACACTGATGCCAAAAATCTCAGCAGTCGTGTACACTTGTGGCATTCTTTCTACAGTAAAATGAAACACTGTATGGAAAGTTGGAAAGTAGCATTTCCCAGAAATGTGTTGTACTCAACCTTCTGATACAAAACAGATACACTACTATCTCCAGTAGAAACGTACTATAACGTTGCAGAAATTATACTTTCTTACTTATAAGTTTGTCCAGTCCGAAACTGCGTTTGCACTGAGACCACCTTTTCCAAAAATCAAGTTTGAACACATTTATAATGACCTGTAATTTGTTCAAATAAATTCAAACCCATCTTGCACTGCCATTGCCACTTCCTTAATACACCACAAACATCACAGTTTTCATAACTTTATTAACAATTTTAATACTTGCTAATTTATTACTAGTGCTGCTAGTGTTAGAGTATTCATAACACTCAGAGTAGGATGGAATAAACACTCCCTGAATGGAAAATCACCAACAGCTAAAATATAATTATGAGTTATATAAGATAGGCACCAACGCCCCCCATGACAATCATGTGTAGGATAAAGCCGTAGAAGATAGATGGATGGAAGATCATCAAGGCAAATAGTCCAACATAATTTCTTGCCAGAAAAACAAGTCTATCAACCTGATTGGGATTGAGTGTTGCTCTCTTTTTATTTACACTATTACCCACGGATGAGAACGTGTGCTCAGAGTGCTCAGATGTCCCTGGCACACACCGATGTTTATGAGCCAGCCTACAGAGAGTTGTGGTTACTTTTCGGAGCCCATGTCTCTCCAACAAAGCAGGGGGTTTCAATCTGAGTGGAGAGAGACTCCCACATGTAGGCTTGCATCTCTAAGATTCGGTGGCTGCTGTTATATGATACAGTGGAAGACCACTCTCTGCTGGACTCTACCTAAATAGGCCCTCATGAGCTGGCAGCACCTGCATTGTGAGCAGGTAATGACAATTCAAACATGAAATGTACATCCTATGTTCGCTATAATGCTGAATTTCACATAAACGTAAAAAGACAGCATTAATGACCATATAGTAGGTGGGGAATGACCATATCCTCAACTCAAAGCAAGAAAAATGTGCCTTAAAAATGATCTAAATCCTCACACTTGAAAAAAAAAACCCACCATCGAACTACTACAATATACTCGCAGAATTAAAGGTTTGTGGATCAGAAAGACTGGACATTGGGACACTGCACAAAAGGGGACCTTCAGAGGTGTCCCGTCTCCCTTACTCACAGTCACACATACACACATTTTGCCCTTGGCTGAAAGTCAGCCCAGGTTCATGTTCGCTGGCTTTGATTGGAGTCCAAGCCCTGGAACAAGTTACTAACGACCCAGAAAGCTGCTTGCCGGGCTATTGGTGCAGCTTGATTTCCGCCAAAAAGAGCTGTCACCGGGATGGAAACTGAATGTGGCCTTTGATAAGAATCGGAGGTAAGCAGCACATTAGACCATGAAACGAAGTTGGGAGATAGAATGCACCAGATGAGGATGACTGGGGTTAAGTCTGTGCCCCGCTCATGTTGTCCTTGGCCCCGTCAGATGGGACTGGGGCATGCAGTGAGAGAGTCTTGGCACCCTCCAGGTGTGGGCTGGAGAGGAATGAGAGGCATTTCGATGAGGCACCCCCCCCAGCACACACACACACACACACATACACACACCCCCCCCCCCCACCACCACCAAACACAGCACCCAGGCAGCCCACAGGAGCTCACTAATCAGAGAACTTAGCCACTGACCTCTCCACAGGCCCAATACCTTTTAATGAGATCCATGCCTTTGATTCATCTGCCTGCCTGGAAGGGAGAAACAGATCATGCATAAGCTCACTCTCTCATTCACTCTCTCTCTCACACACACACACTTTTACCAATTGTATAAGACACATTCACATCCATACACTGTTGTGGACACTAAGGCACAAGGGATGTACTTGGCCTCTCGTGTGCATACACAACGCTGAACTAGACCAGCTACTGCTTGACAACCAACTAAAACCAGCTCATCAGCACAAACACACAGATATAAGCTCAGGCTCAGCTCAAGGACTCAACATCCACCTTGTTAGGAGAAGGCAGAGGAAGTTGCAGGTGAGATTGGATCTGGACATGCTTGCTCACAGATAGAATTGCATTATTGATCAGGCAACAGATTGTGTTATGAGGAATTCATGGATCCATGCCTGGGCTGTCCCACCTGCTTCAAGAGAAAGAAAAAATGTGCCTGTACTGTATATGGATACATTTTTGTGTAGCTGAGAGGAAGCAGGCAGCCATGGTCCAAAGTCCAAATTATCTTGGTGGGAGAAGTGGGCAGTGTGGGCTCGCACTTAGACAACAAGACAGAGCAAACAGTGAATCGATCAAGCTCGCTGGGGTAATGCATACAGAAGGAAGGCCTCACCCTCGCTGCACTGAGAGGACTTTAACTGCTCACACACTGAGTGGCTTTTTCATTGGCACTCAGGCTACAGCACAATCCCCAGCTCTTAATACCACCAGCGGAAAGAGAGGAAATGGGATTTTTATTTGTCTGAGCTCCACGGGTGGTCTGCTACTGCTAATAATGCACTGAAATACAATGCCTAGCTTAGCTTGGGTTCTGTTGCTGACATAATACCAGCCAACATGAGGTACATGCCATTAGAGAAAGGTATGACTGTTCTCTGTCATTAGGCTGTGGCACCATACAGCTCATTTTCACGCAGAAAAGTTTCAACAGTTCCTCAGAGAAATGGATGGTGTGACAGCATGCTTTCAATCGTATTTTTTTTGAGGCGTTTGGTTCCTCACAAAACTGAAGTCTAAAGCCAGGTCATGCTGCTCTGCCCGAGTTTTTTCACAGTTAGATAAAAACAGGAACATCAGTCACAGCTTCATGGTCACAGTCTGTGGAGCCACAACAAAATACTGTTATTTCACGGACACAATGGCCAGAACTTAACTGTGTGGTCAGGCCAAACAAATATCCAGTGGCCCACCGCTCTGCCATTGAAGATAAAACACCAAATCACTTATTAGATTTCACACACTGAATAATTCAAGACACTACCACTTGGCATTACACCATATTTAATAATTGTGTTGTTTTTGGTGCTTAGATGTTTTGTTGATCTTATGTGCTGAACAGATGGGTTGTTTTAGCATGCTGTTCAAGAGGGATAATGATTTGTTTTCAAGATGGAAGGTGTAGAGACACTTAAGAACCCAGCAGGACCCAAGATGTGTGCTCTTTTCTTCCATTACCCAGTGAGGAGACCAGCTCCATGTGATTAATTAAACAGCCACAGAGGAATGTGTGATTCTGACAGCAGACAAAAACAGGGACTAGAAGTGAAACAGAACAGAACCTGGTTAAAAATAAAGACATGAGCATGAACAAGGGGATAGTAGTATAGGAGAGATGTGTCAGTAGAAGTGTATTGTAGCTCTCAACAGGGAGGGTTATAGATAGATCTTGATGGAGTTCTGGAGAGGTGGATAGTTGGCTACTGTGGCCTGGTCATGCTGACAGTCAGCACCAGTCCACCAGGAAATGACTGACACCACACTGACATGTCCTCTTACACCCTGCTTTCCTTCAATCTGTTATTGGAATGCTGCACACTCCTACATGTCCAACTGAAATAGGATGCAAGTAGAGGAGGTGAAAGTCTCCTGGTGAGGCTTATGTGATTTGGGTATCCAATTTGGCAGTGTGTTGTACACTGTGTAACTGCAGCTTGTTTTCTGAAAATGCACAAGCAAGCAGTTCACTATGTGGATAGGGAAGAAGAGACAAGGACTTGGTAATAAGGTTCTTTAACCCCAGCAGCTGATCTACCCCACTTAATGACTCTAATTAAAGAGCCCCGTTTCACAGGGAGATCAATGACATGTCATCAACTCAGACGTAGAATAGACGTAGCTCCAGCAGAAGGAAGCAAGCAGAGGGCTGAGTTTCAAAACTTACCACCACAATGGGAGGCTAGCATGGGTTATGAGGGCTTGAAAATATTTCAGCATTCTTATAGGGGCATGTGGCTGTGATGTCATTCCTTCTAGACATATCATTAGTTTAGTTAGAGGCTAGAAACCCTGTACAGATCAACTGCAAACACATCTGTGAAAAATAGAAAACTGGGAAGCCGAGTGTCACAAGACAGAAATAAATTGTGCAAGAAATGCACATTATCTGCATGACCATCACATGCCTGACCAGCTGTACACAGATTAGGGAAGAACAGGGGACAGGGTAGAAAGATGTGGTTGTAATGTCGCTGTGACTTGCTGACACTGGCAAAAAAACATCTAACAACTTCCTTTTTCATGAACAAAGTTGAGAGGAGAAACCAAAAACTGGGCAGCTTTCAGGCCCAGATGAGTCAGTGAGGAATAATGCATGTCATCACGGCTGTGTGAATGGAAGAGTGAGACTGGGGGGCAAGCGCAGGCACCCAAGACATAGAGCTACGATGACACCTCCACAGATCTGCATTTCAGAAGACAGCTCTGAGCCCCAGGCAGGTTTGAAGCACCAGGATTATTATCCAAGTAGACTACAGAAACACGGAGGAAGCAAAGACAAAGAAAAGAGCTGAAAAACAGATTTGACAGAAAAAAGGTATGGAGCATGAAATAATGCATAAAGGCCAACTCTGTTCTGCTGAAAGTGGGAACTAAAAAGAATGTTTAGAGGCGATAACATAAACAGGAAAATATAAACACAAGAGCAGTGGGTACTTCCATATTGCTCCACTACTAAGGTCATGGTTGGTTGGGCATAGCTAACATTCCTGTAGATCACCCCAAAGCCACTGAGCTCTCGGTCTCGCGCTCAATAAGGTCAATGCCAAGGTAAAGGCCTGCATCAAAGTGAAGCCTTTTATGCCCCCCCCCCCCAAAAAAAAAACACACAACAAAACTCAACACCAGTCTAAATTTGTGCCTGCTGTCTTTATTGCAGATTGTATTTGTTTTATTGCTATTATTCTATCTTTCAATCCTTTTCTCCCCCACTGAGTCTAACCTGCTGACACACAGAGCGGCTGATTTTCCCATGGGTATCAAAAAAAAAACTTTAACTTGTCTTCAATACCAACCTCTTGGTATAATTTTAGAGACTGGTGGTCAATTTAAAATGTCAGTCTCTAAGGTTAAGGCTGTATCTTTGGCAGTATTATTACTGCTACAGAGAATACTGCCTCTGTAAAATAGTCAGTGTACAGATGAGAAGCAACAGAGTCTGTGGCATTTTACGAGATTCTCAGTAACTTTAACAATTGCTGTAAGAACAGATTTTAATAGGTCCCTCTTGGATCATAGGCCACTGAAAGGTCACGATATCCACCTCATTTAACAAAGACAAGGATATGATACTGACAAAAATCATTTCATTTACATAATATGATTTCATGGGGGACTGCAATACAGGAATACAACTTCGCCAATATATTGTATTATCACACACTGAACTAGGCCCTGCGGAAGCAACAAACACACAGTTACACTGCCTATGTGTCCTCTTGACTTAGCAACGCCATTAATCATTCACACAATGTTCTCACTTAACATTCAATTTCATTTTAAACACATCATGGCCAATAGCAAGTATTTTCAAGGAGACCTGTAAGCATACTTACTGACAAGCACATCATTCCATCATGAGAGCTTGCCTTATTTTAAATCTAGATTGAAACAGACAGCCAAGAGACAGACACCCAGCCTCCAGCAGCGCTGCCACCCCCATGTCCACTTCCAGCTGCCAGTAAAATTCAGCAGATGCCAGCAATAATAAGGACAGCATATGGTTCCTCAAGATCTAATATCACTATTGCTATTTTAGACCTCATCTGCCTACTGATTTTATTCTACCAATTTAAGTGAAGATTATCATTTTCGAGTACAGACACAGTAAAAAAATAAAATATCTAAATTAATATCTTCGAAAACCTTATCTAAAATGAATCTTCCAAAACCAAGCAAAAGGGAGTTGCACATGCAACGCATCCATTACAATTTTACATAATGTGAGCATAAGCCATTTAGTCTCTCTGTATAAATACGAGTCACTAGAAATATGGACGATTATTATATTTTTCTTAGATGTCCATGCCAACAAGTATTTTGAATCAAAGTGATGTATGAGTATTTTTTATTTTATTTCATAATGTTCCCAGACCAACGAGGATCATTCACCTCATCTGTAAAGTTACTCACTCACAGACACATCCTTCTATGTCTTCTTGGTTTGGAACTTTATCTTCCCCTTTGCGCTCTCGGGTTGGTGTGACCTTCATCTCCAGCTGCTGCCAGTGCGATGAACCTTCATGCATCTGCCATCCACCAGTCCTGGCTGAGGCTCACATTTACTACTTCATAATTAATTGCCCAGTGTCCATGCAAAAAATACAAAAAAGCAAGGGCCAATGCTCGATGGCAACTACCAAATTAACATACACCAAGTGGATGTCAAATTAACTGTAAAGCAGAGGTGATAATTAAAAATGATCTTGGCGGGGGTAAATTGGTCATCTTGAGGATTAACTGTGAAATAACTCACACGGATAAAAATGAATTGCACCCTGCGCACACTGGCTCCTTGGCTGGGATTAAATGGCACTCAACACAGTGCGACTCTCACTCAAGAACAAAAGTGTAGTGACAGTACATTACAGATGAAACTAGAACAGATTCACAAAAACAAATAATCCCATACTTAGTAGAAAAATGGGAGGAAAATATAATTTCTAAAAATGTGCACCAAACTGTATAAACCTTATATTTCCCAACACCATGTCTGACTTTCTTCCTATTATTTCTAAGAACAGACTGTCTAAAAAAAAAGGGTGAGAGTTCTTATACCCTTGTAATTAAGGATTATCTTTTCTGTTTTAATTATTCTAACAATATTAATTTTCTACAGAGTTTTAGATTACTTTGATTGCGTTGTCCTTTATGAGTTACAATAGGACTGACAACCAATTATTACCATGGCACTGTGTGGACTGCAAAGTTGTTAATTCACAGTTAAGGAATGACATACACTACCTGGAGTCCAAAAACAGGATAAGCTGCTCCGTGGCTTTGTCGCCGTGTCTGCTGCTTAGTCAAAGCATATTTTATGCAGCAGTCACACCACCCCCAGAAGACGTTCCTTTAATGCACTAACCTTAATGTTGCCGCCTGTCTCTTGTCTGCAGTTCAAATCAATCCCATTGAAACGGTGCATGGCAACAGGAAGGCAGCTTCTACTTCCCCTGGTATTCTACTTGCCATATTTCACTACTGCTGCTCCAGCTGCCTAATCAACAATTTTCTGATGTTCTGAATGGTCTCAAATTCAGTGGCTATACACATTCCTCTGTGTGGCCTTGACACACATTGGCAATATTTTGGTCTGACCAGGATCTACCCACTGTGGAGATAGAGGCAGTGGCAGTGGGCTCCACTACTCCTGCACTGGAGATGAACTCCAGATGCAATCTTCTGTGGTTTACATCATTGCCAGGGCCCAGGTTTAGAATGTTTCGCTCCAAAGAACACCATCTTTTTTTAGCTCACTTGAGCACTGATTAACATTCTCAATTTACATTTACCAAATGCTTTTACTGAGCAACAGTGGCATCACACCATTAACTGTAGTTGGGCTGTTGGTGCTGAGAACCAAAAATATATCTTCCTAAGGATATAAACACCTCAAATAAAAACATGTTACTCATCAGCTACTACAAGCGCAGGTGCATTTCAAGACCAAATCTCTGCAACAATGAAATATCAGCAAGCTGGCAAGTCCTGCACAGGCACATTCAATTTGCACAGAAATTAAGCATCGAGTAATCATATGTCTGAGAGATCTGCAAAACGTCTTTCATCACAAAGCAAGAGAGCAGGGCTTCACATTGTCTGTTACATCACACTGACTGAAGCAAGCACGGCAAAGCTTTCTCTTCAGTGTTTAAATTAACAATATTTTGATCGGAATGTGTGCCAGACTCAGTTACCAAAGCAAAAGATTAATGTGCTACCGCTCTCTTCTCCTGCCAATAACAGACTTCAGAAGGAAACAACCGACCTAGATTTCCCAGGGTAGGAATCAAGGTGACCCCTAAATAGAATCCACTTCATTGATACACTTCCAGACACCTGCATGGTATTTGGAAATAAAATGCTAAAAAAACTGGTTGGGGGTTAATCAGAATCACCTTTATTGTCATTATACAGTGTACAACGAGATTGAAGAGTTAAGTTTTGCCAATGGTCTGAGTAGGTGGGCTTGTTGAAAGTGAGCAGGTACAATCAAAAACCTCAGCGATGTGTGTCTGTGTCAGCCTGTCAGTTCAACTGCCATAGGGAAGTAGGTGAGGGGCGGGAGACCGAGGCTGATGTCTGTATTGTGCATCCATCACTGGTGTTCAGTCCTCAGCTATGCAACCTCAAGGGTGCTGACAGCTAACACTACTGTTGTTTTCCAAAATACCTTTTGAACAGCAGCAAAGATCATGCTTTCCTCTGGGATACTATTTTTCAAACAGCCACCTAGTTCTCTAAAATGTGCATCACCTCACCTCCCTCTCTAATCTCTTAATACTGGGATGTCTCAGTTCTCATGCACGACGCCTTGCTCATAACCTAACCGAGCAATCAAGGCAGATCCCCTGTTGCCAAATGAATCATTTACCTCTTTCAGGAGAGAGAGTATGTTTACAATATTTATCATGTTCCTCTGACTCACATTTTAACAGCGAGTGTTTTAACAGTAGTTAAGGGTAGAGATGAGGGTATTGTGGGCAGCGGCAGCATGGAAAATAAAGCAAGCCTCAATGGAGTAAACACACAGTGTGGTCTGCAATGAACATGGGATGAAAGACATTGTGGGTTGAGAAAGTGTCAAGGTTGTCTAAGAGGTAAAAGTACACCCTGCTGAGCTGAACTTGACCATAATGTCTTGGGCTGAAGTGCTTGGTACGGAGGCCTGCAGACAGACCTCGTTTAATCCTGGACTGTAGTGAAATAAAAGCTGCATGAGGTGGTGGGATGATAGCAGGAGGGAAGTAGTGCCAAGCTGCTATCTTTTGCCACAGAGCTCATCTTACATCATGCTACTGAGGAAGCAAACATGAGAATTAGCATTATACCCCATCTTGGGTTTGTCATACACGGCTGCTTTGTTAACTCTAATCAAAAGCAGAAAGAAAAAGGGGCCAAAGTGTTGAGCGTGTCTGGCATGAGAAATAAAAATAACACCAGACTGAAGCAGAGAGGTGGAGTGTCGAAGAAATAGTTTAGGACAAGGCCATAAAGGCCAAGGTCATAGGTGGTAGTGGTAATACCCAGCGGAGATAAGATCAGAAATCCACCTCAGCATGATGTCCCTTCATCATGGGATAATCCTCAGACATGAAAAGACAAGCCAATCTTAAGGAAATCTCTATCCCCTAGATTCTTCTGCTGTCTAATGCCAAGCTGACACGCCCTTCACACATGGGTCCACATTACCCTGAAGCGCATGTGTACTTTAGATAAGCAAGAGGTACGAGGTAATGCATATGGGTCTTTCTCATGTGCCCCACACCTTTTTTTATGACCGATGCGTTTACAAAGTCCATTCTGAAGACCAATAAAAGATGGATAACAGTCCGCTTTGCAAAGTGAAACTAGGTCTGAAAGATAGAGAAATGCACTTCTGCTCCATGAAATGAGTCACTTGCAATGAACTGGTAGCTCAGACTATTCGCGTCACTATGTTTGGAGACATTTTCTGTGTGTAGGCCTGTAGATATGAGGCATGGGATTGCTTGCGAGGATTATGGTTTTATTTTGAAAATGAAAATTACAGAAGTCAGTAATCCAATGCAAAGGGAATAGAAAAGACAAACTAGGTTCAAATTCATGTGACCTCAAAAATATTGCAGTGCTCTCTGAAATTCGATGCACGCTTCCATTAAATGACATGACTTTAAAACTATTCTACAAAAATGTGCAACACCAAAAAGGACAGGATGAACTCTTAACCAAAACATGTAGGAGCTTGACAGAGGAGAGCTCACTGGCCAATAATTCACTCCCTCCGTTCCAACAGAACAGAGGGAGATGCTATTTCCAAAAATACTTAGCATGGGTCTCACCAAAAAAGTTCAATTTCCAGAACCAGTAGCCTATTACAAACAAGAAACGGGAGGTCATGATGGAAATGCCTACTTTCTTTGTTATTATTTTGTGTTACAGAGTATGAGCTTGCATTTCTAGCTGGGGTTGTTTTGCATTACTTTCCAACGCCCAAAGCAATGTGACCTGAAAAAGAAATGTTTCCTATTTGCTTGCCCTGAAGAGAGCATCTATGAAGAAGTGTAGCTTGCTTGTCTTTCTCACCCTTGCGGGGGAACAGGAGAAAACATTTATCACCTCTCTCCTGCACACAGATAAGGTGCCTCTATTTATTCAGAGTGGAAGAGATAAACCCTGAATGAAGCATTGTGGGGCAAAGAGAGCAAGAGAGAGAGGGAGAGACGGGGAGAGGGAAATGACGGGGAAGCAGCTTGGTTCTCAACTGCATGTGCGTGTCCATGTGAGCAGATGGCATCTACTAGAAAACCATCCCTGCACAGTGAGGAGACTTGAAGCTGACACCCTGCTCTGACCCCCTTCCTGCCACCACTTCCAGTCACCAGCAGTCATCATTCCTGCCGCCACATGCCCCCTGCCCTCCCTAATCCATCCCCACTCTGTGACTGTTTATATAATATTATCCAGTAAGTATAATCCCAAGTACAGTAGATCTGTGCACAAGGGGCGGAAAGGCGGCAGAGGCTGCAAATAAAAGGACGATTCAGAGAGACAACAAGGCAATACACTGGTCTGCTGAGGGCTGCACCAGGGACGGAGAGATACAGACTGACAGAAGTGCACAGGAGATTCTACAGGGACATGAATAGTGCTTCTGTCTCCTTATTCTCCACAAGACAGACAAGACAGAAAAGGGAAAAGGGGGGGGTGTGGGGGGGGGGGAAAAGACAAACAGGAAGCAAAGCTCACTACTAATTCTGTCCTCTCAGCTGATGATGTACAGCCTACTGTCCAGAGGTGAGGAACACAGTTCATGTGGTCATTTCTCACTGAAATTGCCTGGCTGTAATGCTCCCGAGATTAAATGCATGGTCTGAGGAGGAGCGTGTCTGCAGCGATTGAGTTTGTCAGTGGAGCAAGTTCAAACTGAGGCAGGGGCGACTACTACGAAGCGTTTCAACCATGCACTCCATTATTTCTGTAAAACAACACCACAGTACTGTAAATCAGGCTATTCTTTGTCAGCTATAATAACCTTTTAGTTGTTTTTTTTTGTTTGTTTTTAATCATAATCACTTCCCTCATCTTAGTTTGCAGTTTGTTTCCGGTTATAGCTACAATATGCTCCCTAATAGTGAAATTAAAAACAAGAAATAAACGGCATGATGGGTGTTAAAGCAGGGGAGAATGAATAGCGGCTTTCCTGGGCACGGCTTCCACTCCCATGCCACAGGCTATATATCACTGGAGTCTACGTTTTAACAGGTTTTAAAAACTTGCTGCTTCACTATGGACCGAGGTTGTTAAATGTTGTAGTACAAACATTCCCAACATGGCTTTAATCAGGATGCAGCAGCTTCCAAAAAACTCACCTTGGAAGAAATAGAGCGAAGAGACGAGAGTTGCCCAAACGCGAACAGTCCCGATTTGAAGACCAGCTCCCGTTCAGATTATTCAGCAATAAAAAAAGGGGGAAAGTCCGAAAGTAAGTTCACATTTTACTCTCGCAGACACGTCCCGTGGATGCTTTCGGGAAGGCACTATTCCGTAGAAAAATAACGACGCGCTTGGCTCAGTTGTCAAAATCCTGCTGAAACACGACGCGCACAACTCCTCAACAAAAGAGTCTACGGTTAGAAAAGCAGGGACTTTCTTCTCCACGCCCAGGTGCCGAGTCACATGGTCCTCTCCAGGTGTGTGTCTGTGTGTGTGTGTGTTTCTCAATGGGCAAGGACACACCTGTGGGATCCGATCGGGCGTCCGCTTTGACTATACACGAAAACCAGGAGGTTCCACTGAGGGTAGGAGGGAGGGAAAGAGGGCGGGAGGAGGAAGAAGCCCGGCGCGCACTGAAGGAGAGCCGAGGCGAGCGCGTACGAAGAGGGATGTTTCCCCTCCCACTCTCCACTCCACTCTCACTGCCACTGTGTGGAGACAACAAGCCGCCAGTAGTAGTAGAAGAGGGGGGCAAGTTGTGTTTGTGTCCCTCCGTTGACGCACCAAAATGTGTTTCCGCGGGCGGTGAGGGCGCGGCGCGCCAGCCGCGATGCGTAAAGTGTGGTCCGTGTCCAATGGGAGGCGGTTCCAGGTCGCACCAGGCAAAAAGAGGAGTATTGACAAACCTATACATTTGTGTTTAGAACAAAAATACAATGAGAAGAACACACCGGATAAACTTATTATGTCAAATGCTCCATTCACACCAGCTACACTGTTCATTCTGATTCAACACAAACCACATCTGACTGTTTACACTCATAACCCTTCCATGTGAACACGAACCGACATGCACGTGCACTGTATAAGCTGTCATTATATAAAAACAATATCCATTGTCTATACAGCTTTATCCTCCACATGATGGTTGCAGGTCACTGGAGCCAAAGAAGGTCAATTTAGTGTCCAGTTAACCGCTGTATGTTTCTGGACTGTTGGGGGAAACCAGAGTAAACCCATGCACACACAGGGAGAACATGCAAACTCCATGCAGAAAGGTAATAATTCAGACCAGGTGGCGAACCCGGGTCTTTTTGCTGCAAGGCAAAATCACTATCTGCAAATTATATCAAAAAATAAATCCCGAAGACTGCTTTAATCACAGTAAATCTAGATCTTCTTGGTACAGGTTTTATTTGGCCAAGAAGCCACCATAAAGGTGGATAATTGTTCTTTTATTTTGTCATTTTTCCCTGAATACGGGCCTTAGAACACTTACTACAATAACTGCAGATGCATTTCAGTTGGATTGAAAATGTTTTTATTTGTTTGGAGAAGCAAAAATGTTTAAAGCGGGTCATTAAGATGCTCCGTTTTTTCACTAAAATCATGTTGTTGAAATGGAAATATTTTCATATTCAGCTTGGCAACGTGAATACAGTACAGTCAAATATGTGACTCCTCCTGTGGCGCAATGACATAGATCATTTGGGTTTTATGTGCAAACAGCAGCTGGTGAGATGAGACATTTGCCTCCAAAATAAACCAATAAGACTTATTCCACCACAGACATTTTGACATTAACAACTGAACATAAACATTATGTTCTATTCAAAATTCCTAGTCTCCACACTATAGGAACTAAGAAATCGTAGAAGCTAAATGGAATTCAGCCATCATAACGTTTATAATACACACCAGCGCTTGGCCATCCACAGGTCCACAGAACTCCTGAGGTCAATAATCCAAATGTGTTCCCTCTCAACAACACACCAGCTACCAAAATACAATCTAATTTTGTTTTAGTGTAAAGCAGGTTGTAGTGTAAACCTCTAAATGTATAGTATACATCTCATGCATATACCCCCATGATGAGGTTTACTCATGTTTATTCATGTCTAATGAATGTGTGTAATTTTAGACTGTACATTTCTCCTGAGGTCTGTAGCCACACCTTTAAATAAACAATATATTGAACATGACATCACTTTCCAAGCAGCCACAGCCATATGCAGGTGCCAGAAAACAAAAAGGATTTGAAAACATCCAGAGCATGTTCTTTACCCAGAAACCTTCTCATGTTTGAGTCAACAGCCATCACTATGGACATATTTTACCATAATGACTTTGAAATGGGGATACACGGTTGGTGTGGTGGTTAGCTCTCTATTCCTTGCAGCAAGAAGACCCGGGTTTGTGACCAGGTTGCAATAAGGGCCTTTCTACATGTTCTTCCCGTGTGTGTGGGGTTTTCTCTGGTTCACCCCCACAGTCCAAAGACAAATTGGACACTCTAAATTGACCGTAGGTGTGAGAATGAATGGTTGTTTGTCTCTATATGGCCCTGCGATGGACTGGCTGCCTGTCCAGGGTGTATGTTAGCTGAGATTGCCCCTCATGTGCAGGATAAAGCGGTAGAAGATGGATGGACTTTGAAATGATATATACTAAAGGTCAAAATACATATAGTAAAGGTCAGTAGACAAATTAGTCTTTTCTTTTTGACCCTTTGGACTTCACCAACACGTTTCCATTCAGTCACATGGTGTACCCTTGTGATCATTCAGTACAGTATCAGTGACGTGGTCTTGTTTCTATAACTTTTGAAACGGAAAGTTTATTTTTTCATCTCAAAGCTCTCTAAGGAACATTAACTGTAAATGAGCTGTCACTATAAGTTCTACGTGTGTCACATTTGTTATATTTTGAGTGGCTGAATGCAAATGCACTCCACCTGCCAATAAAACAAGTGAAGAAAACATGAATAATCCATTGGCATTTCAAGTGAATGAACACAGATTAGTGAAGAAATGGAATTTGGGGACACCACTTGCTTTAAAATACTTTCAAAATCAATCAACCGTTAATTATTTATGTTGCGCTGTTGTTACAAGAGCTCTATCAGTAGTCATTATGAACAGTGGTGTGCTGTGCTTTGGCTGCTGAACCATTAATCAGAAGTGGTATAATTTTGCGGGTCTTAAATCTTGCAAATGTAAAACAATGTAATGATCTATTACTGTCGTGCAAGCATCTCCCAACCATAAAGCCGTATTTTAGAATCTCTTGACATATTAATGCAGAGGGCCTAAAAGTTTCTTTAGTTTCTGACGAAGACCATATGCGTGTGAGTACAACTCAAGCGTAATTGGCTCTATCGCCATCCAAGAGGTCACATGAAAAAGCTCATTTTCTCTGAGAACCTGGTATCAGATAACACTGCAAGCTGGCAGCTTGAGTTTATGACTCCATGTCATGTCTTGTTGTGTGGCTGAGTGTCAGTTTTGTTGGTGTTTTTTGGGCATGTAAATGAGGCTGTCTGTTAGGGGAGATGTGCTGCCTTTGCCCAGTGTGCCCTGGAGCAGAGACGGGAGACTGTGTGGGTGTGAGTCAGTCCCTAACTGCTGACACAAGCACAGGGCTGGCAGGGATTCACACAGCAAGATGGGGAGATGGCCTTCACAGGTCTTCACATTGGCTGATGAGATCAAGGAGAAAGTGGGCCAAACCAGACAAGTGTCAAGCAAACGGACAGCCAGAGATAGAGCGAGACAGACACTCCCCAATCACAAATAGAGCTGGGGGAGTGGAAAGTGGCAGGATAGAGTCAGGTTGTTTTGGGTTTGAGTTCAATATGTCCAAACCTGTTTGTCTAAAGAGTAATGAGGCTGCTGAATCTTGGAACATGGTAGCCCAGGGGAAGCCCGTAGCCACGACAGGCCTAGCCAAGTTCTCTAAATTCATTTAAGCGGAACAGAAGTTCACTTTGTCCTACTAGATAGCCTAGCCGTGATGACGTTTTGATCAATGCGTCCGTACCTGTTCTGAAAGTGCATCTTTATGTTGCCTGAATAGTGATCATCTGTTATCGTGCTGGTGTCATACAGAGCAATTCATCATTAATTTATCATCAGCTGATCCGGGCTTTAAAAATGTTTGACCGTCAACATATAACACAGCCTAATTTATGGTACAGCACTTCAGTTGTCTATAGTGATATAGTGGTCCTATCAGATTCAAGGTTCATAATTCAGAGACTGATGTCATGTGGTTGCACTGCCCTCTGTAGGTGGTGGCTTATATTATTGCATTAAGCGACTCAGTGCTATTACTTTTTCATTTAAAAGGGAGTATATGAACATATAATTGATTGTCTATGACACATAATAATGCAGTAACATATGGCTATGAAGACATGTTTGCAAATAACTAAAACTTAAATGTGTTTTATTGCTATTGCGGTCATAATCTGTCTATACACTGACCTCCACTTCAAACACATGTTTACATCCTCATTTATTGTGTGTAACAACACTGTAATCACCAAAAGACAGGCGAGAGGATAAAGTCTGATTCAGGGATATTAAAGAAATATTAAAACTGTACCGCAGTATTTCATTATCCTATACTGGTGATGCTGCATCCTTGTTTTTAGACGAGCAGTTTGCATTTTCAGAGATGCAGTTTTGAATTAATTATGATTTTATTGTCCAGTAAAAGCAATAATAAGAAAACAATATTACTGCAAAGACAACACATGCATAGTCTAAGAGTTAAAGGTTTCTCCCTCAATTTTACATGACCTTATACATTGTTCTCGTCTACTCACTTACCCAGTAATTCATATAAAGGTTCATATATTATGTCTCTGCTTTTTTTATATTTGAAAAAAAATCAATAAATAAATCATATAGAAGAAAAATTGTACGTCTATTTGAAATATTTTCTTCTTCTCGCTGCAACTGGGTTATAAAGGTGATATGCATTAATTCCTCATTAAGAGACATTTTACAGATAAACTTGTTTTATTTATAAGTCACTGAAATAACTAACGATGGTCGATCTTGGCTTGAGAGGAAGAAATTGTGCAATCATTGCAATTATTTTTTGGAGCAGCCGCCGTGACTGGGAAAGCAAATGCCACATTGATGAATGCACTTTGCATTTAGGTTCAGTAAAAAAAATAAAAAAACGTGTAACATTTTCACACTTATGGCTGTGGGTTTTTTTTCCAATATCTATCAGTCTTTTTTTTCTCACCCCTTCTATGACCAGGTTCATTTGTCCAGATTTGTTTTAGCAAATCCAAATAAACATAAATGTCTCGTGGGTCAGCTCACAGACAGTGAGACAGTCACTGTGGTGAATGGAGTGTGAAGACAGAATCAACAGGGTGGTTGTATTATGTAAAGCAAAAACATAAGGCGCTGATTTCCTCGCACTTGTGTATGCCTGTATGTGTCCGTGTGACTTAAAAGTGATCACAGGCGGAGGGAGCGACGTGTGGATAACTGAGGTGTGGCTGCTGCATGCAGAGCTCAGCTTCTCCACTGAGATGCCTGCGACAAGAAGCCATCGGGTTTAGCATAAAACGGACAGACAGCCTTATGGTGCCATTCTGACTCAGTCTGAGAATAGCCACAAGCTGGGAATAGCAGAGTGGCAGCAGTGTGTGGGTTGGTGAGAACAGTCTGAAAGCATGTGTGTGTCAGAGGGGGAAAAAGTGAATTTGAAAAATGAAATTCAGAGCAGGATATTCTGAATATCACAATTTTATTATGCATGTAATTGCTATGTTTTCCTCCTCAGACCAAACTTAATGAAATAAAGGCCAAGTAGAAAATATAGTATTTCATTTTGTTTTGCCTAGTCAGTGTTCACTGAGCGACAGAGCCGTAAAAATGCAGCTCCAAAAATTAATAGAGCCTCTCAAAAGAGCACACAGCATAAATTGGAGCCTTCAAATGATCATGCTTCAAAGGAAGCTGCGTGGTTTCAAACCCCTGGATTGCTGATAACATTGGGAGACACAATTTCCAGTACTTTTTGAGGTGACTTGGCAACTGCTACTTTTCCGCAGTTTCTGTTCATAAAGAAATATCACAATTTCCGGGGTGAAAGTGATTTTTAGAAATGTCAAAACAAACAGACAGAAACACAAATGTTTAACGTTTTTCGTTGCTGTGTGGTACTGAGGCCTGAAGATAAGATACAAAGGAAGACAGTGTGTCTTTGACTATGAGGTTCACCGAGCAAAACTGAAAAGGCACCATGAGCGACATTTATCTTCTGCTATCAGATGTCCTCTCGCACAGGTTGACCTGTCACTTTATCCAAGAAAGATGTCATTGTTATCCCCTTTCTGCTCATAACACAATCTAATCACAGTGCACCCAGCCCATCCTGTATTGTCCAGGTGGCCCCGTCTCTGAGCGCAAATACTCTATAAATGCACATAATAAGGCTGATGTGATGTTGCCCAGATTACACAATGGCCCTGCCTACATCCTGCTGGGTAAACACACACATGCACACACACACACACTGCATGGTTACACAAAATGTGCAACATATCCATTCGCCTTTGGTTTACTGATGAGTAACTCAGAGGTTTTGTGTCTTTGAGAAGGTTTGCAAACGCATGATTGTAGGGAGAAAGAGACCCAACCCTCCTCAGTACTCGGAGCTGATCCACATGGTTAACAGTCGCAATGAACTTGCTTTTTTTTTGTATCCTTTGTGAGCATTTTGATTGATAGTTTGGGAGGAAATTAGCGCTCAGCATGTTGAAGACTGCAGGCTGCCCACTGAGCCCCATTTTGGATAGCGTGGTAATATGTGGGCCGCTCAGCAGCCTGTGCTGAGTGGCAGAAACAGCGAGGCCATCTGTTACACTCAATTCCATGCCTCTGTCTACCAGTGGGGAGAGCTACAACGCAGAGGAGCATCAGCAGTTCACACAGGAAACGTTTCAGTTCGACAGGTCAGGACTAAGCCTTGGATCACCGACCTGGACCTCATTTATATTTAAATTTAAGCATTTAGCGGACACTTTTATCCAAAGCGACTTACAAAAGAGGAATAAGCTACGTAGACAAAGTCTTGGAAAGAAATCCACTAGATAGGAACAGCGGACTGACAGGGTGAGAGTGCAGAGGTGGATCCAAATGCAGAAGGAGCTTGTGCGGGGGAGGGGGTAAGGTAAGTGCTGGAACAGAGCCTTTTGAAGATAGACAGGGACGCCCCAGATCTACATCATGACTCATGACCAGCAGAGCTGGTGATAAACGGGAAATACAACAAGTCATCATGTGCCTCAGAGGATTAGAAAAACATTATTACTGTCACAACTGTTAAATGACCATAACCATATACAGGCTACTCAAGAGCCAAGTTAAAGGATGATCCTGTGAACTGAACTCGGTCCATGTACTGCATGTGTTGGGTTGAGAAAAGAGAAAGTTTGGCTTTTCAGGTGAGGACGAAACAGAAGCTGGCAGGATTCATTTGAGATTACTTGGCACAAACATGGTGTAATCCCCTTATCTGCATACTTACCTGTCCCTGACAGTGATCCAAGCCACCTTTATGAGCCCCATTGGCTTGACATTCTGGCAGGAGCAAATCCCTGTCTAATGTGTCAGCCCGGGCAGCCTTAACACCTGGAACGCTGGAGCTTATCTGCTGAGCACCCAGAAGCACCTGCATTATCCCAGTGAAGCTGCACAACAAGGGAAAGGGATTCTAATGTACACACAGAGAGAGAAATTACCATTTGTGTCATCACACAACACGGTGTGCAAAGCATATATTGTTACCAAGGGCTTATGACCAGATCAGTGTGCACATTATAGCGCTCTCATTGTCTCCTCACAAATAATGAATCGGGCTTATTAAAACAATCACATGGTAGCGTCCCTTTTACTAAGTCATTACATGATTGAAGGACCTCCATTGAAACTAGAAATGTGCTTAATTTTAACAGGTGAATGTTAATTTTTAAATGGTAGAATTGACCTTGCAAATAATATTAATATGTATTATGTAAAGACATGAGCGTCCAAAGCTGACAATCTATAATCATTTTGGGCTGAAGCAACAAAAAATGTCTGATTAGGTTTTGTGATTAAAGGCACAGTTTGTAGACTTTAGTAACAACCTCTATTGCTGAATATCTCATACCACACCCTCTCCATACGTTATTCAGTTATCATTAACGTTCAAAAGGTGTTTCGTTTGTCCATTAAAACGTTGGTGGGACAACATGGCAGCCTCTGTAGATAAGACTATGTACTAAATATAAATGGATCATTCTGTGGTAATTAAACTAACAATGCATCCACTCAGATGATTGTGTGCTAAAAAAGACAACCCAAAAACCTCAGCAAAAAATAAACAAAAGAAACAAACAAAAAAACTATATAATTATTTTATTTCCCATTTCTGCCAAATGGAAATAATGTCACCTACCTCCTACAAACCAGTTTGTTAAGTCTAATACAATCAAAAAACAAAAAACAAAGATACACTAGCATTTACTTTACTATTTGCTAGTTTCCCTGTTTAATATGATATAGTCGTTTTTGACTGTCAGACAACATAAGCAATACATTTTTCATGGTCATATTCTAGTGGTTTCAGCACTTTATTGACAAAACAATCAACACTACTCAAGATAAAAAGAAACATTACCTTTCCCTAGTTTTTTTATTTTTATGCCTGACTAATAAACAATGAAACAACAATAAAAATTGATCAAAACCACTCAGATATGAAAAGATGGATTACTGGTACAATGGTGATTACTTCATTCTTGCAAAGGCATGCAATTAAACAATTATTGGGCCTAAAACCTGTGTGACTTTTGCTGGGGACCCGAGTTATTCAATAATGGGTTTACTGTCTGCCTTTGCTCACCCCAACCGCAGAGGGGCGCCACTGGAGACGAGATTTTACCACGAAAAACTCCCACGCAATCAGTCCGACCATCTTCTCTCTTGATACTCTCAGGTCATCATCACCGTGTCTCTGACAGGAACCGACAAAAAGTTTGCTTCTTTGCAGTGTGGAGCCTCTGTGTGGATTATTTTCTGAGTTCTTGGACATGACACTTCCTACAAAGTTTCCTCTTAAATGTTTTTTTTTTTCTTTTTTTCATCACCTTCAGGAGCAGGTGAGAAAAGTTCAATCGCACAGGCGTCTTCAAGTCGGGAGGAGGTAGAGGGTACTTTTGGTTGTTGCAGTTTTTTTTTTTGCATTATTCCACACAATAAAGTAAAGTGCAATGTTAACAGTGAAGTAAAATGATAGAATTAAAAACAAGTTTTGTCGTATTAATTAACACCAACTACCACAACTAGTAAAATCACGCAGACTATAAACTATTGGGACGCCTCTTAACGCCAGCACGTGTAACTTTAGAAACAAATAATACAGGGATTTAATGTGTTAAATTAATTAATTAAGATTACATTATGTCGTGGTGACTTTTTAATGCGGTGTTCCCTCATAAGTGGAGCAGGGTTAACCTCGTCATTGCTGCCATCTAGTGGCGTTTCAGCATCACAACAATGTCAATGAAGCCATGATGACCAAGAGCTACTTTTTTGTTGCTGCTCGATGGAAATGCCTGTTTTTGTGGCACGTTTAAAGAGTAAAGAGTAACTGCCATGTTGTGTTGTTGATAACACCGAAACACGCTTTATTTAACTACTGTATTCGTGTGTTTACTCCGCGAAAGAAGAATTCACGATTATTATCCGAATATTTCATACACACAAAGTGAATTTAAAGTAAACCACTGGTTAATGTTCGTAATCTCTGTGAGTAGGTAAGCGCTAGACTCCCTTTGAATGAACCACAAGTGTTCGCCGAGCTTGGCGTGACGCTACACCGAGAGAATGGTTCAATCCCGTGATGCATTGCGTCGTGATGTAAAACAAATGTAAAATTAAGACAATTTATCAAGTAACAATCCAAGAATTAGCAATCGTAGTAGGAGGTTTTTGTCGCGTTTAGAATCCTGGGTAGTTATATTGAAGTGACGTCACTGCACCGTGACTAAACATTATATGTCGGAGAGTTAGTGCCTTGCTAATGCAGTTTTACGTTAGCTTTGCGCAGTGGCAGTATCGTAGCCTATGAGGTTTATCCGAGGCGCGATTATTGCTAGTTGAAAACTTTACCCAATACCCCGCCTAGACGACTTGAAATATAGTCGGCGACGGCAATTTTTGGTGGTCTCTAAGGAGACTGATAATTTTGTTTGATATTAAATAGTTTGAACAATAGCATTTATCGTAGTCATGACACGTACAAGTGACAAAGAAGGTTCCTGAAGTTAATCCTACATTGAAATAGTCGTGTTTGTGATTATTGCGAGTAGTATATCTCTCTATTAATTTGATCATTCGTAATAACCAACAGTTCTGACATATAGTTATTAAATGTTATATTTACTTCCCAACTGTAGTTAAACACAGCTCATAATCACAATAAAAAGCATTTGTCAACACATTCGTTTATTTGTCTGCATTGTGCTACTGGCCTCACTTTGTGTCCTGTGGACGTTTTGTACATTTCTATCACAATTTCTTTGTAAATCAATATAAAGGACAGAATAATTGATACATTTTATTTAGCTTTCCACTCTTCTGGTGTGTCTTCCGTAGTAATTTGTTGGACATAAATGCCTTATTAAACTTAAAATAAACGTGGTCGACATGTTTGTTTATTTGCCTTTTTTAATCTACCTGAGTGTGTGGGAGAAGTATTCAAGGACGGACGCGATGCAACGTAATTTCCGGTCGTGATAGTTTTTCAAATAATGTCCCGCTTTCATTTGTTTAATATTTGATTCGCTCACTGTTTCACGTGTGTTACGGGATTGTGTGTGTAGTCGTTTTCTCGGGACTTGTTTTTATTGACCACACACTAAACTTGTAAACTTGTAATCTATGAACAATCCTTTATTTAATGTGGTACATAAAACATACAGAATATATAAGATAAAGATAAAGAAAAAAGTCACCGTGGCTCTTGAGTAAGGATGACTTGGATTTTATTTTTACGTGTTGGTTTCACAACACATCCGCGATGCAAACCATGACAGAGAGCTGTGAGCAGTGAAGTCATAGCGTCTTCATTGACAGTAGGTGAGTCAGCTTTGCGCAGTGGCAGTATCGTAGCCTATGAGGTTTATCCGAGGCGCGATTATTGCTAGTTGAAAACTTTACCCAATACCCCGCCTAGACGACTTGAAATATAGTCGGCGACGGCAATTTTTGTCGGTCTCTAAGGAGACTCAAAATAATGTATAAGTATAACAATTATATTCTCTTTAATTTGTATTATAGTAAGGGTTGACAAAAAAGACTAGGTAGTCCTTTAATTGTAATAATTTTAGACAATTTAAATTGGGATACTTCTGTATCAAGAAAATAATGAGTGGTTGTAATTATAAGGTAGATTTGGGTCAGATTGATTCAAACATTTATACACTCCACCAATATGTACTTTATTGGTGGAAGTTATTCTGATTATATTTTCATTTGGCTTGTGTTTTCATTGTAAACAATCCATAGGGTAGCACCATATCCGCATGCTTTGAAAGTGAGATCACTATGAAAACTTGTACATAAGATAAAAAAGTACAAGGATCTAGAAAAATCAATGTTAACAATAGCAAAGTGGCATATGATACATTTTGTGTTGCCTTGCCTGTCTGCCCCAGAAACGTATAAAAAGAACACAAAGGAATGGTTCACAACTGTGACTCGGTTCTCACAGCTCTAGTGACAATCAACCATGTATAGTTAGTTTGTTGGTTGGTTGCAGTCTGCTTCATTAAACTAAATCTTGAACAATTACCATTTAAGTCATTAAATAAATGTCATAAAGACTGAATTCACCTGTCAACTGTAGTGAAGCAGTACAAATATCGATATTCTGGTACAAGCACTTTAAACATGTTTAAGTGCAGTATTTGAGTAAATGTACTGCAGTTCTAGCTGCAGCTATGTAAACTTTAACTGCCTTTTTCTGAACCAAACACTAATAGTAATGTATCCTCACTACAATCTAAACAATTTAATTCAGAGTATGTGACTCAGGTCAGGTCCTTGTATGCTCAGTAAACCACTAACACAGACACGTGTAGATCTTAGAATTAATCCCATTTCAAACGACACCAGTTATTCTAGAGCAGAGACAATATCATGGGCTATGACATGATTTTTTCTCAGTGAAAACTTAATCCAATACCCAATGTGACGACTCGAAATACAGTCAGCAATGGCAATTTTGGATGGTCTCTTCCGATTCTATTAAATTGACAGAAAACGTCTTTTGTCGCGTTTAGAAACCTGGGTAGTTATATTGAAGTGACGTCACTGCACCGTGGCTAAACATTATATGTCGGAGAGCCACTCCCTTGCTAATGCATTGCTTACGTTAGCTTTGCGCAGTGGCAGTATCGTAGCCTATGAGGTTTATCCGAGGCGCGATTATTGCTAGTTGAAAACTTTACCCAATACCCCGCCTAGACGACTTGAAATATAGTCGGCGACGGCAATTTTTGACGGTCTCTAAGGAGACTCAAAACCATGTAAAAAATAAATATCAGAAATAAAGCTGCCTTTCCCAACCGTAGTTAAACAGCACAGCTCATAATCACAATAAAAAGTATTTGTCAAACACTAATAGTGTTGTATCCTCACTACAATCTAAACAATTTAATTCAGAGTATGTGACTCAGGTCAGGTCCTTGTATGCTCAGTAGACCACTAACACAGACATGTGTAGATCTTAGAATTAATCCCATTTCAAACGACACCAGTTATTCTAGAGCAGAAACAATATCAGGGGCTATGACATGATTTACAATATTGTGCTATTCACCTCACTTTTGTCCTACAAGTACATTTCTATCACATGGTCTCATCAAATATGAATGACAGAATAATGCATATATTTTCTATTGTTTTGTTTAGCTTTTTTACTTGTCTGTTGTATCTTCATTGTACCAATTTGTTCGTCAAAACGGCTGATTAAACTTTAATTAAACACGATCGACGTCGATGTATTTGCCTTTTAGTCTGCCTGAATCTGGGGAGACGTATTCAAGGACGGACACGATGCAACGTAATTTCCGGTTGTGACAGCTCTCTTCCGCTTTCATTTTTTTTTAAACATTTGATTTTCTCAATGTTTTATGTTCGTGTCTTCGTTTTCTCTCATCTTGTCACTTGTCCCCGTGGTTCCTGAGTGAGAATGACGTGGGTTTTATTTTCACACAAAAATACGAGTTGGTTTATATCGAAGCGCATCCGCAAAAAAACCATGACTGAGAACTGGGAGCAGCAGGGATAAGTAGGCTTCATCAGCTGTGACATGTTAGCTTTGCGCAGTGGCAGTATCGTAGCCTATGAGGTTTATCCGAGGCGCGATTATTGCTAGTTGAAAACTTTACCCAATACCCCGCCTAGACGACTTGAAATATAGTCGGCGACGGCAATTTTTGACGGTCTCTAAGGAGACTCAAAACCATGTAAAAAATAATCATCATTAATAGCAGAAATAAAGCTAAACCATTCATGCGCAACTACGATACAGTTATTATATAATTCCCGTCATAAACTTGGGTTTAATGGTTCTTTGAAGGGATCTGTAATCCTGAGGAGCTGTACAAATTATTACAATAAATCTTAATTCGTCGATACCTTGTGTACTCCAGTGACATACACACACTGTAGGGAAGAATTCAATGACACATATCTAGCTATCAACAGTTTCAGTTAAGTTAAACACTGTCAGCTGCTGTACCAGAGCTGCTTAAAAGTAAGGGGCTTGTCTTTGTTTATTGATTTTTCTATAGTTTTTGTGTTTAATCCTCTGACTTTGTGTTTTAAAGCAAGGCTTATGTTAGGCCTGAGGAAGTGGTTCTGAAAGTTAAGATGCACAACCTACATTTATTTTGATTTAGGTTTTGCCTTAAATTTAGTTAGTGTTTCCATTTGTTAAAATGTAAATTATACATTTTTTACATTGCCAAAATATGTTCTGAAATGTCAATAAAAAGAATCTAGTTGTTTGGTTGTTCTTTGTGCTTTAATTAAACATTTTTTAAATCCTATCAATCGATGGAATAATCGGTAGAACCCTCGATAGATTAAATAATTGATAGCTGCAGCTCAACTCCACAATGAGTTTGGTCCATACTGATATAATGTCATGTCATGTCTCCAAGGCACCAATAGAGGGCGCACTATACATACAGATGGCTGACACTCAACAATGGCCAATCACTATGAAGAAACTTTTAATATTGTTATGTGGATTTTAGATATTTTTCATTTTTTTTTATGTTTTAGAGTTTTTTTCCTCCCTGATTTTTCACATTTAAATATTAAAATAAACTTTCCAATGTATTGTTCTTTTACTTTTATTTGTCAAAGTGGTGGCTGACTTTAAATCACTTCCAAATCTAGCTTGTTTTTAAATATTCACTTTCATCATATTTCAAACTTGTCACTATTTCAGATAACATTTTTTAAATTTTTACAAGAATGATTTTGATGATCAGTTTGATCTTAACCATAAAACTCAAACCTATATGTCTTGTAAAATTATAGACGTATAATTGTATTACTACCCCAGTTAATGGTAGAAAAAATGTGACCTTTAAACAATCACATTGACCTTCAATGGAGTTACAATTTTATTTTCAGTGAAATTAGACTTCAAATCAACAGTTATTTTAGGGTATTAATAACATACCAAGGCTTACTTGCATATCATTGAAGACACAGCACTTTTAAAAGACAAACATTGCTCCAAACGCAACTTGAATTTGCTTAACTAAACAATGTGTGGAGGTCCATATATAGGTCTGCATTTGGCCCCGAGGTTGCACTTGTGGCTGATATGCCTGTCATGAGCGTACAACTGGTGCCTGGCCCACATGTGTGCAGTAGGAGCCCTTTCAATTTTCACCTTTGCCCATCTATATTATGGTAACTCTATGTGGCAAAGCAAAGCAATTAAAGGAAACATGTATTCATTGACTTAATGTTGTATAATTATTCTAAATTTATTTTGTGAATGTCCAAGACAATAATTAAAAGGTCTAAATAGACATCAGAGGTTATTTATGACTGGTAATTCTGGGAAAATGTCACATTCAATTCTGTCTATATTGTTTTTATTGTTGCCTTGAACAATACAGGAAGGAGCGCCTACCTTATATATGGTGTAATGTACTTGCCAGAACAGTAGAGGGCATGTTGAGAGAAGATATGGAAATTGTGACCATAACACACAATCATTTAATTATTCTTAATTAATCATCAATTAAAAACCTCTATGTTGAATATTTTATTCTTTATGTCAATTATAGTTTGCATTAATACATTAACCCTGCAAAATATCTAGTTACGTTAGCAAACAAAAAATTGCAAGGTACACCTGTGTAAAAGTAGCTCATAATGTGTGCAGGTGCTATATTTGAGTAAATCTACTATTGTCATCTTTTTTTTTTGGGGACATGATATCTTCCCTACAATCCTCATATGGAGGATTACGCAGTCAACAATGAGTGAGTGATTATATCTGAGTTGTAAAAACAATTTGTGCTTGATCATTTTCCATGTTGGATTCTTTTCATAAACTGATAGTAACATTTGGTGCTTGCATGTTTTACTCCCCAGCAGTGAAACATGATTACGATGCTCCCTGATTAGATGGAGTCTGGGTTTAAGGAGTCACAGGGGTGGAGGGTTTAATCAAGTCAGTCTTCTCATTAAAGCAGAGGAGCTCAAAGCCTGTCGGCATCCTGTGATCACTCATACACACTTTCTGTACTTAAAACACATTTTAATTAAATGTTATTAAACCTTAAAAAACAAGGGGAAAAAAACCTTGTAATGAATTCTGAGCCGTAAGTGATGTGAAAGTCAGGCGTTCACACCAGACTTGAGGACAAGAGTAGAATAGGGAACTAGGAAAGTACTTGTTATATTATTACTTTGTAAATGTGTACTATCATAACCATTTTATACAGGCCTGTGTAAGTGAACGTATACAGCCGTTTGCAGTTGTTTATATTCATATCTCCATTTGTATTCTCAGTCAAAATCAATTTAGTTTTTTTTTACATGTTTCTGAGCATTGGTGTTTTTCAAAAATATTATGAAATCTTCTCAATAAAAATTGATCATGGTTTCAGAGCAAATGGAGCATTTGGTTGCTTTTCTTTGAAGACTGATTTTTAGGGCTATTTAAAAAAAAAATCTAAATCTGTTCTTTCTTTGCCAACAAAAAATTAACTGCATATGTGTCGGAAGCAACATAATATAATAAATGTTTGCACCTTGTTTATATTTTCATTCATTCTCATATGGTGATGTTCTATTATCTATGGTGATGCTCACTTTAGCCATCTGTTATCCATGGAACATTTATCAGCTAGCACTGAATATGTTTAAATTTTAAATTGTAATTTTTAAGTTTAAATTGTTTGTTCTTTTTCTTAATGTTTGGGCTGACCGGGTTCTAGAGAGACTGCAATTGTGTTCCCACCTCATGTCCTAATGTGTGTTGGAATGACAATAACGAAATCTTGAATCTTGAATCGTGAAAAGAGCTTTATGGCTACTGTTGTCTGTGTGTGGTCCTCTTGACCTGCATATGACCAAGTTTTGTTTAGGTTAGGTTGTAATAATGGTACTCACAGACGAACATTGTGCAGCTTGGGATTTTTGTCCTTCACGCTTCATATCTCTCCAACGGTGACCTTTCTAATTTCACTGACACTTGTATCTGTCACAGATAAAAGGGCAAAGTACAGCTTTGTTTCGTTGTAAGCGACAGCTGGGTACCTGCCAAACATACAAAAGAAAAATTGCACAGCATCACAGGACTAGTTCCTAGGTAACCATGTGACAGTGCCAACAATTGCTATGGTAACCACCACATCCTCTCTTGGTGTCTGTTAATATGTGTGAGAATAATTTACTTTCCTGTGAATTGGTTTTACTCTCTAGGTTTGACAGTTGTGCAGGAAGCCACTGTTTTAGTCCGGTACCACTAGTATACCACTGTGAACAACATATATATATATATATATATATATATATATATGTATATATATATATAAAACATTTTAACATTCACTTAAGACTGTCTGGAGAATCCCCAGTGCTTGTCTTCCAGACCTCATATAACGTTAATATGTGAACTAGGGCTGACAATTTCTGAATTAAATGATGAAGGCTGCAATTAAGTTGTTCAAATTTTGATTGGTTTATTTTCTGTGTGAATTGAACACAACAAAATGCATGGTGGAAACTGTGTCTTTAAGTTGTAATCATTGTAATAGTAACATAAGTAACTGTTTTGCTTGTGTCATCACATTTTATATCTATTACATGGTGAACATAGAACTGAACCTTGACTATATTGAATTACAGTACATCACAAATCCAAAAGCATTTGCAATTGAATTTTCTTTTCTATCGTTGCATTGGTGCACCTAACATTACCAGAGTTTATCATACATGGATCAATGTGTGGTTGCAGAATCAGCACCTTTTATTATTGTTTACAATCATTTACATCAAATATGAATGTGCATGGGAAAAGACAAAAAAGCAACCCCTAAAAATTGTGGCACTGAATGCAGTACATTAATAACTTTGTGTGCTGGTGCACCGAAATGAAAAGGTTAGGTGCAAAGTTAATCTGAAGCCCTGCAATTAGATATTTCCCCAATATTGTTCGCACATTGTTCAATGTGGACTTGAAATAAATGTTCAAAGTTATCAGTTTTTTTTTAAGTAATCCATCCATCCATTTTTTTTGCTGCGGGTTTCATTATGGTTAAGAGATACAGTAAGTAAATGACTTGAAATTATTGTTATATACTACTGGGAGATCAAAACATGAATACAATGTGAAATAAATGTCTATAAATGCATGAACCAGCTGCACATGTTCACAAATCTTTTCTATTTGTATGACTTCAAAAATGTTTTTGAACTTTCTGTGTTGTTAAATTGTCTTGAAAAAATATGAAACATGAACAAAGAAGGTTTGTTATGTTAATCCTATAGTGAAATAGTCGTGTTTGTTATTATTGGGAATAATATTTCAGTCTGTATTAATAATTTGATCATACTTAATTACCAACAGTTCTGACATGTAGTTATTAAATGTTGTATTTCTTTCCCAACTGTAGTTAAACACAGCTCATAATTACAATAAAAAGTATTTGTCAATACATTTGTTTATTTGTTTGCATTGTGCTACTGGCCTCACTTTGTGTCCTATGGAAGTTTTGTACATTTCTATCACAATTTCTTTGTAAATCAATATAAAGACAGAATAATTGATACATTTTATTTAGCTTTCCACTCTTCTGGTGTGTCTTCTGTGGTAATTTGTTGGACATAAATTCCTTATTAACCTTAAAATAAACGTGGTCGACATGTTTGTTTATTTGCCTTTTTTAATCTACCTGAGTGTGTGGGAGAAGTATTCAAGGACGGACGCGATGCATCGTCATTTCCGGTCGTGATAACTTTTCAAATAATGTCCCGCTTTTATTTGTTTAATATTTGATTCGCTCACTGTTTTACGTGTGTTACGGGTTTTTGTGTGTAGTCGTTTCCTCGGGACTTGTTTTTATTGACCACACACTAAACTTGTAAACTTGTAATCTATGAACAATCCTTTATTTAATGTGTTACATAAAACATACAGAATATATAAGATAAAGATAAAGAAAAAGTCACCGTGGCTCTTGAGTAAGGATGACTTGGATTTTATTTTTACGTGTTGGTTTCACAACACATCCGCGATGCAAACCATGACAGAGAGCTGTGAGCAGTGAAGTCATAGCGTCTTGATTGACAGTAAGTGAGTCAGCTTTGCGCAGTGGCAGTATCGTAGCCTATGAGGTTTATCCGAGGCGCGATTATTGCTAGTTGAAAACTTTTCCCAATACCCCGCCTAGACGACTTGAAATATAGTCGGCGACGGCAATTTTTGTCGGTCTCTAAGGAGACTCAAAACAATGTATAAGTATAACAATTGTATGCTCGTAAGTTCACAAAACAAATGCAGTACTTCTTAATGGTTGATAGAAATGAGTAGTTGGTTCTTTTCTTGTAATTATTAAAAAACATTTTAAAATGGTATACATTTGTATCAAGAAAATAATCAGTGGTTGTAATTATAAAGTAAGATTTGGGTCAGATTGATTCAAACATTTATACACTCCACCAACATGTACTTTATTGGTGGAAGTTATTCTGATTATATTTTCATTTGGCTTGTGTTTTCATTGTAAACAATCCATAGGGTAGCACCATATCCGCATGCTTTGAAAATGAGATCACTATGAAAACTTGTACATAAGATAAAAAAAAGTACAAGGATCTAGAAAAATCAATGTTAACAATAGCAAAGTGGCATATGATACATGTTGTGTTGCCTTGCCTGTCTGCCCCAGAAATGTATAAAAACAGCACAAAGGAAAGGTTCACAACTGTGACTCGGTTCTGCAAACATGAACACCATAATTAGCTTGAAATCTATTCCATGCAAATGAAAACATTTTTCAAGATTAGATCAATCACAAACTAGTTTTATTCATTATCTTTAGATCTTTTGTTCAGCAAGCTCATCTGCAGTCTGCTCTGCAGCAGGTCTTTTGTTTTTCTCCTGTCACAAATCCAGCTACAACTCCAAATGTTCCGAATGAGAGAGAAAAGCAGGTCTCTCTTCAAAGAGTGACACATCACAGGCTATTCTATTAAAGCGGCGCATAAGAGACGCTTTGATTTGCAGCCAGCGTTGGGACATCCTTGTTACACCACCTGTATGTGAGTAGTCTTTCCTCGGAGCTGATCGTAAGAATTAGCCTGTTATTCTTTTCAGATAAGCAGAAATGTAGATATCACAGGAGTGAACAGAAACCTCAGACGTTAACCAATTATTCAACACACTCAATTAAACCTGTTCCAGTCCTCTAATGCCATCTCCCTCTAAATCACTGCATGGTGTACATGGGGTTGCCCCCAATTAGCTGCCTCGTGTGACACCCTGACACCGTGATGCATCGTGAATGAACTTCAGCTTCAATTACTTGGAAAACCTTCAGGCAGAGGTTACTGGTCTCCTGCTCTTTCTTTGCCCTTCTTTTGATTGGTAACGGGAGTCAAAGGCTCGTCTGGCTGAGCTTTAAACTGCACATGAAAGAGCTAACAGCTTACATATACTGAATATAGTTTAATTTCAGGTAACTTGTGTTACCTTTTATTGGCTTCACCTTAGACGAGACTATGGCAAGCTGAGAAATGAACAGACTATACAGTCATGACAATTAAAAAAAAAAAATATTCCCATCAGACTTGAAGCTAAAATGGCTTTCCTAATAGCCAAAAGACATAAATGAGGTAATTGAGGAACAGGGCATGGATTAAGGAAGATCTCATGAGGTTTGGTTTGGTTCTGGTTAAAGGGAACTTATTTGTGTTTCTGATATCTGGGATATCCCTGAGCCCTTTTCCTTATTCCTTCGAGGAGGGAATAAGGAATCCACATTCCTGTCTTATTTGCAGATGATGATGACCTGAAATGTCAAATTGGAAGTCTCTCACACAAATAATGGCGGACTACTTGGATGTTTATGCTTAAAATATGGTTTATACTGTCACTTCAAACATGGGTAAACTTGCAAAAAACATTTTTGACCTGATTGGAAAATTACAGTGTGACACCCTCTCCCCCCCTTTGCCAGGGTTTCCCTATAAAACCTGGTAGACTTGAGATGAATAGAGTCCGACGGGCAGGATGTGTTCACGTCATTCCTCAACTTTGGATGAATTAAAGACCTAGTGCTTTGGAAGATTTCTTCAGCCATTCTGTTTAACCACCTTAATCCTGGATGAGATGAATTCAAATCCTAATGTGTATACAGTCTAAAAGCATCCATCCCCACGGACCCATACCCCTCCATGTTAGCCTGACCTTCTTAAATGAATTTGACTTCTGGAAAAGCTGAGCACAATGAGTTATACTAACCAATTAATCCCTAAAATGGCTATTTTAAAATTCTATTATAACAGCATTGTAGGTCCAGGTCTGGCCAAAGCAATTACTCAGAGGAAATGAGCAACATTTTTTTGTCTCAATGACCAAATGAATTGATAAAAACAAAGAACGAGATCTTATCATGCCAATTTGATTGTTTCATTGTTTAGCACTGTTTTAATTAATGGTATTTCCTGGTTCATGTAGAAGAAGAAAGAAAGAAAGAGACTTCAACAAGATAATTAGTCTGTGCACACTTGCTCTGTATCTAATGGTCCAATTTGAATGTGGTATAATAAGACAAATGTGCTGTAAAATGTATGTACTGTAGCAAAGTTGATCATCTGACAGTGTCTTGTAAGCGCTCAGTTTTTAAATGTATCCTGTCATGATACGACTGAGAGGCTCTGCGATAACTAAGTGATAGCAGAGTGAGTTCCATGCCCTGTTTCCATCAAGTGGTACAGTTTGCTTCCGTTCCGTACGGCATGCATGTGTTTGGTTACCAACATAACTGTGCTGTCCCAGTATTGTGCACCCTTCCACAGTTGCCTGCTTCCAACATGATGGAGTGAGAAACACTGCAGTCTGTTTTCCGTGCAATGGGAGGAAAAGATGGTGGTTTTTTTCCATACCTTGAATAAGCTTATCTTCCTGCTGTCATAAACAGCCGCATGCCAGGAAGAAATAACACGTAATGCTAGATGTACCTCCATTGTTGCTCTTTATTTAGTGTGTTGCATTCTTCTTTGTGGAATTTACTGGCAAGCCATATTGCGTTGTGCTGTATGATGTTGTGCTTATTAAATAGCTGATGCATATTAAGTAAATAACAACATAATTATCTGCCGTACACGTTTCACAATGGAAACGCAAGGCAGTTCAGGGTTTACTGTACCAATCCGAGCGAGCTGAACTTTATTGTATTGCTTAGTGGAAATGGGGCTCTAGACAACTTTTCTCAGGCCTCAGCTGGAAAAGTATAACAAGCTAGGTTTCAGGATTTGGAGGCTGGGACATCAGATGGGAGTTTATTAAAGCACCATGTCTAACTCTACTGCCTCTCATGCTGTGCCTCATCTGTTCTCGTCTTGACACTTAAAATGGACTGTGGTGTTTCTTGCAGTAATCTAACACCAGTAGGAACATGGGGTCAGTGGGCTGTTTTTAAGGTGCCTGACCTGCCAAACTTCAAAAGTATGAAGGATGAAAACTTTTTAGTTGAGACAAATTAGACGATTGGCTCATTGGCCAATCACAACCCTTCCTTGAACTGAGTCAGTACGAGCAAATACATCGGAGCCCGAGTCTCTCAAACGGTTTTTGCTGTACAAAAAAAAATGTAATTTTAGTATTAATAGATACTCTTTGTTAATACAAACCATAGCTGAAAACCACAGAACACCATTCTGGTTTTTGTAATATGTGACTATATTGTATTATTTCATTTATTTTTTGCAATAAAAAGAAGTGGTTAATGAACTGTTGGTGCTGTGTTTGTGATTGAGAAGGATGTGCTTGTATTCTGTCACAAAAAAGCAATGGCATAGATGCTCTAACTATGATACTCAATTGCAATACTATTATCTGAATTGTAGAAATATTGTAATAATACTATAAATAATACTATTGCCCATTTATTACCTACGTGACTTGTTTTTCATACTCATCTTGTTATTGCCGGTGTGTATTTACCTCTGTTGAATAAATCTATGTTGATACTGGATTTTCAATGTAGGGTTTAGGGTTCACTCCTCGGTAAACACGAGGTAAATGACAGTTGCAAATTATTCAACATTAAAACTAAAACCCCCCAAAATGTACATTAGATGGGTACAGAAAGCTTTGATTTTAATGATGGGGTTTAAAGGCATGTGGTGTACTCTGCAAGTAGGCTCAACAAACCAGAAATCAACATTAAGTTGTCATACAGACGGTGTTCAGTTGTCTTTTTAAGTCAGAGATTAGCATGACTACTGTCCCACTATACACAGCATTTTCTTTAATTCAATTTGTGCTAATCTTGGCACTTAATCCACTTTATTATTTATATAGTATGCATAATTCACGTTGGAGCAGAACGCTAATATAGCAAGGTAAATACATATCCCCAGTGATGCTGTGGTGATTTTCCCATGAAACATAATTAGAGCCATTAGAAGTGCAATTCATCTCTCCTTCCGCGCAAATCAAATTTAGAGGACATAATCGTATATGCTCCTTTATTGGCAGCTAAATGGGTCTCCTCAGGGTCCAGCAGGTTTCAGCACTGCTGTGGTATTTGAGCTGAGATCACTTTCAGTGTGCTTACATGCAAAAGCGGGTTAGTCTTCGTCGGACAAACATACCTGCATAATTCAATTCATAGTCTGATTACTCCTGCTTTAGTCGGACTGAGTTGGACTTTTCTGCCCATGCACCAACATTTCCTCCCCGGGCTTTGACCCGGAAGTAAGAGACGACGCACAGACGGTGGCGGCGGCGGCATCTTTCTTTGGCCAACACGGCAACCACAAGATACATGTTCATGTGAGACAGGAGGAATTAAACTGTGCCTATAAAAGGGAGTGTTTATAGAGGATATGTAGAAACAGCTCTTTTTCATCTTGATAGATTTTAATTGTCAACATTTTGAAGTGGTGCTTTATGTTGGAAGAGTCTTGCAAAGCTTTGTCACATATCGTTTTTCTCATCTTACTTAAAGTGATCGACATCGAGCATCTTTGCATGTCATAAAGTGTGTTATAAACGATGACGTCCAATAATATCCCCATGTCAATATGTGATTTTCCTTCTTTCATGCATTGACTAATAGGAGCACAGATTATAGTGCTCTTCTTGGAAGAAGATGAAGCCATGTGCAAATGTAGATTTGGCAAAGCAAAAAAGGACTAATGTTGCTGATTTTGGTGGATCTGTGAAACAAAGCAAAAAGGTTTTTAGGTTGTTTTGAGAAGAGGGTAACAGTACCATACACATGCTTTGGAGGCCAAGATTTTGTTTTTATATTCTTGCTCCTGGAAGTCAGCTGGAAGTGCTTCCTTTCGGGTGAACTCATGCACATCATAAAACACAGCAAACTGTGATTGGCTTGTGTGTGGGGGGGGTGTTATGTCTTCTGGCCGTGACATGGCACGTTTTTTTTTTTACTCTATAATCTTCTAATTGACACCATAGCAATGTTTACATACCTGCAGCAAATATCAAGTCTGGCTGAAACCATTAGTATTTCATTGATACGAATAACTGTTTCTTTTTTGAGCGTTTTACTTTATGTGAGAAAGTGAATCAGAACATTTAGGTTTTTGTCAGTTGGTGGAACCAAATGCTGTTGGATGACTTAGATAACAATAGGCTTTAGTAAATGTATTATCTTCAGTTATTTTTCTGACAGACCACAGATTCATCGATAAAGAAAAAAACTGCACTGCAGCCCTATTATCAAGTTTGGGAGAAGAGACAATTGAGTTGAAGTCATTGTGAACATGTCAAGAAGCAGTTCTGTCTGTGAATGGGAGCCCACTCTTACTTACATAGAATTATCTGAAAATAGCTCTTTACACAAGCTCTAAAGTCTCCAACAGATTTGCCATTTAACTCTGCTGACGGACTCAGCATGTCATGAGCTTCTCTGTAAAGGAAGAATCATTGTTGGTGGTTTTAACTTGAACTGTGGGAGTCGTAGACCAGTCAATGAAACCACACGAGTTTGACATTTGTTGGTCAGTGTTCCTCTGTGTCAAATCCAGCTCTGTCATAAAGTGGATCCGGTGACATTTAAGGAACATCAATGCTAAATACAACATGCAGACAGAAGGACTTAACTATGCCTCAATTTCTAATCTTAATCTTGCTCCTCTTAGAGTTCCTATCGATAACCAAAGAGCAGGCTGATCTGGGTCTGTGTCCAGGTTACGTACGTCGCAAACACCCTCACACAGACCCGGATGTGATGAAGCGTCCAAATCCTTAACCTTTTCCATTATAATGCACATTTTCAAACACCAAAGCAAGCCAGACAAACACAATAGAACATGGTTTTCTTGACAGTTATTGATTTGAGGAAATTTGAGTTATTTATTTAATTTAATTTAATATTTAGTACACAGAAAAATGCTTAATAAGTGCAGAAGTTTGTATGTAAACCAGAAAGTAACCCAAACACAGGGAATGCAAAATGTGAAGCAACAACACCATCTGGCCGTATTTTTGTTTGTATTGTTTATTTTTTGATTATGTAATAATGAGACAAACTGCTCTACAATGTGGTTTCAGAAATGCAAGTGTTGTGTATGCTAGTGTTGAGCAAATATGGAAGAACATTTAAAAAGAACGTTTAGATTTGTTCAGTCCATCAACGTAGCTCTGTTTTCTAGTTTGAAAAGTAATTAGAGAGACTCTTATTTAAAAAGAGAGACAGCCCTAGTTGTGCTCAATCATCTACATCAAGTCTAAATGAGCATCTCATACTTTTGAGTCAACACATTAAACGGACAAAAAGGTGCCAAGAGACGAAATCAGTTCACATTTTGTAATTGTACACCTTGTTCCCTCTTTAAACACAGAGATGAATAGCATTCCAGTTATGTAAGTGCTCTTTTCATACACAAGCACGTTGAGCACTTCGGTGAGTGTGCTAGCAGAGTTTGTGATAAGGTTTTTATTCTAAGATTTGTTGATATATTGACTGAGTATTCCACTTTCTTAACCTATCTACTGCTTGTGTGTCCTGAAGTCATACCGTTTTCCTTTAGGGCCTATTAGTATGTGCTAGTATAAATAATTTAATGCACATTTTTGTAAAGTGCATATATTGTTGAGTTCTTCAAAAGAATTCACCCATCTTTTCCAATTACTTCTCCAGAAACCTCCTTGTAGTTTCATTAGCTGGCAGTTAATTAAAGGCAAAGATTCGCACTGCATGTTATTAGATCAGCTCTATCTAAGACTGGAACTCAGATAACTTTGCACTCTCACACACATACAAATCAGAAATTGTGAACTCAGGATTAACCCAACCCCTGCACTATACGATTTCCTCTGCATTTTAACTTGAAGTGGAATAAATGTCTCTGTAGTTGAACTTCAGGGGAGCAGAGTCATCGAGCCCTAGGCTAAACTCGGGGTTAACTCAAATTGGAACGTGCCAGCATCGTGCCAATGGCAAAGTTTTCTTTACTGCTGACAACTAACAGCTCCCCAATCCTCAGGTTACTGCAAAGTGCTAAGTGGAGTGTGGAAAAGCCTTTAGGGCATTTCCAAGTGGGGCACAATTATAAGGGATTTGGAGAGAGTATTAATTGTTTGCATTAGTTTACAACTTTCGACTCTGCCAGTAATATCAACATGCCCTTGAAGCATAATAGACTGGACGTGTCTGCGTCTGCAACTTGTCTGTCACAAGGGCACACAGCAATCTCAGGTGTGGAAAGTAAAAATGTAGTCTACTCCTCTGTTCAGCTTCCAGTTTATTTTCAAATCAGATGTGGTATGGATTACACAAGATGTTTAAAGGCAGCCCAAATTCGACTTCATGTTGACTTGATTGCACATCTGAATGGTATTTGACTGGATTTAAATGTGGTGAGTAAAGTGTCATGTTCATGAGTTAATTTTAGCTCCTGACAGGGCTTGTTATGCTCGGAGTAACATTAGTAAATGGCAAGCTGTAATACTCACCAGTAGACAGTCTGTGCCATGACATTCAAAAGAGGATTGATTGATGTGAAGGGGCTCGTAAAACATTCCTTCCACACGTCACATCAGAGCAGCACCATCAGTCTGGACTGTTGACACAAGCAAAGCCATGTCCACTTTAAATTATTCCTCTTGAAACAACTGAAGGTTTTCCCAAATGCAGCCACACATTCTTTTTTGACAAAGCGTCAATTAGTTTGGAGCTGACACAGAGTTAATGTTAAGCAGCTGCTTTCACACGTAGTTAGTTCCTCCTAATTAATTCTTGATAAATTAATCCTGGAACGCAATTGATGGTGCATTTTTTTTCTTTATCAGTGTAACAGCCAGCCCAATAGAAACTGTGTAAACACAACTGGCAGCAGAGAGCTGAAAATCATTCAGGATCCCAAACAACTTTAAATTGTGAAAAGCAATTTGACCATAAGGGAAAGAATCGTTTGATATTACCCTTATGCATATCTGAGAGGGTGTTAAAACGTCAGTCCAAGCGGAAGGCACAGAGAAACGTACACATGGTGTGCTGATAAGAAAACAGAGAATTGAGCAGCTTTAGCTTCAATATTCAACGTGTCAGCATAAGCAGAACCAGGAGGGAATGCCTGTTTGGTCGTCGGGTTGTCAGCTCCAAATTTAGTGCTTCCTCCAAACATAGACTGTGAAGAGATAAAGTTCCTTCCACACAACCTGAAACAAGGTTCTGGGCTGCGACATCCGCGCTAAAGCCACTGGGTGGAATAAATGGCCCTCTCTGGAGACAGATTGTCAACTGTTAAATTGAGTGCCCATGCACTGCACAGGACAGCCAAAATGATTACCCAAGTCTGTTGTAATTTTTTAGGTTAGCCTACCTTAATTCCCCAAGAACTAGGGAGAAGTTTTGAACTGAAACTTTTCGAGGACACTAATCTTGTTGCACCTAGCTTTAGACCACAGAGTCTTTTTGGTTTGTGAGCAGCGTTTTGCAGACATAAAGTTTCAGGGTGGAAAATGGCACAGAGCTGAACATCGCTGACTGATATCTATTTTATGTCATAGTAAACTGAACTATTTTGCCAGGTTTAAAACACTGCATCTGAAGACATCAATCAGTTTTTTGCAGCAGTTTAGTAAATGACTTACTTTTCTGGGATTATAATTACCTATCACCTTTGCACATATTCCCACCTTAAAATCAATATCACAATTTGTTCTCTAACTAAACTACAAACAAAGTCCTTGTTTAATCTATAAACGGTGTAAACTAAATGACCAACTCTTAACCTGTGTTGAGATGATGCCCGAGTCCAAACATGAAAGATGTTTTAGTTCCCCTCAGTCCTGAGTATAATAACTGGGACTAACTGGATGAAAAGGCCCATAAGCAAATTTCTCCAAGTAGCAATTCACTGATCTGAAACCATCTCAACTAAAACATGTTCCCTTCTTTCTTTCTTTTACTCTGAAGCTCCCTCCTGCTTGTTTTGGCTGCTCTCCACCCAGTCAACTGAGCCACTAGCTCACTGACTAAGAACAAGTCTGACTCCCTCAGCCTGTTGCCTGGTTCTCTGCCATCAGGCTGACATGCACTGCTCAGGCCAGCCCTAAAGAGTGGATGAATAATGGACGAATGGTGTCCAGAGGTTTTTTTATCTCCTCAACCAGTGTTCATAGAGCCGCTGTCTCTCGCTTTTTTTTTTGGCTGTAACTCCCATATCAAGAGCCAGGATGTGCTCATTTTATTTCAACACGCACACACACACACACACAGACACAGAGCAGAATTATATGTTATGACATAAGCTCAAGAGTGACTAATAACATGGTAAAAGGGCTTTGATTGCAAGATACACTGTGTTCATTTATATTTTGGACAATCCCTGTGGCTGTATTATATTTAATTCCACAAGCAATGGGTCTGGTTTCATAGAGACAGAAAATATTGCTGCTGTTGTGAAAGCGTAAAATGTGTGGATAGCAGTTGCTAAGAAACTGCTGAGGTGTTGATGTCGGACAGTAATAATTACACTACTGGAATGTGATCACATGTGAATTATCCAACATGTGATGGAGAGTCAAGGCCTGCAATGCTGCATCAACCATACATGTCCCTACCAAACTAAACACAGGGATGAGGGAGACCTCTGACATGGTTTTATGACAACAACAAAAAACATGCCTTCACATGTGAAATAAATAAGTGTTATTATGATATTGGCTGAAGGAATTCTCATTTGTGTACATCAGTATTCAGTGAGAAGTGCAGCAGACATTGTAACGGCTTTGAGTCGCAATGAATATGAAAGCATGTCACAACTTGCCAAAAGTGAGAAATGAACAGTGTCCGTTTTACTGAAAGCAGTACGCACATTTACACAGACATTGAATACATTCAGTTGTTGGTGAATTTACAGATACGAGACAAATCTAACCCCATACATGTATACTCAAACAAAAAGCAGTCAACTAACCTAGAACCTGTAAAATGTCTCGACAGATTTATCTCTGTTGTCTGCAACTCATTCATGTGGTGCTTTTGCTCATCAGTTGCCAATCAAGCATAAATTACCAGTCAGGCAAAGTACCAAATTAAAACTCCAGGGCCACAGAAAGCCCCATGTTCACTGTGTGCTGATTACTCTATCTCTGTTTGATTGTCAGTTTGTTTGATGGCATGCACCACAAATATACAACATCAGCTAAGGAAACAGGGGCCTAAAGCTGTCAAAAAGCATCTTGTTAAATGGTGAATAATTAAATTGGAATACTGGAACCTTAAATTTACACTGTGGGTAACAGTGTAAATTTGTACTGTCTCCAAACAACTCACACTAAAAAGCTAATTGAAAAGTGTCACGGCCTTTAAAGACCTATTAGACACATTTTAATTGATACTACTACATATTACTAAATCAGCTTGTGTATTATTTCCATTTTCTTGTCAGCAAACCTGTGGCCAGTTTCAGTACAGAAATATTGTACATAATGCACAGAGAGATGAGGATAAAGTGAAAATGGCAGGTTAAAGCAGACAGTCATTATATTTGCAACATATTAATAGATCAGCGAAAAGCAATAAAAAGTTAAATTATCTATAGTCTCTATCTATGCTGGCACATTTGTTTTCATTTAAGACAGATATGAATATCAGGCTGCTTTATCTGACTACAGTGCACACTCTCAAATATCAGTGCAAGAACTACAATATATGAATTATTTATCTTTGCTAATGTGTGCAGCATTTTAATGTCTCAGTCCAGTGCCCTCAAGCCCAGCTTGGTGTTATGCATCCAACTAACTGGCCATCTTGCAGTTCAAGTGACAACAAATTCTCTAATTCACTTTTTAATCATAAATAAATCTGTAATGCTTTATTTTTAAGGGTGTGGAGCGTTTCCTGAACCTATAGGTAGTATTTAAATATTATATAGACACATATTTTATATATGTGGGAGTAATATAAATAATATATAGGGGAAATGGTTACAATTGTGAGTGAAATTCCAGTGACCCACCACCTTCATGTAGAAGATAAAGAAGATGAAAGGATAGACAGATCATTATTTTTGTTACCTCGAGGACTGATCCTCAGGATTTGAGGTAGCTTCATGCTTTCTTCAAAGTTCTCCAAAACCATGACAACGAAAACTCCCCCAAAAACAGTGATTGCCAACATAGTAACACATGAGTAATAAATATATCGTTTTTTATGCTGCACATAAGTTCATTTGTAGTTCAAGTGACTTTGAAAACATTTGCCCAGACTCAAATACAGTTACAGGAACTTGGTGGAAGAATTAAGAACCCTTTGTTTGTCTTTCTAGGAACTCAAGTGAATGTTGATGTTCATGAAATATAACTACTGTAAACTATTTTTAATATTCACAGCTTCCTTCTTTTTTCACACAATCAACAACCCATATGTGGGCGTTCTGGAAATGTAGAAATCTGCAGAGGACACAATTTATAGACTCCGCCTCTAACCTGCTAGGAGGATGAGGAAAATGTAGGAGATATTAGATATTACATTGCAACATTTGAAAGACATGGTTTAAAAAAGGACACAAAAGCATTCTGTAGTTGTTTGAACTCGTACCAAAACACAGCCATTGGCACAACTCCAGTGCAACACCACACCTGCGATCACACTTGTCTCTGTCACAGAGGACACGATTTATAGTCTCCAGCTCTGTTCACTGATGTGACAGTATATGCTTTGCCTACTGGCCCCTCTCCACTGCTGCCAATCATTCTATTTCTACTCATCATCTCCTAAATCTGCCAAGGACCTTGGGCCAGTCTAAGCGAGGGAAATTGGATTTACCGCATTTTCCCTACTTGGTGATTGATTTCAAAATTAGATTATGTGCCATTATTTATTCTGACGGCCTACGCAAGTCTCTTTTTCATTAGGTGATGATATAAATAAATAAAAACAGGAAACAATTCACTGTATATAGCCCATATATAATGATGGTGCAAGCTTTCTCTTGTCTGTAGATGTTGGGAATAACACAAAGGGATTTTTGTGAACAGCGCTGCTAGAAAAATAGTTATTATTAAAAATGAAATACAGAACCTGCTGAATCTGATGGGTTAAGTTACCAAGATTTATTTAGTTTATTAAGTGTAGGCTGACACGGTGAACATGGTTAACATTATATGACCAGGTTTAGCAATGGTACCTCAGGAAATTCTGTATTACAGGCTTTACATGATTGAAAACACAAACTACAGTTGCCAAGGTTACTGCAAAAATATTTTACTTCTACGTCAATAAATACCAGTGTTTTGATTCTACTACTCTGTCTTGAGCCTCTACCACTAGATAAACACAGACAGATGAGCTCACTTCATATGTGATATCACCCAGGTGAATTTATGGTCCAAGGAAATCTCCCCATCTCTGAAAAACTTCCTATGATAGGTCAAAGGTGGCTTTTTGTTGTGTGTATTTGTCTGAGCAGGTGTGGAAGCACAGTGAGACAGAGGCGACAATACTTCAAACACGTCTGATGGATTTTCATGACTGAAATTATATTTCCTCACTTGGATAGAAAGGGATTTTCCTACCAATGCAGGTTTGTGGTCAGCTTCTGTCTGTGTACAACTGCATATACTAGAGCTAGAGCAGCAAATGTTTCTGTCCATTGTGCTTAATCTGTTTTGCTGCAACAAATAATGTTGATTCATTCCAAATTTGCAGACACTGTGACTCCTTGAGATGTATTCTAATTGCATTACAAGCCTTAGATAAGGTCCGTATTCTCAAGCGGTTTTAAATTTCCCTCTGACCCTTTTCCAACGTTCCCACAACTTAAAAGCTATCGCTGCAATCTGAGATGATCAATGTGTATATTTTATTCTATAAAAACTTACAAAGCAACTTAACAGGGAAGGTCTTTCATTGGATTAATATTTCAAGGTCATATTTCTCACATTTAAACCAAGGGTAAAGGCAGATAGTTTTGTATAGTTGTTTAACAGTTAAATATTGAGCATAATGGTGTCCATTCCAACAACAGTACAAGAGCTGGAAGTTTTACTCTTAAGGCTGTGTCTTGTCCTAAATTGCTTTTCCTGAGTTGTTTTCAGACCTAAATGTCAGCCAGAGCCAGAAAATGCCAAGGTCAGTATTTACAACTAAAAATCAACAGTGCAGTGATTCAGTGCCATCGCCTTGTAAGTGTAAGTTATCTGTGACAGCATATGATGGAGAGCTGATTGCTTTCACACTGCCTTTGTCATTGTCCTTGTAGCTCACCATTAGCAGCGTGAAAGTGGAGTGTCGGATGACTTTGATGGACTTACTAATCCCTTCCGACTGGCTGCAGCAGACACAAAGATCTTAAACAACACAACACTGTCACACATCACTTCTCGTATCTTATGTCAAAGCTTTCTCGTTGCAAATATCTATGCTTTTTAATATTATTTTTCAAAGTAATATTTGGGGTGATACATGAGCAAAATGTTTTTGGTGCTTCATTAGGTTCATGGCAATTTACAAAAAAACAAAAATGTAGCATGTAGTCTAGCATCTTGGACATAAAGAGACTTTAACACAGTAGCCTATAATAGCCATTTTGACTCCTTTGGTCTCTGTCTCTCTTTATCTCGTTCCCTCTTGGTAATTTCAACCGAGACCTTTGAGCTGACAACTTAAATATGTCCTGGTGAGGACAACAAATAATATTTAGAATGACAGCTTATGTCCTCAGGGAGTTTGCTTCATGTCTTCTGTTAATGCCATTTGGGAAATTAACTGAAGAGCCGGTGTTTTCTAAGAACATCCTGACTTCAACTCTTCAAACAGAACTAATTAGCATTATGTGTATTTCCAGCCACATCAGGTCTCTAACAAACCTGTATTTAATCTGTGAATGTTCTTGGCCAGTTTTGAAAGGTTTCATTAGCTGATCATTGAACATGTTGATTATCCTGCATCATTGTCTGAATTTGTATGTGAAGGTGCTTGGATCTTTGTTTTGCTTCAGGCTTCATTTTTATATCATGTGTTGAGAAAAAGGATGAAGACCCTTTTGGTGTCTGCTTTTCTGTGAAAAAACACTTGGCCTAGTTCATGAAGCTGGTGTGTGAATGGCAACACTAAACCCATGAAATGGCAGTGTATCGTCCATGCTCCCCGTGTCATGTCAGTGCACACCTGGCAGCAGCAATTTTGTATATCTCTGCGGCACAGCTGCACTAATTGTTTTGTTAGCCAGGAATCCCAGCAAAGCAGAAATATTCCTGCTGAGCTTTTTGCAATGCAGTTAAAGTGGGATTCCACTACAGCTAATATGAAATCATAACAAATAGCAGGAGGCTGAATGATAACATCAGAACCAGCAAACCAATACTGATTCTGATTTTAGTACATCTTATAGGCAAAAACATTGCAAAATATAAAGGATCTATTCAAATATGTATGTGTTATTTATAAAAACATCTGTCTGAAGTCTTACATGTAACTTTTATGTTAATCATAGACTACCTTCACTGTAACTATTGGGAGGGAACAGGTTCTGATGATATTGGTGCAGGTCCAAGGAATTCCCGGCAGATGCCAACGAAGGCCGTTTATTATGTAATGCTCCTCCAGGTCAAAGTATACTTAATTAAAATATCTGCAAACTCATTTCACCCCTGGGTATAGTTTAACACCAGTGTGCACATTAAACAATATGGATTAATGAGATTGCCTCAGTCCCTGCAACAGTGTTTAAACTCAAATTCTTCTAGAGCTCACATGGGAGATCATTAAAAATGAGAAGCACAAACAAAAATGTCAGTGGCTTTGTTTGTTGACACGGACAGAGATCGCTCAGTGGCCTGAACTATCATTCTTATCGTGCCATGGCTGGTGTGAGAGGCATCCGAGTCCACGATAATGCAGACACTGCACTCGTGTTTAATGTGTTCCAGCGTTAAATTCCTATTCAAACAGATGGGACGACAGTTAGGGCTGGGTGATATTGGCCAGAAAAGTTTATTGTGATTACATTTTCAAACCAGTCAATATAGATAATCATCATGATAAATGTCAGATGATTAAAGAAAGATTTTGCTCTTGAGTGAATTTGACAAAATCGGTATATTGAGGTTTTAAACTTTTAAACACAAAAATGAATCACACACCTGAGGTTTAAAGTTATACCTCATAGAGTGTTTGTAACATGCATTTACATATTCATTAACTCTCTCTCTCTCTCTCTCTATATATATATATATAGTTAATGAATTATGGCCCAGCCCTAACTACAGTATGATAAAGATTTGCTCCTTCATAGCTTATTTTACTGGAGGAGTTTCAGTAAAATAAAGATATGGGATCATTAAAAACTTCTGGTTCACACACACTGCTCAGCCTATTTCAGCTGACTGTAATGTTCAGTGAAATTTTCCTCACCCCCTTGAATTGAACTCCCTCACTGTACTGTGGCTCACATGCTGGAATTCATTTTGTCAAGAGTGTGGACGTTGACCTTTGAGACAGACATTACCTTCGCAGGAAGACGAGTGTCAGAATCACAATGCTTAAACTTAGAGACTTGGGTCAGTCAGACAGTGAAACCCTGAGCAGAATTTTGGTAAGCTTTCAATAGCACAATAAGGGTTGTTGTGGCTCTGAATTAATTTTATGCACATCCTCATAACCTTCCAACTTAAAATGGGAGCCCATTTTTTGGGAAACTCAGAGTATTTCACCCAAAACTTTCACACTTTGTGTGTTGTCACATTTTTCATAGTCATGCATCAATCATGTAACAAACTCAGTTCCAGATGCAGACTCCAAGATTCATAGCGACATCAAGGGAAATGGACATGTGATGGTGACTCATAGAAATCGACATATCTTGTTTTTTGATTTGGAAATTGATGTGCTTGAAAATATGTATTAATTCTGTACAACAACAACAAGAGTGGGATTAACTAAGATTCACAAAAATGCACAAGGTCATTTAATTTGTCTATAGGGCTAATTTGGACTCGATGGACAGAGTTGTTCCTAATATTCTTACCCCAACAACCCTCAATAAATTGCTTTCCAGTTTAAAAGTGCTGCAGTATACAACCTCAAACACAAAGTTAAATAAACATCTGTCTGACAATCTTGAGAATAAATATGCTGAAGAGTTACTATATTGGATTGCACAGATGTACCTAATTAAGTGGTCGCTAAATGTATAATGTAAATCATTTTGTCAATAAGGTTTTTGCTATATTTAGAGGTGAAATACATCCAGTATTTAATTTCTTTGTAATTCCAAACATTTGCACAAAGTTGCTTTTTTATATTTCTTCAAAAAATGCTGTTAAATGTCTTTTTATCTGTGTTGAATTAAGAGGAAAGCAGAGCCGAGTTATCTTGTGTGCTGTGTTTCTTTCTTGTTTCACAGTTAATTGTGAAGTGTCGGCTGGTTAGTTCTAACAAGGCATCCATAAACATGTATTACATACTACCTGCTCAGTGGTAAAAGAACAGCAACAGATTAGTATCGGATGTTAACATCTCTGACAATGATAATTCAATAAAATGATATGATACCCCACACTTGACTGTTATTGATAGTCTATTATGATACATGTGAATTATTTATCAGGGGCACAGATCTTAACAACTAGGGTAATGTACTGAGGTTGACACATGGTGAAGTAAGTGACTTGTGTAAGATGAATTCCCAGATCTAACATTAAAAATGTAATAATTTTCATGTGATAATTCACTCACACTTTGTCCCTGTACTTTAGTTTACCTATGGGGTTAGGTTCACGGTGAGGGAGTTGAATGCAAAGTTCGCTAGATTCAGATATTAATCAATTCATCAATGGGCCTACTGTATTTTTTTCTACCTTTTCAAACAAAGTAGAATAACATGACCAACTAAAATCACAAACTTCAGTACTTTGGGACAATGCATCTGGATTTGATCAGCAGATTTTCGGCTTGTTATAACATTTCAGTTATATCAGATATCAGGTTTACACATCAGTATAGTGCCCTGTTGTATTTGTGCTAACCTGTAGCTCAGGTCAATTGACATTAAACAACTTTCTTAATTTAGGCCAGATTGGCTTTGCATGGCAGTTACCGCCAAAGGTCAAGGTATTCCTTTCTTAATGGAACCATTGGCAGGTATTAACATATTAATAATAGGCTGTTCTCCATATAAATAGACCTGATGGATAGCTTAATTCTCTCACCAGTTAAAGGTCAGCCACAGAGCAACTTGTCTGGATAACATGAAACAGACAGAATACCAAACAGACTAAAGGATTGCAGTGCTTCGACTTCCTGTGAAATGATTTATACTGCTGTATTTGACGTAGTGTGCCAAAGGAACTTTCTGAACTGGCATAATTTGCTATAAAATGTCTAAAATTATTGTTACGTAGTCTTATTTAGACTACCTCCTACCATGTGTCATTTATTTACGCGTGTGTGACATTCCCTGGCCTGAGTGCTTTCTTTAGAAGCTGAAGCATGAAATACATTTTACAGGAGCTGTGGCTAATCTGTGGCAGGCTGATTAGGTGCTAAAAAAGGGAGTAATTTACCAGATAATGAATTCAGCTCGATAAAAATGTTCAGCAAATGTCAACAATGACGCATAATCCTGAATAACTGACACTTTTTTTTTTCTGGGTGTGTGTCCTTTACCCTCAAAGGGTTTCAAGTCTCCCTGTAATTCAGAAAAAAATAGATTCTGATGTGTTTGGAAAAACAACACATTTATCACAGTAGAAATCTCATCCCATTAAATTGCCACATTGTGAATGAAGTGACCGAAGTGTTTTTAACGAGCTATACAAAGGTGTATTTGCAATTTCCAGCTCTAAACAGCAGCTTGGATGACTTTCAGCCTCCCATGCTATTTTACAGTAGCTCACTGTGCTGTTCAAGAAATGACAAAGTAAAAGAAATATGTGTCCACTCATCTGACCGTGAACAAAAAAGGTTCAGCAGTGAGTGAAGTGAATTAGGCTCTTAGTTTGATGAGAAAATGCCCGTGCAACACTGTTATCTTTCCAAACACACTGGGAAACATGTTCCCACCTATAAGCAACACTGATGAGCCTGTTGTCTCCCCGCACACGAGGCACTAAGGTGACAATAAGACGGGAGCTATTGTGTGTCAGTCCTGATAAAGGATTGGTGGACAGTGGAGGCCTGTGGCATCACTAGGCTGTCAGCATGCCGCGCAGGCACGCGTTGGCAGCGCAGATGTGACATTTAGCTGGCCGTTGCCCGGCTGGTCCCTCCTTTGAGCTGGAAGAGGAGATAATAACATGGCTCACTCTCCTCGTTGGAGCAGTGTGTATGTACTGTGTGCCCATGCTCTCACGTGACCTGTAACATTTATGTCACAGGATTTGTCACTCTCATTTATCACAGACTGTCCATGATGAATTTCCCGGCTCTCCTCTGTCCATGGCCCCTTCATCGCATTTTTCTTTAAAGTGTGAATCAATATTGAAATGTCAGCTCCTGCATTCTCCGTCCATGTGTGTGTGTGTGTGTGTGCTTCTGTGTATTTTCTTTTGCGTTGCAGGCTGGTAGAATTTTAATAAGCAGTTCATAATTAAACAAAGAATACCCCTACAGAGGTAAATGAGGTGGTTTCTGGTTCCCCCCGAGAAACAGAGAGAAAATAAAGAATTGCTGTGGAAGTGGCAAGTACATTGCTTTGATGTGTCATGGTTACAGTTTGTGAAACAGTCGCTGCACAGTGCATCAACATATGTAAATTTGCCTAAATTGTTCACAACCAGATGTTGGCTTGTCATGTAGTTCCCTTTGATTCTGGTATGACATATGAGGTACATTTATACTGCAGAATTAGCTTAGAACACTGGAATAATGGAGTACAGAAATGCAAAAAAAAAAAAAATTGGTGACAATTATTCACAAATAAATTCAGGTACATTCTTATAAATTAAATAGCAGCATTCGGCACAAAAGAAACAGGCCGAAAAAGGTGCAGATTGATGCTGAAAGATATTTTGGTACAAATGTAGCCCAAGAAAATGCATTTATCAATGTATTAGAAGTCAATAGAGTTTTGAATGTTTTTCTGAGTTCAAAGAGTGATTTACATCATTTTAATTGCTCTGTGCAGCTGTTCCACAGATCCACACCCTTAACTGATATACATTTTTTTGTGGAAAATTAGTTTACTCTGAGCTGATAGTGACTCTCTGGTTGTGAAAAGATTCTGTATTATATTCGGCAGGAGATCAGTTTTTATTTTATATATAAATAAAGTGCACAGGTCCACTATGTCATAAAATTTTAATGTCTGTAGGTTGAGGAATAATGAATTTATTGGTTCCTTGTAAGTAGAGTCAGTGACAATTCTTATAGCCTTGATGATGGTTATGTTTATTTTTTACATTAAATTTGTAGGAAAATCAGACGCATGTTTGTGGTAACTGTGAATCTACATGGATTGTGAAAAGAAGGGACATGTCAGCATGTCAGTAAGATAATATCATTACATTTAAATATCATGAAATGTCATGGTCTGATACTGTAATACTCTTTCCCCCTCCTTATATTTTCACTATCTGAGTTTAAAAAAAAGAAGAAGCTATAATCAGAACCGTCTGTCTGTGAGCAGCAGAGAGGACTAGGCAACTAATATCAAAACTTAACTGGATGTATTTTCCCCCTTTTAGGCTGCATGAAAACTACAGGGGAAGAAAAATGTTTTAATTTATTGACAATTTATTGAGCCAGTGGTTTTGGAAGGCAATCTGCAGTAAAACCATGCAACTATGAGTGTTGATCAGTCATTCCAGATACAATCAACACAACATACAAACAGTAGGATATTAATTCAATGCAAATGTAAAACACTGCTCTCTCTCTCTCACTCTCTCTCTCTCTCTCCCTGCCCCTCCTCACTCTCAAAATAGAGATCTTGATTAATATCATTTTGGCTTTTTAACTCATGTGAACTTCTTTTAGCCTGTCTCAGTTACATCCTGTTGCTGTTGTGTTTTTGCCTTGCTCGCAAAACAAAACAATACTCGACTGATAAACACAGTGAGTCATGTGGAGTTGATATGCTTAACCAGCGTTGTGTGAACTGATTTGACAGAGGTTTAACTGTAGCAGACATTTATTGACATTTGGACATTATGATACGCTTAACTATTGCTTCTCTGGGATTAAGAAAACCCAGATAACCCTGTAAATGTTTGTGCAGTTGTGCAACACTGTGGCCCATTTAATTTAGTCTTTTCCTGTCGAGCAGCATATCTGTGCCCCCTCACTCATCAGTCTGAGCCTGTACTCAGATCAGAGCGCCAAAAGACGCGTCGCCGATTTGCTGCATGAGATGTGTGGAGGAGGGTTGGTGGTGATGAGGTTATGTACAAAAGAGCAGAACAAAGTTTAGTTGCTAAGGCAGAGATGGAGCTCCACGAGCCACGCAGTGTCTTTGAATCAGATTCAAGCGGGGATATCAAAGAAGTCGAGCAGCTCATTATTACATGACGTGCATATTAAAGGGGAATTAGAGATGTGAAAGTGGGCCCAAATGCTAATCCTCTTCAGGTGCAGAAGTGTTGATTACAGGGGCTGCAATGAGTGTTTCTTCACTGCTGTGACCATGATATGTGTTGCTTCATCACATGTCTGCATTCATTGTGTGCTTTTTAAATGCAGGATGGAATACTGAATCAGTCGGAATTATTTTTTTCTCATCTTTTCGGGTCAGTGTACACGTGTAACTCAACATAAAGATTATGTATCATGAGGTGATTATGGCTGACGACAGGGAAACCGGGAAAGAGAGCAAAAGCTCAACAAGGATATTCCTCTTTGCTCTCTGGTTGTCATGGTAACTTATTAGCCACTAGGATGTTTAGAGAGAGAGAGTGTGTGTGTGTGCGTATGTGTGTGGGGTGGGATATCATTTTGCACAATTATATGGTGTATTTGTCATTTTGAACTGTCTGCATGTATATTTAATGTGAATTTTGCACAGTCACACATTACCAGGGATCTGTGCTGAGAGTGTGTAGAATATGAATCACTTCTTATCAATGTTTACAAAGCCTGTGAAGACCCCACAGATAATACCACACTAACAATTTAGAATAATTTACAGGATTTTTCCAGTGTTCACTGTTAAACAACTTACAACAAGGTAGTATGATGGAAAGCCGGCAGGGACAACATGCACAACATATTATTTACTGTTTTAGATTTTACTGCTTCCCAGCAGTAGATAACAATAAAATTATACAATTAATTCACAGTCCAGTTCCTGGATAACACATTTTGGTGGATTAAGAGGATGAAACAATTATTTAGTTATTATTAAATAAATTTAATTATTATTATTTTATTTTAGTTCACAGTTAATCAATCATTCAATTCAATTGAAGGAAAACTTTAGTTATTTATTCAAAAAAGGTCTTTGGGTTTGGACTGAGAGATAGACAAAACAATCTGCAATGTAAAGGAAATGTTTCTGTTTTTTGTAAATGCACTTGAAGGTTGAAGTCAGCTCATCGGAACAAAGTAACGCAGTCCAGAAATGTTTTCCTCCTGTAAAAATCAGCAGCATAGCATGGCTGGTTGTTTTGAATCAGGTGACGTGACACATGGTAAACACACATACTACACCTCCACCGGCACTGACATAGTAGATTTCCATGGAATCACAATGAGAATCTGAGGACGTCCCCCGTTCTCTTAAGTCTGTCTCCTACGTTTGTCTCTCATCTTTTTGGACAGCTGGCTATAACAGCAACGTGGTTGTCATGGAAACACGCTCAACGTCTGCCAGAGAGAAATAAGACGCGGTTTGTATCACAAGGATTCTTAGAGACGTGAGGGAAACAATGGAGAGAGTCTCTGCTATACTTGTGTGAAGGGCAGCTTTTCCTCCCACTAACAACTGCTGCTCGTGTTTGAAGACACAGAACCACAGGCAGGTTTTTACTGCCAGGAATGTCTAGCAACGGTAAACCACAGGTAACCCTGGTGAAACACACTCATTTGAGAGCTGTGTAACCGTTCTCAGTTGTGTGTCATACCATGGGCTAATTGTTATACTTTTTGACTCTGATGTTTATGCTTGAAAACAGCCCAAGGCACATTGCCTGGTTATTAGGAATAAAAATACACAAAAAAATGTTTTTTTTAACAACAAAGAAGTAAAAGCTTGCACAGATGGTTCAAATTTCCCGTTGCCTTTGAACTCCAACTAAACCTTTCCTTTCTTTTTTCTCTCTCTACTGCCATTTTTCTCTTTTTTTAATGACAAACATTGATTTGTAGTTTGATCCATTGACTGGGTTAAACTGCCATTGCCACACTTTAATGCTTGTTTTGTAAAAAAATATTTAAATGGAACTAATCACAGTTGGAACTGATCACAGTTTATCAATAAGTCTATCCTGTGTTGACCTAACACAGCCTTCCCCTTTTGTGTCCCATTTGTTTCTCATTCCTGATTTAATGGTAACTTTGAGGAACTGCAAGCAGCTGTGGTGACATTAATATAAGGAGGACATCCTACTGTCTAAAATATAGTGTCATTTAATCAAACCTAAATAGCAGCAATGATATTTTCTTTATCAGGAACACATGCACCAAACCTCCACAATCTGACCTTTGGCAGCGGCTGGAGAACAGATCTAATTCCCACTTGAAATCAGTCGTAAACAGATTACCATTCATATTTGTATCCAGTGTATTTAGTGTAAGACATTACGTGTAACCTGAGCCCGCCAGCAGAACAGGATCTGATGTCTTTTGTGCCTGGTAGCATTGGGATTATGATGCTAAATGGAGCTAAGAGGAGTATGTCCACACCAAATGGGAAACTGTTGCTACTGACGTTGAAACCTGAGCCACAGTCGACTGTAATTTGTTGATTAGCGGCTCAGCTCTCCTCGAGTACAACGAAATATGACAGGGAGAGTTTGTAACCTGCTATCTCAGAGGTTGTAACATCCCTTTCTGGAAACACAATACCTGAAGTGTTTGTTCTCTGTGCTATACAGCAGTTGGCGTTCTTCTCTTCTTCTCCTCTTATACTACTACTAGTACTTTTACATCTTAGTTTATACTGTATATTTTGCTAATATGTTTGTTTAACTAGAATTTCAGTATTTTGTAGAACTACTACTAGTAGATCTTCTACTACTAATATTGTAGAACCACATCTGGAACACTACAATATTATCTATATTCATGCTATAGAACTGATTTAAATGATCATATTTAAAACTTGTACGAGTCTGGCCCTTTACTACTTAGCCCAAAGTTTGGCCCATATGAACCAGTTCACTGCCTTATATCCTCCGGAGGGGCTTTGTTTTCCTGTCCCAAAGTGGAGACTTAAATCTCAAGGAGACCTTGCTTTTATCATCAGGGTCCCTCGGGCTCACGGAAACAATCATTTTACAGACTTAGCTTACTGTGATGCCTTCTTGTTATCTTTTCCCATTTGCTTTTTTTTTTCACATCGACTTTAGATATTCTAAATTTTGTGGCTTCGACTTTGTGTTTCTCTTCTTTATGTCCTTGAATATGCTGCATTTGCTTTGTCTGTCAAAGCACTTTGTATACTTTTTTGCTATAATTCAAATAATATTATTATTGTTAACATCAGGACTTCTACTACTACTACTACGTATTATTATTATAACTGCCATGTATAACCGAGTATGACACATCCTTTCAAATCAGATTACATGTAAGTGTCTGTGACTTTACCCAGATGTGCATGACAGCTGCCTGAGATAGATGTTCCATTATAGATGGCATAGCGCAGGTGTCTCTCTCCTGTGTGATTCATCCTGGTAATAATCTCTGTCACTTGCTGCTATTTCCACACTAATTGAAGTCTGAAAAGCAAACCCATCCAGTTCCGAGAATAGATCTGACTTCCACCCACTCATCTCACAAGAAACCCAAAGTGGCATTTGTCCAGATCCTCTGCTCTCCCATCAGTATGGGCACCATGTAAAACCGTGCGGTGTACGTGCACGGGTCATCACAGTGTCTGTGTATTTGTGTCACGCACAGACACGAGGTCTCTCAGAACGCTCAGCAACATGAAAATGCCAACAGAGGTTGTGAACAATTGTGTGCAGTTGTTGAGGATCTGTGGTTGGAGGCATAACAACATAAAGGTTCCAGAGGATAAGAATTAGTGACATCTAATGGTAAGACTGCAGATTGTAAAAGAGAAACTGCTCTGCTCGCCCCCCTCCCTCGGGGAACTCCAGTGGCTTTCACATACCAGAAAGGATTGTGTTCTTTTTGTTCACACAATCTGGCTGCTTTGTCTGTTTGGGCTTGTGAAAAATGATAACGGATGATGTCAGACTCGGTAAAGCAAGAGCCTTTGTCTAATGTTTTGTTTATTATTATTTTAAGCTCAGCATTTATACACATAACAACAAACATATATATATAACATTTCGGACAATAAACCTTCATACGCACTGGACCTTAAAGTTTTTTCTTTTAGAAACACACCTGAGACAAAACTTTCCCTCATGTCGTGAAAATGTAGTTTTTTTTTTTAGAGATTAGACCAGCAATCCAAGTGCATGTCTGACTTTATGACGGCTTTTCTCTGTGAAAGCAGATGAAGGAGTGTTGGAGGGGCAAAGGTGAGCTGGTAACAAGGGGCTCCCCTGACCCTGCCTGCTGGTACTTCAGGCCATGTTCTCATAATAAACTCACCTGCCAATCTCTCATCTCATCATCAACCTCCACCCGTCAGCCTTTGATCCCTCTCGCTTTTTTCCTCATCTGCACCCTGAGTCACAATGGTCAAAATGAGCACTCAGATTAGTCCTGGTGAGCTTTAAATAGAAACATCTCTTTGTCTGTGTGTGTGTGTGTGTGTGTGTGTGTGTGTGTGTGTGTGTGTGTGTGTGTGTGTGTGTGGAGGAAGTGAGGATGGCCATGTTTGTGCGTCAGCCCTGCCATGGCAACCAGGCTCTGCTGGTGAGCGTTTCCCCTTCTTCTTGAAACATTTCTTTTGATTAGCATCAAAGAAAACGCTGTCCACACCAGTTCTGCTAATTGAACTCTGTTTGCGGTGTGTAACATATAATCAGGCATCCTAACATGCAGATGGAAGAAGTAAACATGCATACACTGGGGACCGCAGAGACTGACACTGAAGAGGTTGTATCTGTTCCTCCCTCTCTGTTCTGCATGTGCACAGTTCTTCACAATACCACAGATGAGGGTTGGCAAATTTGGTATTAAAGGAGACTATTGTGGTGACAGAGCAGACCTAGTCAAACAGGGTGTTTTTAATTGACTTAATCATGAGAGACATTATAAGAAAAATGGTAACATAACAGAGTATAGCTGAATTTGGTTCAAGGTGAAATATTTTAGTGATGCTTCATTAGACTAGTGAGACGGACTGTGAAACGTGAAGGAACGATACGATGGATTTTTGTGCCGTTAAGAACGCACTTGGCACTGATTTTAAAACATGAAACCTAATGAATCCCATCTGTTCATCTCTGTTTAATTAAGCTGCATTAAATGAAACTGATGTATTATTCCCTTTAACCACTGTCCCACTCCTGGGATCTGTGAGCAGGTCCTGATCTCTCTGTTCAAATCATTTCATATCACTGTAGTTTCTGTTAACACAGAAATCGGATTTCTGGATATGGCCCCAACATGTTTGCCATTTAAAATATGCTATTCCTTGCTAGTCCTGTATTCCTGTTTAAAAATATATATCTCTTAATTTGTTTTGTTTTTTTTACCATGTTTGCGTCTTTGTGACTTTATTTCATAATTTCTCACTCATTATGGCTTTTTTGTTATAACCTTTTTTGGTAGCTATAATTATAAAGAGAGAAGAACAGTGACTTTTTTATCCTTTTTTTTTATCCTTTTGCATTAAAAATGCAGATGCTCAGAAAGAGGTTGAGATGAAATGCCTACTACTAGCACACACTGATTTACGAACACTAGGAACACAAATGTTCATTGTTCTGTATGTGCAAGTGATCAAAAGATGAATTTCATGAAAAAAAGTAAAGAAGTAAAAAAGTTAATGATATTAGGTAAAATATTTAAGTGGATTTGTGGGGGTGGGGGGGAGACAGCGATACATGCAACTGTCAGCTATGAAATATGCATTAAAGGTAACTTGTACTCTTTTCTCTTCACAGAATGGGACTCACAGCCAGTAAAATGTCCCACAGCTGACCTTTTCACATCTCAACATGGATGGAGAGTTCAGAACCATGCAGCTGTGGAGTCTGGTAGCAGAGCCAGCACTCAGCACAGAGCTAAGCTCATATTTCTGACTCTGCTCAACCTCCCACAAACTCTCTGGCTCATCGACATCCTTCCCATTACTGGTTAAACAGCTTTTACAAAGACCAAACAGCCCAAGCCAAGCAGCACTGGTCCAAGTCTGACCACCTCCCTCAGGCTTTGTCCTCTTTTGTCCGCTTCATTAGAGGATTTGAATATTTTTCATCTGGCTTCTTGCCTTGATAATTTGACATGGGACACAAAACGAGCAGCTACTGATCCCAATAATGATATCTGGATTGCCACAGAGACATTCAGATGTCGTGATACATTTCCTGATTCCAAAAGTGAAATTGCTTCCTTATGGTCCTGAGCTCAGAGTAGAAAATACACTTTACTCAATTAGTAACATGGCTTTGAAACAATGTCCAATAAAAACAAAACATGAGCCTTAAACAGTTTTGCTTTCTCTCATACATTTGAAATTTGTGAAACCAGATGAAGAAGCTTCACACCAAATCACAGTCTCACCACAATAGTGACATTTCTTATACATAATTGCTTTTTCAAATCACATTCCTTGTGATTACACACGTGATAATTGTAAGATGCAATTTATCCATTTATCCACCACTCATGACTTCATCTGTTCATTCATTTATTCACAATGAGGCAGAAAATGACACTACCTCAGGCACATGATGCACCATATGGCATCACATAGTGTCACACAACTTAAAACATCGCTTCAGACTGAAGTATTTACTGCAACAAAGGAGGATTTCTTTCTCAGGACAAGACACAGTTTTGAAACTCAATGTCTTACATCTATTTGCATTTTCCACATCTGCTTGTGGTCTGTGAAGCTGAAGGCAGCAGTCTGTCTTTACCTGTATGCTGTCAACAATCATCTATCATCGCGCACTTCAGTGAGCGCACGAAAACTCCACTTTCTATACTTCCAGTCTCTCTTCTTTTTACCACTCTGGTGCGTTCATGCGTTTGTGCGTTTACCTACAAAACATTACGTAACTGGAGCTGAATAATTCTTCCTAAAAAAATTCTGAATGCTTATTGGTTTGACTCTGACTGATAAATACTGACAAGGAAAATACAATACACAATAATATGCCAGTTATTAGAATAACACATCCGGTGCAGCACATTTCATTAAGTATATCACATGAATATTGAAGTAACAAGAGCCTTATATATGGGAATTATTTAATTGTATTGACTGAAACCTAATATCATTGTATATTCAACAACAACTTAACATTATGAATGTACAATTTTGAGCTCTTGTCATACTACACATCATGTGGTGTCCCTGGCTATTGGCCATTAATTCAACACTGGCTTTTAAACAAGAATGTACAGTTTGGTAAAATTGGCTAAAACAGCTGTGCATACAGCTCTCAGTCAGGTCACGGTGTATTGTCTGTCTTGTGTCGTGTTGTGATTGAATGTTTTGTGATTCATTACAACTCAAACTGCAATCACCTGGTCTACTTCTTCCAACCTAGTGAGGGCAAGAGAGATCTCCCTTATTTCCCTCTGACCAGTCTCAGGGACACACTCACACAGAAAGACAAAGCAGAGACCATGAGGGGCATTAATATGGACAGATGGAATTGAACAGAGAGAACAGATGAAAGACAAGCACAACATATATTTGTGTGTGTGTGTGTTTGTATGATCAAAGCTAATCTTGATTTTCCTCCGAGTGTTTCCAAAAACACAGTGTGTCACTATGTACTCAGCAAAGGTTTGCTATGATTAGAACTGCTGTGTTCGTTCAGAGCCCGGGGAAAATGAATCACAACGCATAACACTGTCAATCTAAAATGGAGAGGGGAAATATTTCAAACAGGACTGATTTGGCTCTTTGTGACAAATCAATCGTTGTTGTTTTTTTCCAAAGTGTGAGGTGAGCACATGAAAGTCAGTCAAACATCTTTACCTATTGTACTGAATTGTGTCACAGTGGTGGAATCCTCTCAGTTCCTGTCAGTGTTCATGAACATTTATTGTATAGGTGATGATCATTTATTTGAATCAGATTGTCCTTCATCACCCTCTCAGGCCGGTACAATAATCTCTTGGATGGCCTGCAGGTGCTTCAGCGCCAACGTATTCACATAAATGTCAATAAAATAAATATTGTCACGGCACAAGAGGGAGGAAAAAGATGATTGATATTTGCAGAGACTTTACATGAGACTTATATCATTTTTATTCTTCTGGGGGGTAATATTATTAAACTGTACTGCAAATAAATGGACCACCTGTCATAAATACTAGTTCAACACCTTGATCTAGGGCGATTCCATGAAAAGCAACACAACAAGGGAGGGGAAACTGAGACTGACCATACAGATCATTATGTGTTATTTCACTGCAGGCTTTGAACCTTTACAACAAGATGGCAGTTCTTTGATTATGTCAACAAACATATCTGAATCTGAATCTGCACTAACTAGAAAGTGTTCCTCGTGAGCTGCTTGTAGTTCACCGCTCTTCATCTGTCGTCTGAGTGGTTTTGGCCATCCAACCATGAATAAATGCAAAAATGCTCTTAATGTATGTAAAAAAAATATGTCCCGCACTGTTCCAAAATGAACCATTCCACTCGAGTGGAAATAAGGCTTTAGAAACGCATGTACTTGGAAACCATCAATGCATTAATATCGACTTAATGGTGCGTGTTGACTTTATAGTGCTTCTCTATTCAAAGTGAAGTAATGGCTTGAACATCAATAAAAGAAAATCAAATTAATGTAAAAATGTTCGTTTTAAATGAAGTTTAAAATGCACCTCTGACTTTATGTTATGTAGACTGCAAAAGAGCAGTAAATAAAACTACATTTTAATATAGCATCCTAAGTAAAATTCATTCTGAATGCTGTTTGTTCATCATGAGATTTATTTACCCAAATGAGTGAAAGGATAATCTTTCCCAGAGCCTCTAAAGGTTAATGTCATATTCTTTTTGTTTCTTGCACAACTAGGTTTTGCACTAATTCCAATAATTCCCTTTTGATCAGCAGAATCAGCATCGTGCCATTTCAGCTGGGCGTATTTGCCTCTCTTCTGTACTCTGTGTTCCCTGCTCCTCTCTGTGAGCTGTTAATATTAGACTGTTGGCTTCACAAATGATCACTCTTGGAGGAGTTCACAGGTTTGACGTAGGAAGAAGAGGAAAGCAAGCAAAAGGTAGATTTAACGAGCTATTTTCAACGGTTATCATGACATCATGTTATTTTCATTTCATTACCAATGAATTGATGGTCACTCTGTCCACCAGGGTACTCCACGTACGTCTCACCCACATGCCCACGGGGACTGTCCACATCTGTGATAACACCCACATACTGTAAATGATCGCGAATGAATATTAGTAATAATAGTAAATAGTAAGTAGGCTCTTTATGAGCTCCACAATTATCATCTGTGATTATAATCCAATCATACTGTATAAAGAAAGGTATTATAAGGTCTGCTCTGTCTAATGTGTACTTTCACATCACAACTAATTGGATAATAATATACGTTTGTGCTGAAAAATATTAAAGGCTTAAAAATTCCTTCTCGTCTTTTCTTCGTGGGGAAGTAATGTGCTTATCAAGACTTGTCAAGACCTGGTGATCAACTGCACAAGGACCTGTTTCTGGTGATTTATCCAGGGCCTTGTCAGGTTTAGTAAATGGTATATAATGTAACTCAAATCAAGTTGCTGACAAGTTGACAGCAACTCATCTGTACAAATCACATCTGCTCACACACACCAGCAAATGTGAGCACAACCATGCTCTGATAACACGAGACAGATGTATACTATGCACAGGTGAAAGGTGAGCTTGTAACACCTTGAATTATCAATGGGGGAAACAAAGGTGTAATGAATCATGAATTATTATGAAATTATAGTGTCACGTGATTTGCATCTAGTCTGTAAGTGTGACTTTCTTTCGTTGAATTATGTTTACGCAACAGCATCACTGGCACAGTCTCTGACATTAGATCTGCAGTGTGTTAAAAGCTGCCATTAAAGCTGCCTCATGATATATTTTTAATTTAAACTCTCTAAATTGACCGTGACTGTGAACGTGGATGATAGTTTGTCTCTATGCGGTCCTGTGATGGACTGACGACCTGTCCAAGGTCTACCCTGCCGAATAAAGAGGTAGAAGATGGATGAATAATAGCAAGCAGATGATTCAAGCAAAGCAAGAATCATCTGCTCAGAAGCCAACTCATCAACATGCAAATACTATCCACAGTTTACTTTTCAAAAATAGAACAGAACCACTTTGGAAAACGCTGTAAAACGTTCTACAACATATCTGAGTGGTGCCTAGGAACATGATATAGGGTTGACAGTAAAGGCAAGATGATCTTGCAGTGCTGTCACACAAGCTGAGGTCAGGAGTGAGTTCATCAGTCATGAGGAACATGCTCTGAAAAGCTTCCCCCACATCCTCAGGTCACCTGATTTCATGCCACACACATGAATGCACGGACACACACATACACAAGAGAACTCTGCTTCTGAATAGGTGTCTAACGACCTTGTGCAATCACATGAACTGCTGATAACTATATTGTAAAGGGTAACTAAACCCCCCCCCCCCCCAACCTTGTGATGCAAATTTTTGAAAAAAATGCCAAGTAGTGGGCTGAGAGCGGAGCGAGGGAGAGTGGGGAACACAGTTCAATACACATTTTAGTTAGTGGAGAGCAGACTTTCACAGGAGAGAATAACGTTATTACCAGCTTAAAAAGACATTTTAATACAAAATAGATTTTTTTTTTAAATATTCCATTAAACATGTACTATATTTAGCTAAAAAGAACAACCCCCTTACCTTTGTAATGTAAGGAGGTTGTGCCTTTTCACGATGAGGCACAGGCTTTGCAGCAGAAGGAGGTTGTTAAAAGTGTTGTGTTACAAGTTATCTATAAATCTGTCCAACAACGGTCGTGTAGCGGTTCTGTTGTTACAGAGGAACTTTAAGAGCTTCGGTCCCTACAGCAACTGAGCAATGTGTGACTGTGTCCCTGAGCTGCTACACACTGACTCGTTTTAAATCCCTCTGTGTAGGAACGTGTCTAAAAGCCTCAAATGTAAACACGATATAAATTGTCTTCTGCAGTGCTGACAGATATTATGTGCCCGTCTTGTAGAAAGCCTTGTGGAGGATATCCTGTAAAGCCTCAGTGGACGTAAATGTTTGTGCCAGAAAACAGAATATCATCTTACAGTAACATCTCCACTGCGCTTCTCTATTTCAGACGGAGGAAATGGAGAATTGAAATGGGGGTTTTTTACAGAAAACAACATGCAGATGATGGTGTTGGCTACAATTCACTAGTGTCTGGTCAGAGGTTTTCATAGTTTTTTCCAATTAGCTTATATGCAGTTTTGACTGTTCACAGAATAGCAAATATGGATCAGTCCTTATATTTATTCAGTTTGAAACACCCTAACAACCATTGGTAGACTTATTCCCAGAGGATTAATCACTGACTTTGTTTAGAAATGGATGTGGGATTCCACTTTAAAAAGTTCAATTTAGGAAATGGGATGGACGTAGCAGTTGTGATCCTTGACTCACTTAATTTGTTATGTCAGTTAACATTTCCCAAGAAGTGAATGTCTCAATTGCTCGTTTCAGGTTTACTTCAGTAGAACATGCGTGTTAGGACATATGAGTGGACAAAGTGTTGTGTCCAAAGGCGCCTGGTGGCAGGCGAAGATTTAAAACTTCTGGACCCAAAAACTGACATGGTGCCAGTCAAATTGGACATCTTATAACTTTACAATGGGAGTTTGTTTTGCAACCGGAAGACTACATTCATTTCTAAAACAAACATTAACTTCTAAAACAAAACACTTTTCTAACAGCATTTTACATTATCAGCATCATAACAGTCACTCGACTGTAAATAAACAAATACAGCCTATATACATGCTGCCACAGTTAAATGTGGATGTTCAGAGACTGTACTGGCTTCAGGTGCCTCTCTGTGGTCAAAACCAGATGATAGAGGTCATTTCATCAAATGTCAACTCTATCTTTCCTCCTAGAAAACACCTGGCTTGACAAGTCAGAGAGCTGTGAATCACTGTCTGAGACACAAGCAGCCAGACGTCCAAGTGCATTAAATTTGATTGATGCTGAATAAAAAAAAAGCCTTTTGCCACAGAGATTTGCAGCTTAATGTTGCTATTAAACATTTTTTGGTAGTGGCAGAATGAATTGTATTTCATATTATTGTCCTGGACGTTCTCTCTTTCGCTTCACTTTCTGGTTTTAATTTGCTGAAACTATCAGTGGGGTTGGCAGGGTACAGAAGGATTAACTATAAAGTTCTTATTAGAGAAGTGGAAAGTTCTTGAAGTACTGCTTGGTGTAACAGATTGCACCTGAATAAGTTCTGATTATTTCCCTTCTTGGACTTCACAAAAGAAAAAAAGGAAAAAAAAAAAGACTAAAATAAAAAAAATCGAACTTTTCTGAAAGCAGCAAAGGAATGGCTTTGAGCCAATGAGCCACAAATCATATTCGTTCTAAAGGATTTATTTTCTTCTTTTGAGAAGGTGAGGTCAGCGTGAGATACCGTCAGTTAATAATAAAGTCTCTGAGCTTGAACTCTACATTTTACTGTATGTTTCATTCTTTCCATTTATCTCTCCGCTCCTTGTCTTGATTTTAGGCTTTCATTCTTTGTTGTTGCATGAATGTCAGGGACGTTAAAACCTGCCATGGGATCATTGAATGATGGCCATTTACTTTTTCACTGCTCATAAGTCATTCTGCAGTCTCTATAACTCAACGGCCTGCTTTTTACTGACAAACTGAAATGGAAAAAATGAAGGAAGGAAGGAGTAGGGAGTATTTCCTGGTAGTATTTCAAGCAATGAAAACAACTAAGTGTCTGCCTCAGCTCGACTTTGGTGATGTCTACATGTATCTTTTTTTTGGTCATGTTTTATTTATTGAAAGTTTCCTTCATGAACATAAAAGAAAAGGCAATTAAAAAATAGCTATTCCAAAGTGATAATTCAAACATTCAGTTCCCTCACTCATAATAAAACATGACCTGCTACTTCCACCTGAAGACATGGAGATAGTTGCTAGTAAAGAAGAAAGGCTTGTACCATTCTAGAAATAATGTCACAAAGTATTAAATGTGTGCAATTTGGAATATGTGGGGATACCAGTCATTGTCTTCATTTCTTTTAACATTGTTTTCAAAGGTCTGGTTTTCGTCACTGAGTGCATTATGTTCCCTCTTTAAAATTAGAATATTTTCCTAGTCTGGTTTCTTGTCACATTCTTGTCAGGTGGCAAAGGCTCTCACAACACCTCCAGGACATCCACTGCAACACATTTCCTTTTCTCCTCCACTCTCCCCTTCTTGATTCTCATGTGCTGCTCACATGACTTTCTTTCTTTTCCTTTTCTTGGTGACTGGAGGGTGTGAGAAGACGGAGGAAACCCATTCTGGGGACAATGGGTCATCAGGTTTGGCACCTTTAACTTTTATGACGTATTATGTATATACGTATTATGTATATATATATATATATATATATATATATATATATATATATATCATGTTTATTGAATTTGGACACCACACATTAATCAACAAATCAGCAGAAAGTACCAATGCACATACACTGGATTTAGCACAACTGCCAAACTACATCAGTGGTCCTAAGGCAGGTAACATAAATCAATTACACAGCACTACATTAAGATATAATAATTTAACACAGTGATTACAAGAGCATCATAATTATTTTCACTTACTTTAAATTATAAGATGATTGCTGCAAAGACGATGGTTGTCATTCTTTGGTTGATTGGTTGACAACCCAGGCTTGTCTCAGTCTTTGATTAGCGCAACCGATGAAGCCTTTTGATTAAAAAAAAACAAAAAAAAAACACAGGAGTGTAACTTCACTGTGATGTCTGTGTTAGGCAGTCATATTTAGCCCTGCAGGAAGAGTTTCAAAGAAGTGTAACGTCACGTGAAAAACTTCTACTGCACTGGTGCCACTGTGTGGGGCATTAGCACTATGTGTTGTCTACTTATTGTTCTTGGTATGGCTGCCCGCCAGCCAGCACACCCTCGATGAACCTATTGAAAAACAGAAAGAGAAAAGAAAAGAAAGAAACGCAGACTCGTGTCTGCAACAGGTGGCGATAACAAGGCAACAATGATATACTGTAAAAACATTCATTAACATTATATATGTTCAATATCCACCAGGCTCAGCTGTATACCTGTCCAGGAGAAAATTAACCACACCACCATCTGTCTTTAAAGGTCCAGTAGAATGGTGTTATCTCATTTAAAATGTGAGTTTTGGAGGTCTACTTACAAATATTAGCTATAAAACCCTCATGGTTCCTGCAAACAAGCCTGAAAACCTCTCCTGTCATTTACGTAACTAGCAGGCACTTTTGAGATCCGCTTGGGAAAGCTCAGGAAAACAATAAAACCCAAGAAATTACACAGATACACACCCACAAGCAGCAATGTTAATTGGAGTTTCCGGTCTACTGCCTCTTTAAATTCTTATCTTTCTGCTGTATTTTACGCATCTCTAATGCAGACTCTCATTTTTCTTCTCCTTTTATGGTAATGTTTTTTGAAAGGGTAGTGAGATCTTTCAGGTTTGGTAATGTCAGGCATTTGCAGCTTGCTGTGTTTTGGCAACTCGGGTGTCAAACTGCAAAGAGCTGTGTTATTGGGTTGGTGGTGGTGAGTACAGCAATCAACATCAACATCAAACTAAAACATAAACAGTTTTCAGGCCACAATTGAAAACTTAATCCTTAATCTCTGATGGTAGAATGGTCATTTTATGTCTTATTTCTTACGTTACGTACTTTCACTTTCTTGAGGTATGTTGTTCACAAACTGACTGAAAAATGTGAGCAAAAATGTAACTTCCTTGATCTAATTACTGCTTGTTTTTCTGTAATTATCCCAGACCAAACCAAGATTGTAGGCTGTTGGTCGCTCTAAAAGGAAATCTCTGCACAAAAAACAATAACCTCGTTACTGGGAAGATGCACAAACTATGTATTTTATGGGAGCAATATTTATGCCTAACAGCGGTGACATTCACATGACTATGACAAGATTTATTTTAGCCAACAATGGCTTTTCAAAATAAGAGTACAGCAAATACCCATATAAATTAGTTTTGAAAGCTCCCCCCCTCATACCTCATTCAAAATTTATGTGGCCCTCCAGTTTCATCAGTCTCCATCAGTGTGACTGACAGTCACTCTCCCCACTGAGGCTTCAGAGTGAAGTATCATGATCAGTGACGGTGCTCTGAGGCTTTGTTGTTTACACACAGGCACGGATGAAAAGAGCAGATATACTGTTGAGAGCTGGTGAATATTTTATGTTACTGTCCTGTCTTCTGACAGTTTTCTCACCCGTTTCATCTTTAGAATATGTTTAACAAACAATAATGTCAGACCAAATAATTTATCAACCCTTTAAAGTAAGTAGTCCCGTTAATTACAATAACAGCTGTCAGGAATCATGGTCAAGATAGGAGCTCTACGTTCAGGTTACCTACTGTAATAAGTTTTAATTTATCAAAGTCTGTTGCATTTTTTTTCCCAAATAATATAATCAAATGTTGTTTACCCAAGATAAAATAAGATAAGATGAGAATATAAATTACTAAAAATCAACTATTGCTAACTGAGTAATTGCTACTTGCAGTCTTGTTGTACATCAGTAAAGACAAAATAAATTGGTATTTGAATAATATTTTGATTATGCTGTAATCCAAACATATTTTCAAAAATAAAATTTGTAATATGCTTGCAACTAATAGTTATTTTCATTATAAAAGTATACATTAATTATTACAACTTGTGGCTGCAGAAAACATTACATTTTCCCACATGTTTGAGGGGCTTCCAATCCAACCAAAAGTTTCAAATCAGATGAGATCAAATTAATAAATATATTAATAAATAATAAAATGCAGCAAATTTAAATGGGTGCCAGAGCACATTTGTAATTTTTCCATAGTTGACTGAAATAATTCTTTTATCAACATTTTTTGCAGATTTGTGGGTTTTTTGTCATTTTGTGTGGTTAATATAATTGTTGTCAGTCCCAAACAAAGTATAGTTTTCTCCTGAAATGGCACTCTAATTGGGATAAAAACAGGCGCAGAGTTCAGACAAAAGGAGAACAGCAGTGTGCTGTGTTGTTTTCTGTTCTGACAGCACACATGTTAGTAATTAAATGATGGCGGTGGAATATAAAAAGTAACGCCATCGCTGACCTGAGTCTTGGCAACGTGGAGACAGCTGCAAAAGTTCAAAGTTTGGGAAGAGTGATTCTGGGGGAGCGAGGGTATTTCAGTGTGATGCCAGAACCTATTTGTCTCCTGACTGATTAGATTGACATACACCTGATTCACAGAAAAGAAAATAAGGCAGAGGTACAACTCAAAACCTGTCAGAAAGACTTTATCAGTACTTCTGCAGCCGAAAAACTCAAAGCAGGAGAAGCTGACTTTGAGGTTTAAGTCCTTTCTCCAACAGAATCTCATAAAATCTACCCACTGAACAAAAATGTGTTTAAGGAATGCAATTTAAATGTATATTCCACGACAATGAAAACTAATTTGACTATGTGTAAATATGCATGAAATCGGACTTTGTAATTCCCTCCAGACGTATTTTGTGAGAAATGCTGCTGCTCCACTCAAAACGAGTGAGAGCCATAAAAACCAGTGTTTGTTTTCAGAGAAGGGAGAAAAAAAAATAATTATCCTAATAATTTTCAGATGGCTGAGCCATTTATGATTCAAGCCTGTAATTACTTATATTAACGGATATCTTATTGCATTCAGGATGGGTTTTACACAAGGGTGTAGTCTACGTGATACACAGGTTTGTGGAGGTATACGCTGTATATTTGTATATTTGCATGTGTATAGAGAAGTAGTTACATTCAATAAAATTCATCATGTGTTTTTTTAGGCAATTGCACTGGGGGTCTGGCAACCCATGCTGCTTTGAGTATGTGTAACTTTTAGTTGTGATGGGTTAGAATGGGCTGAACTCGAAATGCTTAAGCATAGCTCGCTCTATCACAGAACCAGGGTGGAATGAAGTGGAAGAAAGTGCATTCAACAGCCTGGTCCACAATCTACAGCAAGTTTAGAGGACAATGTGTCCACAGAAAAAGGTCAGCATATATATTACTGTAAAAGCTTGAGATTATATGTACTGGATATATCCACAGAAGGGGATGCTGTACTCAATGTCTGTGAATGAACATAGTATTTATAAAGTTTGTGGTATTTTTCTAATATCAGCGTACCTTCTCTATTGGTAAACCCAGACATGGCACAGTATTAAAATGTTCTTCCTCTGTGTCTAACCAGTGAAGCACTGTCACCCTTTGGTTCGTATACTGTGCATACTTGACAGTACACTCACTCCAGTAGACCACACTACACCACTGGTTTTACAGCTTTTCACCAAGCAACACCTTCAAGGTAATTAGGAGGATTCACTTCCCTGAAGGACAAAAGGTTCACTGACAGCCAGTCATCAGGGGATTAGCTAACAGAGAGCTGACGGTGTGTTTCATGAAGATTGTAGGCAGCAGCCTAATGTGATCAAAACAGAGTCAGTCATTTCATTCTGCATTCATTCACACCCATATTTTACTCTATAAATTTAACCCAAAACTAAAGCAAACCTGCATGTAAATGTCTACAAGTGGCATTAGAAATGAGCTGGCTGCATGCATCCTTTAACAGCATCCGTCCAAAGACCAGAGGACATGCAGTAACTTGCAGGGATTTGCACACTTCCCCATGTCTCCTCTGACCTCTATCCAGTGAGCATAAGCAGGGCCCCCGGAGAAAAGCTTGGCAACAACATTCACTCACTTTGTCGCCATGGGACCACACAGCATCAGCTGCAAGATACTAATTCATAGCTGAGCCATATCTTGCATACAGACCTAAATTAATTTCAAAACCTCTTCAAGTGCTTCACAATAGCACATTGGCAGATTCAAGTCGAGAATTTGTCCAGGACTTTGTGGTTGTGTGCGCCAAGTCATACATTTCTCAAGGTAAGCTTAGAAGCTCCAGCCATTTCTAGTGAAAGGAGTCGCCTCTGACAAACTCACCTATAGTTGTAGTATATGGTGGTCTCCAAATAAAAGAGAAATTAATCCTACACCTTAAGATACCTATTTTTAAGTGCTGAATATGTGGTTGTAGATGTTGTAGTATTATTGTAATATTAGTATTATTATTGTTTTATAAAAATTCAACATTTTGCATGCAAGATCCAATTTAACTGTAAGTCTGGGAACCACTGGGCATTGCATTAGTATGATCAAATAACAGTTATCCACACTACACTGTGAGTCCACTTCAAACCTGCGTACACCAGGTCAGAGAGGTGATTTATTTTACGCTACACCAACGTCCATATTGATAAATGACAATTGTTGCTGGGAAATTAGCATACACCCCCTTTTTTTTGGTGTACGCACATATGATAAATGAGGGCCAATGAGCCCAGCTGTGTGTAAGACCAGGAGGCCGTCATGAATTCATCACTGTACCTCAGCAATAGCCATTAACAAATTCTTTAGTCCGTACAAGGGGCGTGGTGAGGGGGGGTCACATCTGGAGGTGAAACTCCCACATTTGTCCAGCCACCACAAATTAAATAAACAGTTGGAAAACACATCTGTCTACCTGCTGTCTGATATACACTCACTATCGTAAATAAGACACAGTGTCTCCGCTTTGCATTCATTTCCCATGACCTTATTTTCCTGAGTACATTTCAAGCTGTGCAATATTTCATGAGTTGTTAGGGAAATGTGTTAAAAAAAAATACTATCTGACACTGTGGGTGAACACTCCATATAAAAATAGCAATACCTGCATGAATTTCAACACAATTTCATCTTTTCTGTGACAGATAAAATGATCTTTTATGGTGCTGGGATAGTTTTATGTTTATATTCACATTAATGGGTTTTGGTTCACATGAGGAACAAATGGAGGTGTAAATAAAGCGATTTAGAGGTGGTATCTCTATCAGTAGGTGTTTGTATTTATGTTACATTGGTCACAAAGTGAGAACAGCCCATAAAAAAACCCGGGCATTTCCAAACAGTAATTTCCTCCAACACTCTCCACAAACAGAAGCACCCACTTGATTGATGCATTATATTCCTCCTGGCTGAACATTATACAATCCACAGTTTTCACTCAACCTCCATGGCCCATGGATGTATTATAATAAATGGATTGAGCACCTACTCTTTTGGCTTGAAGCAAACCTTTTTCAGTGGCCACTCGTGGTACTGCAACAAAAAATGACTATTGCGGCCCAAAAATCAATTTTCCCATTGATCACAATAGTAAAAGAGACGCCTGTAAAACTGTTAACAGGACACATTGAGACAAGGACACAGGCATCTATAGATCTTTGTATTCTAAATTTTTAATCCATGGAGTTTCATTTATGTAAAACCTTCCTAAAGGCCATATGCAATGAAAAAACAATTTTTTTTTTTTTTTTTTTTTTTAAATGATCACAAAAAATGATTTGGTATTATTTTCTTGGACAATGATGTATAAAATCCCTGCGTTCTGTGACAGCAACGTTTGTGGACAATGAAACTCTTATTACCTATAAGTTGGATGATGTCAAATAAACATCATAATGAACAGCGCCAAATGGGATGTGCTCAATCCGGTTCTTATAATACATCGGTGACATGGCCTCCATGTCAGCCTGACACAAAACAGGCCTCATCAGTGCTTCTTCCTCCTACTGCATGTGACCATGTGTCCTGTAGCATCACCTGCCAACCAAGACAGCAGAAAACCCCCTGTATTCACCCGGGAAGCGGGCAAACTTTCAGCATCAAGATGACGTGACCATATGTCCATATCATCACTTTGCAAGTGGTGTGACATTCTGTCACATTTCCTGCTGTTTGTGTGTGTGTGTGTGTGAGAGAGAGAGAGACTCAGGACATTTGACAGTTTATCAGCATAATTGAGAAAGCTGTCAGTTTGGCCTTTACAGCACTTCTCACTGATGTGTGCAACCTGATTGATCTACTGCCCCTTGTGCATATTGACCCATGTATGCACCGCACTCAGGGGACACTGAGGCTCTCTGGCTTCCATGGCACATCAGGAATCAACAGAGCGGAGAGGAAAGGCAGAGTGTCACAGTTTCATCTTGCTCTGTACACACAGGCTGCGCTGACACTTTCAAGACGAAGTCACCTGTTAGAATTTTGCACTTGTTTCAAAATCGGTGATGTATTTGCTTGAAGTGAAGCCAGGTTTCCAAACATTTTTCATCAGTATAATTTTACAACTGAAAAGATTTTGTTTCTTTTAATTTAATTTAATTGTGATACATTATCACTTCATATACACTACCAGACATGAGGTCACACAGTCCCTGCAGTTCCTGTAGAGTCTGTCGTTCCTGTAGTGCCCTTTAGCAAATCTTCATGCACTACTTGTCCTGTACAACACAGTCAAAACAAAATATCACCTTCAAGTCATGTCATGATCAGTTGATTGATTTTGTTAAATTATAAGATTATTAACTATTTCATCTATGAGATTTGAGTGCAAACCTGCAAGAACTATTTTTATATTTTTATAATGTTTAAATAACTAGAACTGCAAAAAAAAGGCAACTGGCAAGTAGCATGTTGCATCATAAAAACATAAAGCATCTACTTCCAAATACTATTTTATAATGTATGTGTCTGGCAATGTCTTGGCTAATGCACTGTTGCAGATCAGAGAGCAAAAACATGGTTGCACAAGCATGGCATGCTGCACAAATGATTGTTTTAATGAGTAAATAATTTATTTCCATGAAGCTAATCAGTTAATGTTGCATTTATTTCCTTCCTTCTCTTAATGCATGGAATCTGCATTGGTATTCACAATATGGGGATGACATCACTTTGGTTTGTTCATATAGCTGTACAGTGCACATCTAAAATTAAATCTGTGGAGAGCGATGCTGGGTGAGAGAGAGAAAGAGAGAGAGAGGATTCAATAAATTAAGATAAAAAATACATAAAGGCATAAAAGCCTGTGTGGTTTCACTCATGAGGGCAGTTGAGTGGCAAACTAACAGGAAGTATTTTCCCTTCAGAGGAAACCAAATGTTGTTACTGTGAAAAACAGCTGACCTCGTGGCTTCTGTCGGGAAGGAATGCATGCAGAGGAGACAGACAGAGAGATAAACAGGAACTCATACAGTATAGAGGATCACCCTCACACACATACACACACACACGCTCTCTCTCTCCCCCTCCCTCTCTCACTCGCCCTCTTACTCTGTGTCGTTTCATCTCTCTCTCTCTCTTTTTCTCTCTCTGTCTCACTCACTCTCAGTTGCTGTGCTTAGACAGATGGGGATACACTGCCAAAGAGGACTTAGGGGCAAGGAGACTGTGTTTCTTTTCTTCTCCTGTGTCTTTTCTTTCTCTTCCGCCTGGCTTCCCTCACGAGCTGTTAATTCCATCCCTGGTCCTGAGGATGAGGAGGATCTATTGGTGAGGAAGACAAAACAAAGGAAGAGAGAACAAGGAGCAACAGGGTGGTGAATAATCCGCGAAGGAGTGAGTGAGAAGATCTTTTCTTTTTCTTTGGGCTCAAGTAAAAAGGTTAGTGAGGAAATGGCCAAAACAAATGTTATTGTTTGACCTGCTGTTCTTTACTTTTGTCATCTCTGACAATTCATTTCCTATTCAGTCCTTGTGAGGACTGGAATTAAATGTCTTCAGAGACCAATTTTCTTACAGTGGTACACTAAAATCTCAGTTTTATTTCAGATATATTTCATTCATATAATAGTCAGTCTCCAGGCTGCTGGTTTGGTCAGTTTTACTGTGGGTTAATATACTTTGTAATAAAACTGTATGATACCCAGGTGGAGTCTCTCTTTTGGCAAGGCAGCAGCGAGTGAGCTCCAGAAAAAGGCGAGGACAGCTCGCTCTCCTCTCCGCTCCGCAGCCGTCACTTTACACAGGAGGCAATTAAGCAAGATTGGCAGCCAGCACTGCTGGTAACTTGGAAACAGGCATGTGGGAGACGTATGGTGACACATGATGGTATTCAGGGGAGAGAGGAGCAGTAGAGAAAGGAGATTCCCTTTGTTTATTCACACAAAAGCCTGTTCCTGTGTGAAAACCTCTCTTCTCACCTGTGTGCCTGTGAAAACTTGCCCAAGGGCAGCAGCTGTGATGTGTTTTTTTTTTGGCTATTGAACGGCAGTGACCATTTCTCAAATGTGCATGTGTAAGTGTGTGTGCACAGGAAGTCTTTTTTCTTTGCCATGGTGGGTGCATCCAGTCTCTCTGATGTGAATTGGAGGTTGTTATACTCTTAGAGGAGCACCGTCCTTTAATCATTTGAGTACAGTAACTTATTCACACTTGAATCCAGCCACACAAGGGAAAAGCACGAAAAATATTGAAACGATGTAATATTGGAATATAATATTGAACTACCACCAAGCACCTTAAGGACTGTGCCTTTGCTCAGGCTGTATTTAATTGTCGTACGTGACCGCAGTTCCCCTTGAAACCAATCAATTCTTCTCTCAATTTGTCACAAAGACATTTTGTACTCATTTTTAACACGGATAAGATACGTGTGCCTGGAGACGCTGAGGTTGGCCTCTTGCTCCTGGCAACAGTGGCCTCTGTTTGGAGTGTAAACACAGGTGGAGGCATAGAAGGGTTATTATTCTGGACTGTGTGTGTTATGACACAAAAAGACGAGAGCTGTCATGAGCCTCAGCCTCACTGTTCATTTATTTCAGTGACAATGATGTTTTGATTTCTGTGCAGCAGGATGTGTTTACACAAGAACTGCTTAAGTGAACATTTACAAAAAAAAAAAAAAGAATCTTTCAGAAACATAGTGCAGTGTGCATCCTCACCTTGTGTTTAGTCTGGACTTTTACGTGTTTTTTGTCATGGCGTGACAAGCACCTCTACTTGAGCGGATGAATATAAGTGAGGTCAGGAACCATCAGTCATCAGCAGAGGGCTGTTTCCTGTGTCACCTTGTCTGAGACATGCACACACAGAGACAGCAGTGCCTCGCAGGGACAGTTATGGACAGTCCATCGGTGGCTCACTGACTTTTCCTGACTAAGAGGAATCGTTGACATTGAGAGGGAGTTAACGTTTGCTTGGTGCCCTCATTAATTGGTGCAGACAGCATGCACTGACACATTCCCTCCAGGTGCACACATGCATGCACATATAGCGAGCCCATCACACACACACACTCATACCAGGAGAGGCGGAGCAGGGAGAGGCATCGTGACCAGCGGCTTGGCACAGGCACTCAAGGTGAAACTTTTTGAATGAGCAGCCTTTCAATTCAGAGCAGATGATCAAACTGGTGTTCAAACTGCAGAGTCGCTGGCGGCAGCAGATGTGGACAGTCCTTTGGCAGGGAAAGTGTGTAGGTGCCTGAATCTTGAACATTAAAGTCAAAAGGAACATAGCTGAAAATAATACAACGCTGTCTGTTCATCGTCGTCCCGTGGCCGCATCACAGTCTGAACGAAACCGCACAGCATTTTCTGTTTAACTGCCATCACGAATCCAGCCATATGTCTTCACGAATTAGAGTGCAGACTGAGTAAGCTATATTTACGAGTGGGAACAAACAGAAACTGTGTTTTCAGAGTCTATCTTTGGCCATGGTGAGACTGAAGTGTGTCCCCAATTTATCACACAGGAACACAAGACAGATTTGACTCAAAGTGTAACCTTTTGGTTGCCATATACAGTATATCCGTGTATTTATACATTTGCTTTAAATAATACAGTAAACTGTGAACTATGCTAAACAGAATACTAAATAGATACCATTCTACTGATTTACATTTGCTTTGTTATAACAACACAGCCCCACAATGGATTTACCAATATCTGCTATTAATTTAAACTCAATTAACTTCCCACCCACTTAAATCTATATATACATATAGAAATTGCATAGAGAAATTAAATGTACAAACACACACATGGACAAAAACACACATGTTGCGGGTTTTCTTGAGGTACTGTAGACTGTGGTTTGGTTCATTTATGTTATATTGACCATAGTTGTAAATGCGTGCATGTACAGTTGTTTGTATCTGTATGTTGGTCCATTGATGGACTGTGACCTCTCCACCATGGATGTTGCCTCTCATCTGAAGTCAGCTGGGATCGGCTCCAGCTTCCCATGTGACCTGCACAGGATAGATGACGGATCGATGATGTTACCATGATGTGAATACTAGAATTTTCTTTCAGTAACAGTCTGAGTTTACCAGAGATTCCCCTCATAGTTACCCCAGACAGCCACTGGTGAACTACTTTGGCCAGAATTCAGAAAATAATTCATTGAGCAAAATCCTCATATGACCTAATCTCCAGGATACAGAATAAAAAGTATGAAAGGTCCTAATTATAGCACTGCACGCTCTTTGGATTATATTTCTTCAGCAGTATTTGAAAACAGGGATCAATTGCAATTCAAACATCCACCGAAAAGCCCTAAGTGCACCATGGCGTACCATGGCGTACCATGGCCTGCACATCTGAACATAACAAAGAATGTTATTTTACCTTCTAAGCAGACTGATCCCTCATCAGTCACAACCTCTGTTCTCCATTCATGTTGCCTCATTAGTACCTCAGTTTTGTAAACATCAGATGCCAGAGGCAGAAATCCTGCACTTTATACTTTATACCCATTATACTGTCAGCACTAATAACAGTGGCTCACTCCTGGTAACTTCATGCATCCCAACTCCACTGGGCATAACTGTAACAATTCTGACGGCAAAAGCCAGAAGAGTCATAAAAAAAAAAAAAACACGGCTGCACTTTTTAATCTTTGCTCACTTAAAGCTGAGAAAACAACCCATTTTGATGTTTTCATTGTGTCTAAATGTCACTAAGTCTCGGTGCGTTTATGTTCACCCTCCTCCTCAAACATGTGTATTTCCATTGCTTTGAGCTGTGTCTTTGTAAGGTGTTTTCAGTGTCTTCAGGAAACACATTGCCTCCTTGTGTGAAGCAACTGAAATGAGAGTAACAAGCGCTTAACATTCAGACACAGGTTCAGCCAGTAGCTGTTTTGAATATTAATGTGTTGTTTGCTCAGTATATATGTGAATCTCTGGTCAACAAAAAAGGGAAGACAAATTACATTGATTCATTCTTCTTTGAGGCTTTTTTTTTAGTATTGTAGAGATGTGTGCGCCTTATAGGCCCAACGTGTGCCATCAGATAAAAACTCATTTTCGGTCACACCAACAGACTGTTAAACTGATTTGTCTTGCAGTAGAAAGAGAGATGCACATGGGCAGAGTTTTTTTTTTTTTTTCCAACAAGCCACAGAGATCAAAACAACTTATGCAAGTTATATTTGTCACAAATTAGCCACTTTGCCTGCAGAGACACAGCTTTTGATTCCATCTATGATAATCTGACAAACAACAATAAGAAAATCCTGCTCTTTGGAGGCATCAGGTTTTATTCCTCGTGTTTCGACAGACAAGCAAAAAGCCCACACGGTACAGTGAGTACTGCACAGAGCTCCACTGCCAAAGACGTAAGAACTCATTTAAATGTATTTCAGAGTAAAAAGAAAAATGGGATTCAGATAAAATAAAGATAGAAAGGGAGAAAATACTTGAAACTCAAATTTGCGGTTGTTAATAGCAGCTTTTTCCACATATAATTGAGTGACCTCCCTTACTGAAGAGGAGAGCAGACTGAGCGACAGCTAAAAATGCAGTGGGAGTGGACGAAGGGTCAAATTCTGATGTCTGACACTGGCTGTTGATCAGAGAGCCTGAGGTGCAGTGGAGCCTCTGTCACTTTGACTCAGCCTTGCAATATACAAGAAAGGTTTTTATCACCAGACTTGAGGAGCATGTCGAGGTAAAAGCTTAAATGCATCTACAGTGTCAACAAGGAGTGGCAAGTGAAAGGACTGAAAGAACATGTGGGCGTGCAACCTCTGGATGAGAGTTCCAGGATGCTCACTTTAGTGAGCATCACTTTACAATCTTTTAGGTGACACAGAAAGCCTTTTCTGTCTGAAGATGACACATTGTGTGATGCGAGTTGAGCATTTTGTCAGCTTTTTGAGCATAGAAGTACTATTATTTTTACAACCAAAGGTTTCTGTTACACACGTTTTCAGCCACATTTCTTTCAGAAGGGCTGGCTTTTGAGTAGAGAACATTGCACCCACCAGGACAGTACAGTGTTTCTCTAACAACAAACCCTGGACTCCTTAAAAGTGTTTATGTCAGGAAACAAGGATTGAGCTGATGTGAAAGATCAGGGAGGGGAAGGACAGCTAGAGGAGAAAGATGATCAGCTGCAGCAGAATAGTAGTCCGGAGTCTGTAGATGCCTAAATCTCCAGACTCCTTCCATGCTTTTCCATTAGGGATAGTCCCTGGTACCTGGTGCTTTTTAGTACCTGGTATCTGGAAAAACAACGTGCCTGATGCCAAGCTAAGTAAAGTTGAGTAGAGGCGAGTAGTGCTGGAAGTGTGTAATGAAAAAGCGCCAAAAGAGTTAGATTCCCAGGCTATATGAGATCAGAGGTGGGCTAATGACCTGAAATTATTTTTGAATATAGGACAGAGATCTTTCTGATCTGGAGAAGCACTGTGGGGATCATGTTTTTATGACTTTCCAGTCCTTTCAACCCCATACAGCCAGCACTTCTGAAGGACAAACTGGAGAAAGCTGGAGAGCATGTCCACCTCACATCCTGGGTTGTGGGTTAGTTGACCAATCGTCCCCCGGTATGTGAGGACCCGGGATTGTGTGAACACTGCGGATTTCTCATTCCGCTCCTCCTCCTCCTGACACCTGTTGAATCTATCTGATGACTCTGACTGCAACAGTCAGCCTCATCACAGATGATGACAACAAGGGGTACAGAGAACAGATGCAGGACTGTGGACTCACTATGAGTCATTATGACTGTGTAGTGGCATCAGCCATCTTTTTTTGGAGTGTTCTGCTGGGGCATCTGAACAGCAGACAAGAGGAGGCTGAACAGACTGATTTAAAAAAAAAGAAAGAAAAAAAAGCCATCTCAGTCCTGAGATGCCCTCTTGACCCAGTGGAGGTGGTGCGAGAGAGGAGGATGATAGCCAACTATTATCTATGATGGACAACCTCACCCATCCCCCCTGCAGGACATCATCACAGCACTGGGCAGCACTGTCAGTGACAAACTGAACGTCCTAAATGTCAGAAGGAGTGGTATCGCTGCTGTTAGACTGTACAACAAGCACTGCTCTCAGTAGACCACAGGTTACATGTAACATTCATAGATGTGGAAATGCAGGTTTATTATTTATTGCCGTTACTGTCTTTGCTGCTGCGACACTGTGGGACTTATAAGGGATCTTATCTATTTTGTGTTTTACAGTTAACGATCATTGAATTATTCTGAATGAAATAGAACATCTCTCATTTCTTTTTGTCTCATTGATTTTAGCTAATTTTAGATCATTCACGGTTTAATATCTGCAAAGGTTATTCAAATCGTTGAACAGAAAAATAATTGGCAGCTACTTTAATAATTATGACAAAATACATAAAAATCTGTGCTCTCGGGCTCTGAAATGTAACGTAATTGACATTGCAGGCTTGTATGAGAGTGAAATAAATGTCCTTGAAATATGAAGAAACATTTGACAGACACTAACAAATGGGTTATTTAAAAAAAAAAAAAAACAGAACCAATTAGACAAAAGCAATCACGAATATTGCAGCCATAATGTTCAGATTTTATCTTAAATACAAATTCTAGGTCAGCTCAAACAACACATCTTCCAGTATTAGTTTAACATGGGCCTTATCTCATGGCAAATCTCTGACGTTTGTCATCCTCCTGCAAACAAAAACAAAACATTCATTCTGTTTTATCTTTTCAATAGTGCTGACTTTATTAATAAAACATAATACACAGTGATGCTGCTGTTGGTATAAGACAGGAGAAGCATGAACGTGGATGAATGCAATGCATCTTTGGGAGATTGAGCTCTTGTCTTAAGCCAGCTTCCACTGAGCCAGTGGCATTCCACAGTGAAATGACACAAACTCAATAATGCATATTACAGGGTAAGTCAACTGCTGTATACATGTATGTGTGTGAACAGAAAATAAGTGTATGTACTGTATGTTCTCACTGTGCTGACAGAGATAATAAATCCTCAGTCATTAAGGGGTGAAATGACTATGCATTTATTTTTATTCACCATATAATGTAATAGCTTACTATAATCCGTCTCATAATTCTCATAAGTAATCATTTAAATATACACAATAGTCGGGCCCATTTATTATCAGTGAATAACAGCAGGTAACTCCGCAATTTTAATAAAAACATACATCCCCCAGTCACAGAAATCGGCTCAGCAGAACCTTTTCAGGAGAAACTTCAGAGCGTTTAGCACCAAAGTTATAACATTAGAGCTCAGAGTTGAAGTCACTGGCATTCGGCGACCATTTGAGGCTATTTGAGGAAGTTATTATTCATCTACAATATATGCCAAACTTGCCAACTAATGTGAGTTCCCCGTCTCTGTGGGTGAAAAGCAGGACAATCTCATTAATGAGGTGCAATCCCATGATAACAGCCAGTCAACCATCATTTCTACTGCAGTAACAACAAATGGACCAGATCACAAATGCTTCCTTGCTTTTTTCTAATAGACCATATAAACACCATTATCTATGTGAAGCGGTTTGGAGTATTATGTGCCATCATTTGTTTTGTTGGCAGTTCATGGGGAGACCGTCTCTGACCAATGCCCTCTGTGACTTCTCTGACCTTAAGGTGTATGAGTGCCTTCCAGGTCTCCATAGTGTATCTGTCATGGCTATTTCAGGGCTAAGTTGCGTTAAATCTCTTAAGACAGATTTATTCAGGGTGGGTTATCTTAGGGTGAGCTCACACGTCTCTCTACTTTCACTCAGCTACTTTTGGATTAGAGATAATTGTAAAAGTGGATTAAAAGGCGTAACTACTGATGTTTTCAGACAGTGTGGGTCGACATGAGCAACGCTGTATTTAATCAGAGACAGTCATTTAGTAAGATTCTGAACGTAATGAGGTAAATCTTGAGATAATTGTTGAATATTACTGAACTTGCACCCATTCAACTGCTTGTTGGAGCTACAGAGTGAAACTTTTGGTGATTTTTGTTGCTGATATTCTGCCTCGGCTTTGTCTTCATGAACAGAAATTAATTTAACAAAGTTTGCATGACGTGAAAAAGTTTCCCTTGACAGTTGGATGGAAACTGTATAGTAATACTGTCAGACCTGAGTAATGGAGTGTTTGTGTGAATACAATAATTGATTTCTAACACCTTTCCTGAATGCTTCTTTGTGTTTTCAGTCATACTCCAGCAACCTATTTGCAACCTTGAGAAAGCATCAGTCAGCACTTGTGCATTATACAGATAGAGTCATGTGAAGCTGATAGGCTTAATCAGTATAGTGTGAATTCATTTGATAATGGTTTGCATGCAACAGAAATTCTTTTTTATTTCTAAAGTTCCACTCATACGTCTGCCAAATCAGAATTGGCATAAACAAGATTAAAGCAAGCCTTGTATCAGTGGTTCAGGCTGGCGGTGGTGGTTCAATGGTATGGGGGATATTTTCTTGGCACACTTTGGGTCTTTTAGTACCAAATGAGCATCTTTTAAACACCGCAGCCAACATGAGTACTGTCGCAGACCATGTCCATTCCTTTACAACCACAGAATACCCTTGTTCTGATGGCTACTTGCAGCAGGATGACATGTCGTGTAACAAAGCTCAGATCATCTCACACTGGTTTCTTGAACATGAGAACTCAAATGGCCTCCACAGTCTCAAGCCAAAAGAGCACCTATGGAACATGGTCAAACAAATCACATATTGATGAATCTATGCCATGAGGGCAAAATGGGGTCCAGCCATAATAAAGTAGCCACTTTACCCATTTTTATACATCTACTGAAGTGTTACCTGCTGTTTCTGTGATCTGTGTGACTGCAGTATATTAACACGGGTCATGGAGAAAACAACAACGATTAAAAATCTACTGGGACATGATTTGCAGCTTTTGTTCATAAATCACTGTCCAGGGTTGTGATTTAATATTTCTTCATTTTTCTATTTTCCCACTGGGCTATTTGTCTGAGAGTAGGAGCTATTTTAAATTCAGGGTCAAGCAGATGATGACAGGGAACTTGTCCAAGAGAAACCTTTGAAGCCAAAGAGAGGAGTGTTAAAGCAAATCATAACAAACACTGCTTGCTTTTGTTAAGGATACACTGTCATATCTGTCTGCATCACAGACAAAACAGTCTGCTGTATACGTCTTCCAACCCCCCCCCCCCCCCCAGTCGTCAAAACGATTCATGTTGCTCTTCATCCTTCACAGCCACACTAAAGAAAACTAAATTGAGGTGCCAAAGTGCAGGTGTGTTGACTCACAAATCCTCCATAGAATTCCTGGAAGGTTTAAGACAAAATTGTGAAAAGTATCCATCAGAATTTCTCAAAGCCTAGTGTGATATCGTCTGTCTGAGCAGCAGTCTAATGTAATTTAACAGTGACATTTTGTCAAAGTGTTGTTTCCAAGCTCAAGAATAAAAGTTAAAAGTAAAAAAAAAAAGAAAAACGTTAATAAAAATATGATACTGCAGTATATTTAAACCAGCTCTTGTTCTGTAGATTTGCATTTTATTAGATGGGACTCCCAGCTGACTTTGAGAGCTTGATTATGTAACAAAATCAACATATCAGTCTCCAGTAGCTGCATTATTAGCTGCCTCTCCCTCACTGAAGAATGTGCACTGTTATGTATTCATCTGCTCATGAATATACTTGCATTCTACCAAGCGACTATAGGATACAAATATCTCTGGTGTTTAAAAAGAAATCAGATCATTTTTTTCTTCCATCATCTCCGCAGTTTTGATATTAGATGCTTATTCAACATTGAGGCTTGAGCTGTGTTGTGAAGTGAAATAAGCAGTACTGAGATCTGTTAGGAACCAGAACCAGTGTTGTGATGAGATTTATATCCAGATGGATTTTCAGCCTTCTGCTAAAATATCAACTAAATGTTTTGTATCTTTTGAAAAATTTGATCAAGGAATATGAAGATTCTTCTTTTCTTGGGATTTTTAAGAACTGGCTAGAAATCTTCAGTATTGATCAGTACAGTGCAGATTTAGCAATTTAGTAATGATATCAATACATAATTATAATGTATGTGATGACTAAGCTTCAGCTATACACAATTATAATCTGTGTGATATTAAAATGTGTTAGCTTTAACTTTAGCAAATCCTGCAGAAAACCTGGCGGGGGTACCTTGTTGTTTTGTTTCCTTCAGCATTTGGGATCCAATTTGGTGATAAATTAAGGGTGTGAGACAAATTGAAGGAGGAGACAGCGATTTCCATCAAAATGACAGCTCTCAGCAGGTACAAACACAGCAAGCCTGCAGCAGATCAACTTTGATTACAGCGCCGCTCTCATCTCCTGCTTATATTAAGCTAACAAACCACTATGAAGCCAACGGTAGAAACAGACCACCCATTCAGCGACTGTAGGTGTCTGCACTGCACAACAGCTCAGCCTGTTCTGCTGCCATGTTGGCCAAACGCTCCACAACAAGCTCTATGGCAACCGTGCAGTACTATTCATGCACAGGCTTCTTCTTCTTTCTTTTTTTTAGGTCGAGTACTCACTGCATTCACCATATTGTGTGTGCTAATTTTTAGATGTTACAATCTTCCCTCTATTTTGGTTGAGGTAAACATCCCAGGCAATATCAAGCCACGAGAGCAAAGCCTGCTGCTATCGCTACTGCGTCTGCGCTTTATTTAGAATATTGGATCAGGAAAATTTATTCAGGTGACTGATCATATGCATGAAAGCAGATGCTCTATTCATCAGTCAGATTTATGTTAAGCTCTGCTGCTTTCAGTGATACAAATACACACATTTAATAGCAGTTATTAGTAGTGGTGACCCGCATTTACTGACTATGAGGATAATTGACCTTCTAACATTAAACTTAAGATATATTTGAATAACCTTCAATATGGAGCTACTTAACTTTGTCTTGACACAGCAGGTCCTGTGTTATTGGAAAAATGTTCTTTCTAAAAGCTTTCAGGTCAATACATTTCCATTTAATGTCTCTTGGACTTCATTTCCCCCTTTAACTTTTGTCAATACTCAATACAACAATTCAAACCATTACATTGCATCGCATGTCGCGGCCTTTGAAGCGGGAGTCTGGGGTTATATCTGGCACTGAAGGTCCATGATGGATGTTTTTGGTGAAGCCAAAAGAGATAAATCTAATGCCAAAGAGAGTTTAGGCAGTTTATTTTTTTTATTTTTTTTTATTATGTTTAGCCGTTGTATCAGGAGAGAACGTTTGTGTCTTTGTTTGTTTGGTGGCTCATTCAACAAGCTCATTTGCAGGACAATGTGTGTAGTCATGTGTGCCAGATATGAAGGACTCTGATTGTTGTTGTTCTTAGTCCGAGGCTCCTGTGATGCATGGCTGGGTTAAGTGTATAGAAAGACTCTGGTTACTGATTTATGCAAATATGATATGATACTTACTTGGACATCAAACCAGAAACTACCACTCATAATGAAACCAAAGCACTCACTCACTTTTGATTGAGGGCGTAATTTACAGCTGCTGAGCTTTTAACCTTATATTTCTGTGATTTCATCAGTTAATTTCAGACTGAACTTGACAACTTGGTAAACAGCAGATTGAAAATAATGTGGAACTGGAGGCATTCTGAATTATCACTGATCACCGTGATTTGTAAAAACTGAAACTACTAAGTGTTAGTAGAAAACATTGAACAAATGACATGACTGAAATTAACTTGACCTCTAACACTGTGGTTGATTCAGTTTCAGGTTACAGTTTTTAGTGTTGTGATATTGTGACATGACCAACCATTAGCCACCTCCTATTGCCTCATGCCTTCAGTTGCCTGAACTACTCTGACTCTCCCAACACGGGCTCATATCCTAATGGAACACAGTAGGGTTTTTTGAGTGAAACTGTAATGTCATCAAAAGTTAATGAGACCCAATTTATTATGATGACAGTCAAAATAAGCGTCAGTTAGGAACAGGGCTCATTTCAGCAGAACACTCATCAGTGTTTGGATGCCAGGCCATCAGCAGACCAGACATGAGATGCAGTCATTAGTTAGTGTGCACTCATCCCTCGTACAAAGTGGGAATCTCATCTCTGAACTGTACCAATTTTGGATGCTCGTGGACCAATGGGATGGATAATACACATTAACATGGATTAAGAATGTGTGTGTGAAACAACAAGGTATGTACATGTGAATTTGGTTAAGCCAAAAACGTAATAATGAGGCAAAGAAGGAGCATTGACGTACAGCAAGATGTGTATCACCAACATGAGTCTGGGTGCAGAAAGGAAATGGAACTAATAGGGGATGATTGATGTCGTGAGGGAGGAGATGATGCATTTTTTCTCTAATTGAGGTTATGATTTGGCGTTATACAAATACAACTGAATTGAGTTGAATGTTACTCTTGTAGTCATTAGGGAAATTATAACATTAGTACACATTAGACTGATTGATTCACAGTAACATTTCCTCAAACCCTGAAAAGTATGAGAGCCCAAGAACAAAAGAAAAATGTGTTTTGTACATTGTGAATCTTCAGATGGAATAAAAAAAAAAACCCTCATGGCACACAGTGCCAGTGCAGTGCAAGGGAAAATCAGTGGCTTAAAATAATAAATCCATAAAATAAATACAAATAATAAAATGTTCTATAGATTAATCAATAGAAAAAAGTAATTATTGGCAGCCCTAGGTTGTAGTGTGCACTAACACAAAACAACTAATCTATATCAGGCTAATTAACATTTGCAACATTGATGTGAGCCAGTTCCAGTTTTCACACCACTAGAAGAGATTACTATACTTACTATACATATATGTATATATATATATATATATATATATATATACATATATAGACAGGAAAAAGAAAAACGATTGTATCAGATACAGTGCTCCGCAGTCTTCAATTCTCACATCAACGTCAAGCACAGAATCCAAGACTCTTGTCCACTTCAACTTGTCAAAAACTAATCGCATCTACACCAATCACATAAATGGCCTGTGTGGTGACAAGAGTGAATTATCAATGACAGGGGTAATAAAAGGTTTTGTGACTCTTCTGAAAACGAAGTTCAGCTGCACATAGAGAATGTCTTTCCTGGCCTAAAAGCCTCCATGATTAAAAAGACATAGCAGCCCAAAAATACATAAATTATGATTTTTTTTTTAGAAAGCATAAAAACAAGCCATAGTCTCTGAAGTGAAAGCCTGAACAAAAAAAGGGGGACTTGGTCCAGAATGTTCATGAGACTGTCCCAGCCTATCACTGTGCATAAACCCAAAAAATCTCCCACTACACTTTCCTTCATCAAAGCTGTGACAGATTTGGGTCTCCTGCTGTGCTGTGGTAGAAAGTGTGCTGTTGGATTCATAGTGGTTGCTGCAGTAATTGGTCACTAAGTATTTTTCTCCACTTATGGGCAACAACAGTGAGGAACATGTAGGCAAATAAACAAGCTGTGTGTTCTTTTAGTAACCCGAGGGAGTGTCTTTTTTTAAGATATTTTTTAGATATTCTGAGAGTGCTAGCACTGAGCTGACATAGTCTTAATGTATATTTTATTTTGATCTCAGTCCTAAACAGCACATAACTAGAGTCTCCATCTGTGTTAACATGCATGCAGCCAGGCAGTGTGTTCTATTTTCAGTCTCAGGGAGCAAAGCGCTGTGTGTGTGCACGTCTGTATATTTACAGTACATGTTCTGCTTCATTGCCGCCAGGCTCATTGCACAAAACCTTCACACTAACTTCCTCTTTGCAAACAACTCCAACGCTGTGATGGAGTGAACTTTGCCCCTTTATGGCCTTTGTAGCACAGGGAGTAATGTGACGATGATGTTCCTTCATGTGGTAATGTGAGAGGACGAAATAATGTCCCGAGTAAGAGACTACAGCTGTAGAAAAGAAGAGCAGTCATCTTGTGTTTGGATTTTAGAGGATGGGAATCCCTCACCGCACTGCACATGTTGTCATCTGACGGTACACTGAAGCTCTCACCAGAAGTAAAAAGAGTGGAAAAAAAATACATAAAATGCCACTCTAACAAGTCTCCTGGGTACTCGGCTGCCTGAATTTCTGAAGCGGGAACAGCTTTTCTGATCTAAAATGCTTTAAAGACTCCAGAAGAAAAAGCCTGCTGTGCGCCACATATATATTATGTCCATGTGATCCATGGTAACGTTTAGTGTAGTGGTCTGATCGTGTGAACCCATCAGCCTGTGCTGTTACATAAAAAAACATGGCAACGAGCAGGAACTGGAACAGGTACAACAACAGTGACAAACATAGCAACTGAACTAAATGGGATTCTCCAACGTGTTTGCCATTTCAGTTTTCTTCCAATACTCTAATACTGTTTATCCCCATAAGTGTACAAAATAAAACCTGGCCTCACATGAGTGCGTACCATATTTATAACCAGGTAGAAGCTGCATCTGACATAATGCACAAAATTAATATATATTCTCTTTGGATCATAGGTCCAAGTAAGTGTCAGTCTGTTGACTCAGGAAGAATCTCATTACTCTTCTAAGTCTCAGGTCTGATAACGATTGTGGACATAGGAGGGTTTCAAAGAAAAAGAAACCTGTCTAACATTCTAACATGTTTTGATGGTGGGAGGAAAGTGGAGAGCCCGGAGGAAACCCAATCAAACCCAGCACCTTCCTGCTGTGAGGCAACAGTGCTAACCACTACTAACCACTGTGCCACCCTGCCGCCAATGTAATGTAAGAATATGAGTGAGCTGTGGAGAAAACTGACAGTCAGACTGAGAAAAACTAAGAACAACATGAGAAGATGTGCTTTCTGTAAAGGTGTAACACCTTTAACATCCTCGTGGGTTATTTATGTTGGCGTAATTCCTTCTTTAACTCCAGTGCTGCGTTGAATATGTTACTCTTTATTGTGAATTGATCAAAACAGTTGTTTTACCCTTTGGTATTTTAAAGATATAAGAACAAACACAATCTGGAGCAGGTTCTGGATATCAGTCTGTGAGAATTCTTAGCAAATCTCCTCACAGCTGGTATTAACATACGCAAAAAGGACTAACGAGATCTGGTTTTGAGCTTGTCTTGTTTTCATGTTGCTCATTGCTGATATCACCATCTACTCTAAATTCATAAATGAATGCTGTATATGGACTTTGCATTTCTGACCTGGTGGAATGTGAATTGTTTTTTGAGAAAGTAGATTTTTTAGCAATAATGAGCATTTCTTTTCCTTACTTTGGTTTTCAATCCATTCTGATTACACATCCAGGTCACAGTGCTGCACCACACATAACTTAACCATTGATCTCCAATCTGCCCTGCAGGATTCATCAAAACAGTTTTCAAATAAATAAATAAATAGGACAGTCAGCAGAGGGTGAATGCAACATTCATCTTGATGTCAACCATCCCTGGTGAAGCAGACCACAGGCTTTTGGCATCTTTGTTGATGCTTTTTATTTATGGTTTCTACTTTGCTGTCAAACTCCTCAATAATTCAGGACTTAAGTTTTGTAATAGTTTCCATGCCCCTTCCACAGAGACGACGTTTACCTTTCTGTGCACATACAGACCCCTAAAGCCCTTGATGGCTTTAGGGTCATTTTCAAAGGCAGATCTTGATGCTACAGCTGAGATTGACTCATGTTTTTAAATTGAGAAATGCAGATTTAATGGTTTTGAGGAGTGAATCCTTGATATAAAATCTTTGAAGGTAAGGCAGCTGTACTGTCTTCTTTTTCCACCGCTCCTTAAACGTAAACACACTTTCCATCATTAGCATTGTCCAATGATTCGAGCTTCAAATACCTTTCAGTTTCAAATGTTTTATTGACTGAGTTCTTCATACATTTACAAGAGGACCTATTCGTCCATAATATAATTTTCTCTGGTTCTTTTTGTATTATTAAGGAGCGAGGATGCCAAGGAGTTGCATGAAAAAGAGGATGCTGAGTTACCGTGGCAACCTCTATATTGCATTATGTGTCCTGTAGTCTCTAACGCTACACAGCTTAAGGAACAAATCTGCTGAACAACAGAAACAAGCATGGCTAAGCAAAACGTGTCGCCACCCCATTAATCACCATTAGCATTAGTGGACGGATGACTTTAACAGAAGTGAAATCGTAAATGCAGTGTTTCTCAGGTGGAAAAATTATTTGTTATACATTTACCAGCAAATATCTCTTCACTATTATGTGCAATAAAAACAATTCTACACTGTGCAACCTTGGACAAGACTTATTCAACAAACACCCTACTTTAAACATATAGTTAAATAAAACCTATTTATTATTATTGTACTGTTATTGTGTTATTGTATTTATACATTTGTCATAATTTTAATTTTACAAAAGTCAGAAAATTAGTATATTTTAATATATGACATTTAACATTTAAGCATTTAGCAGACGCTTTCATCCAAAGCAACTTACAGAAGAGCAAAAAGCTACATAGAAGTAGTCTTGGAAAGAACTCCACTAGATAGGAACAGTGGTCTGATAGAGGGGGAGAGTGCTGATGTGGATCCAAGTGCAGAAGGACGTAGTGCAGGAGAGGGGGGTAAGGTAAGTGCTAGGACAGAAGATGCTCTTGGAAGAGCTGGGTTTTCAAGAGCCTCTTGATTCTTAGGGATTTGACTAAATGGAACCAGGTTATCTATATTTGGTTGAAAAACTGGTTTTCAAAGAGTTGCTTTCTTTTTGGTCATCAACACAAGTATTCACTGCAGTAATTTTCACGACAGGGATTTGGTGTTGATGAAGCGCCAGTACCAGTTTCAGTCCATCCCACAGTGTAAACCAAAAGGACAGATTTCAGGAGCCATGCTGTGAAACGTCTAGAATTACTAATTTAATCTTTTCTTTCCCTGGTTGTCATATTCCCATCAGGAGTCCGGACTCCCAGAAACAGCAGCCATGTGAGAGGAGCTGCCAGTAAAAGAGGATGCACACATCCAGCTAAATCCAAGCATCTACCCTTTCCTCCCTCCCTCGCTCACTCCTTCTTCCCACATGAGGACAAGAAGATGACTATCACCAGCCGGCAGCCCTTCAATGTCCTGACGGTCATTTTCCTCCTGCTGTCCACTGCAGGTGTGTAGTTTCTTGTCAGTAAATCTACCTGTCACATAATACTTTCACTGCAGGAGGTAGAAGCTCATGACAGTCTCAGGGTGTGTCTGTCTTAGACATGCGGCGACCAGTTTTTACACACTCTGCCTCAGAATAATGTGTGGCTCTGTCTTTTACTGAGACTAGTGAACAAAAATTAAGTGAATACAACGGAAAAATTACATTTGATGACCAGAAGTAAAGTCAGAGACACTTTACATCAAGGGACTAAGAAACATTTAACAACAAACAAAAAAGTCTAATTGGCTGGAATAGCTCTGAAGCGGAGAATGAAGAACACACCACACACTGAAAGGCATTTTCAGAAAATCCCAGTCATGCAACATAAGGTTGAAGATGAAGAGGAGCATTGAGTGTTGGCGGGGGAAACACAGCTGCTGCAGCACGTAGAAGATTGAATGATTATCCAATAATAACTAGAGGAAAAATAAATTTATTATAAATACAATAAAGTAGATAGAAGGACATGTACTTTGGGGATGGAGGGAAGCTTTGTTATAAACTGTCACTTTCAGATGCTTTTATTGTGGTAAATGTATATACTGAGTCATTGACATGTGGCATATTCTGCTCAAACTGACAGCCTCAAATTGTTTGTTTTCTATATATTACATTTACAATGATATATAAAAAAAACAATGAAAAACAGCAACATTTGTGATGCTATAATTAGAGAACGATAAATTAATGACTGTTTTCATCGTTAGTTGATGGGATTTAGTACTTAAACTGTCCCATTCAACCTTTACTCATGTATTATAGAAATTAATTAAACAAGTCGCCAACTGGATAAGTATAATATCAAGTGTGAGCACTGACCGATGTCCACATGTTGCTTGTTGTTGGCTGCTCTTTGAAACTGCAGGTAAACAAACTGTGGCACAAGATCCAAGCTGTTAACTGTGTCCTAAATTCAGGAGGTGTTAATTAAATTAAGCAGGTGGGTGTGTTTACAGCGATTTTGTTTCCAGAACCAGCTGTTGCTGATTTGGGGTTCCACAGAGTTCCCCATAAAAAAAAACCTTGGGTTAACACACAATGCATTTAGGACCTAATCCACGTGTGCTAGATTTATTGTGGAATAAGAATGTGCACATATGAGGTTTTACTTAGTCTCTTAAATTGTGGTTGTGTTTTAGGTGTAACTAGGAAATAAAGCAATCAAAATGTGTCATCTCTCATTCTCTTTAAAAGTGAGTTGTACCTCCAGAATGCTTTTATAGGGGCAGATTCTCCAGGTAGTAAGAAAGAGCATTTCACTGCAGAGGATACAGTTTTATGTCGTGCACTATACTACCCTGATTATGTGATAACAACCACATGTTAAATAGGGCCCATTAAGTTGTGCAGAGGATTTGATGATCCACTTTTGACATTAAAGGCCTCTGCTTCCTTATTGCCAGTTCATTGCTGAACATTCATAAGTATGTGGATTTATGGCATCTACTGTATATAAGCTGATTACAGATTGTCTGGGATGAATGAAAAGATGTTTATCACCACACGGTGTATCAGTCAGAAACATCTTCTACCTGATCATTTCTGAATGGATTTTACATTGTAGTCTTTGTCTCCCCCCCAAACTGCAGCTCTCTCAGCTCATTACCGAGTGTGTGAACCGTATTCTGACCATAAGGGGCGTTACCACTTTGGATTTCATTGCCCGCGCCTCTCTGACATCAAGACGTACATGTTCTGCTGTCACCACAACAACACTGCCTTCAAGTACTGCTGCAACGAGACTGAGTTCCAGATGGTCATGCAGATCAACCTCACCACCACCTCAGATGGATATGCACACAAGTGAGCAGTATTTAAAACCCATTTTTACACTTTGTCTGCTCCTATTTAGACCCAGTCCTGTCCTTATTAGTCTGTTTGGGGGGAATATAAGGAAAAGAAACAACAAAAAAAAGAACAAATATATAAACTGGGAGGATTGATGATGTCATCAAAATATATCATGTAACTTGAAATGTGGAAAAAAAACAAATGTATTTTTAAACAGTGTACAGATAGCTTATTGTTTAGGACTAATACCATATGGGCACAAATTCCCTGAACAGCAAGTTACCACAGAGCCTCTCAGCCAGCTTGACAGTTTGGTGCATGCCATTCCCCTGTTCTCTCTTCCCATATTTGCGTTCGGTATTCACAGTCTTAAAATGGCATAATGTTCCATGAAACAATATAAAAAATAAAAAAGGGAAATAAAGAGACACAAAAAGCTGTGGCAAAGATAATGCATGTTTTCTACCAAATTATGATAAAAGATAACGGGCCCAAAAAAAATAACCTTTGTGATGTAACTAAGGAAAAGAAAGCATGTGCTGTAACAAGCAGTTTTAGAGAAGTGATTTTTTTCCTTGGATCAGATGGAAGTCTGCAGACTCGCATATGGTTCACTTTCCTGACATCTATTGCCATCACCCACATCAGAGCATTTCATTGACATTGATCTACACCTTGAAAAGCATGAAAACCCACCACTGAGAGGAGCAGAGGCTCAGTTCAGTTTTGTGAGTTAGATGTGTCTGTGTGATAGCGCACTGAGGCAGGTGTTAAGCGGTGGATATTCTACATTGTCAAGTATAACCATGACTGTGTCATAGAGACTCACTACATCCTACATTCTAATATAAAATGGCAATAAATATAAAGACATACTCATTGAAAGATGATCAGGTATAAGCTGAGTGAACAGAAAAATGTATCTCTGTCAGTCGGAGCTAACAGTAGGAGGTTCGGATGACAAAACCACAGCTGTCTGTACTAACACTCTCCCAGCATGCCTCTGTCTGAGGTGGTTTACACACTGCCCTGCAGACGGACATGACATTTCATTTTAGTGTCAGATGGCCCTGTTGAACCACTATTTGGTGGTGGCTGAAGGGAAGATGGATTGCAGTTTTGATATTTAACACTGGCCAAGGGAGTTAAACCAGCCATTATTCTCCTTACTCACAGTTCATGGTGAAAATGGTATTACAATTTGAAATTTACAGCAGTGAGGAGTTAGACCAAATGCAATTGGCCTGTGTGGGTTTCACAGGTCAATGGATTATAATACATTGCCATTTAGTTACAGAGAAGCTAAATGTTGCAGGATCAGGATGGATTCAGAGTAAAGAAATCCCCCTGAGACATTTTTTTTTTTTAAAGCAAGAAAAGCCACACAATTTTGGCAGCAAATCAATTGCTTTGCTCTGAGAAAGCGAATGTTTTTTTTTTGCTGTGTGTTTATGATCGATCCCTCCAAGGACGATCCCTCCAAGGATTGTGCACACTGCACACAACATATGGCTTGCATTTACTTAACTTGAGAGAAGTGCAATGTTCACAGAAATGAGAAAAGTACAAAAGTAATTCAAGAATGAAAAAAATGATTTTCAGAGGCAAGGTTAAGATGGCTTGGCCATGTGCAGAGGAGGGATAGTGATTATACTGGACAAAGGATGTTGAAGATGGAGCCGTGGGGCAGGAGGAGAAGAGGAGGGCCACAGGAAAGGATCATGGATGTTGTGAAGGAGGACTTGAGGACAGTTGGTGTAACAGAAGAGGACACGAGGGATAGGGCAAGATGGAGGCAGCTGTGGTGAACAGATTGTCAGACAGATGCAGACTCACTTGACTTAAAGATGGACATCCAAGTAGTATCATCTCTGTCTATCAATATATTTTCATTATAATGATCACCCATGATAGTTTCATTTTCTATTTGTGTGATAAATTGCTAACAAAAACTTCACATTCAGAATGATTTGGATGACCTACTTTAGCCAAAGCTATTTTCTGATCATGTTTCCTCTGATTTACCTTGATGTGTTATTAATGTGGGTGGGCTGAGTAAAAAAGTTAATATTTGCACTACATAAATCAAAACTGGATTATGTAATGCCTGGAGAAAATATATGAGAGATGAAAACAAGGCACACCAATTTTCAGAGGCTTTGTGAAGAAACGAAAGAAAAATAATTAAAAGGTCTCTTCACAAACAAAATTCTTTGTCCAGCTACAGTATGAATCATTTATGAAAACAGCAAAAAGGACAGATGGAGGTTTTAGTTCTTGTTGTGGGAGCATTTGGTAAATGTTTGGTCTTGTCATATGAACATGCACAATTCACACCTGGCAGCTCCATCATGGCTTCTGGGCATTAAAGACCCAGCTTGAGGGTGTCTGGATGGCAGCTTAGAGTGTGTGAGTTGGGTTTATCATCCGTTTCCCAGATTTCACTGTGCTAACACTCGCTATCTGTCTCCTGAAGTAATTATACAGCTCTGGTTGGTGTGTGGATCTATGGATTCTTTGTCATGGTGCTGCTGGCACTGGACTTTCTCTACTACTCAGCCATAAACTATGAGTTGTGTCGGGTTTACCTGGAGAAATGGGGATTGGGAGGACGCTGGCTGAAGAAGGCTCGGAGCCAGTGGCACAGGTCCATGCCAGAGGAAGGTGAAGCCCAAGCCCAACCCACGGTCTCCAGCCACTACCAGCCTCGACACAGCCTCCGTGACGAGGGCCACAGCCCTACGCTCCTGCCCTACAACACGTCCACTGCATGGTGAGTCACTGTCTGTCGTGTGACGACTGCCGACCTGCAGTTTGTAGCACGTGTCAACTTTAAATCTACAAGAATCAGCAAACACTGAAAAAAGATTTACATCACAGAGGGAAGTCTTTGAGGATTTGTACTATATTATTATCTTTTATAAATGAAAAAAAGATAGCAGGCAGTGTATCCACAGATCACTCACTAAAATTCTGCCTGCCGTAGCAGCTAAGGTTATTAAAAAGACCATCAGAGACATCAGAGAAAGTCTGTGGTGGAGGATAAAGATATGAGTTTATTTATTTTTAGTTACTGGTAGTAATTTTTCACAATATTGTTCAAAGCACATCAGATGCCCAGTGTTCATGGCAGTTTAAAATCACTAAACACACAAAAATGTCTCAAATTTCTTTCAAAAATTCATGATGGACATGTATTAAAATGCTGACATGTTAAGACAAACCAGCAGTGAAGTGTTACACTAAAAAAAAAATTTTTGGTGCTGTGAAAAAACAATGAATGAAAAACTTGTTATATATCCTAATGCTTCACATTGTTTCTTTTTGTGTCTCATTTTCTTGCTGCCCTATTTTCTGTGTGAGTTGTTACATGGAGAGCTGCATGGCAGGATAACTGTTTGTCTACAAGAATAATTTAGGGCATTTGTTGCATATATTTCCCAAAACCAACAGTGAGGAAAGCCCAGACATCAGACACCAGACCCCTCATTCACTCCAGTTCTTGAGTGAATCTTAATATATGCACATAAGCACACACAAGACACATAAAAAGTCCAAATGTGTGTTTTAAGAACCCTTCCACCCACAAAAGATAATTTTCTGAGAAGCCTCTGATTCAATTTTGTCTTTCAACTTGAAATAGCAGCGCCACCTCAATATCAACTTGATAATCTGCTAATGCAATCTTGTATCAGGACACATTTTCATGATTTTAAGTCTGGCTGGCTCATTAGGGAGCTGTCATTATTAATGATAAGAAAAGAACAGAATAATGAGAGAGCATCACTGTCTGAAAGGAGCCCCTAACCCATATTTAACTGGAAAGACTTGACTCAGGAGAGACACAGAAGAAATCTTTCATGGAAGTTCCGTGGAAAAACACCATCTGCTGCTCTTTCAGGTTCTTCTGTTGATTGCCATTGAGAGCAGTCACAGGTGTCGACTGTGACTGTTTGTAAAATGTACAAAGTGATTAACAACCTCAGGGGTGAACTATAACACACAGCAGTCACAGGGAACGCTCTTGTTTGCCATTTTTCAGACGTTCATAATCTGGCCACACAATCATAAAGCTCAGTCTGAACAAACCTACTTTTTTTTTGTGCAGTCAATTTTTCATTCAGCTCTGTGTCTCAGACACTGTGCACCCTATATCTGTCTGACTGGGGCTCAGAGTCCCTCGCCGGAGCGAGACATCTCTCTCAGGTCATGATAATTTAATGCGGACAATGGTTTGACAAATAGCTTGCAGAAGCAGCGTGGACAGTGGGAGCCATAGGCATAGAGGCAAGGGTGAAGGAACCTGGGGATACTCTGCTGTTGGAATTGCAGTTAATTAAGACTGGACATGTCCATGGAGCCTCCTCATTAGACATGAAGTCAGTACAGTATGAAAGGACTCATCAATCCTAGACTGGCAACACTGACCTGAAACTGGCAGCTCCCTAGCCTTTATCCACAGAACGTCCATAAAAGGTGTTTGCAACTTCAATATAGTGTTCATTGACAAAGTGGGCCGAGGAAATGAGATCATGCCACTGCTTTCATGTTACACCAGAGGAATTCATGCTGATAATGGTGAGGGGAAACTGTTACAGGATGCATGGATGGCGCTGTGCAATGATCATATCTCTTGTAACTTTTATGAAACAGGACAACATTTTTACTGAGAGCTAAAAATATTCTTGGATAATCATTCACATTGGGATAAAAAAGTGACAGATGCAAGGAGCTAAATTCAGTCACAAGCAGTTTCTGGGGCAAGATTAGACTAAGCCTGTTTGTCGTGTCTTCTCAAAATCCAGAGACGGTTTGCACTTCTTAAATGTGTTCTGGGTGATAGTGCATGTAAACCACAGTATATGTTGCCCACACAGTGTGTCATGAAAGGGCCAAAGTTTATTTGCGAGGGTAAAGATCTTAATCGCCAGAGAGGATGCAGGGTAATGGCTCAGAAAACTGGGTCCACTCAGTAGAACATCTGCTGGCCAAACGTAAACAGAGATGGGGTCAAGTCACTCAGCTGGTGCAGCAGCAGCTAAAAAAAACCCTGCTCTCACACTAACTCAGGAATCCAGCATTAATGTTTACCAGCGCAATCCTGACGAGCAAATCGAAGAATGATTTCTCCATATGTATCTTCTGTTACTTAAGAAAAAGCACAGATTGGAGTTGAGGATGTGGGAGAACAGGTAACCATGTCCCTACATTAGCATGCTGGTAAATATGAACTGCTGCAGATCTGCTGGGACTCAGTGTGGGCAGATTTGGAAACGTATTACTATGTCTTTCTGGATAACCTTTATTAAAATGTATGCGCTTGAATCTGAACAAATAAAAGAAACTCTTACCAAAGGTTGTGTGATCCAAGTTAGGGAACTCGGAACAAAGGCTCTGCAGAGCCAGATATCATGTTTTATCTTCACTTTATTGGAAACTTAAAGGCAGCTACAGCTCAGAGGATTATGCTTTTTTCTATAAAAGGTTTCGATATTTTGAGGCGGTTACAGTAGGAACAGATCATGTGTGAACAGTTGATATAATTATTGGGACTTGAGTGGAACAGAGACATGTCCTTAATAATATCAGGAACGCCTGTGCTTTCTCCTACATCTCAAAATGCCTGCCTATGCTTTATAAAAAGAGACAGGTTTCCAATAGCAGAGATGTTGTTTACACTACTTGAAGGTCAGATATTTCCTTTTAATAGGACATGACGTGGGCACTGGGCTAGGTTTGTCCAACCCCTGCAGGCAGATCCACGCAGGACCATAAACCTGACCTGACTCAAAGTGATTCCAAATCACTGGTATTTGTATCATAGGGCACTTTTGCAGTTGAATTGCTCAGGCAATAGCTCTTTACACAATGGGCAAAACAAAAATTGCAGTAATTCCTGCTTTAAATAACTCTTCAGTCTTCACATATTAACTGGTGGGAGGAAACATTAACTTCTGCCCTTTCTCCAGCGCGGTGCTCTAACAAGAATTGTGTTGGTGATGACGGCTTGTCACCGCTGTCAAAGGATCTCTGCTGCCAACTTGGCCAGAAATGTTCCCCTGTCCCTGCAAGCAACAAGCTCACATTTTGACTATGCTGAATTAAAAGACCTGAAAAAGAGAGTGCTAAGCTGGCGCATCAACAATCAATTCCATTAAACTTATCTCACTGAAAGGAAAAAGACATTAGGGCATCACAGATCTCAGCAGCTTACTTTGGTAAAACTTAAATGGCAATAAATGAAACTATTCCTGGAAGCTCATGCCATCAAGCACTCAGCAGCATTTATACCATGATTGGATGTCCAATTGTAGTCCATTAGAACATTAAAAGCTTTGGCCAAGATCCTAGTTTGTGCCAGCAATCTTTGCTCCATGCAATTAAAAACACATAGAGCAGCAGCATCTTCTGAACTTTTTGACAACAGAGAGAAATTTTTAAATAGCTGGCAGTGAAGATCTCTTCTTTTAACACGTATTTTACAATTCCTTGTGGAGCTTACTCACTCCGACACTCTCTGTCTCAAAAAAGTTTTGACATGCTGGTGTCACTGCAGTTTGGCTTTTCTGCTTACTTTGAATTAACTCATTTCTGTACAATTTACAATTTAAAGTTGTAATATCAGTCCAATATGAGAGGAAATAATAGAAGTGACCCCCAACCCACTCAGCAAACAAAGGGAAAAGAGAGTTAACATCAGCTTTCCACCCAGAGAGACAGCTCATCACAAATAAAGGATTAAAACTTGATAATTAACCCATAATGTTTCTTTTTGGCCAATAAGTCCACAGCTGATAATGCTAATATTGGCTATGTAATGATAGCAAATACTTGCACAAAGTGCATTATATGTGCTGAGCATCATCCTATCACAGATAAGTGCCAGAAACAAGATGTTACACAATATCAGATGACACTGTTCATCAACCAGAACATGTTGATGTTCTTTGGGCTCTTTGCAGTTTGTAAATCACCCTGCTCGAGCTAAGCTTTGCCACAGATAGAGCAGTGAGGTCGCATCTGTCACCACATTCAGCATGTACGTCACTCATCAGCAAACACAACACTGCATCTCAGTCAGGCCTCAGTGATCGAATATAATGACTTCTGTCTCCATCACTTGCATCGTCTGCCCATTACGTAACTTTGATGATAGGTAACTCCCACTTCTGTTTGCCTCAGAAAAAAACCTGCCAGTTTTTCTACCATGGAAATGATAACCAGCGGCTCGGTGCTCTGTTAAACTCTTCTCTTTTTTTCAGTATTTATGTCAGAATGTGTGCTGGCTTTCTTTGATAATACTACTGTGCATTATGATATTATTCCTGGCCTGTCTGTCTGTCTGTCCACAGAGTGATATGACAAGCCTGTATCCAAATAAAACAATTCTCTCAATGTGGTATGAGTCCATTAACATCATCGATTCTACAAAGACACACAGTTCTGCTGCAGGCTAAAGAGGAAAAGCAGGAGAATCATTTGGCTCTCTGCAAGTTTGCGAATGGCTTGTGGCGTTGCCACAAACAAAAGGAGTTGCAGCGATTTTTTTTTATGTTCATTTTTAGTTAGATCACACATTTGCTTTGCATGCCAGCATTTTCTCTGGAGTGCAATACAATTATTTTTAAGTCCCAAAAAGAGCACAAGGTCTAATGACGCTTCGACCTGATGATAACAACTATCCCTGTGTGTGATGTTCCCGTCTTAGTTTGCTTTTGTGCTGCAGACATAATCACTGCAAGCAATTTTGTCGTACATGCAAAGTGTCTTATCTCTTATTCCATTTGAGAATAGCAAGGGGAAATGATCTGTCATTTGACTGACTTATTGATTAAATCATTATTGCAGCTCTATTCTCAAGCAGATGTATCAACCTAACAATTGAAATATAGGTTTTTTGATTGATGCTTGAACCTGGTCTTGTCTATTCACAGATGAAGTAAAAAACAGAAATAGAAGAATTCATGACCCCCACCTCCTCACATGACCACTGGCATGACCCTGATTTAAAATGTGCCAGAGGCATTTGTTACACCTCTCTCTCTCTTCTTCTAAAAAAGGATGAAAGTAGACACCGTTATAAAAACTTTTTCATAACTGCTATTTTCTGGGTCACAAATGTATCTTAATGTTCAATTTCTTCTACTTTTTTGGGGACAGAGTGATGCTGCGAGTGGATGAACCGAAGAGTAGCAACACCTTACATACATGGTGCAGAGAAGATGTCCCACGGTCGCCCCTTTCTGGAAAACACATACAAAGACTAGTGGTGGGCTATAGCCATTAGTACTGAGAAGTGACTACTGCAACGTTCCGATGAGCACAAAACACCCATGGACTAACAGAAGCAGGTTGACATGGTATTTAAGAACGCAGAAGATCGAAGTTTGCAACAAAACACACGGGACAGTACAGCTGTTGTCACCATTGCTGCTGCTGCTGCTTTTGCTGCAGTTGCCATGAGCAGCGTAGGTGTGACAGACACATACAGCTCATCAGGTGTTCAGTGATCCACTGAAATGTCTGCCAAGGCCTGGAGTAGCCCGAGCTGATCTGGATAAACTGCACTGTACTTGCAAGCGAGGAGGCTTTCCTGTTTTGACATAAAAGGCCCATCTTTCTAGATATAACATGTTTATTACACTGCTGTGTCAGTCTGTGTTCAGTAGCAGGTAGACGCAGTTGTGGTTTATCTATTTGGTGATTTATTTGTGTGAGCTAGTGAGAGAAACATATGATTGGTTAACATTTGGAACATGTAAACGCTTAGGTTGATGCTGAGCATCTCACTTAGAGTAGAACGTTTTTGTTACTTGCTGAAACTAGACACAAACTGTCTCCGCAACTATGTTGGGGGGAAAAACCAGTGCATTGTGTGAACTGTTTTAGGTCTCAAACTTAGAGCAAACTAAGTGATTTCTCTGTATTGTAATGTGTCTGACAAAGACATAACACTTCACAGTTATGTGACGTTTTACATGAGGTGATTAGGATTTCTCTTTGTTTTGCTGACAGAGAGGAAAGTGATCTTACGTCTGAATATGTTATTTCACCTAAGGATCAGGGATGCCTTCAGAACAGCAAAGAGCATTAGGCTAAGTTAAACTTGACCTTAACCATTGGCTTTGAGCCTACAGCCCCATTTGAGTCATTTGAAATATGAGGTTTATGATGTGACAGCTGCCTCAACAAACTCATTCAATGACTTGTTTGCCCTTTCTCAGTTCTATTAGCAATATGATGAAGACATGCGGTTCCTGTATGAGGTGCAGACTATGTCCCACATTGGTAATAGATAATTTTAAGTGATTAGCCATCGTAAAAAAAACCTAAATGAATACATTAAAATCTCCTTCATGTCAGCAATAATGTACAGTAGCCTTGTCAGGAGGATGGTCTCTAAAAGTCAGAGCTGCACCGAGTAATAATCACAGAGGTGTATCACAGAGTTTTCAGCTTGACTGACATTTAAAATGAAGCTGAATGGAACGGACGCACAGTGTTTCTGCGTAATGAACTGAGAGTGCAAAAGATTTCAAACCATTACTGTGTCAACACTGGAAGGATGAACGTGAAAACAGTCATCATTCAATCACTACAAACAAAAGCTACGTCTAGGCTGCCATTTAGGATTACTTACACTATACAAAATACTTACTTACAAAAAATATTGCCTTATTCAATTTATAAAACGTCCGATAATAGCAAAAACTCTTAGTTAGGATTTCTTACAGCTTAGGTTCAGACATTCTGCCTGTCCGATAGCTTACAACGTGTTCCTTATGGAGCAACCAAGTGAAACATTATTAAATCCTTAAATCCTCAGATTAATCTGCAGTTTCTCTCGAAAACATCATTTGATTTATTAATTGTCAGTAAATCAAGATAAAAGCCATTGAAATGTTGTACAATATCCAAAGATATGTAATTAAATTTCACATCAAACAACACAGTTCTGCCACACTACATAAATCAGCTTAGCATGTCTGCTCAACTGTTGATCTATGATCTCTGTAATTATAAAACACTGCTCATTGTGTGTAAGCAAAGCAAACAGAGCAGCTGTTGACATCAGACTGTTTGAGTTTGAAGACAGGTGGACAGAAGGTAAGACGGGAGGTAGAGGGTTGCCTGTCCCAATCCTGCATTAGTTGCGGCTGCCAAGCCTGTATGTGCACCGACAATCTGGTCCTTGCACACACTGCAACATCCTCGTCAAACGCTCACAGGAGAAAAGTATTATTTCTTGCCCTGCTCAGACACACTCAAAAAGTTGCCTCACTGGGTTTTGCCATCATATTTATTTTCTCTGTTTCATAAAGTGTAAGTGGACCCTAACAGCACTCCACTCATCTGGGCGTCTCTCTTCTGTTATCGGCAATAATATTCATTTGCTGAGTTGCTGGCGCAAGTTCTTTCCCATTTTAGTAGCATCATGACATCACTTTCACGAGCAGAGAAAGAGGATGTGTCCAAGTGAAATAATTGGCCCAGAGATCAGCAGTGGTCCAAATTACACTTTAACTCTCTCTCACACTCTCCCTATTCCCAGAGTGTGAGCAGCAGCAGCAAATACAGGGAGTTTTTAGCAGGTTCAGAAACACAAAGTGGTTTAATTAGTCCCTGATGCTGGATAATTTTGAAAAATCTAATGTGTTTTGGGGGAAATGACTCTTTTTCAGGGCGCTCTGCTGTGACTTGTGATGCATAGCAAGGTCAAATGAGGTCTGTACTATCACCAATAAAGTAATAATCACACCCAAAGTAAAAAAAAAAAAAAAAGCATTATTTTTGCTTCTGATGAGCAGTAGCAGGGTCAAACATCCACAGGAATGTCTTTCCTAGTTTCTTAAAATGTTACAACTTGGTTTTGTGATGTTTTCTGTTTTCTGTTTTAACTTTGACCGGACGTGATGTCGTACTGTAGATCGTATCTGCTCACCTTCTACCCCAAAAAAAAACACAAAAAGAAACAAAAAAAAAATGTGGGGAGAAGGGAGCACACATGTTTCAGTCTCTCCAGGTTGTCATGGTAACAGTTGCCTTACAGTTGCATCCCCACCTGTACACACAGAGGCTTTGTAGTGGTTGATACCTCACTTTTTGGGTGTGGTGGTGATAACGTGCACCACGTTCTGTCTATGTATTTACTACTAGATAGAATGTACTGTTTTCAGTTGGATTGTTATTGCACTTGTTGACTTTGTATTGTCACGACAGGGATTAATAAAGTTTTATCTTTTTCCAGTGTGTTTAAATCACTCTGTGTCAAGTGCTCTTAAAATAACTCATAACTGTGTCAATAAATAATGTCCGTGTGTTAAAATGGAGTGCAAAGAAATTGGTTAGAGATAGACTGAGAAGATAAATTAAAACCACTGTTTATAATCCACTTGTTTTACTTCATTTATTTCATTCATTTTCAACATATTGGGGGACCTTGGCACACACTTTATCATTCATTTATCCATGATTATCATAAGCTTTGATATCAAATTGGTACAAGATATAATATATAGACAGTATGCAGCTTATCTGTGTAGAAAACTTTTTTTTTTTTTTTAAATCATATTTACATTCTCTTGGTACCTTTTCACACAAAAAAAATAACCCATGACTCTCTGAAATAATTTGGAACTGACTAAAGTCATTGGCTTCCCATCATTGTTTATTCTGTTTGACACAAATCAGTCTTTGCTTTTGATTCAACTAAATGTTTTAAAATGTGCTTTTTGAGTCTTGATGACCTCTCATAGCTCTTTTTACACTAGTTTTTCCGTTCATCCATTCATACTTCACATCTATGTGCTGGGCTTTATGTATTACATCTATCATAGCCATTCACATGCTGCAGGCACAGTCGTCAAGCACAACTTGGGGTTAAGTGTCTTTACCATAGACACAACAGCATGTAGTCTAGGGGAGCCGAGGATCGAACCCACAAGTTTCTGGTTGAGAGAGACGACCCACTCTAAATGAGCCGTGACTGCCCCAGCAGCTGACCTAGAACAGTCAGTAGAATCTGACTGTTTAATTATTACATATTGCACAACCTTTAGCAGTAGTCACTGAGACTTCTGCATCTGGCAACACGTTGTTTGGCCCACACTTCCTGAGCAAACTGCTCTCACTGTCTCAGGTCTGTAGGGTGACTTATCCATGCTGTATTTCTCAGATATTTCCATACATGTTCAATAGGATCAAGACCAGAACTCAAAGAGGATCATTTCAGAACAGTGCCATGTTTTTATCAGCCATTCTTGGGTGATTTTAGCTATGTGTTTTGGGTCAATATGATGTAAATCAAGAAAATGTAATGCTGTCCATGTTTCACAGTGGGTATGGTGTTCTTTCCTTTGAGAGCGTAATTTTTCTGTCCATGAACATAGAGCTGTTTTGTTTTGTCTCATTTGTCTCAGAGGCTTTGTAGCTAAGCTAACTTAAATGTCACTTTTAATTTATTAACTTAACAGAAAACAACATTTCTATATGCTGAAATGGCACCAACACATGGGTCCATGTCTGTGAACACCACACCAAACTCTCCACAGTACTAGTTGAGAATGGAGCTCATTTCAAGGTAACTTTTTAAAAGTTTCACACAAAGAAATTCACCTCATCCACCTGTCGATCAGCATGCCAAGTTTCAGTTTGTGTCACTGTTTCTTCGCACTGCCATCCTCCCCCCCCCCCCCATTCACTCCATCTGTGTCCTCCTCCCTCCTGTATGCCAGTAACCAACACTCTTCCCATCTGTGCATATGAAACCAATTATTGCTATCAATCACCATTTAAAAATCATTGTCTGGATTTCCACATCCTGCTGTTACTGAGGAGCCCGAGATACATCCTGCCAATGTCTATTAAAACTCCATTAGGTTTCATGTCTCCATGCTCTCAGGCCGGATTATCTGTGGCACTGGCATTGCATTAAGATCCATAAGATGCGGATATGTCTACTGTCTTCTTTTTCAGAAGGATTTCTTTCAGCAGCAGGAGAGAAAAAACAACGCAGCAGTTGACTGGTAAGGGCGCTCTGATCCTACAGCCACGGATCATTATTAGCCAAAATTTGTTCTGATTCTGATTGGTGATAGAATCCAATCATTCATTCATCTTCTACAGCTTCCTCAGGTGTCAGGCATTTCGACTTAAATAAATCTGTGCTGAAGGATAATAATCAGTGCAACAAACCTCTTCAGAAATTTGAGGGTTAGTCATGAAAAGAAACATGTTCAATAATAACTATTCAAAACTAACTCGCACTAAGTAAAGAAACTGCGAGACCATTTTGAAACCCAACAGCTACTCAGCTGTCATTATGGTGACACTGCAATGACAGCAACCCTGCAGCAAGGACAGCACAAAATTACATACATTAGCTAAAACTAATGACATGCTTTTGCTTTGTTCACCAGCCGTGGTCTGTTGTGGAAAATAAAGGATTCAGACTATTGAATATTTCTCCGACGTATTTCCACCACAGGGAGAAAAACAAGTGTTGCTGACTGCATTGTAAAGGACAACATCTGAACATCTGAAAAACAGAATCTCTGAAGGTAATCCTGTCATTTACAAGGTTGGTAATTCTGTTCTTTTTCATACTTTTTGGACAAGGTGAAACATCTTCAAGAAACTCGAGCAAATCCAAGTTGAATAATAATAATAAAAACAGAGTAAACAAAACCAACAATGTGCGCATTAAAATGATTTAAAGCTCCAATGTGGAAACCTCTATGTGGATATATGAGCAATTTCCAAAACACTGCGGTTTCTATGACCTTACAGTCTATGTTATGATTTTTTTTCTCTCCCCACCCACTCTTAAACACATGAGAAGAGAAAGAGATGATTCTGTCTTCTGATGTTGTACCGTTACTTTGGTAAGTATGTGTTGTATATCTCTCTTCCAGACTGCATGAAGGAAACTTAATTGGAGCCAATATAGGCTTAGTAAGCATCGTGTGAACTGATTTGACAATGGTTTGAATTTGACAGACATTTATTTATATTTAAAAGTAATGCACTACAACTTTAAGTAGTAACATTCAAAACACAGCCAGATATGAAATGACAACTGTGGAAGATAAATTCAGACAAAGTTCGACAATAATCTCAGTGCAATATATTAAAAGCTTTCATTCATATGAAATAAAGTGCTTTCAGATTCAGAAAAGCAGCAAATGATCATCAGTGGATGACTGACTGGAACAGGATCTCAGCAGTTTGAGTGAATGTGAAGAACAGTAAAGAAAGCTGTCACATAAACTCCTTGTTTTGAGATTAAATTGTTTTTTTTAATGCTTAGCTGAATATGACAAAAAGGAAATATGACAAAACCACACAGCTCCACATGAAGTCAATATTCCAAGGATGTAATTATGCAAATGAGCTGTGTGTGTCATGTTTATACCCCCAAAGCCAACAATATTGTTTTTTTTCTGTCTGCATATAACCCAGAAAACAGCTGCAACATGTTGGGGGGAAATAAGTCTAACATATGCACAACTTCAGCTGCTAAGCTTCCTGACACTCAAGGACTTGTCATATTTCACCACAGTGTAAAATAAGAGCATCAAAGTGTTTCACACAATAAACAACTGAAAGAAAAATTGTATTAGTGATCATGCTGTAGCTTATCAAGAATAAAAAAAGAAAAGGAAAAGATAATGTAAGTCAGATTGATATCAAGCAGATATGAGAGGGAATAAACCTTAAATAAACTTAAATCTGTCGTTATAATATACTACACCAGTGATAAAAACACAGATGGCGATCAAAATGGTTGCGACAGCCGCTCCTGTGTTACTGTTTGGATCAATTTGATCAGAAGGCTTACATTGCACCTTGCAGGCAGTTCAGCCATATCTCTCCCAGACTGTTGCCATTACTTTCTGACTCCAGTTCACTGTTGAGATAAACCTCTAAAAGTCCCGGTAAAAAAAGTTCTGTATAGCTTTTGTAGACTCTCCTCTGTATGTGTGTGAGTTTCGGGAGAAAGGGTGCTCGTAATTTGTGCTTTTATTTTGTAATATTAGTAACTGAAGATGATTTGTCTTTCTTTGCAGCTGAATGAGAAATAAACTTTTATATTTTCTTGAAAAAAAACCCAGTTCTGTGCTTTGAAAAAATTCTATTCAAATACAAAATTGATTCACCTTTTCACATTTTTTACAAGATTTCGGAGAAACAAAAATGAAAACACAAAACAACATAACATAAACACTCGTTAAACATTACCAGATAAAAAGGGATCTGAATAAAGTAGAATAGCATGGAAATGCTCCAGTATAAATACCTCGGAATTGTCCTAAAAAAAGTACTTCACTAAAAGGTTGGTTTAGCCAAGTCATGCAGTTTTTAGCTAAATGTAATATAATATGTGAATATATTTCACATGAGTCTTGATTTAGAAGAAAATGGTATGTCAAAATTGTGTGAACTCACTTTATTATTATTGTCATTATCAGACATCTCAGATGAAAAACAACGGTTTGTCTACTGGATCTCTGTGCACAGAGACATGAGACATTATTTGTTTTCTCAGAGACAAAAATTCCCTGGTATGGTAACCCCCAAGCATCCACTAGAATGTACTCACATAGCTTCAAAACATTTATTAAATGTTTCCTTAAATGTTCCCAACGTATTACTAAGAAGGTATTACTTGTTTTAATTTAGACACTATGTCAAATTTCAGTGGGGGTGATTGTCCTAATGAAAAAAGAATAAGAAACTGTTGTTGGAGCAGAACAGGTTTAATCCGTTAGACGGCAGTGTTGTGCTACTTACTGAAAAATAGTAACTAGTTACTTTGTAAAAAAGTAACTCAGTTATGTAAACCAAAAAGTAATGTGTTACTGAGAAAGTAACTTTTTAGTTACTGTAAAACGTTTTTCCAATGCTCCCATTAAATAAAGGTTGATTGATTGAGTTCCCCTCTAGCCATCATTTCAGTTCTGTACTGATGCTGAATAATACAAAGTATAAACAATGACGGTTGCCCTAGCAACACGTATGTTTTGCTTGCATGCAAGTTCCATTTTATCATTATTATTATTATTATTATTACTATCATTACCTGTGCATGGCACCATGCTGATGATCCGTCTGAAAGCAGGGTTTCTCCACTGTGCAGATGGGTAGCACGTTTTCCACTACATATATGAGGGGGGGAAAAAACACGTGTTTTTATCTGTAAAATGTTACCATTGGACTCTTGGAGTAATAGCCTGATATTGCTAAAAGAGATACATGTAAACAATTAAACATACCGTGCTATTGTTTTATCAAGTTGTGCCTGGCTATGGGTCTCTCTTTCGAACTCCAGCCGCTGATGCTTGGGTGGAGAGGGTGTGTGCTCGCTGCTGTGACTCTCGGTCTCGGATGCTGCGTTAGCTACCTTAGCTGCTAACTTTGTCGAAGCATGCCGCTTCTCCAGGTGATTCAGAAGGTAGCTGTTGCTGTTGTTCGCCGTAGAAAGTATTTTTGAACCGGGACACAGTCTACAAGTTACCGAAATGTTGTTTTTCCCTTTGCTCTCCAGTTGAAAATAATGTGAATACCTCCACGAGGAGAAACTTATCTTCACCTTCTCATTCGCCATCATGCCGACCTGTCCAGTCCGCTAGAGGGCGACAAGTGCTTTGTTTTTCAATTCAATTAAACTTCATTGATCGCTAAAATGTTATGGGAACTGTGTGCTGTTGTAAAACCTCACCAAAAGGAACGGAGTAACGCAGCGTTTGGTAACGTAAACAGAGTTACTGAATTTGAATTTTTTTCATTTTTGTTTTTTTAAATTTAAACAACGCGTTACATTATTAGTTACTGAACAAAGTAACGGCGTTACTAATAACGCGTTACTACACAACAGTTGTTTATCCTGAAATTGATCCTTGTCTGTTTGAATGGATTAGAAACTGGAAACAGACTAAAATGTGACCTTTCTGTTGATGTGCTCACGGTGACGATCAGTCTTATTTGACTTTTTCCTCACTGTCACAGTCATCAGTGAACATGTTTGTCTGATCCATATATCCAGCCTCTTCATTCTGGAAACAAAAAAAAATAATCCTATTCCTATATATTATAGTTATGACTAGGCATTTTCAGCATTCCATCTGATCAATATCGACAAAAATAGTATTGCAGTTATAATTAATGAATGAATTAAAGACCCGGTGCAAACTGATCTACTTCACATATGACCGTGAACTACATTTAATAAATGTGAATACAATTATAATAGCACAAACTTAAATGTCCTGTGTATAAGGATTCGTGACATCCTATCCCATACTTTTCCTACAGTGGCCTTTACATACCAGAAATGATCTATTTCGTTTGCATAGTAAGCTTCCGCTTCAAAGGGCACACTTTGGCTGGTTAGTGTGTTTGGACTCCTGTGATGACAGCCTGGAGAAAGTAAGGCCCTTGACTTCAGCACATAAAAAAGTCTTATTCTACAGTGACAGAAACAAAGACAACTTTTATTAAAAAGCAATTTTACTGCACCTTTAATGGGAGACACAGGGGATGTGGAGGAAGGAAGCATTCATATACTATACTCAGTATATGATAAAAAAAAAAGGTGACTTCAGTGTCTACCTAACTCTCCATATAGTTCAACCATAGAAACTTTAAGAAGCCGAAAATACAAATAGAACTTGACTGTAACTGTGTTTATCGTTTGAATGTTTGTTACAATGGTTTTGAAACAGTTTAAGGACTGTAAATTGGAAAAGAGAGAAGTTAGATTTAGATTTCATAAAACCGGAACTGAACTTGAACCCTGACATTATGGCTACAATGTGTCCACTCAAACCTGCAACAAGTCACATTTGCTCTTGTTCAATGATACCGGTGAACTCTGAAGAAGGATTTCTAATCTACAAATAACCGTAACTTCAGATCAGTTATAATAGCCTATGTTATATAATTTCATACAAATATGATTAGATTGTTTTGTTTTTCAAGATATTAGAAATGAAAACTAACTTGGACTTGTGGACCTACAAGTCAGGACCTGTGGCGTATGCTGTAATGTCAAATATGTCAAATATTGAAGCGCTTTTAGTAAACTTGTAATGCTGGTGTTTGTTTTCAAACTGTCTCCTACTTATTAATCCACCAGTTACATGATATACAAGTTAATGTATTTATTTATTTAATTCCAATGTTCACTTTCTTTGAAGGTTTTTTTTTTTGTCAATCTCAATTCCTGAGCGAAATATCTTTCTCTTTAAAATGCTCCACCATTGTGTGTTTAAAAGCCACACATACACACGCACATGCAGTAACAGCATATCAGTGACTTTTTGAAATGTCACTGGAAATAAAATGTGATGGATGCATTTTGGTAGACATGCATTAATTGGGTTCCTGAATGTCAACTAACACAAGAAAACTGGAGGGAATAAAAAGTGGAACGCTGCTGATGCTACTGTTCAGGGATTTTCACACAAATTCCCATAAAATCAAATCATGTAATACAGTTTTACATTTCTGCTCAACATTTATAATTCTCATTATCAGGTCTTCTCTCCATCACTTCCATCAGTACTCCTAAAAACGCAAATATAAAAATATACTGCAGATTAAAAAAGAGCATTTTATTGAGCAGTGGCAGTAAAGAACTGTTGTACGGGGGAAGTTGCACAGGGGGAGTGGAAATTGTCATGCTGCGTAAGAAGGAAGAGAAATAGTGCTACTTGGAAGATCCTGTTTTCAGATGAAGGAAGTGGCATAATAATAATGTTACATTATTTTTGTTCATGGAGACTAAACAGAGACAGGATATTAACAAAACATAAAATCACTGTGAGTTACACAGTGCAGCTTTAAAGTTCCTGCATCAACAAAATATGTAACAACAGAGAAGTTCATCCTTTTGGATTTACAGTACTTGCAAGAGAGAGCAATAAAAACCCACACACACACACTGACTCCATCTATCTTCAGCTCTGTTTGCATATTTCCATTTGGTGAATTCCTCTTCACGTGTCGCCTCTCATTTCTCTTTGTGCTTCCTGAACAGTGCATACAAGACCTTCATGGTGGCAGCAGCATCCTGAGAGACAATATCTGTCAGGCGAGCCACAGAGAACATGAAGTGAATATTTTTAATGCACCATCAGCCTTCAACCACCGAGCCAGTGAGGCAGTGAGAATATGAGGATGCATTACCGTCACTTGCTAACAACATTAGCTAAATACTATTCTCATAACCCAGCCTTGCAGGTCATAGATCAGAAGGACTAAAAACAACTTTAAATGGAAATCTAATCAATAAGTCCTTGGTGAGATGGGATCCCAACAAAATTGTTCTCAGTTGTGAGATGAACTAACTGAATGAATGTGACATAAAGATCGACTCCACGACCGGCAAAACCTAATTAATGCATGCAGCGCGCTCCCGTTTTAGACCCTGCGTGCTGGGATCCCTCATTCTATCACAGCAATTATGTCAGTAATTAAAAAGACACTATAATGGAATTAAATTCATCATTTGCTCCTGGCGTAGATTAATTGTGCTGCTCCTTGCATTAACAGTTATTGTGTTGGGGATTTATTTTACAATAGCTGGCTGTATGGCTGGCAGGAAACGCTGTGGGTTGTATTTGGTTGTTGTGAACGGGGAAATTGACGCTGAGAGAGAATATAGAGCACTCTGTCAGTAATGGATCTGTGGGGAAGAGAAGTAGGTCCATTTAATATTGATTTATTCGCACACTTAGACAAGTGAGTAACTCACAATCACTCCTTTTTTATTCCTGAACTGTTTTAGTCGACATGACCACCCAACTTTACAGCCACATGTGTTTTTTGAAACCCTTTGATTCCTGATAACACGACTGTAGGGAATCATCATTGATACTGGATGATAAGGTTTGTCTCACATAGGCTGTTTTTTTCACTTTGTTTTCCAATTGTGCCTTAAACATTGTTTTACTTTACTTCAAACAAAAAAGAACTTTTCCTAAACTAATATTTGCTAATTAACCAAATAATGATGATTCAATAATAACATATTGTAGTAATGATTGATATGTCCGTATGTTCATCAGAGCAAAGGGACAAACTGAATACTTAGCAAATGACAGAATTCATACTTTTCTTTTAAAAAGGGATTTTAATACAGTGAGTTTGGCGTGCAGGTAAAAAGAGATTTTTCTTCAAGCAGAGTTGGAAAAGAAAGCATTCTCCTTATGATATGTGAATGTTTCAGTGCACAGATACAATCAGAATGTGTGATAATTGTGTTATTGGATCTTTGTCACACACACACACTCTCACAGCTTTAAGGACTCTACACTGACTTCCATTTATTTGGACAGCATAACCAAAGCTCTAGTATATATCTATATATATATATATAGATATATACTGTACATATATAGACTATTAATATTAATTGGTATATATATATACACACACAGAGTAACAACATACAGTTTCCAGCTGTAGTGGTGAATCCCTGTTTCTATCAGTGGACATTGTCCCCTTGACACCATGTTCCTCTCTAAATGAAAGATGATGACCTCAAACGGAGCCAATCATCCACAAAGATACTCATCATGTCATGACTTGTGCTCATTTATATTCCGCAAGCAATTTCACCTTTTTCCTCCAAGACACAGTCAGAGCGTGGAACAGCTGAGATGGAGTCAAGCTACTGCAGCGATGCTGCTCGTCACCGTACAAACAAACAAATCCTGGCACTTCCCTGTCATTCTGATAAATGTGCTTCATGGAGGACATCGTCTGAATTAGTTTGACATTGCCTTCTTGGAGCTCCACCAGGTTTACATTTAAAATCATTTCAGTGCAGACCTTCTGCTGTTGTTTTACCATGGTGTGTGCCTGGTGTTTTAATGTGAGTACAAATCTGCAGTATTAGTATTAGTATTAGTAAGAAGAGCTCACCTTGTGGGTTCACGCTGGACAAATGTAGGCCTACATCACTCAGGAGGTCCAGGGCCAAGGTCACATTGTGAAGCTGTGGGATCGAAGAGCCAAACATGTCAAACACAAAATCAGTTTATCACATTTTTATTTCAATAATTCAGCACAGAATTGTATTTTCCAGTGACTCATGTCTTGTTATCGCTAATCTGAGTGACCTCCAGACGTGAAAGTGGCATCAATCTTGTTTTCTACCTTTGTTTTTGGAAAGAAGGAAAGTAAATTTTGTCCTTTAAACACATGAAATAATACATTTATTTTAATTATTTGTCAATTTATGAGGTGCAGTGAAATCATGTGATAGATATCAAAACATTTATGCTATAGTACATAGCATAATAGACTGCCATAGCAAAACTTAATAGGAGGTAACATTGAGCTATTATATTTCATTTCAATGCGAAATAAACCACATATATTATAACTCTATTACTGTTTTTGGTTGAGGTTTCACTCTGAATATATGGCAATAGAATCCAGTGTGTATAACAATGGAATATGAATGGCACATAAATATATAATGTGTTTATTTCTGAAGCGTTTTAGTGTTTAAGATTTTAAGGAAGGTCTAATGAGGACAGTGTCACAGTGTATCTGCACAAACCTCATGAGCTCATCATATTTGGATGAGGAGTTATAACTCTTTCATAGACTCACCAAAGATTTCAAGAAAGCCGTGACACAGTCACAATTATGCATTTGTTATCATGGGAAATGTAAAATAATCATTTACTCATACAGTTTATTGTATTAGGTTTCAGTGCTTTAGCTCATTATAACTGATGGAAATTAATTAAAATTAGCATTGCATTCTTTTGAATTTGATTAATGTAGCCTGAATGGATTGTTTGTTCTTTAATTATTTTTTACAACACAAATAAATCCCCCTTAATGCATGAGAATATATCAAATAAAAACACAAGTGTGTCGCTCTAATAATACCATCTCAGAGTGATTGACAGGGGTCAAGCTGAATTCACAGAGCGGGATGAAGAAGCCTTCCAACTGTCCGATCAACAGCAGCAGGATGACACCGTCCGCAAACTAGAGAGAAAAGCCAGGAGGTGACGACATCTCAGGGGAACTCATTAATGACTCATTCTCTCTTTTTTTTTTTGTGCTCCAAAGCTGATGAGCTCTTTTAACCTGTTTGTCCATATCAGTCACCTGCAGACCCACGGTTGACATATTCTGGTTGACAAAGTGCAAAATGGCCTGAAAATGAAAATGAAAAAAAAAGAAATTGAAACAAAACATGCTGTTATTTAGCTGAAAGTATGAACTGTTCCACTTTTAATCAGAACCTGGCAAATTTTGCTCCAGTCAGCAGGGCGAAGAGTGATAACATCAGACCTAATGAAAACAGACGCGCTCTGATTCTGCACTCCAGATGACAGCCTTTGAGTGAGCACTCAGGCAATTAGACTATTAACATTAATTAGCAAAAACAACAGAAAATTCATTAGCAAGTATGTTAATAAATGATTGTCAGAGTCACTTTGGCACTCCAAGGTAAGATAAGATAAGATAGTTAAATAGAATATACATTATAGACAGTTACCAGAATATATACAGTATGGGCTTGATGTTAGGCCCATACAAGATTAGATTTACAAAAACTCCTACATTGGATGGACACCCTGCCTGCTTGGATGTACAAGAAAAAGACATTTTCCCACCATCACTGTGTTCTGTCTTATTACCCTCCCCTTAACATCTGTAGCAATTAACCCTTTGTGTCTCATTTGCTAAAAAATACGGAACTAATTTAGGAATTACTCGGATTGACCCTGCTGCTTAATAAATCACAACTTTAACTTAAGTACAGATGACATGGCATTCAAAATCTAGCACATTAACGATAAAACCAACCAGTTTCCAAATGAGATGCTTTGTAAAGACGGTTGTAAACAAGTGTCTGACATACTGATGCTTTTTACTACTATATAACATATCTATATAATAATGAGCTTCAAACATTCTCTAAAATGACCACTTGACTAATTTACCCACACCCTCTACGTCCACATTCACTGGCACGTGTGTTGTAAGTACAGGTTAAGTGGACAGACAGATATTTATTTCCCGTCTTGTCGATGAGTGTTGCTGCTGTTGAGAGTTAACACTTTAGAACTTCACTCCTCGTTATTATACCTTCTTTACTGTGTTGACCTTGTGAGCCTCAAGCTTCAGCAGCTGCTCAATGGGATCGTCTTCTGTGTGACCAGACCAACAGGAAAATGTGTTAAGTCATTGTTGGCTGTTTGGATGACATTCAAGATGTTAACAGCGACTCAGCCTCTGACCACTCTTACTCACTTTCAGTACTGCTGGAGGAGTCTGAGCCTGTGTTGCTGTTGAAGAAGCCAAAAATACATGAGGAGAACATTCATTTATTTCCCCCCACGGGTCCACAGAATGTCACGTGAGAGAAATCTACTCACTTATCCTCTGTTAGGACCTCTGTCTGCACGGTGGATTTGATTCCACTGCTACTGACCTGTAAATTTAACATTTAAGAGAACAACCAATTTAAGTACAAGACGTGTTCAAGGCAGAATGAGAGCAGGGAACTGGAGCTCAAACTCACCTCCACTGTCACAACTTCAACCTTCACATTTGACGGCAAATCCAATTCACGCTGGAAACGTCTCACCATGGCAACCAGCAAATGAATAGTAGCCAGAAGGTCTTTGTTGTGGATGACTGACAGATGAATGGCAGAAAACACAAAAATTTGAATTCAACACCACCAAGTGTACACGTCAATTCAATTTAAAAGAGCTATAAATAACAATCCATAAAGTGTTTCCTGTTATTGATAACCTTTAAATGTTTAAACTGTAACAGGACATCCTTGTATGGTTGTTTTCATTATAAGGGAGTTTGAAAAGCAGTACTGCAGTAGTGAAATCCAGTTTAGCTGTTACACTTCCCTTCAGTTGGTCTCACAATTAAGTTATTATTTATGCTACTAAGTGTTGCTGCAGCTTAGCAAGAATCCGACTGTGATTGCTTATAATAACACAGTTAAACAACAATATAATTGTCATTTTGGCACTTTCTTATGATGGCAGATCAGTTAGAAATAGTGGTAAATTAATTAAGTGACTGATTAAATTAAGTGACTCATTGTCAACTAAGTCGACACGTTGTGTTATTATGTCCGCCACAGATCACTGACTGGATGAAATCTGATTGTTGCAATACTTTCTGAATGACTACTTACGAGTGATTAAGCCTGGATATATAATCAGGTTATTTTATGTCCTAGATGAGTGACTAGACACCAGGCTATCACTATGACATGGTCTTTTTTGTTTCCATAACTCAGCACTGTACCAGATAATCTTCTGAGACATAATTACGGCAGAGCCTCTTCATTTCCGCAACCTTTGTCTTAAATCCCTGGAAGCTAATGCGGCACACTTGAGCGTGCACCAAATCCTGTTCAAGTAAGGAAGGACAGAACATTTGTTTGCTTTGTTGGTGACGGGCTGTCAGCTGCATGACTCACGCTTGGTGTTCCATTTGATCTGGCTGCTGTCCTGCAGGCCCAGTCTCTTGTCCAACTCCTCCAGAACTACTTCCAGCTTGTGTGTCTGAGCAGCACTGGTCAGCGCTATGTCCTCCACAGGCAAATGTACGTTGGCCAATCTGGCTGGAGAAAACCGATTAAAATTTGTTTGGTCAGAGCTTTGCTGAGATTAGAGCTGTCATCATAAAGGAGCTCTTGATGAGGAAGGAAAGCGTTAATTTTCAGAACCTCATTTGAATACTGAGCCAGTGGAAGTATGTTAATTATAATGTAATAGTGGGTGCGATCATCACAAATGTGTATTAACTCACACAGCAGATGATGAAGCACCAATCCATCGTACAGATCCTCCTCCAGACTCTGAACCACTATGTGCTCCGGTTTCAAAGTCCCATTGATCCAATCAACTAATGCCTAGCAAGACACAGTTCATCACACAGCCAGATACATCAAATGCTTTCATCTCCTTCCAGACATTTTTCTCCTCTCGATGTTGGAGATGAAAAACAGCGTGGACCCTGTACTTCTTTTATCTATTCTCGTACAACGACATACATACTGTGCCCCCAAAGTGTAAAAAAAAGTATTTCATTTGTTTCCCCTCCAAAGTCCAAATATAACACCGGCAAGGCTTTTTAGGTTATTCATTCATTCAGTCATTCATTCAGTCGTTCATTGCCACTTGCACAAGCAGTCGAGCTGCAATCTTTTCCAATCAAAAATGTGTTTTAAAGTCAGATCCTACTGGCTCCTCACTGCTCTATAATCCATCTCCCATCACCTCTAATAATTATGTTCATTAAACTTTCATTGATCCTTCCACCTCTCTGCCTGCATCAGATATTATTCATGCTCTATACCTCACGCACACACACACAGGCTCTGTAATGTATTTTCCCTGTCGGATTTATTTCCAGCACACTAAAGATGAATACTGTATAAGATTTAGAGACAGGCTTGGATCTGTGGATATACGTACGTACTGTATGTAACAATGTAAATGTTGAATGGGAAGCAGAGATTCAGACACAACAGAAATTAATCTTTTACCTCTTTTAGCTTTTCAAGTTTGGGGTCTTTTAAAGATGTCGGCTGAATGAGCTTCCTCCTCTCTCCTGTGTGAATATAAACAAACGATTATCAATATCTTATTAACTTATTACTCAAAATGAAAACTAAGTAGCTGTTTTCTTCATGATGATGCCGTATTATTAATTTTGCTGCACGCGCTAACTATAGATTATGCTGAAATATGAATGTTGTCATTACTGAGAAAGAATCACCGGAATCTGGAGTGTTTTAGCCTCTTTGACTTCACTGTTCTGATTTTAAAGGACATTATTTCCTCATACTCTCAACAAAGCTGATTCCACATCCAAACACCACAAAATGGCACACATTTAAATTTACTGTGTAGCTTATGAAAACAGTGGAGGAGTGAGCAACTAAATTGTCATATATTTTCCCCAGGAGGTGATACAGATTGTTGGAATTCAACTTGTAGATGCCCCGAAAACACAACTTCAAATGGATGCTAGTGTTGCTTAGTGTCTGATGGATGTGTGATGTATAACGACACAAAGTGATGCTAAAACAAAAATACACCCAGTGACCTTAGGTGCACTGAACTAATTCACTCTTTCAGACCAGATCTACACCTTAATGGTGGTTAAACAGTTCAGTACTGTTGAGTTGAAAAGCACTAAGTTGTTTTCTCATGGGTGTGTCTAAGTATTTAGTTTATTCCAATGTTATTGGTTCATATCCATGTTAACAGTAGACTTAAGTTTGGAAAAGTTGCAAATTCTAAAACATAAAAGTGTAATGTGTCCACTCCAAATGTGTAACACAGGTCAAACAGACAAAATGAGGGATTTCACAGTGTGTGTAACAACTCGTTAATTGCATACATACCCTGGAAAGACTCGGTGTCCACACTGCACTCCTCTTTGTGATACTCAAAGATGTCAGCCTCCATCTTCAAGTTAATCTGTAACAACACCTGTAGAACTCAATACAAAGCACCTCACTGATCACACACCTCTTACATCATCATTCTCTCTCTAGACATGGCTTTGTGGTATTTCTTGCACCTTACTGCTGCAGGGGAGTTACGCACTCACCGACCAGCAGTGGGAGCACTCATTGCAATGACACTAAATCCTGTGCCTCCAATACATTTAGATACAAACAAAAGCTGTCTCTGCACTTGCGGAGTGGAGTTGTGTGTGCTCTGAAAAGATACTTTTTACGACGGAGGGTGTTAGAAGGCTCGAAAAACAGAGAGCGATAACTGAAGTGGATGAAGACGGAAGGCATTAAGTCTCCTCACTTCCTTTTCTCTTTTTTTTGTTTCCAGCAGAGCACTCAGCACAAAACAGATCAAGTGCAGTGCTGTTAATATACCCACAGATTTACAAGGCAGCAACTGTCCCTCTGAACATTTTGAATCCTAGTCTGTGATAAGACACGGCATACACAAACTAGCCTGTGCATGACCTGGAGCATGTCGATATTATTGTCTCTGTTTTATGTATGTGTATGTGTGTGTGTGTGTGTGTGTGTGTGTGTGTGTGTGTGTGTGTGTGTGTGTGTGTGGTTTGCTTTTCCTGAAGTTGTGTGTAACTTTCAAACGAGGTCGTAAATAACAAGTCTTTTTCAATAAACTTACCTGAAGCACTCCGAGAGCAACTTGACAGAATCAGGTGAGCGTGGCTGAACTGAGTTCCTTAAATGTTGTCTAATCCACAATCTGTCAAAGAAGCACTATAGGAGGTGGAAGGCTGCATTCAAAGTGAACAGAAGCTATTGTGATTTCTAGCAGTGCAGAATAAGTCTTGACTGCACTCAATTTCAAACTGTTGCTTGGATAGAAAATAACACATCGCAGGCTCAAAAAGGAAGACAAGCACAAATAAGAGGATGTGGCAGAATAGACGGTGGCACTTCCTCTTTCCGATACTGGCTTTGTCGCTGTGTTTTCTGATAAGGGTTGTAGTCGCTGAGGCATACTGCATTTGAGACTTTGATAATAGGTATTTGTCAAGCAGAAGCGGACAAGGAGAACAAGGGGGACTCTTGCGTGAAAATCACAATTCAGGAGGTGCAGAGAGAAACGTGATACTTGGAGGTCTCAGCCACTCAGTCTTGACTCACACGTCTCCATCTGTGACCAGCTAGATCAATTTGTTGTTGCCTGGTCTCCAGCCCCGTGTTACACAACAAATACACCCACAACAAAGGGAAGAAACAGAGAAAGAAAAAAACGGGCTCTGAATGTGCACTGCATGGCCTTGTTAAAGATGAGAAAGAGAAAAAGGACCACCCATCTGCTATATAAGGGGGCAATTTGGGGGATGTGGAAGGTTACCATAGCAACAAAGGAAAGAGACAAGAAAATAAAGGCTTACAATAAGCCAAGTAATTCCTTTAGCTAAACCCAAATTGTAGGAATTGCCAGTTCAAAAGCCAATCTCTCAAAAAGCCAAAGCAAATATAACCTGTCTGAATCTATCAAGCAAGTAAAAGATAAAATGAAATTCTCACGCTCGGTTTGATCCCAGGTATTTATTTTTTGATAGGCAAGATGAGAAAATGAGCAGAGGTGACCAATTCACCGCAGACACAGTCTCGATTGACTTTTCCACTCTTAATAATTTAGATTGGCTCTAAAATACATACATTTTTACATCTTAGCAGAACTCAAGATGGCACTGTGGGCCCAGGCTTCCTGAGGGACTTCAAGTAGAGTATGTGAAAGGACGGTCAGTAAGGATAATCTAACTGCTGCTCTCCATGGACTGTGACAGCACGCTGCACTTAAGGCTAAAGGGAACAGCAGCAGCTTGTAAATACGGCCTATAATGTGGTCGTTCATGGTAGTTGGTCACAGTTACTTCAAGAGGTGATTATAGTTTAAATCCCACAGCTATGACAAGAATAACCAAAGCATTCTTCATATGTTCTGTTATAGACCACACTTGTTCACACTTCTTAAAGGATTTCGTAGCAGTGTGTGGGGCCGTGGGTTTACTGTGGGCCAGTGTGGACAAGTCAAATGCACTTTAATGCCATGTGGCCTCAGCAAGTTCAGTTCAGTTGAGTTTATCAGGAGGCTGGTGATGACAATGGTGGTATGAGAGTAGAAAATGTTATTTCTGACTGAACAAACCAATCTACTAGTATGAATCACAATGAACTGACCCATCTATACACATGTATGCGTTTTCCTGTATGTCTATAGTAGAATAAAAGTACTGACCCATGTGAAAGCAACAGTCATTTATTCATCATTTTCAACAAACAACTATTCACTCCCACATTCATTCCTATGGTCAATTTAGAATTTCCATTATACAAATCCCTCATCTGCTTTTCTTTGGACTGTGGGAGGAAGTCAGATTACCTGGAGAAAACCCATGCACACACAGAAAAGCCCTCAGCCGAAACACCTACAGGTGGTAGAGGCGTAGATATCAATTTCGGTTGGTTGGTCAAACAAGGATCCAAAATCAGTGACCTTCTTACTGTGAAGTAACAATATGAGCCATCACACCACCGCCCCAGCTATATTATCAGAAGATAAAAATGTTATATTAAAAAAAAATTCACTCAATCCATGGCTTTGACTCACTGCACTGTCCCTTAATATCACTCTCTAGCTCAGTCTGCTGCAGCTCTCATTAATCCTTTTTATAGAGTCCGTTAAATACAAAAATGCTGCGCCATTATTGAGCCTTGCTATTTTGTATGGAAGATAAAGAGTCAGAGTGGAGCTATTGTTGTTCTGCTTTTAAGAAGCCATGGAACCAAACCACTGCAGTGTTACACTTACTATTCCAGAGCATCAGCATGCTTTCTAAAAATTACACATACAGTAGATGCTGCACTACACTGATTTTGTTTGGTGGAGTGTAAAAAAGAAAAAAAGGTAGCATAATGATGACAATAAAGTGTTTTAAAAATCATAAACAAACAACAGGAACTATCCTCAAGGAGCTCAAATTAATCTCAAAATGCAGATTTAGTTCCCGTATTAATTAAGATTCTCGGTGCTGGGTGGGAAATGTCCTGATGTGAAAAAACCCTAAAAGTAAATCATTAGTGTATAGTATACTTCACACTTGGGCAATCTTTGTTTTAGTCAGTCAGTTTCAGTTAGATGCTATGAAATGTCAGTCAAGGCACAGCATTTAAAGCAGAAGCTAAAATGTGGCTGTTGCTTTAATAATTTAAAATGCATTAATGACGTTCTATGAGGTCATTAGTCTGAAACATTATATTCAGTATTGAGTCAAAATCCTCTGTCTTGAACTCAGTTTTAATATTTCCATTTTTAAATCCTATGACTCAAAAACTCTAGTATTACTACTAACAAATGCAATTATACTGCAAATCCGTCAGTTGTAATGTTCTGTTATATTGTGCAGATATAACAAATTAGATTTGAAGTGTTTTGAAAACTTTAGTGGTGTGTTTTTGTTACTTTCAAAAAGAGATGAAAGAGAGTAAATTGATATTATGTCCCAACATGTAATCCATTCTTTTAATATGTATACAAAGCATTTTAGACACTATATAATATATATAATCGCATTTTTAACTTTCTTAAATAATCTGGAGGATACGCAACTGAAGTTGAGACAAATGATTCCAGTTTTAAACTTTTGCCCTTGTTTCATTTTGCAGGGTTTCCTGTAATTAAAGATGGAATAAATACACTCTTTTGTGGCACATTATGGCACATTATGACTTCAGTCCCAGTTCTTCTCCTCCAGTATCCAGACATACTGTAAAGCATAATATCAGCAGAGGCACAAGACAGTGTTCAGAGTAATATCAGCAGCTGGAACTGCAAAAGTTCACTCAGAGTTTTTGTAGTTGGTAAACAGGTTGTACAGAACCCGGAGCGTGGACTTGAGGTTCAGGTTGACGACATCTATAAAACAAACAGTGGAGAAAAAAGAACAGAGCTTATTCAGGTTTGCCAAACTTTAAATGCTTTGAGGAAGTTTCTGGAAGAATATTTAGACCTTTCACATAATACAAAATTGGGTCCTTGGAAAACTGGGTCACAAAAGTAAAATCTAATTTACAATACAAAGCAGCCTCTTTTATTATTGCTGTTGGACTACTTTCCAACAGAATAATAATAATCATAACAACAATACACTTTGTTTATCTAACAGTGCTTGTAAAAGTGCTAGATAAATCAAATATTACAAGGCATTTTGCCTGGTAAGGAAAGAAAGACAGAAGACAGTTGGGGGGGACAGAGAGGGGGAAAGAAAAATAAGAGGGGGACTAATAAGGAGAGATAAGAGACGGGGACAACAAATCAACATATCAACAATGAAACCCTGCAACAAATACACAAACAATACAAATAGGCAACCGAGAACAGGAACAACAGAACTAAGGCTCCACAATGAAACAAAAAAGTTAAAAATGGCACAAGGAAATATGGGGGACAGGAAAGAGGAGGGGAGAGAAAGAGGGACAGAGGAGACAGAGCAGGGGTATGAGAGAGAGGGAGAGAATAAATAAAATGCTATTTGTAAGTCTGAAAATGACACAGAGTTTGTTCAAAAATAGTTCCCAAGGATTTACATATAATTAACCTATGATGTATTACGTCTTACCAGTAGAGATTTAAAGTATAAAAACACAGCAGTTTTTTTTTTGTTTTTTTTTACCTCAGTGCCTTCTTATTGTAATTTATCATTTAATTTAGGTCAATTTTAATATAGCCACCCTTTGTTAGATCTGTGCTTTATCATCTAGGGATCTCTCCTTTCATTTGTCATGAACCCACAGATGCACACAATGTTAATCACAATATACACATTTTATTTTATAGGTGTGAAACTATAAATAACTGTAATGACTTCAGTTACTGAAGTACTGTACTATTGTACAGTTAATCAACAGTTGATATAAAAGCATGGCATAGAAAATATGGAAAATAAAATGTCAAACAGCGCAATATCACAAGATGAACTATATCCTTACTTGAAAACACTTGAGAGAACAAGTGTTATTAACTATAACTGTGATTACCATTATGGCAAACATCACAAGAAGTCCATGTGTTATATATAAATGGAACAATCTGGACTAGTGGAGGTGAAGGCTGAATAAACTCACCATTTATCCAGTTTACAGTGTAAAGGTAAGGTAAGGTTTCCATCTACTGGACAACCTTTAATATGACTGCTACTGTGTGTCATTGCCTTGATCAGAAGGAGACTAATAAATCTCTGTCAGTTTCCATGAAGTCTTCTCTGGAAATATTTAGATATTTTAAGTTTTGTGTCAGATTTAGTATATCTCGGTCATGTAAGTACCTTCTGGTCTGGCTTTGGGTTTCTTCAGGCCTCCGTCCTGCATCAGCTCAAAGGCAAATGCCACATTGTGGACCTGGGGAGCAAATTAAATATTCTGTCAAACTGATAAAATCCATTTTGACCAACACATTTTACTGAACGAGGGGGAAATCACCTTCTGTTCAAAGCTCTCAGGGGTGAGGAAGAAGTTGTACAGAGGGACAAAGTAGTTTTCTAGCAACCCCATCAGTAATATCAGGTACACCCCATCAGCAAACTGGAAACACACAGAAGAGAGAAGTTGGCAATGCAAATGGCAGGAGGGTCAAAGTTATATCAGTGACAGCACAAGTCTTTAATTCAAACATTCATTCTTGTACCTGAGATTCCAGCTCAGTAACTTCCAGGTTCAGCTTGTTCAGGTGTTTGTTCACAAATGTGATGAGTGACTGGTAACATGACAGACAGAAAGGTTATTAATAAGTCAGTATTATAATCAAATCTCAACTAGGTCATAGAATCCGTGTGTGTTTTTTTTACCGTTTTTACAACATTGAGTTTATCCGGTGCATGATCCAACAGGGTGTCGAAGGCGTCCCTCTCTGCTGTAAAGAGACAGGATTCAAAAGAAATATTTTAGATATTTTTTTTTAAGAATTGTCAAGGTGTTAACTTAGCTAACTTAGCTTAGCATTAAAAACTAAAAAAACAAGGGCAGCCAACCACAGGTTGCTAGCATAGCTCTGTCCACAAATTCAAGAAAAACATGCACCAACAGTTCTCTAGCTTACACATAAATAACCTTTTCATTTAAATTGTAAAATTGTAAAAGCATCAACTTCAAACTTCATCAAGCTTTGAGTCTGTCTGGTCTTGGTGGTAAGCTAAGCTAAACAGACACCAAAATGTAGCCCCATGTCATTGCATGGTAAATACACTGAAAGCACACATACAACTGAGAGAGTCTTGTTCCTAAACAGTAATAATAGTGTATATACGCGCACAAAATCAATATATTAAGCCAGTGTTTCCCAATCTTGGTCCTCAGGGACCACTGCCCTGCATGTTTAATGTCGCCCTGTTCTAACATACCTGATTCAAATGAATGGATCGTTACCAGGCTTTTGCTGCGCTTGATGATGAGCATTTGAGTTAGGTGTGTTGGATGATTTATTTTACAGTGGAATTATTGATTTTTTTGTTATTTTCCTGGCCCATTTGTTCATCCAACGTATAACTGTCAAGCTGCAATTATCACAAAGTAGCACATACAGTGACAATATTGAATATTTAAGATGGGAATGTTGGAGTAGCATCTCTGGTTTTGTAATGCCATGAGCCTGGTACTGACCTATCACTCAATGGGAAGTCAAATGCATATAAACTACTACTGAATATTCTTTAAAGCACATGGACAAAGAAATGTGTGTGGTTGAGACTCACCAAATCGTCCCATCATCATCCTGAAAAACAAAAGAATTGAGACTGAATTTAAAAAAAAAAAAAAAAATTGTTTGTTTGTGTTGCGTTAACCACCCTCCCAAGATTCAGTGTCAGTCAATGTACAGGACACTACTTGCTAACACATAGGAAACAGCTGTCAGCTCTTACTCTGTGGTGCTCGTCAGCTCTTTGGAGACTAGAGCTGTCTGCAGGATTCCCTCTCGTTTCTGCTCAAATTACAGAGAATAACTACAGTTATTGAACAGAAAGATGACACTAATATCAAATATAGGCATTACGTTATCACTACAATGGGTTAGCTTTAGAAGATTGTTTTGTGTTTGTTTCATACAGGTTGTTTCAATGTCCCAATGTGTTTTTGTCATGTTATATTCTTACATGTTGTTAAAGCTGCAAATAGTCAGAATCCTTTTAATGTCAATGAGGATTTCCTGGTTAAATAAAGACATATCTGTACCATACAACATTAGTGCACATAATGATTATGGATATTTTACCTTGACCACGACCACTTGTACAGACACGTGCTCAGGAAGTCGAATAGGGGCCTGAAAGTGCATCGCGAGCGCCACCAACAGATGAACAATAGCCACCAGGTTCTTTGAATGGATCGCTGTAACAGTAAATCATCATTTTAAATCATCAGCTCTTTCACACAAAAAATTATACATAATGATGTGTAAGGAATTTTGTCAATGTGAAATGTAACTGTGCTTTGGAAGAGACAAAAGAATGGAAAAGATGCAGCTCAGCAGTTAATGACGAATGAATTCATGCAAATCAAGAGTTAGAGTTACTCAGAACTCGGCTTCAGATTATAAAATTACCATTTTTAATGAGTTTGTATACGGACGATGACGGGGTTGACAAAAGGTAGTACTATAAAAATAGCAGGAGCCAGAAGTGAAAGTTCACTTAATTCCTCTTCCATACTAACTTACAGTTGATGGAACTATACACGTACTTTTCCATACATACGTAGGTCCATCATGACAAAACAATGCACAAAACATAATTTTCTACAAAAAACAAAATAAAAAAACTGGGATTAAATAGGGTGGCCTTCACCTAAACTGATCAGATCAATAAATTAATCAATTATTTGTAGAGTCTCATCTGTCCATGTAAGGAATAGATAACAATAACTGGGTAAACTGTGAAGCCTCCAATTTCACAATTACCATCCCAAGTCAATACAATGTTAGAAAGATGGCACAATTATATTATGGGAAATTCAGTAATTGCTCTTGGAAAAAAGCATTTGCATTCTCAATGGGATTATCCTGGTAAAATAAGGGTTAAATAAAAAGATAAAATAAAATAAAAGCACATTACTAGAGTCAACATTAAACTCACAGTCTACGCTCCATTCGCTGGTCCAGCCATGAGGCCTCAGCAGTTCATTCACGGCCTCCAAAACTGTCTGGAGCTTCTGCTTCTGGCCGATCTCTGACTGGGTCACCTCAGCCACATTCAACTTCCTGCCAGACAACTTTTCTGTCAACAGAAAGATACAAAATAATGTAAAGAGTCACAAGAAAACACTGAAGACTATCATGGATCATTTTTAGACATGATCACGCAGCATCGTCATGTCACTAAATCACACCAGCAAGAAATGTCGGTGCTTTGAAGAGAACTGCTCTGAAATAAGAAGCTCCCTTCAGGTGCAAAGGGCAAAGAAAAAAACTGCCCAGAATCTCATTTACATAAGAATGACGATAAAAGTGCTTCAAGCCTACACGTCTGAAGAGTTTGAATATGAAAAGTGTGATGGCTTCAGACAACAAAGACGGAAGACTTTGTACTGAGGAAAAGCAAGGAAGGGGATTTCAGAAACCTCATATCAAATCTCATATGCATGGGTTAAATTATACTTTAAAAAAAGGAACATACAGGTCTAATAACAAAAAGAAACTCAGAATGGGCACTGATGCAATAAAGTGGGGTTACATAAACGCTTGAAAGTTACAACAAAAAACAAAAAAAAGTACACAAAATCACACATCTGTTTTTAAAATGTCTACACTATTATTGTTATTTAACCTTTATTTAACCAACTAATTGTTATTCTTGACACTTCTCAAACATATGAAAGAAATATCAATCCTATTTTATATGTGTTACCTTTAAAGATTTAGTATAGAACACACAAAGGCAGGCAGCTAAAACAAAGACAATTTTTTTCAAGTGACATAAATAGGGGGAGACACAGATGCAAAGAGAAAAGACACAGAGGAACATGAGGGAACAGACGCATGAGCAAACTCAAGGGGGAAGCGGCATGATGCGACATGAGAAAAATGAACAGATGGAATCACAGAGTACCGTGAGCAGGGAGACATGGGGGGGCACACACATCAGCAAAACTAGACAAAGACAGAAGAAGGAGAGGAACACGATGCATAAATCAAAGTTATGACATAAAACAGAAAATAAGTCAAAGAGTCACTTAAGAGCGACAGTTTATTATTCTTGTCCGTGCTCGTGTTGACACAGTGGAGGATACGCGAGAGCAGAGAACGACAAGAAACTAACCAGTGTCAAGATAAATAATAGAGGAGTTGAAGTTAGATTCTGTGTATAAGAGTTTTTTCTTTGGTTCATAAGGAAATGGGTGGATTCTAACATTTTGCTCTATGATTTTAAAGTGAATTGAAATGTAGGTTTTAAATAAATACCAATTAAGTGTTTACTCTAATCCTTATTTGACTGCACAGAGAGTGTTGCAAAATGAAAGAACAGAATTCTGATATCTACAAATGCATCATTGACAAGGTAAATAAAATTGCAACTGACAGAATATAAACTTAATTCTTATTGGTGGTTATATTGCAGATTGTTTAAAAATAAATTATTATGGGGTTTGGTTAAGTAGTGTTGTTGATGTGTTAACTTTATCAGCCTGTTGTAACAACTAACAAACACAAGGGGGAAGCCCCTCACAATCAAAGCAGCACATTGATAACAGGGGAGACTAGACAGCTGCTGCTGGTATAAGAATGTCTGTATTTTATTTAATAAGAAAGAAAGTATGCCACATTAGTTTTGCCAGAAGTTAGAGTATAGTTAATGAATAAAGGGATATCTCTTATTTGTTCCAGGTGCCTACTTCTCGCAGGCTTTGAAGATAAGACTTACATCACATTCAGACACAAGAGAAAAAAACAACAGCATATCAGATATAAACTCCACCATGGTCTCATTCTGTAAACTATATTCTGTCAGAATACACAGGAGAGTAAACAGGAGGCTTCAGGAAAAGTTTCACTGACGGAATTATGAAATATATCCAACATTATGAAATGCACCTACATTTCCATTCTTGAGCAATACTCTTATCCACAGGGCTGCAACTAACAACTATTTTCATACCTCACCTGATTACCTGTTGATTATTTTCTTTATTGGTCAATTAGTTTAGAATACACCAACCCATCAATTAGACAATCAATTACTGATTATGTATCTGTCACAGGTGTTTGTGATTTGTCTCATTTTCTGATGTTGCATAGATGAAGACGTGATGCCAAAGAAAAAACAGTTTCTTACCAAATAACTTCTGGAGAACTTGTCCATCGTAGCAGTCCTCCTCCAGGTCTTTAACTATGATCCGGTCTTCTTCCAACTCACTGTTGATCCAGTCAATCAAGACCTGCAAACACGTCAAACTACAATGCAGCCTTTATCTGTAATGTACGTATGTAAGTCGTTAAGATTCCAATTGCTCTTGTTATAAGAAATACCACGATGCATGTACACAAAATGTAACTGCTGTCTACCTTCAATAAATCTTTGAACTTCAGATTTTCCCTCGATGTTGGGTCCAGCATGACCCTCTCAGCATTGTCCTCTGATGAGGGACAGAAGACAGTCAGTGGACATGCGAGTAGACATTTGCAATCAAAGTCATATTTTCTGTTCAAACCCTATGCACATTTATCTTCCATCTATTTGTGCACAACATTGTGTCTCTCGTAGATACAAGTATACAACCACAATGCACCATTTCAATGTAACCCACATTTACACAGTGATTCACATGGTGGCTGAGGACATTGGCGTCTCCACCCACTTTCATTTCCTGCTCCTCTACTGTCAAAGTCTCCATTAGTCAACATTATGTCACATTCATATTTCCCTGTAACCTCAGTAACCTCAGATATGAACTCAGTCTTGGTGAAGATATCAGAAAAAAACGTCAAATCATTTTAAAACCTTGAGAGATGAATAAAAGACTTCTATACCTGTGTGCATGTGTGTTTTTATGTGTGTATTCACCCAGCAGCGTGTCCTCTGGATGGATGTCAGTCCCAGTGGGAAGCATGGGAGCATTGATGGCATTCTTACCCTCCTCGTGAAGATCACTCACTAGACAGAACAAAAACAGACCAAATGAAACCATGACTGTGACTGTGGATAGAAACAAAGAAAATGAAAAATACACAGTTGACACATAGTGAGGAAGATTTGGAGTCAATTTTACTTTTAACCTGCTCTCTCATTCGAGACACCATTTAAATAATTCAAGCACCACTTTGCTGTATTTAGATTCAGTAAAATTCAAATTGACCAAAGAGAAAGGTTTCATGAGCATTTCAGTTTCAACACGAAATCTTAAAGTGTATCTGTCACTGATTTATTTCTTCTTTTTCCTTTTGCTTACCAACAGTCAGCAGTGAGGAATAAATAAGTACTTTTATTCAAGTTCTGCATTGCACACAAAACAATTCTGAGGTGTTTGTTTGTTTTTTTTTACTTTAAATTCTCTTCAGTTTTTTTGCTCCCTCTCCATTTAATTGCAGAGAGAAATATTTAATGTTTTACTCCAATACCAGTACAGATAAGAAATTATGATTCATTTTAAACCATTCAGCCCCATCTCAACCAGGTTATTGTGGTATTGCTACATGGCATACAATCTTTAAATCAAAAGACACTATAGTGCAAAAGTGTAGTCTCTTACTTACTTATTAAATTATTGAAGTTAGGTAAACTAATTCAATTCTATATTAAATTTGGTCTGAACCAGTCTAAAATAATGGAGAACTGTGTGTGACCGGTGCACTGGTGGATAAGCTTAACAACCCATGTGTTGATTCTGAGCTGCTGACAGAACTGTCATATGTCTGCCACTTCCTCAATTGTTTTTCCTCCAGCCCTGTGAGACTCTTCCCTCTCCTACACAGACTGGATTACAGGGGCAGCACTGTGTCCATACAGCTTAGTTACATAATCAAGTGCCTCAAGAATGGAGCTTCTAAATGGGATTGAACCAATTACTTGATTTTGATAATCAATGAATAGGTTTGAGTGTGTGTTTTCTGTTTTCTGGTTTCTTTGCTCCAGATAATATTTTGGTTTGTGGACATAAGACATCTGAGAAAATCATCATTCCCAGGTTCGAAAAACACTGATCAACATTTGTAACATTTTCTTATTCATTTTAGGGACAAGTCGAGAAAAGAAATTAATAAATTCTGAAAATAATCGTTAGTTGCAGCTCTACTTCTAACTGCAGTACCCTTTCGGTAATACTTTACGTTACAGTACAGTAACAATATGCTAATAGTATGGTGATTTCTCATTACCATGCTATGACCTGGATATTACTTTGAAAATAACATGGTATTATTGTTATACCATCTCCTTGTTACCACTGTTATTACTAAGCTGGAAACTGTATTAGAACTATAATGGTATTACCATGATATATCCACTCTATCACAATTTATTTTCACACACATTTTTTCCACACGTAATTTTTTCTTGGCTAATATATGTTAAAATATTCTTAAACTATGGTTGGAATTAAAATTTTGTATGACTACAGCTCATTTAAAAAGAGAAAAGACACACATTACAAATACACACAATCTATCTTTGAACAAAGTCAATTATTGCTGAGGTGCTTTCGCGTCTGACTAGACGGATACTCCAGGGATTTAAAGGCTTTCTTCCTCTAATGGCAACAGAGCTTTTATCATCCACCATTTCAATTTGCAAGACCTCCACCACCACAATCAATCATCTCAAATCTGTCATTTCATTGACCCTGCGATTTTAAAAGCCAGGGAGAATATGCAAGGGGTAACAACAATGGATTTATTTGAGTGCTTTTTCCAAATTAAATCGCGTAGAGTCCATTTTTTCAGATCGAGAATATAATGAAAGAGTTTAGAGTACAAGTACAAAGCTCGAAGAAGAGGTCCCCACAGGTTTACTATCTGATTCCGGCTTCTGGAGCGCTGGATCTCATAACAGATCAGCAGTTTGAACTGTAATTACACTGCTGTCCTGCTGCATTTCATCATAATTACACTGTTTCCTCCCTCAATGTCTATCTGACTGCATTACTGCTGCTTAGTACTGCAGGCAGCACAGAGTTTTGGCACTTCACACAGTTAAGTATAAATTAAACCATATCACTGAACTACTGCGACAGATCTATGCAGAGTGATATAGAGAAAAAAAAAATACTTTCACGGAAAAGTTCATAAATGTAACAAAACAACCAGTCAGTTCTAAACTTGACATATCACACTAACCAGCACACTTCCACCCACAGTGCACTAAGGTAACAGGTCCCACATCCTAAATTCCACATCCAGGTTCGCTAAAAAGGTCAAACATTAAAACAATACTACCTGGTTTCTTTTTCTTGGTCCCACACAGCAGCCCCGCCATGATTCAGCTATAAACCTGCAGATTCCCCCAATGGCAGAGAGCAAAGGTAGAAAACGGGGTGTATATATGTATGTACGCTGAATGTGAGTGTGTGTGTGTCTGTGTGAATCAGAGTCGGCTGGGGCTGAACAGTGGCAGGGGCATCGTCACGTGTTTATTTCTGTCACAACCCTCCACCCCACCTCTGCGGTCCAGTTACTGGAGACTCTGGGAGGTTCGTGAGTGTATGTGTTTACATGTGTGTGCTTGTGACAGGAAGAAGATATCACCAGGACACATGCGGTAGACTTCACTGACCTATGACAGGTACAGTGTCCATTAGATATCATTATTATTTTGACTTGAAAGTGTATTTTCCAGTGAAAACCTCCTATTTTATGGCATAATGTTGTCCTCATAATCACAAGAGACTGTTAAAAATCAGATGCAATCTAGTATATTCACAGCAACGAGAGAGAACAGATTCCGCCTATGACTGGAGCCTTTGCTGCAGCAGATACAATCACTCATTCTGTGGCTCACACTGTTTCCAGAAGAACATTAATTCATTAATTGAATGCAAAGCCTGCAGTTGGGAAAAGTTAGTCGAGCTAATGTCCACTTTAGTGCAAATTCATGTAAAAACCTCCATATGTACGGACACAGTGATTATTTAAGAGGAGAAATGCTCTTAGTATAATAAGACCACATCGTAAACAAACGGGAGTAAAACAGATTGAAATCGACATTTTCTTGCTTTCTACCCCTGCTCCGGGTGGGGGGGGGGGGGGGGGGGTTGTATATAGTGGCACAGGGGGAGGATATAAATAATGCTGCAGTATGGAGGAGACCGAGTGGACCTTAAATATAGCTCTAGTTATTTAGACCAACACAAGCACTGGTGATTAACAGACGCCAGGACATGACAGTGTCACCGAGTCTGTTCTACAGGAACTCCATCCATAACCATGTCATATGACACTATTTAATTATAACACCTCAGTACTTTTTATATTTATACACAGTATAATGTTATGTTGTTGTTTTTTCCAACGTTCTACTATGGTCTCAATGGTCGCTCAATATAATTATATCTGGCCCACAAAACAATTTTATTTGTCTATTTTTAACGGCCTGGCATGAAATAGCACGCATTCATACTACAAATCCCATAATGCACTGCGGAAGCTGCCCTGCAGGTCAAGACCTGTCAGTACCAACCCCTCCTCCCAGTAATCAATGGTCAGCGCTTTGTTTTCTGCTTTTCTTCCTCCTATAATCAACCAGTTTGTTCATATTTGAAATATGCTGATTTCTTCTAGAAAAACCTATTGTGGTCTGGCTGTGTAAATTAATATTTCTGATAAAAACATAGCCAGTTTTAGATGTTAAACCTGTTCGGCCCATGACTTATACCATGTATTCAATTTTGGTCCCTTGTGTGACGATTGAGTTTGACACCCCTGGTCTAACCTAAAACATTAGACCTTGGATCCCCAGAAGGACAGATTTAAACTCTGATTCCTCCCTTAATTGAAAGGAAAGAGGAACTTTAATTTTATAGTATGTAGTTTTACATAAATACAAAGCACGAGCAAAGAACTCATATGAATAAGACTGTGCCTGCATTGCCAGTTCATCTAATAAAGGATATGTTGATACAACAGCATAGATATATTGAAACAACCCTGTCTATTAAATCTTATTTTACTTCTAAAATACTTCAAATGAACAACTGCTAATATCAGAACAAATAATTTACCAGCTTATGCAAATGTTGGTAATATTTGTATTTGCATGACGATGCTTTAAAAATCTCAAACCCTTGAATTTTTTAAATATTAGTATCAGTTGCATCATAACAACATACTATACACTGTACCAAGCAATAACTCACCACAGTGAGTCAAAGGCAGCAACGATAAGAAACGTAAAGAGAGTAAAAGAGAGGAAAATAAATACACATGACTTACTATTATCAGCCAACCTCCAACAGAACCACTTCTTGAGTTATACTTTGTATTTTCAGAGTGTGATTACTGTTTACACTATGATAATATATCATGGGTGTGACTGACACTCATCCTCTCACTCCTTTTATAGCTAAAATTCGTTTTATCCGCATTATCATCCCAGCCCTGCTTTTGCTGACTGAGAGACTTGTGTCTTGTCAGAGAAACACATACTTCCTAGTTTATCAGGGTACACAGTACAGAGCCAGGCTCATGACAGGGTCTATTGTACATTGATGAAAACCTTGAGAAACATTTGTCATCCCATTCCTGAAACAACAAGTTTAGATTTTTATACTTGTTTAGATTTGATTTTACTAAAGGTTAGTGGCAGCTCACAGAGACTTTCACTGATTTTAAAAAACATTTTTAAGAAATGTTTCTTTTTAATGAACAAAGTAAATATTATACAGTCAGTGAGTAAAATGTATACTCTGCATTATAAATGTACATTTACAAATGTATTTGCTGAGAGGTGAGACACTTCCTGGCCATATACTCTCTTTATTAAGTATAAATGCACAGTTCCTCTAAAAATAAAGAAAATGGGAAATTAAGGATCCCACATGAGTGTGAGAGAGTTGAGGGAGCCTCTTATTGTTGAGAGAAAAAGAGAGGGAGGTGAAAGAAGAGAAGAGTCACAGAAAACAGAAAAAAAAGAAACACTAAAGATATTGCTGTAAACATTTCCAAAATGTAGACATTTGATGAATGTTCTCCAGCTTTTTACTTTATAATGCATACATTTTTCAAACATATATCTCTTGGGAAATGTATGATTAACTTAATTAATGTAAGTCTGTAAGTCTATAACAGAAATGGCAGAAACAGTCAGAAATGTTATGTTGTGCTCTTGTTTAAGTGGCTTCCGATATAAAAATGTTTAGGAACCACTGTCATATATGATAGCAAATAATAAGACTGTATAGGTTTTGGACAGATGGTTTGATAGTTGGGTTCAAACAGATTCCTGAGTTTTTCAAAACTTTAATTTTAATGTGGAAATTATATTTTTTGTGGAAACGTGCAAACGCAATCACAGTATTTTAATTTAAGTAAATTGATTACAACTGATGTGATGTAATTACATCAGTGTATTTCGCCCCCTCCCAAAAAATATTACCAGCTGCCACTGCTAAATGTGTAGTTATGAGGACCTTGACAGAGTTTAAGTCCCTTCTCCAAGTGAAGCAACTTTTCCAGTGACAACTCACCTCTGTTGAGTGTTCCCCTTCAACGTGTATAAAAGACCACACCCAGGACTAACAGGAAGCACAACAACAGCTGCATGTGAGGCCACACACTATGCTCCATTAGCAGCACTGACTTCCTACTACTGTTTTATGCTACTGTGCACTCTAATCCCACAATTATTAGATTGTCTCTGACCTGTGTTTCATCAGTGTTTAAATCCACTTTGACACTGAGGTCATGTTGGATTAGGTTCTGTCCATCAACACTAAATTATCATCATGCCATGTAAATTGGCAAAATTAAAATCTGGGGATCACAAGGAGAGCAGTTCATTTCCGGTATTGGTAAGACAAATTAAGATTTGTACAAGAAAGAACTCCTGATTTATCTCTTATCACTGTTATATCTACACAATTTTTTTTCTGATCTTAGCAGCATGATGGTTACATTATATTTTACGATGATTAATGGTGAACACAGGGCTGCAGCTAATTTGGCTGACTGGCTGATTTATGCCTAAGAGAAGATTAAGATCTTTAGTATTAAAAATTGTATAAGAAAGGGTGACAGCTAATGGTGTCAGGGAAAACTTTAAAAGAAATCAGGGAACTATGGTGGCATTCACTTCTCAGAAAGAATATTGTTCTCCTTTGTTTGCATGTTTTTTTCTGCTCAGGCTGCTGCAGGAGCATACCTTAAGAACATGTAAAAGGCTTATTATATTATACTATTTTATTTGTGACTTATTTGATTTTGCCATTATATCCTCCTAAATGTTACACACTGGACCTTTAACTGTCTGGAGAGAGCTGAGTCTATCAGGCTGACGCTAACAATTATTAACCAATCTCTTACTAAACTCATGCCACACAAGATATGGTGAGTTAAGTCCAGATAATGTGTGTGTCACATTATTGTACAGCTGTATTTTTTTTCTGTATTATTAAGTCAGTAAAATACTGAAATTGCCCAGAGTGAACAAAACAACAGATTACATTTTGCATACTCCCCCCAAAACTCAACCTGACACAGAGTTTAACTGAACTTCAGGTCACACCAGACTATTAGTAATAGTAAATATATTGTTTTTTTTTTTTTTTTTTACGTTTTGTGCATCATTGAATACACATTCCCAAAAAATCTAATCACAGTTTTAAACAAACCTTTACTGAAATAAGATTTGATCAATTATTACAATACAAATATGGATGAATATGGCTCCAAAATAATGATGGTGATCTTACTTAAGACCTTACTTTAACTACATGGATGAGGACAGACACACACACAGGTTTGTGCAGTTATACTTTTAAGGACACTGCATTGACTTCCAGCCAAACCAAAGCATTATCCCTAACCAAGTTAAAGCCTAAACCTAACCTTGACCTAACCACAATTCAAAACTTGCCTTAACTTAACGAGTTGAGGTTCTGCCTCATTAGGACCATGTTTTGGTCTCCATGACCAAACATGGTCTGGTCCTGACGAGGCTGGTGTTTGCCAGAAAAGAGGTAACACACTCACACACTGGGGCGTCAAACCTTGCAGCTGTCTGTTTAACAGACAGTCACAGGCATGTGTGAGGGCAGAAAATAGTTTGGTCAATTGGAAGTTTGTGTTTACTGGAAAAAAAAAAACCTTTGGTGTTTATATGTGGACAAAATAGAGCAACAAAAGCAGCAGAGTATTCCTCTTACACCTTTATCTTCTTCATAACCTTGCATTCCCATCAACGGTCAGTGACTGTGTGATCTATTTATGTTTATGACCTCATGTTAGAAACCCGTGGAACTGTTGAGGCTGAGGCTTTGTCTGGTCTCTACATTTATTATCAAACAAATAAAAACTAAACTACACCATAACAGTTGTATCACAAAATGCATATATATGCAAATATGCTTTAGGACTCCATACATTTCCTCCTGTTTGAGCTGTTCAAAGTGATACAGGTTGGTTTTCTGTGCCAATTTGGTGTAAATGTGAAATGATACAGCTGTGGAATTATCTGCTTAACACATCAAAGAAGAGGGTAAATAAGACAACTTTCCTAATGTGTGAATAACACAGTTCTCTTTGCACTAAAGAGACTGATGACATCATGAAGACAACTAGGAGTTACTGGCTAGAATTGAAGGCAAATGGCCTGAAGACATCTTCTTAATAACCACAATTACAAATATATACTGTATATTCAAAATAAGCTGTGCTGACTATTACATTATAGCCAACTTATCAAGAAGTCAGGGGTCTTTAGTTCAGATCTGCTACTTCATCCTGGATTTAAAGATATTAGGTGCGATCACACTTTCTTCTGTTTTGTCCTTGTGATGATGAATTAAGAATTCCCATCCTGTCTCATGGTTCATTTGTATTATTTGTAATATGTGTTCTACTCTGGTTTCTGGTCTCTGTCTCCAAGTAAAATGATCCAATTTTTCCTTGCACAACACAACAATAATTTTCAAAATGTATTACTAAATTAAACCTTCATGATTTCATACCACAGTGAACCAGATTGTATCAGAATAACAAACATAATTCACCTGAGTAAAGGAAAGGCTGTGTGCTCATACTGAACTGCAGCACCATGGACAGAAACACACTCTCTCTCACACACACACACGCACACACAGCGACAAACACAAAGGACATCTTTCTTCTCTCTACTCACTCACCTTCTTTAGACTTCTTCTTCCTCACCAAAGTTCCTCCTAATTTCCCCAAAAAAGAAGATTCGTCCTTTTTCATTTTAACGCAGTGAGGAGTGGTAGATTTGGTGGCGGCCCCGGACATCTTTCAGGGTGACTCCGCACGCGCGTGTGTTACCGTTCAGTCACTCCTCCTCCTTCTGGTGATGCATTTAGGAGCAGGAGGGAAACTCCAGTCACTGTGGGGACACCAGCTCAAGTTTAGAGATGCAGTGCGTGAAACAACAACCACAGAGAAGAGATTAAAAAGAAATAGAGAAAAAAGAAAATGATGACTGTGTGACATGCGGAGTCTTCATTTGCTCCACGGTTTATACCCACGATTCACACTACAGCGACACCCAGTGGCCGGACTGTTTCTGATGTTTTTGTTCATTATTGGAATTCGCAGTACATGAACGTTAATATATATTTATGTATGATAGATGGACCTGAACATTTATTTTTACTTTACACCCACTGACGGATAATACACAAACACATCTACTTGTATTTCCATTGTAACTTTTATGCTACATTTTCTGAAGAAATCACTGGAATTCTGCGATTTAAAGTCAAAATTGTGAAAAAAAAACTGAATTATGCAATTAAATTCAGAATTGATAGATTAAAGTCAGCATTCTATCAATTTCCAAAACAAATTTCACGTGTACATTGTACATTGAAAATAGATACTTAAAAAATAATGTATTTACCAATACATTTTATGATGCTTATGCAATAATTACGTAAAATCGTAGGATTTGTAATGTAGTGTAGCAATGTATTGTGCAATTGTATGCAATATTCACTGTACTGTAGAAAAATCTTATCATTATCATCATCTTATTGTTTTCATAATGCGACAATGGCTTTACAGTATCATTATTTCACCATTTTAATTGAACACATGCAAAACAAATACAGGAAAGATGTATACAGTTTTAAAAAATGTTGAGGTTAAAGTGTCAAGTGTTTAGTATTGATCTACTCTTACTATAGCATGTTTCTCTTAAACCTGCAGTGGAACCCTAATGTTATTGGCAAAGCTTGTGCTTGTTCTTTTTCATGTCATGTCATGTCTGCTGTGAAAAAAGGTCTACTCTGCCAGGTTTATGCAAGGCATGCTTAAGCATTACATACACATGTTGTATGTGTTTTACTCATTGACAGCTTGCATGTAAGACCAACTTTCACTCACATCATTCCAATCAGATGCAAATGATTATTGACTTTGCACAACATAAAAACAACAAACACCATGTTGAATGTGCTGTATTCACTTGGTAAATAACCCAAATCTTTGTCACAGCTATTACTTTGAGTTATTTTGATAGTAAGTACACTCTACTCTTTCTGCTTCTAAGCCAACCTGTGTTGGCTGTTGAAGAAGACAATGTTACATTAGTTTTATGAAGTAACATATTATATTCAAAGGCTTATTATGAGGGCACCATCAAAGGTAACAGTCACTAATAATGTATAAAACAAGTGTAGAGACAAAATTCCCCCATTAAGCCTGTAACTACATTAGAACTAGGAGTTTATCAATAACCATGTGCTTTTCAGTTTAAAAAGAAGCAAGTTAATGTTTCTAAATTCCATTTGATGCACAAAGGTAATTCAGCATAGCATTCACAGCATTTGCATTTACTGCGATAAAAAAAAAAAAAAAGATGTCTCAGCTTCCATCCTCGTCATCTCTTCCAATTTCTTGAGCTGTTTGTAGGAGACAGACATGAGAGTTAATACATTACAGCTAAGCTTTAAAAACTCTCTTAATATTTGATGCTGCTGTTGTGGATTGACCTATGGTCTGCAGTAGTTTCCAGTCAGCCTTCAACCTGTGTCTCAGCATCTCCACAGAGTCCACGTTCTCTGGTAGAGGGGCCACAAGTGGCCCCAAGGATGGGGCAGGGTCACCAAGGAGGGAGGAGGCTGTGGGACTTACACGTGCCTCGTTACCCTTCTAAAAGAAGAGCAACATAAGCAGATTGAAACAGATCACATTCTGTGAAACTTGTACATCTACATCAACAAAGAACAAGGTAGCTTTCATGAAATGTGCCTTACCTGCATGAGCACCAGCATGTGTCCTTGTGCAAGGCCACGTAGCAGACTTGTTAGCTGTAGCCACATGCTCTCACACAACCCACTATCTGACATCTGAACCAACACAACCAGACTGGGATCGTACTCGTATCCCAAAGGCAGAAGGAGACTCAACATGGCCTGAATGAACCCTGAAACATCAGTACAGCCCTGCAAAGACAACATATACACATGATAATTTCCAGTAGAATACAGAGACCAGTAGAACACTACTCAAGGCACAAGTAGTGGTGGACGATATGAAGAACACCAACCTATCTGTATATAATTACATTATAACTATAATTGCATTATTCAAAATATCTTGCAATATTTACATCAATCTAACATTGCTTCAAAATATTTAATCAAATGGGTCATCTAGTAGAGAACTGAATATACTAACATACACATAAGAATGTCTTATACACATACCTCCTTCAGACACACAGGAATGAAATATCTGCTTTCAGGTTCCTGTGATTCTTTGTTGCTCAACTGCACCATAAGTACTTTCCTACAGACAGAAAGATGTTTGAGCTTTGGCAGACAATACAAATCTTTTAATTTGCTAAAGGGATAATATTTTGTATTTTTATTCACAAGTGACAATCACCCATCTTCACAGACGTGAATCGGAACCTTTCCATCTCCAACACAAATGACCAAAACCCTTTAGTGAGAGGAAAAAAAAGCAGTATCACTGAATGTTTTTAATAGTGTAACTGAGTGGTAGGTTCTCTCATATGTTTTAACTAGTTAGTAACAATGTTTTAGATACACTATATTAAAGCACACAATCAGAGGTATGTATAGTTTAGATCCACATTGTTATACCGGTTCTTTAGTGCAGATGCAGCATGCGGGACAACACACTTCATCGCCTTAGAGACGTCATGAACCAGCGCCAAGCCACTGCAGACCTGAGAGGCAGTTGTTAGGTATAATGATGGAAGCCTATAGCTCATGTTCACTGGTAAGCAAAACAAAGAGAACACATCACAACATAACAATTATAATTCTGACATTACCTCGTCCTTCTCCATTTTCTCTACAAGGTCAATAAGACTGGAAAATGTTGAGAGAGCATCGCTGTCATCCTCTGAATCTGTAAGGATATTCTCCCTGGTGAAGGCAAAACACAACTGTGTCAACAATAAGAAATACATTCAAGAACTATGAGTAATGAGCAGAACCACAGCTCCATACTTGAGTTTAGTGACTATTAGTGGGTCGAGACACTCTGAGACACTTTGGCGGTAACATCCATCTGGACAGGTGATACCATCAGGGAGCAAAAGAGCAGCACGAATCGCAGGTGTGAGTCGTTTTGGAGGTTCTGGCCACACATGCTCCTCTTCGCTTTCCTCTGAATCCAGACTTTCATCTAATGACAAGCCCTTGGTACTGACATCAAAAGTGGGTAGATCAGCTGGAGAAAGGAGTGACACATTATTAGATCTGTTATTTCTAGTTGTACGTGTTATCGTAAGAATACGACATAAACGCGAGTCATAATCTGACTATGAGCGGTCACATGTCACAACCCTATATATATATATATATATATATATATATATATATGTTGTGAGGTACACACATATATGTACATTCACATATATATATGTATGTACACACACACACATATCACATCTGCAGTAGTACTATATTCTGTGTATCAGAATATAGTACTTTTGCAGATGTGAAAAAGTTTATTAGGACACAGTGGCTGAAAAACAAAAAGAAAACAATTACTACTGTGGATAAATTAATTATCGTGTTCTGTTCAAGGTATTTTAGGTGTGTCTAAAAATATGGCTCAATGACGCTCCAAAGCCTTAGTTGGTTAGAAAATGTTGCTTTTCGACATGTTTGTTGAACAGGAACTTTGATATAGTGACGTTCAGCAGCTCTTAATCACTTTACACAGTATTTAAATAAACACTTAATGTGCTGCTGACAATTCTAAACTACCATTGCACTCTTTTCAGGAATATTCCAAGAAATAAATAATGTGGATGTTATACCTGCATGTTTGAGGCAGGACCAGTATTGCCTATGAGTTGATCTGACACAGTGAAGGGACTCAACTGTACTGAAAAGAGAAAACAACAAATCCACTCCAGTTGCGCAATAAAAACCCTAAATAAATTTGACATATAAATTCAACTGACAGAGCGAGAGAGAGGGAGAGAGAGAGAGAGACCTTTGACAGGGACCATCAAGGTTTGCAGGTCGAGGTGGAGGATCTCCAAGCAATGTTTGAACTGTTTGACACACAGACTGAGCAAGGGACGTTAAGTTGTATCCTCCCTGGAAAACACAATTAAAACTTTTACAATTAAGCACCAAATTTCTAGAAATATGCAGAACTGCCACAGACTGTGGGTTTAACAAATAATGGCGTGAATAGGACCATGTAACATATCAACAGATTAGACTTTTGTGTTTGATTTTCTGTCCTAATAGCCCACTGGATAGTATGTGCAGTAGAGAGAAAAACAGCTGAGGTGGCAAAGGGATCCATATAGATTTTTTGTTTGTTTTCATCTTAATAGACAATTAAGACAATGATAAGCTGACCTCCAGCACAGCACACAGTTTGCCTCCTGCAAGGTTCATGAGAAGGTGAGTGAGGTGGGCAAAGATGTCAGGCGTCGCACACATTTCACCCTGGAAACCAACGACAATCACTAAATTCAGTTTACCACTTCTCATGTCCGAATGATGGACAACATACACACATATAATTATGATATATAAATGCAAAGAAAGATGGACAAAGCTTGACTATGCATAGGATACTGCATAATTTAGAATACACAAGAATATATTCATTACCTCTGGGTCACCAATGGCTGAGTCAAAGCCGGCACAGACCAACACCAAGTCAGGGCAAAACTGTGACAAACAAACTTGCTCAGTTTAATCACCTCCAACACATCAGTCTATCCGCTGACTGAGTGCATATCTTTGGCCTCACCTCATATGCGATGGGCAAAAGAAGATGATGGAAGATTGAAAGATAGTCACTGTTCTGCATGTCAACCTGAGAAGTCATTAAAAAGCCCATTAAATACATACACAAACGTTGATGTGTTTATATACTGTATTAAATAACTGATGAAGGTGGTTGTGCTCTCCATACTGTGTAACTACATTATGCTAAATAAAGCATGAACTCTTTCTGCCATAGTCTTAAAATCAACCTAAAAAAATGACAAATACTTAATTAGAAATAATGTCTTCAAGTGACCAGTATTTCTCTGGCTCCTTACCTTGTTCCATGGCACATTAATATTAAAACCAGCTCCTTTCTCTTTGCCAACACTGTCAAAGTCCGATTCTCTGAGTTTAGGCCAGAATTTCTGATGCTCATAGCGGTGCCAGGAAAAGTAGAGAACACTGTGGAAAAATGAAACATGCAGCATTTATTACACCAGAAGAAGAGCCGGAAACAATTCAGTGTCCTCTCAACAGCAAAGTCTCACCTTGGATCGTCTTCAAAACAGTACTGAACACCTTGACCATGATGTATATCCCAGTCAACTATCAATACCCTAAAAAAAAAAAATGAACAGGTAAATAAATATGAGCGATCCCTGAAAAAAAACCCACACCCTGAAATGACTTTAGATTTATTCACAAGTGAAAATAATTCTGATAAAAAAAATAAAAATTCAGAGAGCGGTGGTTTTTCACTGTTAAGTACATAAACATATGGAGACACAATGAACACAGTCATAGAGTTAATTATGTTACCTTTTAACTCCATATTTCTGCTTTGCATATTGTGCTGCTATGGCCACATTGTTGAAAATGCAGAAACCACTGGCAGCATTGTGCATACTGTGGTGTCCTGGGGGTCTGGCAAAGAGCAGTGATATACTTTTTGAAAACATTTATAACAACATATCTTTATATCAAGGAATTGAAATAATAGATTATTTAGTGAAAAAAAAAAAGGCTGACTTAATATGACATAATGTAGGATTTCAACCTTCAAATGGACCATCAAGATGATTACTTTGGTTCATTAACTTCTGGTTTTCGGTAACATGTGACAAAAAAGCTACAACATTCTACTTTATGGCATACCTCACAACCCCCTCCCTTTTCCCTCACTCAAACGAGGTAAATAAACATATCATTTACGACTATTGTAACAAACAATACCGTTTACCAACTGTGGGGGGGAGCCCAAGAGCAAATGCTACACTGTGTTCCCTTTAGAGATATAAATAGTATAAGTAGTGGTTAAACGGTCTCACCTGACCAGAGCCATGCCATTCCTCACCTTCCCGGTCATGACACTGTCCACCAGTTGCAGTGCTGCTCCTGCAGCCAGCGTGGCACAGTGATAGATGTTCTAGGACAGTTAATAAGATGAAGGATGTTTAGTCTGAAGTCAAATGTACCCACTTTTAACACCACAACCTGAAAAATAATTTCTGTAAGGACCACTGAAAGAAGAAACTTGAAATGTGATCGACTGACCAAAGCCAAAGTAAGCGAGTAAGAACATGAAGAGAGGGACTAACTGGGTGGAAGTAGACATCACCATACTGGGCACAAAAATCCTGCATCTCTTCCAAAGTCATGAAAGGGGTCGTCTTCACTGCCTGCAAATATTCTTCACTGTTGATGGCAAAAAAAAAAGGTACATGCAGGTGGATGAGTTGAGGTATTCATCTTTTAAAATTTTAGTAAGTGAACCAAATGGAAGTTCCTCCAACCTGTGAACCAGAAGAATGTCCGCATCGGTCGCCTCTCGAACAGGCACAGAGACGCAACGATCAGCCAGACCACTCTTGACCAAAGCCTCATAACTCACTATCAGACGCTCAGGAACTTCAATCTTGCATAATGGACTGAAGAATGACAAACATTTCAAACACTTGTTAAAATTACAGGACTTTTACTGTGGGTTTAGCAGTTCTATTTTTACATTTAAAGCATAAAAACCTAATAAATAAATAGACCCTACTGTAAGTGAAACACAACAAGAGTAGAAAGGTCGCAGCCTTATTAAGTAAAATAATGAATAAAGATAAAATTAAAGGATGAAAAGAATAAAAAGGTAATGGATGTGTTATATGCACACATACATGTATATCGCCTGCTTCACTATGCACAGACTGTAAAAAACCTTAGTCATGTTTGGGCTGTTTATTGTCTTCTTTTTGGAAGAACAATATTTGTTACACAGTTGTTAACAGCTTCATATTTCATAAATGGTCTAAAATGACAGTATCGGACTAACAGAACGGACACAAAAGTGGTATAAAGTGATATAGTCCCATCACCAGTTGAAACCAAAGATGTTTTACACCGTTTCCCGAAAGACGTATATTAGGATTAGCACTTGTATTATAAACTTATTCGCCTACTTTGTTCCTTTTTTTTAAGATATACTTTGTATGATGGTAATGTATGAAAAACCATGAAGAAGATGGGAAAAAATAAAATAAAATAATACTGGTGCTCCTTGCTAAGTGACCGGACTAACAACAACAATGGGCAACTTCAGTTCCTACGCGACAATAACACCAGCGTAAAGACAACGTTAAATGATATAATACTTGTACACTCCTTATTCGTCAACTAGCTTATCATAAGTTACAGCCTGTAGCGTCATTCTACCGGAGTATGCTCAACGCTTTAAGTTACGTTGTGTAACAAACACGAAAACGTTCGTTCAACTTGATTTGTTTAACACGGTAACTATTAGCAGCACGCTATGTGTACTCACTCAACCCAGAGCAGTTTGTATCTGGTCATCTCCTCATCGTAAATTAGTGCTGTTCCCATCTTCAGTGTTTCTCACACCGGGCGAGCAGAGTCGAGTGAGAGCAACAACGTTACAGCTGCACATAAGTTGTCCAACAGGTGCAAAGAGAAGGGAAGTTTCTCGGAACAGGATGAACACGCGGGTCCTGTTTGACTCTGTCGCGGGGGCGTGCCTGACGCACATACAGCGCTATTGGATACGGTAAACGTCAATCATTGTCAATGTCTGTGACTTTTCCCTCGAGAGATTTGGCAAACGCAAATCCTATGTCAGCTAGGATTGGCTACAGCAGCCCTGTGCCCTCAGGTGCAGGACACAACATTAGACAAACATTATTGAATGAATGAATGAATGAATACCCAAATGATTAAAAAGTATAATTTAAAGAAAAGGTGCTGTGACTCAGACTAGAACACTCTGTCACAACTTTTTTTGAGTGTGTTGCAACCATCAGTTAAACTAAATCACTAAATATGGTTCTGAACAAAGATTAATTTTGTATTTTCATATCATAGAATATTTGTTGCTTACTGTACCTACTTTCTAATTTTTATTAGTCAAACTATCTGAATCATCTTTAAAGCACACTTTGTTACGTATAACAAAGATATGTAACTCCTTTGCCATTTGCCTATTTGTTTACATACTTATTTATAGTCTTTTTTTTAATTACTGGCCCAACACATGTCCCACACCCACTTCTTAGTTTCTTTTTGCATGCTGTAATGCACATATACCTTATTTTCTTGTGGCAAAGTCAAATTGGTCATTCAAGAAGACTCATGAGTTCACAGGACTAATTTAATGGGGGTGGGACACACACACACACACACACATATTAAAAATATGCAGCACAAACCAGTAAACAAGAGAGATTATTAAAACAAATACATAGAAACAGATCAAATAACCAAATATTTGTTGCTGGGGAGGTTCATCTCTGGGGAAGTGGTGGCATTTTTCTTGTGGGAATGTGTGGACTGGAGACAGATAATAATGAACTCATGTTTGTTTATTTTATCTAAATAAAATGTACTTTTGAATATGTGAATGTCATTTGTGCCACAGTATGAATCTGGCCCACTTTTGAACTCAGTCCATTGTTGATGTTATTTGTCATCACCCTTCATTTATGAAGGATTGCTTTTTATTTTTAAGCTGTATTCTCTTGGACATGCAGCATTGGTTCTTGTGCCCTCTCACCCTTTGCCCAATGTGACGTTTGCTGTCTCCTCCTCTGCCCTGTCTGCTGTTTCCTCCTGTGTTCTCGTGGGAAATGCTGAGCTCCTTTCCTCTTTCTCTTCCTCTCCTCCATCTATCTTTCCCTCCCCTCCTCTTCTGCTTATCCGGCACAACATGAGAAGAGCTCCTCTGCATCTCTTCCGAAAAGATGGATCACAGGCAGCATAGAGAAGTGGGTTGAGGCAGGAGTTAAGGTAAGCTAAACAGGTGACATACGGTTGAGCAGTCAATAAAATCTGATCTAAAGAACAGGAGTATGGCACAAAACCAAACTCCAGAAGCATGGACACCGTTTTATTAACATGCAGAGGGAGCCAGCACAAGAAGAAAGCCATCACTAAAGAAACAATGACCCTGAGAAGTCTGCGCTGGCGTCTGCGGTCAGGACGAGGGCCTTGTCCAAAATGTCTGCTGAGGAGCTGAGCGAGTGAACAGTAACAGACCAGTAAGATAACAAGAGGAAGCACAAAGCCAATCAGGGTGGATTTAAGACTTAGGATGGCTGCCCACCACATCTCTGCCCTCTCTTTTTCTGCCTCATCAAGCTCTGCGCCTATCAGCATGGAGTAATCCATCTGGCAGGAGAGAAGGACAGCTCCAGGGTCAGCCTGCTCTCCCGGCCAATCATCCTCAGAATCAGAGTCTAGTTCCAACTCCTGGACAGAGCGTAGCAGCAAACCAGGAAGTGCCAGCACCCCCGCCAGAATCCACACTCCGCCAATAATTAACAAAGCCCTGCTGGGGCAGCTCTGTGGGGCATGGAGGCTGGAGTGTCGGCGTCCAGTCAAAACCCAGTAACGCTCCACACTGAGCATGCTTAGGCTGAACACGCTGGCATACATGTTGAGGGCAGTAAGGAAGCTGCTGATTTGGCAGAGGGGTTGCCCGAAAGGCCAGTGGTAGCCCAAGGCTGTGTAGACAGCCCACAGAGGAAGGGTCACAAGAAAACAAAGGTCAGCTAATGCTAAGCTGGCTATAAGAGAGTCTGTTAGTGAACGGGTGGAACGAGGGATGGTGGGAGGATAGGAGGAGGAGGTGGAGGAGTGAGATGAGGGTCTGTAGCTTTTTATCTTGTTTTTCGGGGAAAAGGTCTCATTCTGAACTCGGCGTCTGTCGATGTTTTGTTCCCTCATCCTGAAAAGTCTGGCGCAACAGTATGTTTCAACTCCAGTTTGGTCTTTGCCTACGACGCTTGTTCTCCTCCCCTCGCCTCGATCCAGGTAGACCCAGAGCACCAGGCCGTTGCCCAGGCAACCAACCAGGAAGGCCAGTAGGTAAATGGAAGGGATGATGGAGAAGGAGGGAGACCAGTCAGTGTAGTCACAGTAGTCAAGGGGAGGAGGAGAAGGAGAGGGGGAGATGAGGAATTCATTATCTGGCAGTCCGTCCATCGCTTGTGTTTCTATTTGAAATGATTTGCCATTCAAGTAACTGAAAGTATTTCAGTATTTCCTGTTGTGCTCTGTCAGTTCACAGTTCAGGAGCAAAAAGTAGATGTTTTAGATAAAACTGTTGTAGGCGCTGGTGTCAGTTGTGGATTGATTACCCTCCTCTTCTCTTTCACTTCTTCTTTACATTGACTTGGATGCTCTGTAATAACATAGAATGGAGTGAAATTCATACACATTTGCATCATCAAACATTGTACATGCACAGATAGTAACAAGTCAGGATGAAATTTCACCTGCTGACATTTTCAATGATTTGAAACCTCACTCTTTAAATAATCAAAGCACTCCCTGTAACCATGTCAGACCTTGTTTACACCTTTAAACCATCATTGTACCACTTTTGTTTTACCTTAAAGTAACAGCTTTAAAATAAGTTTGGAATAAGTAGTGATTTGTAATAAGGAGAGTGGAACCTCTGTCCTTGCACTAAGTACGTTTAGAGAGCAGGTGAAAAGTGTGAAACCTAATGATAATCAGCGATGAATCAGGATGAGCAACATCAGGAATAGTTTAAACATGAGACCTTAGGTCAGTTAAAGTAATCAAAGATCAAATTTAAGTTGCACTTTTGCTGGTGCTTAGTCAAATGTCATGCAAAAACAGAAACAGAAAACAAAAATCTCAGTAGAAGTGCAAAACATTTACCTCAGGCTGCTGCATCAGTGTTGGTGAAATCTTCTCTGAGATTTTCTTAACTTGTGTCCTCTCATATCATTTTGTCTCTGGGTCATCTCTTGTTAACTCTCTCTCTGTCTCTGTACTGTCAGCTGGAGAAGGTGTGTCTTCTTTTAAATCTGAACACACACACACAAGCCAGACCACCCCAGCATAGAGTTACGAGACCAGCAAACAATCCCTGTGCAACACAAACACAAAAACCTCCCGAGAGACACAATAAGTCCCCCACAAATGCACACAAACTGGAGGCACGCAAACAGACATACAAACAGGACCCTTTCCCTCAATCATGGTCACTGTGCACAGACACAAGCACGTCCACATGCTCATACAGTATTCGAATGAGTGCAAACACGGATAAACTCTTTGTTTTCAGCGTTTCACATGTTTAAACGCTTGCTCAAATGTCACATCCCACAGAGAGCACAAACAACAACTAACCGCCCTCACAGTCGTAGTCTGACCACATCATCACAACAGAGGAATCAATGTTTGAGTGTCAGCATGAATACATTTTTGTTTCTGTCTTTGGAAAAAAAGGCCTTTAAATCTAACTAACCTTTAGATCTTAACTCACAACTATATTGCTATTTCATGGTTAAACAAATCACTGCAAATTCTTATTCTCCATTCTCTAGAGCAAATTCTCTATTACTGGCATTTAGAGATTTTGCTATTTTTCTGCACTGTATAATTATGCATCAGGAATATTATTTAAAAAGGTCATTCAGTTCTTCAAAAGAAAAATCTAAAATATTTTAAAAAACTATTTACAGGTTCGAAGCTAACTCATAAAACACTGAGAAGAGGATACAACAGCAAACCTGAAGGACATCACATATTTATAGGATAATGCAAAAACGTATAATTGTAGATGCAAATGTAAAAGAAAAAATGGGCAAAGAATTACAAATTAACATACCGGCAACAAAATACTGGAGGGAATATGTTTGAGGGGTGAGTAAGAGATAATTTATCACATCTAATATTTGAAATCACCCCTCGACTTGTTGGAGAAGAAAAATAATGCTAAAAAAAATCTGTTTTTGCACAATATACCAGCATATCAGTTTCAAAGATGACAATTAAAGGATCAAATATTTCAACTGAACTTTTCTTCATGGTCCTTGGACTCTGTATAGTTCTGTATTTCAGCTCCCATCACATATAAGATGGATGTCGGATACTGTCGCTCACAATGGGGTTACAGTGTAAACATTTGAGATAGTCAATGCGTAAAGAGGAAGTGTTTGTTTCCACAGGGGCAGAGGTCACACTGCCATCAACCTGTTGTTATGGAAACAGAGATTTTCTAAGCAATCGTCCTTTCAGTCCCAGACAAAATGCAGATGAACACACACAAGTTTACATACTGACAGAGGACAAGGTAGAAAGTGTAAATACAACAGTTTTATTGAGGAGAAAAGAGTCTGAGCATCACAGTGGGGAATCAACGGGGCAGCAAATTCAATGCAGTGTAAAACAACAGGTTTGGAGCAATAGAGCTGCACATTGAACTCTGAGACAGGACAGAACTAAATGTTAGCCGGAAGTATATAACAGTCAGAATGACACTGGTCCAGGTTGTAAAAATGCAGACATGGAAATCATAACCTTTAAGTCTCAAGCAAGTCTGAAGTCATTCAAATCCTGCAAGTTATAAGTCAAGTTGTATGTATAAATATAGTCAGACAGAAAGACAGTTTTAACAGTAACAGAAACACTGTATCATTTATACAATGTAAGGACTGCTTCATGGTCCTATACAACTGAATCATGATGATATGACATCATTTATGCCCCGGTTATGCATATTCGTGGAATGTTACTGGAAATCCCCACAGAATCATATGGACTTGATATTGGAATTACTCCAACCGACCTGCAGGCTTTCAGATGTAAAATGAAGTCCAAACAATTGTCGTGTTTCGTTTGTTTAATTCAAGTTTTTAATTAAAGTTTTAATGAAAGCATGCCCCTGAAAGCAGTGCTGATATGGAGATGACTATCCTGGGGAAATTAAGAGTGGGAGCTCTCATTTCTCATTTCTATCCTTTTCTGTAATAAAATGAAGCCCCATAACACATATTTTAATGTTAATGCACTTTAGTTTTTTTTTGTTTTTTTTATAAAGTAACAATTATGTATAGTAAAGCCTCAAAACACAAGCCCTTTCACTCAATAAGGTTTTCTACAGGTTTGTACATGACAGACTTAAGCGTTAAGAGTTAATGGCTTGTAGGAGCATATCAGTGATAATTCTGTTCCATTAATCTCCATAAATTGCTCCTCCGGTTTTGACACTGTCACTCAAGTTTTTAAGTCTAGAAAAACTTTGGCAACCCTTCAGAATTTTAACTTTAGAAAAGGTGCCTGAGGTTGTCAGTGCCTGTCATGGCTGCTGCTGCTGCTGTTTATAATGAATTTTGGTACTTGCAAAGGGAAAAGATAAGCATTTGCATAATGTGCCCGAAATGGTGTGAGGCATAGAGGGAGCCGACTCCACAGAGCAGGACAACTTTTCAAAGGGACTGAATGTACTGTTGGACTACAGGTTCATCATGATGGTCTACAGAGTACATCAGGCCTTCATCTGTCTGCTTGTTGTGTCAGTGGGAGCAGAGGTGCAGGAAGACATATCCCCTGGGTGCAAAGAGTTCCTGTACATGGGCACGCTGCCTCGAGGGCTTGAGGAGAAGTCGCTTAAAAAGATCTGCCAGTTCTACGAGGGAAAACCGCGATTTGTGACTCTGTATGACACCTTCAGCCACATCCCTGTTTATTCTGCATATACCTTCAAACGCTCAGATGGCTCCAAGAAGGCTGATGTGCCTTGGATGTATGAGCCACAGGTAGGGATGTTTTTTTCTCCAAAGAAATCTTACAAAATATAATTTTACGTGTTTAAGATCATTTTGAAGAGATCATTCAGGGATTTGTTTGGTTTGGTTAATAATTATTTATCCTGGCAGCTGTCCATTGCAACTGGTCCCAGAGAGATGCAGCAGTTGCCTTCAGAAAATATTCCAAAGATGCTAGAAGCTGCGCAGGCCGTCCTGGATGACTACTCTGACACGGTGATCTTCGAACGTGGGCAGCTGAACCCAGACGAGCACCAGGCCAATCTTGATGACAAAGCAGCCACCTACACTCTGACCAATGTGGTTCCTCAGGTCCGAGATTTCAACATAGGTCCCTGGAAAAAGCACGAGCACACCATTCGCAGGCGGCTCAACAATTACTGCCGAGGCACTGCCTATGTGATCACCGGGGTCACCACTTCAGGTCACATGATACGTCGCCACAACACCGACCGCCTGGGCATCCCCAGCTACTTCTGGTCAGCCTACTGTTGCGTTGATTTTGACCACAATGCCCCTTACCCAGAGCGTTCAAAGTTCCCTGCGTTTGCAGCCCACGGACTCAACGACAGGGAGAATAATAAGGTTCAGGAAATGACGGTCCAACAGCTAGAGGACTTTCTGAAGAGTGTGACTTATGTTAGGAGCTCTTTCCAGATCTTCTATGACAACTGTGTGCCTGCTAATAGTGCTAATGGTGGCCTGCACCTGCCATAAAAACATCGGTCAATCAGTTTTTGTATTATCCCTACATTCCACACTTGTAACAAACAATTCTCTCAATGTTAATTCGAATTTAATTTAACATTTTGGAATTTTCCTGGGAATACAAAACGTCTTTTTCACATGCATAACTTAGATTTCTATTATAGCATTTAGGTTTGCAGGTAATTTCTCTTTCTGAGTCCTTGGCTGTTGGTTAACGTTTCTCACGCGTAAATTTGGTGTTTCTCATCAGCTATTTGTTCATCAATGAGTTACTAAGGACATCATACAGTATATTTTAATTTAACTCCATATAGTCCATATACTATATCTTTTGTGTTGTATTTCATGGGGCAATATTTTGCCTTCTATACCGCAGAACACACTGCTGTAGTCGTTCATTCACCTTCACTTTATCTTATGCTAATGTATCCTCTTCATGACTGCAGACTGTAAATGCCTGTGTAGTGTCTTTTGTTCAGTTGGGGGAGATTAAATCAACAGTTTTACATTTACACATTAACTGCAGCATATCTCTGCTCTCTCTTTTTTATTTAATCAGTAAATTGGGACGTTTTCTTGTTGATGACAGTTTAACTTGGGCACAGCATTTGTTCAATTTGTGACCACAATAAATAAAGTGTTTCTGCCATTATTGGTGATTTTGTTCATATGATTCCTGTGGATAAAGAGTAATTTCTTTGTCTGTGCTTTGGCAGAGCAGGTCATACATGCTACAGACATGAGCATTAAAATCAGATAAATGAATTATCCAAATACAGGAAGACAGATGGCTTTGGGGTAAATTATGATTCGTAATCAAATGTATTTCTAGAGGTCAGCTGTAGGGTACCAGCTGGCATATGCCAGTGGCAGATGGTCATCTCCACACTGTCCACAGTGCCATTTTACTGCAGACTAATAACAGTCTCAAATACGAAGACACTTGGCTCTGATAGCCAGTGTAGAGATACTGTGTAGGTCACATGACTGGTCAAAAGCCACTCCTGTTTCTGAGTATGCATAGCTAGAAAGATAATGGTATAAAAGAAACAACACTAAAAGGAACATTCACGATAATCCTTTGAATATGTTTATTTTCTCTCTTTAAGAATATTGTCATTCTGTTAAAAAAAAAAAAATTCAAAATCACCTATTTCTGTACAAACAGATCAGATGATCCTGTGCAGCAGGGATTACTTCTAAAAGGTTCACTTAATTCACAAGTTATATCATTGTAGCACAGAAAATGATTCAGAGCAAGTAAAAACATTATTAGAAAAAAAACAAAGAAAAGAAAAGAAAAAAAACAACTAAACTGCTCTTTGTACTTCAAAGAAATAACATTTGGATTCTTATCGAACCCAGTCACACACAACAGTAAGTAGCCACAGGAGACCGGTATTTTGCAGTCTGCCGTAGCAGTCCTGTTGATACCAGTGTGCTTTGGTCTCTCAGTTGAACCAGGTGGTGTTAAGCTGCGTCTGTTTTTTGATGCTTGTGTCCAACTTGAGGACCTCTCGGATTGCCATAGTAGCATAGGTTGAAGGAGGAAGAGAGAACTCCATCCGTAGAGCCCGGTGCTTCCCCTCTGGTGGGCAAAGAGTAAACGAAAGAAAAGAAGGATGACATTTAAGAACAAGTTCATTATTAAATCAATTAGTCAGCAACTACAAAATTTTAAGGCCTGGTACAAGCTACTGCATGGCCTTGTCTTAATATTATTTCGTCTTAAAATAAAAAGTGGGATATTTTTAATGTTTATTTTGAGGGCAGACTCATGCAAAAACAGGCTGCTCTTTTAGCATTTATAATTTATTTTCAATAACTCTAAAGACCTCTACATGCATGTAATTTGTATTGTCCCTATCACTATTGAATGGTAATATACCATGAGCTGCCCTTGTTGAAGTAAAAACTAGCATGTTGTTTTCTTGAAACAATAAAATGGACACATTTGTGTGCGGCAGAATTACAACTAAATCAGTTGTAGATCTATTTTTTTTTTGGATCCATATATTTACTCTGTAGCATGTTAAGGACCGAGCCTACCTTTGTTGAAGACAGGACCAGGTTTGTTCTCCAGTTTCTCAAAATCGGTGTGTACCAGTGAGATCCTGGGGTCATCATACTGAGTCACCTCCCTGCAGCAACAACCAACCGAAACATCAAAACACTCTACTTTACTAAATCATCAGAGAAGGCACTGAACTGTCTACTAACCAGCTAACATCACTGGGTCTGATGACAACTCGTCTGTAAGCTCCAGCCAGAGAGTAGTCCTTCACTTTGTGTCTCATTTTGTCGATGTCCAGCCCGTCTGCAGACAGCATGTCTCTGTAACCTTCACCCACTGACAGAAACACACAAGAGACCTGTACTTTACTTTCATTTATTTTTTCTTATTGTCAGTATTTGCATTTAAAGAGAATGTTAATTTCTTTCGCCTTCCATTTAAGCATCAAGATGCATGGTAGCGTATGTGTGCTTGCAAGTCAGAGGTGTGGTCACTTTTTTATCAGTAGCTGCGTTTTCCAGTCACATGCAAATCCCACACAGCAGGTTCTTACCATGGTGGGTGGGATAAATGACGTCAAACCCTGGAAGAGGCATCACAATATCATGGATGCTGCGACTCTCTGCCTCTTCTGCAGACAGCACATGTGCTGTGGCTTCATAGACATGTCAGAGAAAATAAACGTCAGTGGGCAGCACTTTCTGCATGAAATCATGACAATGAAATGATCTTACAGGAACTCCAATTAGGCAGGGCTAGAGAATTGATTGTTAAGTCTGAAAGAGTTAATGAACTACTAACTTCCTTTAAGAACCAAGTCTCCCTCCACAGGTTTCAGGCCAAAGGCTTCAATTCTGCGGCTCACCATAGTGTTCCACACCAGGCTCTGGTAACTGTGGACGTACATCAGGCGGTTGTTTCGGGGAATCTGAAGAAAAATATACAGGTGCAATCAATCAGGGGAAATGTTGTCCCTCTGGATGAAAACAGACCATGAGTTACAGCACTGAGAATCAATGACACAAATGTTCCTTTTCCAAGCAGAAACCTGCTTTATCTCATACTTTCAGCTAACTGATATGTGTACAAAGCTTCTGCTCCAAAATAAGTTTCCATTCTTGGTCACACTGCAATCATTTTAAACCAACCAGTGCAAAGGCAGTGACGATGTTGGTTTTGCCATACATCGACAGTCCTCGCAGTAGCTGTCCCTCCACACAGCGTTTGTTGGGCAGCTTTTTCAAGGCTGCCTCTGGGTCCTGAGTCTTTGCCCACTCCTCCCTGCAGCGGACCAGGAATTCTTTCTCTGCTGTAGAAAGCAGAGATGGGAAGAAAAATTGAAATACTGCACAAATGAAAGAAGTTTAATCTTTTTTTTTTGTTTGTTTGTTTTTTACCTCCGGGACGGGGCTTCAGAATCAAATCAACCACTTGATTCCAGTCATTTTTCAAAATGGCCCTGTCCCAAAAAAAGGAGAAAGCAACCAGTGTTTGTCATTAATGATCTATACAGTGGTGGCTCAACATGTATAATTTGTCCAGCCACACTTTTTGCAACAACATTTGCCAACTCTAAATTAGTGTTTTGCTCACTGACGCATTGCTGATTCATGTCTGGCGCTGTATGCCCGTGTTCACATCGATTATATTGTTTCCATCAACGTAGTCAGTCATAGACTCATATTTCAGCTACAGCTGTGCACATAACCACAAGGGGCAATACAGTTCTCTCTCATGTCTGTGTTCCTGTCACTTAGGCTGTGGTGTGTGTGACAGTGAGGGTGAACTTTTGTGCGTGCCCCTGCAAATTGAATCAATTCTGTGGGAAACACAAAACAACTGCTCAATAGGGCATCCTGTTATAATTGAAATGTCTACCTGCCAACTTGTTGTGTAGAAACAGCTGTAGTCCCGAATCGCTGCATGCCAAAATAGTTGATGAAACCTGTCTGCTTGAGGGACGTCATGGCCCGATGGACCTGCTCGTCTGTTCCTGAGATGTTCCTGATACACAAAGACGGCAAAATAACATCAGACTATACAATATAGTTAGTCTCCTACAGTAACAACAAAAGCATTCACAACTATTATTTATCTCCATTTTACCTGGTAAATGCAATATAAATGCAAACATTTCCCAAGAGACAAAACACCGCTACACATTAACATTCATATAAAACATGATATTAACAGCTGCTGACCTGATGACCACAGTGAAATGGTTTCCTTGCAGCTCACCCAACTTTAAGGGGTGGTTTTTGTAGCAGAAATTCCCCAGCTTGAGGTTCATGAGGCACTTGTTGAGATGAGACAATCTTTCCGCTGTGATCCTAAAATTACACGAGGGGAAAAAAAATCCTTAATTACTGGTCCTGAGCCACAAGCTTATCCACATACATCAGCAGCATTTTAATGACAGCACAAAATATCTCCAGCAATGACAAAAGCAATCTTATTCAGTAACTTATAACTACTAATAATAGTGAATGTATTACAACATTACACACTGACTTGAGCACAGCAATCTCCTGCACAGTGATGGCTCTCTTGTCCTTGGTTCCCATGTAGGAAAACATGTTGGGTCGGAGCCTATGGACATGCATAATTTAACACGTTACATTTCTTAGCTACAAGCATGTACAGTTGTTCATATCAGAATAAATGAATAGTTCTCCATTTATACCTGAGGAATTTTGACAGCACATTAATGGCATCCATGGTGTCTTTATTTTCCTTGTACAGGACAAAGTGGCAAAAGCTGCCACGGTTTTTAGGCCAAAAGTGTTTCCTTGGAGCTTTTATGAAGACAGAAGAAAAGGTTGTACAGAAAAGTATTATTTACATAATCAAAAAATATAAAATTAAATAGTTTAACCTCAAAAAATTGTTATGTATTTTCTAGGGTGTCATTTTTGAACATGCTCACTAAAACCAACATTGTGCCTAAAACCTTTTACTAAGATCATGTCGCACTCTCAAATCAAACCACAAGATGGAAATGAATTTAAGTTATTACAACACAAAGAGTAATCGTTATCAACACCCAACTCCATATGTGGAGAACAGGTTCTTACCTGCAGTGCTTTTGACTTCTATCCACCAGAGAAGAGCAAAAAGGGGATAGAATAATGTTACTAAGAAAGAGATTTTTACGCACTGGGGCGAGTTGTTAAAAGCGAGATCTCATGCACAGACCTGAGAGAGTGGAGGTTTTTAAAGATATCATGATATTTCATCCCTACTTGTTGGGTTTTTTGCATTCAGTCAGAAATGAAATGACACTGTCTCAAACAAAGATTATACTAAAAAAAAAAAGTTAGTCTGTAAGCAAAACTGCTGGTTAAAATCTGCCATGGAAAATGGAGTGGGCAGAATCATGCAAGTGTGCTGGTCATGCTCATGCTCATGTTCGAGTGCATGTTTAGTCTTTTACTGGTCAAGGATTCAACTTTGACCACACATGGCAGCGGGAATTAAAAGACATGCAACAAAATCCATTCTCTGATTTTCTATCAAGACATATTTAGACTGGACATTAGTTTGTTTATTCCCCACAAACCTGCCAGTGCTTTTTTCCCAGCAGCATGATATGCCACTATGAACTTGCGTCCTTCCTTCTCTTCTGTCTTTGTTTCCAGACCTGCAAATTGAGTCTTGATAGCTTTATGGACCAGTGTCCTCTTCTCTTTTGTATCATCCATCACCTAAAGGTGTCAAGGAGCATTGCTTAAAACTCCCAAAGAGCGTAAACTGGTGAAAACAGGGATCCAGTAAGTATAAACTCACCTCAATAGAGACATTGCCCTCTTTATTCTTAAAGAGTTGCAGTTCTCCGAGCTGCTTTTTCTGGTCTTCAGTCAGTACATCAGATTCCTTTGGTTGCGGCTCAGCCTCTGGGACTTCCTGACATGGAAGAAACCATTTCAGTTTCACATCTCTAACTCACCGTCTTCAGCAACAAGGACTACCACAATTTAAAGTTTGACTGGCATTTTTTTAGTTACTTTAAGAACTAGCCATCTGGGTGAAATAATATTATTAATACTAAACACACGTATTATGCAATTGTATCTATCTTACCTCAACCTCTGCTGGAATAGAAAGGTCATCTAAATGCACTACTTTGCCTTGTTTGTTGATTTCGTGCACCACAAAATCAGAATATCTGAGAACAAACCACAAGAAGTTTTACATGAAGTAAAATAACCTGAATAATTTTGAGGTTAAGCATACAGACCTTTCTTTTAGGATGCCAGAAAAACCCTCATGGTCACTGACATACTTCAGGATGCCCACATCCACCTCAGTGAGACCATGCTTCATCATATCAGCAAAGGTCTCCCCATCCTCTTCTCTGTCGCTGGCTCCGCCCTCGACCTCTTCCTCCTCCACCTCATCATGAGAAGGCCCACCGTTTTTGTGATCACTCTCTACTCTGGGTTTCTTTGATGGCTTGTCTTCTTCATTCTCTGGACAGCTTCTTTTCTCTCCAACCGGGAGAGGCACAGACTCTGTTTCAGCCATCAGAGGCAAGCTGTGACAAAGGGGAAACACAAAAAAATGTACATCATTTCAGAATTTACACTGGGGAGGTGGGGATATTTTAATATATGGTTTGCTGATTTAAACCCAATCAGCAGACCTATTTGAGTTAATGACCACTCTCCTCTGACATGTGACATCAAGAAGGCATTTCATGCCCAGAGAACTTATCTTTTCTGAACCACTTTCTGTAACCATAAAAATGACGGTTGTGCATGTGAGGCCCACTAGATCAGGCAATCCCTGCTGCCAAGTGTTCTATGTTGCAATGCACATTAATGAACACAAGTATATAATACATGTGTATAAGTGCTGAAGTGTAGACAGATGTGCGGTACTCTCTTATTGTAAATGGTATGTTATTCCATATGTTACTGCCCCTGACTGAAATGACAGATTGTCCAGAGGTGGTGCATACAGGTGTACCTAATAAAGTGGCCTGTTAGTGTACATGCACTAGCTGCATGTACGCACATACAGCAATCTAAAAATGATACAGTTCAAAATACAGATAACACTGCAGTGCAGTTATCACATGTATAAAGACAACAACATAATTGGTTCTTGAACACTGATGCTACTACTAGCAGACTTACTTTATGCGAAGAGTGAGGCTCGGTGACAGATGTCTCGATGGGACAGATGTCCTGACAGCACCACTTCAGAGACTGAAGCTTGTAGCAGGAACTAAAACACATGACGAAAACACAACTATCAGCCATAACAGTGATCGTGGCTGGTTTATGTGCTGGATAGGTGTATATCCATGGCCTTATTTTGCAGTTTAGATCGTTTTCTTTGGCTTCATGTTTTCACTTGTCCAACAGCACAACAATTTACCACATTAAATTACGTAATTATTTCCCTCGTTTGATGTTGTAGCTGATCAATGCAACCCTAACATTAACCCAAATGCTAGCCGAGAAGCTAGCACATCAACTAGCTGGCTAACTCCTCTGGCTGCAGGGGTCAATGTTAGCATCAAAGCTAAGATATCGCCTCGCTGCACACAATATGTATTCATGGTCAGTCATTTTAAAAAGGTTTACCACGCACCTATGTTTGAAGAGAGTCAGGAGGGACCGGGGAAGCTTTCGTCAACACTTTCCTCACACACGTGTATATGTGTGTGTGTGTGTGTGTACGTGTGTGTAGCGGAAGCACAGACTTATCTAACGCCCGCCCACTGCATACGTTTGGTTTAAGACCTGTCAATCATCAGCTTTGATTTAATTAATCTTAAAAAAAGATGAATAACTAAAAAAAAACATAAGCATCAATATAAGTACAATGATTATGAACTACAACTGTCTTTTTCTCCTTAATTGTCTAATTTTTCCTCATTCTCTCTTTTTCTTCTTCTTCTTTGTTTGTGTTTTACGGCAGTTCATAACTACGTCGCTGCACCACTGCCTCCTCCTGGATTCAATCATGTATTACTGTTACAAGTTGTGTGACGTAGGCGCCGTGGCTTAGATGGTTAAAGCGCCTGTCTAGTAAACAGGAGATCCTGGGTTCGAATCCCAGCGGTGCCTTTTAAGCGTCCATGGACAGTTAATATACAACCTTAAAAATATACTGTGCTAAATTCAATGAAAACCAATGACACAGAAGAATGTTTGCATTAAAACTAATTAGACAAGACAACCAGACAGAAATAACTGCTTTAAGAAACTGTCATATAGCAATGTTACATTACATTTGTACCTGTGAAAGCTAGTCTCTGATTACATATTGTCATTTTATTACTTAATACAATACATTTCTCATCAACAGCTCCTTCAGAAAGGTACAACTTTACATTTTTTCTATTACCACTGATTAAAATATCAGTGGTAAAAAAAAGCTAATGTGAGGGATTGTGGATTATTTCAACATCAGAGATTGGGAGTCTGTAACATGCAAGGACTTCACTATTCATCCCTCCCTTTCTGGTGAGTGTCAGGAAACTACAGTGGTCTTCACATACCAAGAAGGATGTTGTTCTTTGTATGTGGTAAACTTCGACTTTTCTGTTCAGGCCACTGTAGTCTATGTGATACACAGGTACATGGCGTTTACTCACTACAAAAGGGCCAGTTAAAAATGTGCATCGATACGCATCAACTCTGTTTGGGTTTTTTTGACAGAAATTGCAATCATGTGATTTGTTTTGACAAATAAAATGTGGAGATGACTGTCGTTTTATTTTTAAACACTAATTAAAAATCATGAAATTTACCATGTGTATTCTCTTTTTGTAGGTCATTGCGCTGCTGGTCTGGTAATCCATGCTGCTTTGACTGTGTGTCATTTTTGTGACTAAGGTCATAAAGGGCAATGACAGTTTACCCACTACAGCAGACCACACTACAGCACTATACTGTAGAATAGGGGTGGGTGAAAATATCAATTTGCAATACGCAATGGCAAATATTGATATTTTAATTAATAAATGAAGGCGCTCTAAGGTAAACAGTCCCTGCCAGTTTCACTCGCTGGGTTTCACTACTTGATATCTCCTCACAGTGGCACTGCTCAAATGAGGGAAACTTGGGTGGAAGTTACCTGACTGAAGAAGAGGGAGTTTATAGTGGGATAATGGCAGAAAAAAACTTTATAATGCTACAAAATCAGGTTTTTGTTTTAAAGAATGCACTTATAGACTTAATATGCACTAAACAACTACTCTAGCATAAATTACTCTTTAATTAATAACTGACCACACCACGAAGTTGCAGAAATGTATGGGCGTGGAAATGACAAGCCAGGACTGTGATTCTGCGCATGTGCAGAACCGCAAAGTAGCAGAACTTATCATAGGTAGCACGGATTGATGGAACACCTGCGCAAGATGGCAGCTGACATAAAACGAGACCCAGGCCTAAAGTACATATTTAACTCTTATTCGTAAGCTATTGATAAACTAAAAGTTGTACTTGAAAGCAATTATACACTTATACGGACATACGTGCGTGCGGAATGTTAAATAACTGCCTTTAAACACTCACTGAATGTTACACGCTGGACCTTAAACTGTCATGTATGCAGTGGTGCACGCGACTCCCGCCTCAAACAGTAGAGGGCGCTCGCGTCATGCAAGGTAGAGCGATTACTGTGAGTGTTTGTGTGCGTGTAAAGAGAGAGAGAGAGAGCGAGAGAGAGAGGGAGACTCCGGCCGTTGCTACCCCTCTGCCTGCTCCTGCTGAGGGGAAGAGGAGGAAACATGAGCTCCAGGAAAGGTGCGTATTTCTCAGCCTCTTTAACTCGGCTATGCTCCTCCACTTCTGCTTGTATGTAACATGAAAGGTGGCGGGAGTTCCAGCCACAGAAAGGCTCACCAGGTTCTGCTGAACAACTGCCAGATCCAGAGCCTCACATCATGTGTGTTTCCCCTCTCTCTCTCTCTCTCTCTCTCTCTCCCTCTCTTCTCGTCCATCCTCCCTGCACCCTCTCCCGGATTCGGACGTCGGTCATGCCCGCGGATGGATGCCACCTCACCCCGGCAGTGATGGCCATCCAGGCCAGGAAGAGGAGGCCGAAAGGGAAGAAGGACAAAACTGGTCAGCATCGGAGGTGAGGAGTTAGTTTGGTTTGTTGACAGCGGCCCCCGTGTCTCTGTGTGATGCCGGTGTAGACCATGGACACACATATGGTAGAAGGCGTGTGTTTTCACCGCACAGAATGGACATCTCTCTCTGTGTGTGTATGTGTGTAAAGTTGCCATTTGCGTCAAAGCACTCAGACCACATATGGACTTTCAGGTCCCCTCATATCCACACACACACACACATCATGATCGGTTCCCCCACACCTTTTGTAAAAATGACCATGCTGTACCTGGATCCATGTATTTGATCATGATGTATTGTTTCCTTGCACTGGCGGTTTGACTTAATGTGACAGCTCATATTCAGCATTTGTTGGCTCAGCACCAGGCGTGTGTGATGTGTGGAGTACAAACACATCCATTTTTATCACACAGTCTATTTGGGAATCCCTCACATGGTGTTTTGATTATGCAACATTTCTTGGATGTGGCAGAGCATTGTTTTCCCCTGTGTGGTTGTGTGTGTGTGTGTGTGTGTGTGTGTTGGTGGTGGTCTTGCAGAGAAAATTTCAACGTGATTTTTTCCAGGCGTGAGCGTGAATGGATGCAGCGGGCTGCCATGTGAGCTGCAGCGCAGTGACTCTGTAAAGTGCATGCGAATTGGAGTAGAGTGGGAGCTCGATCACTTCATGGCACGATACTATTGGAGCGACGTCACTGGCACCATGAAGAAAGGCATCAATTATGTCAGGGGTGTTCTGTTAAAAATGCCACATAGAGGAAATCTCCACAGTGCATCATAGTAACCTGCTGTTTGAGTGCAAAATATGTGCATCAGCATCGAGAGCCTAATTTACAGAAAAATGTATTGCAGGTTTTAACCAAAATGTCGACATTGTGTTTCCATATTTAAAATGTGGAAACATTAAAATGTACCATTTCAATAAAAGCATAAGAGCATAAAATATGATAGTGCAGCATAAAATAATAACTCACTCTAAAATTAGAGAATGTAATTTGCAGAAGATTACATTTCAAAGATGTTTAAAGCCGTTCAATCGTAGGCATATGAGAAAAGCAGTGTTTTTAACATAGATTTAAAAATATTCACATTTGATGCTGATTTCAGTTCCACTGGTAGTTTATTCCACTTGTGTGCAGCATAACACCTAAACGCTGCTTCACCATATTTGGTTTGAAGTCTGGGCTCGATTATCTGACCTGGTTCAGTAGATCTCAGAGCCCTACAAGGTGTATATTCTTTTAATATGTCATGAATGTATTTTTGACGTAAACCATTTAGTAATTTGTAGACCAGCAGCAGACTGGGAGCCACTGTAAAGTGGAGTACTGGGAAAACTCGAGTAACGTACTCTGGTTAAAACTCAGAATAAGCCCTTTGCATGTGCTTTAGACTCGGGTCTGGCTTTACCGAGATTGTACCGCTATGTTTCTACAGCAGCCTGAATGGATAAACCTGCTAGAGTGTATGTTTAATATTTTGAGACAGAATTTTAGTACGCAAATGAAAGACATCTGCTCCTCCATCATACTAGCAGAGAGTGGGAAAGTGGAGAGAGCTGTGAAAGAGTGTTTGCATCCTTTCTGGTATGCAAAGGCTACTGTAGTTCCCCTCTGAACTTGGTAAAAGGAGGGATGAGTAGAAGAGTCCTGATAGGTCTGGGTCTGACATGGTTACTACTCTCTCAGACTCGGGTCAGGTTCAGACCAAAGTGTCTCATCAGACGTAAATGTTGTGGCCAAAGCCGTACTCCAACACACCCCTCTCTTTCTTGACTTAAGAAAGTCAATGATTCCTCTTCCTAAAAAATAGGATGCATTGGCTTTTTTGACCATCTCACACACAAGTTTGCACAGCTAGTCAGGACTGCATTTGTTACTAAGTTGTACTCATACTCATCATAACATTGTTGTTGATTCCCCACAGAGGCAAACGGCATCATTTGTGAGCGACCACACACTCAGTCCAAACTCCACATGATTAAATTCACAATATTACAGTCTATCGAGAGCTTTCAGATGAATTTTGAGGTTGTGAATACCACAAGAGAACCACAGTAAAGACAACATGTTTGTGTATTTCATGCATCCGACAGAATCAAACCTGTGATACAAATGTATCTCAAAGAGCTTTGATCCTATTAAATAATTTTGACTTCAGCCAAAACAAACATAGTTATGTTCTACAGTATGTACACATGATATACATTTCCAAATAGATTTTATTAGTACAATTTCAGTTCATTTTCACCTTCAGTGCTTACGGTTTTTGCTCAGCAAGTGGTTATGGTTAGGGTTTTCTCACCGATTCATTTTCACAAATTAAATTATTCCTTTTTTCTTAACAGGATTTGTTCTTGAACTTATTCACATTTATTTATTTTCCTTCTCTTCTCCTGTTATCAAGTTTGGGCTAGCTTGTCACCTTAAGTAAATGGTTCACCAAGCTGTATGTTGTGCATGTTGCCAGGGAAACACTGGTAGTATGTCTTAAGAAGGCCAGTAGCTATAACAACAGAGAAAGTCCTATTCACCATGATTACAGGAACAACAATGATGCAGTAGTTTAGGGACATGGCAGACTAGAAGTTTTTTTTTTTTACTTAGTTTGGCTTTCAGACCTCTCATTGTCCTTTCGACTTAGTGCAGATTTCAAAGACAGACTCTATCTCTTTAGAGCCTGAGCACCGACTGGTGCAAAGCCCTGTTGTATTTGGTGTAATTTATCCTCTTTTTTTGTAATCTTTCTTCTTCTTATCTTTTATCACATTTTTGAGGATCTTGCCATGCATGAAAACTCTCTATCTCAGCCACACTTGCAAGTCCATGTCCAACCAGGATGACACCATGTGATGCCTCTCACTGCGCCACCTACTGGCAACAGGAAGTATGCCTTCAGTGACAAACATTGCTTAGTTTATGTAAGTCTTTCAGATGGTCTACATTTGCTATAGTCTATCAAATTATTGGTGGCCTCTCTTGAGCGCCACACATCATGGTCACTCTGTCCCTTCATGTGTCGGGGTGCAAGGGGCCTTTCAGCGATGCTTGCAGCCTTAGTTCCCTTTTTGTTTTGGGGCATTTTATGCATCTTGTAAATTGTGACAGCGGAAAGAGATAAAAAAAAAAGGGTCCGTGGTGGGTGTCATAAGTTTAAAGCCACATTGTCCATAAACAAGTAAACAGTACACTAACCTACAACCAGTATACGTGATTCAACCGAGGGCCTTTCTGTGTGGAGCTTCCCCCACAATTCAAAGAAGCTGGTTGCTTAGCTTAGCATATAGGCTGGACAAAAAGGGAAACTATGATTAAAACTCTTGAGGAGTAAAAGTAAAACCAAATCCACCTTCACCCTTTTAGCACCAACAAACAGCCACTGAAACCACAGGCTAGCCTGGATTCATGCTCATCATACAGCCATGAGAGTGGTATTGATCTTATGACCCTTGGTTTAAATAGTCCAATATTCATGTATTCAAAAGGCTAATACTCAAGCAAAAGTCCCAGATTGGCTCCCCTGGTAATAACTCAGATTGTTTCTCAGGGGAATAGAGAAGTTCTACTCTCTGTGGATGAACGCCAGTGGCCCCGTGTCTCGACTCCACCTGATGTCCTCAGAGACGTGATCTATGGCAAGCAGATTTGTTCACCTCAACCAATAATGCCTCCTCCATCAGTACTGCAGCCTGGCTACATGGAGCTGCAGACCAATACCAGCATGATGGAGTGAGCGAGTAAGGAAAGAGGAGAGAGGGAATTAGAGGATGCCACAAGGCTGCTGAAGGCAGGAAATGATGGTTCGCAAAAACTGCTATATTAGTCACAAGGGAGAAAGCACACAGGTTGCTAAATGGTGAGCAGCTGAATGTGGTAACAGAGTGGGAAGCTCACAACGCCAATTAATATAAACAAAATACGACCCATGCAGGCTGCTATGTCGGTTTATTTTTGTTACTTATCCAGAGTCAGAATCACTCTCTCTCGAGAAAGAGTCATGTTTATGTTTTTTGACTTAATTCTCGTAACCATGGAGGAGCGACTACTGACACTGACTGTCTTTCATAAAAGGAATCGGAGGTCAAACTAAAATCTTCAGAGAAAATTGAGCAGAACTAATTACTTGCTGCCCACGAGGATCACGTCGATGTCACTATTAAGAATCACAATATTGATTGCTCACACTTGTTATGCAACAGCTAATTACACATCTAGTGGAACCACAATAGCATACGATATATTTAGCTCAGTTAAGATCTGAACTAACTCTTGAGGAAAATACATGCACTACTCACTAACTGTATTCAAGGGTGGTTTGGGTAATTAGTATCTGTCCACTTTGTGTATCAGTGCTACGTCGCTGAAAACCACTGCTGCAAATGTGGCTGAAGTGACAAAAGCGTTTAGCTTCAACCAAAACTATATAGTTGGAAAAAGCAAGAAGAGTTTGTGCAAATAAGCCAAAACAGAATTATCATTAGATGATATTTTGCTGTTCGCCTTAACATTAGGCAGAACTTGACAAATAAAAAAATAATTAGTGAATCCTTCCATTTCATTCCGTGTCAGTGTGAGCACAATCTTATCTGCTACCTTTGGCAGTGATCAGAGTCAGCCATTGTTGTATTTAGAAGACAAGCAGTTATGGTCTCTGAGTGGTACTTCTTCTTCAAGGAAGGCTGGACACTTGAGAGGGAAAGTAAGTTTCTGGGGTTAGTTTTGGTGCTGCTTCCCACTGCTTAAGACCGCTCTTGGTGAATAAATCAGTTGTCTATGTACTCGCTGTTCTACATTCTGTCTAAGAATAATTGTCACATGCAAAGGTTTAGGGACACAGAGACATATTCTCTCATACTGTGAATGAGAGAAGTATTCATTGTTATATACTGAACTGTAATAGGATATCAGTTGCTTCCCCTGTGTTGTCTGGCATTCTCCCTGGTGACCACAGTGCCAGTATTATTGCCGTCTGGCTGATTGAAGTAGGCCTCTCCAGTAGGTGTTGAAGTAGGAGCTGAGAAAAAGCCCCATAAATTCAAATAGTTGGGAAAATGTGCTGTATTGTGAGTCATTTTTATTACCTCTGGACTTAGCAGTAATTTAAAATAATTGAGTGCGCTGTCATTTTATTGAGCCTGCCAGTGCAGTAACAAATAACGCTGTATATTGCTGTTATGTGGACTGCTTCTATACTTGTCTAATGACTTGAATCAGAGACTTGGTGTTTGGATTTTTCCATTGGATTTTACTCCCTTTTCTAATCTAGATGATTGTCTGACCAGGGGAGTTTGAGCTTGTTTGGGAATTCCTTCTGCTTTCTCAAAATGTTATCCAAGATTTGGTCAAATCTGACTGAATGAGGAGGCAGTGCAAGACAGACAGCAGGGATTCCTATATTTAGAGTCCGTGTTCTACATAGGATTTGTTCAGTGAGGGACGAACAGCAAGGATTTTTATTAATTTTTTTTGCCTCTGATGTCATTTATCTGAAGTGTGGTTGAGGTCTACAGTTGCAGGCCAGTGGGTCATTACAGGGGAGGAGGGGAAAACATTAATAGGCCATGTAATTCTGTGAGGGCAGGAGCTTATCCCTGTTAGATGGCTGTGCTGTGTACAGTCACCCTCCACTGCCACCTTTTGGCCATTGGGTGGGGAGGTACATTTTTTTTTAACATTTGGCTCGATCTTAAACATTTGAATTAGCTTGCAAAATGAGCAGGTAAAACCTCAACGTCTTAATTTGAACGTCTTCATCATGTTCTTCTACATTTGCTCTGAACTGAATGATTTCAATTGTTTATGTCTGTATTTGTGCCAGTTAGTAAAACACTGGTCAAACCTCCAGAGAGCTGCTGTATTTATACAGGAGCTACAGCAAATGTCTGGAAAATTGAGTCGTGATGAAGAAGGCAGAAGGAGATTGTCTGGGTCAGGCATGTAGACAACCACAGGAAAATTTCCAGTAGGGAAGTGCACATCAGAAAGCAGCTTTAAAGCAACACTCTGCAAGTGTTGTTGGGCATGCTGTCACTGTATAAATCACGACGCAATAAAAGCAAATGTTACACTTAAAAGACTTCTCAAACTGACTTTTAATACGTTTCTCTTGAACTTGCTGGGCCTGATTCTGGCAGTTTGATTCACTGACTATCATTAGGTTAATGATAGCTGACTCTCTTGGACTCTTTACTTTCTTTAGGATTTCTTTGCAGAATAGTAAGTTGTTGTTGGTGCCTCCAGCAAATCCTCCTGTGATGCTACAGATGCATGTGTGAGGCTGTAAATGGAGCCCAGATGAGACGCAGAAATGCTGTTGTCTGTCAGATCACTTGAATTACAGTACATTATATTTGTTATTCTATATGATTTATATGATAACACCAATGGAATCATCCTACATCCGACTGAACCCACCTCATGTTCATGTTATTACCTAGCTTTAGGCTAAAAAGAAAGAATAAGAGCTTGTATTATAATTGTGTGCATGTTTGCAGTGCTTATGTTTCACTCTATTCAGTGTGGTCCAGCCTCATACAACCACCAAAATGACTGTTCTTAAACATTGACTTCAGGTCTGTTACAAGTTGTTTTAGGCATATTTAGTGTGTCCTTACCATTGTTCTGTTTGAGTTCTGTAGCAGAGGCAAATTTCCTCTGTGCAACACTTGCTGATAGGCACGCGCTCGCCTTCTCTGTCCTCCATGCTGCAGGGCTGTGTAACTGGAAACACAGGGTGCTTATTGTTGTACACTCCCTCAGCTTGTGGCCAAGTCTATTTTCTCTCTATTTTCCTCTGATTGTAGGAAAAAAAAACCACTGTGTATTTCTTTTCGGCCTCCCAAAGTTCTGCTGTTTACCTCCCCCCAGTGCCCTGTATCCCATTATGAATGCTTTGAATGAAGTGAAGAGTGCTTTGTGTTAGTGGTAGTGTAATTCTCATTCTGTCCAATAGAGGGTATTGGTATTCAAGTTTTCACTTGTTGGTGAAAGGGCTTATTGTAGGTACAACTTTCCCAACTCCAGATTTTTGTCATCCTGGAAATGGCTGAATGTGTTGTTTTGACTAATGTTTACCTAGTGAAATCAATTGTTTTAAATGTAACCCTAACCCTTGCAAGAAGAATACAAGGCCTGCTGTTTTATGTCAATGAAAGAACAGATTAATGTTCAGTTCCGCTTGTGAAAATCACATTTCTCTAAAAACTGTACATCACTGGGGGGGAATTTTTTACAATATGCAATTTTGTAGTGGCCTGTATGTGTTTACTAGTAGGAGTTCAAGCCTATGATTAGTCCAGGTTTTTGTGTCACGACAAAAGGAGTAAATTACACACACTTGTCACTGGAAGGAACAAATTAAAGGTAGACACAAAACACAAACAGCAACCAAGGACAAGACACAAGGCCATGGCAGAGCCAGACGGCCGTCACACTGAAAAGATAATTCTTTTCATGGCAGAAATATTGACACTGAAATATTTGACACAAGTACTTTAAAAACAAATATAATAATAACAACAGTAAAAATGGTACCTAAATGATTACTATTTGAATTTTGTTGGGTTGTCAGACAATCATGACATGACATGTCTAAAGTTCGGGTGCTTCACATAAGTCAGAAGCAGAGAAAACTACCTTCACTAAGGAGGAACTTAAGGCTTTCAGAGTGTCAGTCAATCTGGACACCAACTGGACAGGCTTCTTTCTGTATGTGTATGTTAAGGAAGAAGCATTTTGCTCATCTGTCTTAGTATACGCACACATACTCCCATACACATTTTTGTACAGCATATTATTACGTTATTATTATAATAATTATAAAAAAAATGTATACACATAATTATTACATTATTATTACCCTTACGTTGACCATAATATCACAACAAAATAATAATAACCTAACATAACCCTGAAACCAAGTCTTAACCCTCAATAAGCCATTTAGGGCATGTACTCATACGAGTAACTAGTTTAGGAGAATCTGTGAACGTTTTGCATCCATGGAACCAGTGTTTTGGCATCCCTAAAACGTGACTTTTGGAAAATGGGTCGCAGAATGTAAAAAAATGTCAAAGCCCCACCCTTGTGTTTTCTTGAATACTACTAATACGTTACTCTCTTGCTCTTGCATTTGCTGTCGCTTTTTGTGTCATCATCATCTTCTACTTGTTGTGTTTGGAGTTTGGTTGGTCTTAGATTTTTTTACCTTATTCCCTATGGCTTGGTTCAAAGCTGCACACAGGTTGATTGTCTGGGCTCATGAAACGTTTTCGTTTGAGATGTTTGCGCTTCTCAAAAGGGAAAAGCAATACTGTAAATACACTCTAAAATAAATGTTTATCATCTGTATTACATGCTTAAAAACAGTTACTATTACCTTTCTTTTTAGATAATATCTGGTTTATTTCTTTGGCTTTTTAAATGATGATGATGCTAAATTAAGGTTATTTTTGTATGTTAGAAACAATTATATGGCCTATAAATATGGTCAAATTCTGCTATAACACAAATAATTCGGCTTAAAATGAAAGAAGTGTTCAGTGGGTATATATGACTATTTATAGTCAAATGACTGTGTTATTGCTATTAATATATTTCTGTTTGTGTCCTGCAGATTTGCAGTGGGGCCTACTGCCTACTGTGTGTTCATGTGTTTGCCTACGTACTATAAAATCCTTCTGTCTCCCCTGCATCCACCAGGCAGTGAGAAGAAGTAGGCCGCTTAAAGATAGCTCCCGTCAGCCTCAATACTGCTTCCCAAAATATATCTGTTCATGAGAGTCATCTACTCCCCCCTTCCTTTTTTCTCATTCTTCTTCTGCTTCTTCTCCTCTTGAAATGGAGGGAGAATCAGCCTTCGAGATTTACAAATTGATAACCTGAAATATCCTGAGGTGTGTGTGTGTGTGTGTGGGGGGGCAACTGTAAACATGTGTGCTATGCATCATTCCTCTCACGTGAATAAGCAACTCCATTTTGAGGTCTTAAAGTCTCACTTGGTTTATCTCAAAAGACAGATGACATCAGGATTGTACCATTGCTCCCATTAAAATTGGGGGTATTTTTTATTTTCCTGTCCTTCATAATTCAGGGAAAATCATTTCGGTTGTGAAAATTAGGGATGCAAACTTATCTGATACAAGTTGGTCTCCTTTTCCCCTAGATTTATGTAAAAACATTGAACCTCACAGATTGGTTTTTGAAAGTGAATTATGCAATAGCTGATCCAGTCAGCTAAATAAGGGCAGTATCTGGATCCAGCAGAAAATCAAGTGTAGCACAGTGTTCAAGTTAGACCAAGTTAGAGGTTGATTGGAAACAAGAACAACCTCACACCACAAGAACCAAGTGTTTGTCTAACAGTTGCTCTTAGTTACAAAACTCGGAGTTAACAATTCGCCGATTGGAAAAGCTTTACCCAACAAATATACCAAACCTGCGGCCGTAGGCAGAGCACTCAATTCTTCACACTCTTCATTTGTTGTAGCAGGAAAAACCCAGGTGAAACTGATTTTTTCCCATGAAGTGTCACAGTGAGCAGATTGTGGGCCAGCATATGAAACACCAGCACCGTAAACCACACTCATGTGAATGGAATTCAGTTACTATCAATGTCTCCTGCGCTTTTACAGATATGGCAGCCAAAATGTCTGCTGTGAAGAAGACGATTTATCTGGGCTGTAGTCCCATTTGCAGACAAAATTGGACAATTCTGGAAAAAAGAGAGACAAGACACAATAGTGTCAATAGAGTCAGCACACAATATTCTTGTTATGTATTGTTGTTCTGTCACTATTACAAAGATGCAGCAGTAGCAAGATACTGGTAAGGATGCAGGAACCTCAATCAGTTTGGATTATTTTTCTCTTACGAAGTGGAGAAAGTTTTTGTCACTTTCGCTTTTGTGTCATCTTCCATTTCCAGTCACTGTTATAGATCCTGAGTGAACGCTACTCTTGTCATTGTTGTAGTTATGCAATGGGTGGCCTTTGTGCCACAAATGATTTCTGTAAAACTGCATCCTAGTGGCTACGAGAATAACAGTGATAGCAAGGTTTATAGGGGAATAATGTAAGTGTTAATTGTTCTGTCAGTTTTGCCATCACAGTGACATTCATAATAATAATAATAATGATGACACTTAAACTCTGTGGGAAACAGATGCCAGAGTGCTAATGGCTTTGGATGCGCGTCATTCTAGAGTTGACTAGGGTTGGGAATCACAGGGTACCTCACGATACATGGTCCATGATACAAATAATATCATGATACAATGGTGCTGTGATAATCAATATATTGCGAGAGAGTCATACAGCGATACAGCACGATATCTGTCTAACTGAAGAAAACAAAACATCTGTGAAAAGTTAAAAGTGCAGGATTTCTTATTTATTCACTACATAGACAACAAAGTACATGTTGAACGTGGTTGGGGAATCTCTTAACGTATCTTTCTCCTCCATTATCCCACTGTAACCTCCCTCTTCCTCGGCCAGGTAACTTCCGCCAAAGTTTCCCTCATTCATTTGAGCAGCGCCGCCGTGAGGAGACATCAAGTAGTTTCCATTAAAGCGCTTTAATATGTTTAATAAATATCGATATTTGCCCTGGGGTGTCGATTATCGTATTGCACGAGGAAGGACGAAGATATATCACCAAATCGATATTTTGACTCACTCCTGGAGTTGACGGTATGGACGTCACTTCCTCCTTAACTTATGTGCATAGACAAGGAAGACTCAATGATGAGTGCAGGATGAGTCAATGAACAGACAAGACGGCGGTTTTGATGTAAAAAAAATCTATGACAATGATATGTGGCAAATAACAAGAGATAAATTATAACACAGAAACACAGGATTAAAAAACTGGCAAACACACCTCACTCCACCCTAACAAATTGATTATAATGATGTCAATGTTAAATTTACCCTTGTTTGTGGTTCAAGTCCCTGCCATTTCTTTGTAGAGTGTACATGTGTTTGCCTTACTGAAAAACTGGTGATTTGTCAGTTGTTGTTTTTTTCAAAATTTTATCCAGTTTGTGTTGCAGCAGATTCTATTCCCTTCCCCCACCACCCTGATTAAACTGGGTAAGGAAAGTAAATGAACAAAAGTCAAGTGCCTCTTCACATATTAGCTCCATGTTCCTCTTGCTATATGGATTCATTGCGACCCAGTGTGTACTTTGCCTTCCATTGGCCCATATTCACAGAGAATCAGGACAATGATTTGGCTCAAAGACATGCATGTGCCTAATGTGGTCCTTTCATGTGGGAAGGCAGAACAGTATGGAGTCAGCAGAGAAAGGGAATCATTGTGTTACTCTTTTATTTCCATAGACATGTCCCATACCCCTGATAGCAAGAACATATGGCTACACTGTTTGATGAATTTATTTAAATGATACTGTGTTAAAATACAATATGGAGTAGCTGTTTGGCACTGGCTGATAATCTAGCATTATTCTACACTGTATAGCCTACATCATTAGTTTCTCATATTATTTTTTCAATCCAGTGATTATTTGGAACTACGAAATGAGTCACAGAGCAGTTGTTGACATAAGTATTTAAAATGCTTTAAAATAGTGCACAGTTAAATCAAACATCACTTTGTGCTTGGCATGGAATCTTACACAATATGGAGTGGTTACAGCTCAGTGAGGCTGCACTCCTGACTGCATGTTAACATGCTTTGTTTAGCTTGTTTGTTTACTATGTGGAACCACATACCACACTGAAGAAAAACAAATTTAGGAACACGTCACAAGCGTGACCTAAAACCAGATAGGATGGTCTGTTGTTTTGTTAAACCCATGAAATATATGTCTTTATATAGGCAACATTGCCCACAATAACCAAAAACACAAGAGATATTAAAGACATAGCTGCCTCATTACCACAGCTCAATTATTAGTACTATTACTATTAACATTAATATCCTCATCCATCCTTCATCTATGACTTTTCTGAGGGTTGTGTGAAGAGCTGGAATCAATCCCAGATGGCGTCGGGGCGAGACTGGTGTCACAACCTGGATGAGATGATAGTGATGATAACTGTTATTAATGTTATCATTCTCAAATGCATCTGTTCCATAGCCATTCCCCTGTCCGTCTCTCGTCAGTCTTCCTCTCTCCTTTCCATTCTCTCCTTCTCTTCAACCGGTCGAGGCAGATGGCTGTGCACTCTGAGTCTGGTTCTGTCAGAGACGGAGCTTTTTCTCCCCACTTGCTCATTGTGTGAGCTGTTGGGTCTCTTTACGATAACTGTAAGGTCTTACCCTTAAGTGCCTTGGGATAATTGTCTGTTATGAATTGGTGCTATACAAACAAAATTGACTTAAATTGAATGGAGTTACACTATATACTGTTACCGTTTCTGCCGGCTGTGCCTGCATTTATTTATCCCGACCTTTGCTGCTGCTTCAGTGTGCATATCACATCAGTGACTACTGAGTAATACTTACTCACAAACAGGTATTTTATTAAAGAATGTGTGTGTATACATTGTATACTTTGGCTCCCCATGTATTTCTGCACACTCCCTGGATGAGTAGTTGGTCACATTAACCTCAGGTTGCCCCTACAACCCCCACTGTCTATTTTCACTTGCATGCTCGCATACATGTACATGTTCATACACACAAATACACCCACACACCAATATTGAGGTCAGATTGAGAGATAGATTCAGACCGGCCCACCCCCACCCCCACCCCCCCATCATGGCACACCCTCTGGCTAGCTCTCTGTGAGCTGTTCATCCATGTAGAAAGCCGACCCATCTGCCCTGAGAAATGGTGAGAAAGTAGATACAGATTGGGATGAAGGCAGAAATTAGGTTTAAAAAAAGGAGGGAGGATTTGGGGGGGACGCAGATTTGAGCAGCCTTGCCCTGAGATACAGGATGTCATAACAAGGCAAGTGAGGGGGGAGAGAGAGAGCGAGAGCACGAGAGACAGCGAGAGAAAGCAAGAGAGGGAGGATGAGTCAAAATAGCAAGGAGAAAGGGGGAGGAGAATGTGCCTTAAGGAGAAAAGCATTACATTCTTGTTGGTGTGACAAGCAGACACCCCTATGCCTATGCAGAAAGTGGAATGCTCCAGTTTGCTCAGGGCTCTGTTGTTGTGCAGAGATGTAGAAGGCCTGACAGAGCCAGCCAGAGAGAGAGCGAGGGAAAGGGAGAGAGAGACAAGAGAGAGACGGGAGAGACTCAGACACTGTGGATCCAGACCTTGGGTTTTTATTTCATCACTCAGTCCAGCCAGCAACACCATAGAGGAGGGAGGAGAAAGGGAAGAGGAGGACGGAAAGGGGCCTCAGTGACAGCAGGGAAAGTGAGAGACAAGGTGAAGGAGGAGAAGGAAGGAAGGAAAGGGAGAGAGGAAGGAGGCTGGGACATGAGGAGGGGCGTCTGACTGACATTAGTGCTCTCCTCAACAGCTCTCTCTCACACACACAGATGTAGGCAGACACACACACACACACACTCGGCCTGATTGTGCACTGCACAGTTGCTGCTCTTTTTTCTAATATCCTTTGCGGCGCCTTGTCCTCCATCCTTTCTTCTCAAAGCAAGAGGACAAGAGAGACACAGGGAGAGGAGGAAGAGGAGGAGGGAAAAGGAGGAGGGTAGGCAGTAACCCTCTCCTCTCCATTACTAGACACAGCAGAGAGATATAGGGAAAGAGGACCAACAGAAAGAGGCAGGAGCTTTCTCTTCTATTTCTGCCGTCTCCTGTGGTCCCTTGGCCAGTGAGCGGCAAACAGGCTCCGCTCATGTCCGTGAACTCAGAGAAATCCTCGTCCCCTGAAAGGTAACACCTCCTCCTTTTCTTACACTTTATCCTTATCATTTCATCCCCATATGTGTGTGTGTGCGCCCATCCATCTGTGTCTCTGTTGTGTCAGCTTTCACCCCAACCTTCTCCCATCACCAGCCTCCTCAGCACCTCCATGTTTTGCGTCTCTTTTTGTGTTTGTGTATGAGACGGTTTCTTCTATTGTCTGGGACACAATAATCTTGACGGTTTAGCCAGGAATGATCACGCAGTGCTTCATTGCTGCATGGTGCTGTGTTATTTCAGACGGCCATGGTAACACAACATCCTTACCTAAAACATTCACTCCACACAACAACCGACACTGACACACACTTGAGCTGCTGTTGCCTTCTGAGGCCGCATCATCTCCTGTGACAACAATAACAAGAACACACACAATGTTTATAGCAGTGGTGCACAGAGCTTGCACAGCAAGTGTCAACACACATCAACAGAAGCACAATAACAACAACATCATCATCAGCAGCAGCAGTAGCAGCAGCAGCAGCAGCATCATCATCAGCAGCAGCAGCAGCAGTGTATCCCAGCAGTGTTGCAGGACAACGGCTCACCACATGACGCACTTCAGTGCATAGCATTGCTGAACAATGGCATCTCTGAATGCCACACAACGTGGACATAACAGACTCATTTTACTTTGACCGGCTGAAAGCGTTTGGCACATTTTGGATTTACACATTGTGAAACATGTTGTTATAATGTTATAATAGCCAAGTCACAAGGCATCATGTGTCACATGACACATTGTGATCAATTTGAAGTTCTCATTCCCACACGCATACAAATTCAACATTAGCGTTTTTTCAAATTGTCACAACAGAAAATTTGAAGGCCAGTCATGATTCAGGATTTATTTCAGATTTATAATCCCACCCTTTTCTTCTCTCATACTTATATTTTAAATTACCAAGTCCCCATGACTTAATTGCATTTTATTGATGTGTCAAAAAATAGTCATAGAATAAGCCTTTTATATGTACTTAGGAAAGTCTCCTGCTTTACAGAGGCTGCCATCTTTCACCACCATTTTTTCTGGAGCTGTCCAAATGGAAAATCCGGCCAGATCATTCATGTCAAGTACTGAAATGGAAGCTTAATACACCGACAAAAAGAAACAGTTTCGAACTTGTTGGGGCGGGAATCGCCAGAGACACTACGATACGATATTATCGCGATAGATAAGTCACAATACAATATTATCACAACATTGCAAAACACTGAGTATTTGCGAAATCATATATTGCGATATACTAGCAACAGCTCTAATGAGAGTGAGCACTTAACCTTTTATATTTAATATAATTAATCATTTTCCTGCAGTTCTATTTTTCTACTCTTACTATTCTTTTATAAGTATTTGTGTGGTCTGCCGAAATGAAAGCTCTACCCCAATTTCACTGTGCGATGCCTGCGTATAGCGACAATAAAGGAGTCTTTAATCTTAATCCTCAAAAAGTTGAATGTTTATTTGTAACATCAGTAAAAACAATGATGAAAAAAGTATCAAAAGCCATATAATACCACCACGTGAAATATCGTGATATTTCACTGTATCAATTCTTCCCTCACTCCTACTAACTTGTACGAGAAGGCCACAAGAGCAGGTTGGAGAAATGTTTGAGCTATTTTCCCTAGCTCTGTTTTCAGCAGCAGATCTAAAATTGTAAGCAGATAAGTCATAGTGTGTGTCCCAACCTCTTGACTGCATTGATAAAATCCCATATCCATTCACATCTGCTCAGACCAGGCCCACGTCACCTCTCTCAGTTTGCAAATGTGGATTTGTCAGGTGCTGGAGGGTGAGGAGCAGGCAGGCAGGCAGACTGGATGACTCAGGTAGCCACTGATGCTTTGCCAATTCACACAACCTACCAGAAGGCCTCAGACTGGCACACTCTAACACAGCACAGCGGGCAAACAGATAGGGAGTAAGTAAATGGGTGATAACTGTATCAGGCATTATTACATGGGCAGTTGGGCACAGAGGAGATTGTTGTCATATTGACAGGTTTTGATGAACAGAAGGTGAAGTTTAATTTAGATGAAGATAAAGTGACATTATGGCATCAGCGTCTAGTCAAGGCAACTAGGCAAAACCATAGTGGTATTAGGAATTGTAGTATCACTTTGAAGCTCTGGTGTGTGGAGGTTTATGGATTTCATCACTTGGCAAGTTTTCCCTTCCGCTGTTGTTTTGGTCACAGCCATCTGACTGTAATTAAGAATAATGCACAAGTCCCTTGTTGCTTTGCAGGTAACGACAAAGAGCTGGACTCATTCTCACACGGCTGCCTTCTTTAACAGCTGCAGCTTCTCATATGACAATGACAACAATGCAGGTGACAGCCTGTTTTCTCGATTGCAGGTTGACCTGTCAGACAGAAGCGATGTCTAACCCTTATCGCTCAGAATTAAATCATGTACAGCTAATAACGCTATCAGTCAGGAACTTCAGAGGTTAACGCGAACTGTGCTGTATTTGAAAATCACAAGCTGCATCAAAATAAGAGAGAGATTTTGCAGCTTTGTGACAAGCTGTGTTGCCTTTTGGACTGGGTACATGCAGACACCAAACATAGCAGTTCTTACTCATATAAAATATGATGGCGTATGATTAAACAAATGAATTTGCATAAGTTGCAAGGTATGGGACTGTGCAGAAGTCTAAAGCTACCATTAGAGTTGCTGTTTTAGTAATGCTATACTGTAATGACTGTACAGTATAATTAGTTCTCAATCTCTTTCTTGTAACACGTCTGGAAAATACAGTAAACATGTATGCAGTTTTAAAATATCGCGTTTTCTTTCTGAAAAACTCAGACTTTTAAAAACTGGAGTGGAATTAATATTACTGGTAAAAGCTGTGTTTATCTTACTATTTTAGGTTGACAGATAGTTGCAGTGAAAAAGGTCCATTACTCCAGGTTTATTAAAGACATGCTTGACCATGACATACACTTATGAGTTGACAGCTTGCTAATATATAAGGCCAACTTTCAGTCACATCATTCCAACTTCAAAAGCCAGTGATCACAGATTTAAAAAGAACAAAGCTGGTGGTGCCCTGAGACATTTGCACACTAGTGTATACAGATCTTACAAATACTATTTAACAGTATAATTGTGCAGTTTTTTGGGGGGTGGGAGGTTAACTGTTGGTTAGGCTTTTCAGACATCTCATAATTACAATTTACGATATGATTGGTAGACTTAGATGCATCTTACAAGGGCATTATTTGTTTTGTTGTACATAAAGTTTCATCCACTGATTTTAAAATTGGACTGCTCTCTTGTTTTGTCAGTGGTTTGAGTCAATATTGGGTAGAAGTTCAATATTTCTGTCTGCAACACCATCTGGGTCCTATCTGACACACACACCGACGAGTCATAAGCATCACAATGCTGATTATCTAACCTTTATTCACTGTGTGCTCTGTCAAGAGATGTTTGTGTGTTTGTTTATATGAATGCTTTGTAACGATGAGGTGTTGGAATCTTCACATATGATACAGAATGTGCATGTTACATAGAGAATAAAATGGATATCTTAAGACGAAGCTGCTAGGTCAGTCCAATTTCAGAAATTAGTATTTAATCAACCATTTTTTGTCTGTATGATGTGTGATTGGTGGATCTGCCACTTGTCATGGACAGAGAAAAGCAAGTAGGGAACATGAATGAGGAAGAGAAGGATAGAAAAGGAGGAAGCGAGGTGATAAGAAAGGTCGGGGGCAGGAAAGGTAGCAGGAGCGAATGATCAATGAGAATAAGTAACAGACAGTGCATGCAGGCTCACACAGCCATTAGCATCAGTACCTTAATATTTCCATTTCATCTCTCTCCTTTCATCTGACACCGGTTCAAACACAGTTTACTGGATACATTCAAATACTCCTGTGTAGTCTCCTTGCTGCCTCCTTTTTAATTCACATGACTTATTGCTCTGTGATACAAAAAAACTAAATTATTATTTTACCTCAACCAAGGAGGTTAAGTTTTTTTTTTGTCTGTGTTTGTATGTGAGCAGCAGAGGAAAATAACAGATTGGGAGGTCATTTTTCTGGGGATGTACTGTAGGTTATTGCCCATGGAAAATATTATTTAATCCTCGTGGTGATCAGGATATGGATCCAGATACAGGATTAAAAAAAAAGTGAATGTGTATTGACAGATGGTTTGTGCTCTCTGAGTGTTTCTCTAGACATTAAATAAACTTGAGGAAATTCTTTGTGTCGTTCTCTCTTGAGGAAGAACACTAAAACTGTATATTTAAAACTATTTTCTTTGTTCTCAGATGTAAATGTTTGCTGGATTCTGTGGTTTTGTACACTTGGGCAATATGGACATTAGCGTCAGGCATCATCTGTTCATGAAGTTGAAAGTATGGATTATGTAGATAGTGACACAAATTTGTAATTAGAATGTTTTAAGGTTTCTGGATTATTTTGGACACTTGACTATGAATAGTAAGATTATGGTAAATTTAGACAGCCATTTTAGTCATTTTCTTGCATAATGAAAAAAAACAGAGACCTTTGATTTAAAAATGATCATTGTTGGTTGATGGATATGAAGCAACAATTATTTGGAAGATTATTTGGAAGGAAAAGAATACAGGGAGGAGAAGGACATTGGACAGAGAGCAGCAGAGGATGCAGAATGAATTATTGGAATGTGTCCAGTCAGTCAGTCAGTAAGCCATGCACATGCAGCAAACAGCATCACATCGAGCAGCCATCACAATCACACATGTCAACCTTTGTTTGACTGGCCTATATCTCCACCATCCACCATCTTCTCTGAGCTGACCCACATTGCCACAGACACACACAGACATGTGCAGCCTTAGCCATCACATGATGTGAACATTATCCTTCCTGTTGCGCTCGTAAAGAAACAGATGATTGCTTCACTTTCTTCCCTGCTCCTTCTTCTTTGTGTTTTTTTTAATTATTCCATACAGTCTCCCACCTATTCTTCCTCTTTTTCTTTTTTGTGGGGTGGGGGGGGGCTTTTTGCCTTCATTGGACAGGACAATGAAGTGGGAAGACACACAGCAAAGGACCACGGGTGGAACCTAACCCTGGTCACTGCAAATGGGCCCTGTCGGTGATGGTGAATATAAATCAGCAGTAAATAAAAGATATGTGGGTTTGGATGTGGGTGTTTGTGTTGTCGATGCTGGCCTGAACATTTTCAGGCCTTGCAAACAAGTCTAACCTGGCTGGCATAGCACAACTTTCTCACTGGGAATTTCCATCCTGCTTGATGATCTAATGTTGGTTTGTCAGTCAAACAATCAACATTCAAACATTCAACACCCCGGAACAAGACACCTCAGGAGTAGTGTGTCGAAGGCGTCCGCCATGTTGAAACTCACACTGAATGGGTCATGTGATCTGGTCCCATGTAGGCTCCTGTCCAAGCATGAGCGGCTCACCAGGGTTTTGGTGTCGTTAGGTGTCAAAGATCATGCAGCGGTGTCAGTCGATTGAGCTGAGAACAACATTTGGGCCTGTAGTTTGGCAAAGTGATGCTTTTACCATGTTATTGTGGTGTGGTGCAGCCCCAAAACTGATTCCATCATCATCTATAGCTACGTCCTTCAAGGCAACAAAAATGTTAAAGGAAATTATTTCTATAGTGGATGGATGGATGGATGTAGAGGTTGACTATATGCTTTTCTAGGGCCAGTGTTGATCATTTGGAATCAGGACATGTATATACACATACATACATTGTCTGTATCTCAAATCTTTGTTTGGAATATGCAGTTATCACATTGAGAATGTGTAAATGTAATGAAATGAGCATTAATTCTATTAATTAGATAATAAGAACCCTATGCTGATCATTTTAAAAAAAAGCAAACATTAGCCTGATTAATTGGTCTAATAATAAACAAAGGAAATAACAAAATAATTATAATTAAATCACAACGGGATGTTTGGCTGAACCAGAATATGAAACTGAGACTGGTTTCTGTCAGACATAAGGTGCTGCCTTTCAGTGGGTGTTTTCATCACAGAACAATTTCCAGTAAAATAAAGGTTCATCATCCCTCTGAAGCTTCATCATCTATGACATGTTGCGGTCTATAACCTGGCTACACACTCCTCGTTGGAAAGTCTGGGTTAATGGTTGCAAAACTTGTTTTTCTTTTCTAACATAATCCTCTATTCTCAGCACAACTGATAATGCTCAGTTAATTTTGGCAAAAGCAGGACATTTGTACAAAACGGATTGTTGACACAGCAAGGATCAAGAAAGCTTATCATTTCATTGAGTTCAGTTTACTTCTGCCTATTTGTGTCCACCGCCGTCCTTGGTGACTCACTGTGTTTACATGAGCAGCATAGCAGTCTTCTCATCTCTTTACTATCGCCTTCTCTTTTTGTCTTTATTTGTCTTTCTCTCTCTTCTTATCTAACCTCTGTTTTAAGTGTCTCACTGGGAACCAAATCACAGGCACAGTTTTTAAAAAAATGTGTGAAATTGGTCATTTGGGTGACTGTTGGTATGGAGAAATTGCGCCAAATTTATTTATTACATTTATTTATTTATTCATATTATGTGAGCAACATCCACCATTGAAAGGCTTTGAGATGCTTCACAAATGTCATATTAAGGAGCCAAAACATTGTTGCACTGGTCTATATAAAATGTACATTTGCATTTTGCGTATACTGTTACCCATCAACTGTTCTCTATGGGTTATTAATTAATTTGAATAAGCAATGCCAACCAGTCTCATAATAGACTGCATTACCATTATACTTGTTAAAAGGTCTCTTTTATTCTCGTTATCTCACGGTGTAAAGACTTAAGCTGCAGTATGGATATTTAACATGAGGCTACGGTCTGTCTTTATAACTATGTATCGTCAGGGTCTGTGTATCACTGTGTATGTTATACTTGACAGAAGCAAGGGCATGGTGGAAGAGAGAGAATGAGACAATGTGATAACACAGATATTTTGGGTATGTTTGAGGGGGGGAGACCGATCACCCTCAGAGGAAGCGAGGAAAGAGTTGATAAAGCCATAGGAAGAACGGCGGAAAAGGGAAAGTCCAAGATAGAGACGTGGAGACCAAAGAAGCTGGTGGGGGATTCTCACAGACACAAAGATGAAATAGCAGACGTTGAGCAGAGGAGGGAGAGTGAGGTTGAAGATGGAAGGAGAAGATAGATGGCTCTCTGCAGAGTTGCGCAGTGTGTTGGGTAATGCTAGGTCACCAGGGGACTCATCTGTACTGATGCTGCAGCGCTGAAGCAGTGGAATGATAATGGCCTGTTTGTGTTTGCGTGTGTGCAGGAAGGTATGTGTTTGTTTGTGTGGCGTTTGTATTCACATGTGCCGCAAGAGCATGTTTTCATTTGAAAGTACCACTTTGTCTCTCTTTGTGTCCCGCTACTGTCTCTCCCTCCACTGAGTCACTTGTCTACTCCAAAACTGAGAGCAGTATTGTGTGTATTGTGTCTGAGGAGGACACTGTTTCACTGTTGTTTCTCCTTCTGCACCAGGGTCAGGAATAGTTCTTCTTTTCCTCATGTAAGTCCCTGAGCAGGTTTGGTGGGGTCACTGACCTTTGGACTCACGAAAGTCCTTCAGTTTGGCACCGTAGGTAAGTTGGCTCTGACTCTGCTCTCTAGTTTGGCAGCAGTGTGGTGACAGAGCAGCCAATAATGCCACAGTGGGTGTCTGGTTTGCTTTTGCCGCTAACACACACTGTTGGACCAAGCATGGCAATCCTGATGTAGTTGTATTGTGAAATTTGAAAACAAAAATTTTCAATACTTCATTTTTTTCTCATGTATATTTGTAATCATAGACAAAGGATGCATTAATTAGTTATTGAGCCAATACTGTACAAAGCCACATCAAATAATTTGATAATCTCCAACCAGTAATTATTCAAGTGAACTTGAGCTCCTTTTTTGTTGATAGCATTTCCTAAATATTGTAATCTATGACAAAAAACTCCAAATTGATGCCTCATGTTTTACTTATTCACGACTGATGTGATGTGCAAATACTGAGAGAAAAGCGGCAAATTCACACATTTGAGAAGCTGAAACTAGATAGTTGTTGCAATTCTGCATAAATTCTTTTAAAATGATGAAAATGAACGCATTCTTAAAATAGCTGCTTAATTTTGAGTGAAATACTTTATGTATTTTATGTATCATAATCTGACCCATGACAACAAAATAGTACATATAAGTAAGTATGTCCTCTAAAAGTAATTAATATGAGATTAAACTTTGTTTTGTATTTGTTGTTTGTCTTACTGTAGTTTCCTTGACAAAACTTTGTGGTATATATTTTGTTTTAAGTAGTAAATTGAAATGTTGTACATAAATGATAAGTGTTACAGATTAGGCTTACATCTGCATCGGAGATCTGCCTGCTGACAGATTAAGGGATAATCCACCACACAGGTCATTATTTTTAATTAGCTCAAATTTCCGGCTGCTCATACAGCCACTCAGCATTATGTTTGAAACCAGGTCCTGATTTTACTTTTTGACAGCAGGCAGTATTTCTGGAACGCCGTTGTCTGGATGCTTAAATGACATGTAAAGTCTTTCCAGGGAGTTCAGAGTGTATTTTAGGCAACACGATTCATGTAATGCTCCTAGAGATGGAAAGATGCCGCTGTGCCGTGGGTGTTGCTTTTCAGATCTCTATGTGACATACTGTGCGCTTTTGTCGCCATGTGTATATGAAGTAGATGCATCTATCGGTCTGTGCTGTAGTACGTACAAGTGTGTGTGTCCCTTCATTATGTGCTCACACAGTCCAGACTCGAGTGTGCATTGAGTAGGATCTTTAACAGGTGGGTGTCACTGGCCCACGTGACCACTGCTGGAATTCAAGGCTTGGTTCGTCTTGCCTCGCCACTGCTGTGTCCGTGAATCTTCAGCAGAGAGCAGAGGGACCTACTGTGTTTATTCTGATCCTCCATCCATCCTTATTTCCTGACTCATGGAGTTTAGCCCGTGTCCGTCCACGAAGAAGAAATGGGGTCTGGCTTTGTGTGTACTTCGCCTCCGCCACAGGGCGCTTCGAAAAAGGTAGATGGAGAAAAGGGAAACATTAAATGTCAAAGGGGGGGGTTGGATTGACGAGACTCAAAGGCAAGGTATGGATTATTGTTTGTATGCCAGTGTTTCAGTCCTATTTTATGTGCTTTGCATTGTATTTAACAAAGCAGACTTGTGTAGAAGAGGAAAGAATGTAGCATTCATTGACAGGACAAAAATGCTAAATTATAGTTTTTGTATATCTAATGCCTCCACGACTGTAGCGGATTTGTTAATGACAGCAAAATATTTATTTCTTCCAAAACTCAGATATGGGGTAGAGGATGAGTTGGAAGTGGATAAATGCATCGATGAAGTCAAAAGTCAAGGCACTTTATTTTCTGTCAATTGTCTTGATAATGAATTAACTTTATCAGTTCCTCTGAAAGACATCTAATTTTATATTCTCAAGCTGAATATCATTGGTGTTTAAGCTGCACAAAGCGTATTTGATATGTGGGTCTGATTCAAATCCAGATTTCAGACATGCACTAAAATATCAGTCGGTAGAGCTGGCACCTATTGCAGTGACCTGGTATGATTTCAGCTGGTCCTTTGCTGTGTGTCTTCTCCCCTTGCAGACCTCACTGTCCTATCCATTAAATAAGTAAAAAAATCTGCAAGTGTTTTTTTCTTTTCAAGTTATTGTATTAAAAGGCAACTATAGGAAAGCTGTTTATTCAGCACATTATAATTTATCAATTTACATTTTATTTTTCACATAAAATACACTTCCTCTCGATTTTTAATGCCGCAGCAAACACATTATTCCAAAACCTCTCTTACCAAATGTTCCTGGCTCTGCTCATTCTGGCCTAAGCCTATACTCTCCACAGCTCTGTGGTTTTAGTCAGGTCATTTATTGTGTGCGTTCCTGCAGCAGATGAACTTGGGTTTTGTGAGTGGAAGGCAGCAAACATTTGTCATGAGCCCAACAGAGTGCTATTTAACAAGGCCTTCTTTTTCCATTGTGATCTATTTAGAACAAAATACCTCTGTCTACACAACATAATTAATCTAAATGAAACAGTTGTGATCTAAAATAAAATATGTGGGGAATTATCTGCTCAGCCATGTAGTGGATAGAGGGAATCCTCTGTCCTCATCGAACCACACTCTCTATTTTTTTTTCCCTCTTTCCGAGATGAGGTACTGTTATATTTATAAAACATATTTTTAGACCTGTACTAATGGTGACATCTCTCAGATTGGCAGTGATTATGAGAAGTCATTTAAAGCTTGCCTCTGAAAACTCAACCGTATGTTACTTCACATTGTTACCTAGCCTGAGATGAGGCCTTGGGTATCAGTAAATACCCATGGGAGTGGAGAGAGCTGCGGCTACATTGACGATAATAAAGTCTCAAACAAGCTATTACATGATTTCTCACAGTTACCCATAATCATGGTGAACTTGGGCCGATTAAAATACTTTTCATGGAAAAACAGAGCCTGTAGAAGTTATTCATGATTACCTATGGTTTCATGATGCTGTTGTTTTTGTTTGTAGGGTTTTAAGTAGCCGAACTTTAGTCTGCCAGAAGGATGTCAGATCTATCTTGGCTTAAAGGTTTAGATTGGAAGTTTCTTCTTGGCCTTGGAAACCATATTTGGTGAAATCTTTGGCTTACTGGCTGAAGTTTGTGATCACGGTCTTGAGAGCTAAAGAACTAGGTATAGCTCTGTTTTCCTCCGAGACAGTGTACTCACACAGCACTAGTTGCAGCATGATCAATGCCAGGTTTTCATGGATCTACTTGAGTAGTACACTTACTCATCTTATCCAGAATCTGTAAGAATAGGATAAAGTACAACCAACGTAGAATTATCACAAATACTCAAATATCTGATTATTAGTTTGATGATTAAACAAGTGGATCAGTTGATGCGACTATTCATGTTACAAGACTGAACAACATTGAACCAGCATTTGCCACCATGAAATACTCATTTGTGGCCATGAAATATTAATTTGTGTGCTAGAAATACTAATTTGTGGCCACAAAGTAGTATTTTGTGCACACATTATACACCTTTCGTGACAAATTAGAGTTGAACTTTCCCCCCAAGTCATGTCTGGGGCTCTGTAGATTGTGCAGAAATAAGTATCTCTGCATTCATGACCAGGGTCTTTGAATGCATCTCATTAGCTGCTCCTCATAGCTCAACAAACTGAACCCTGCATTATTCTCATTAGCTCTCATGCAGTGGAGTTTAGAATAATTCACAAATAATGTTGAATATTCAAACAGTATGTGCTGATTTTTTCTTCATTGAATGACAGTATGACCAGTTTAACACCGTAGGCATTTGGTTGGCTGGATTCTTTTTATTCCCAATTTAATTGCTAGTCCTTATAAAATACCAGGCTTCTTCGGGAGTGCATACTTTTAAATCTTGCCATGCCAAAGGAAGGAAAAAGAAAAAACCTGGTCATTTATCCTGATCTGCTCTAAAATGTAATTGGTTCTTCCTTGTCATGCCTCATACCTCCAGAAAATCCCAATTCTGTTGTTTGTGAGTTATCCAACAAGCAAACAAGCAATGAAAATACCACCTCTTTGGCAGAGGTAATTGAAGGTTTTTTTTTTTACTCTGGTTTAAAATATACAGCATTTGTGTATTTACTGCATGAGCACCTACAGGGTTTTTTTTGTTTGTGTTTTACATGCATGCATGCTCATGGCTTTTTGTGATGCTCTCGCGGTGGGCGGATGTGATCTCCACAATACCAGGCTTTGTGGTTGGCTGATGTCACCGGAATGTATAACTACAGAATGCATTATGTGAGTGCACCATACAAAGATGAGTGTAAAGGGCACTGCACAATTAAAGATATAGCAGATAGCCATCGGCTCTGTGTACAAGATGTGAGCAGAGTAATTCAAGAGGTCCAGATAAATGGCTTAATGGGCACGGGAAATGCACAAAACACACACGTGGAAGCACATAAATACAGACAAATTGTATGAGCAGGAAGAGTGTTATCCTGGTTTGCATTGCATGTGGATGCTGGTCGTTGGATTTCAGAGATTAAATGTACCTGTCACTTCATTAGCCTGCCTTTAAGGGTGTGTAATGTGTGTTTGTTTATGTGCATATGCCATGCAGAGGAGTCAGCAGTTTATGGTGCACTATATTCATGCATGCTATAGGGGCTTCTTATAGATTTTTCTCTGCAGCTTCGATCGCCTCTTATCTTTGACTGTGTTGTTGCTTTTTGTAAGCAATGCATCATGCAGTGTATCTACTGAAGAGTTCAGTCATTGCTGCGTAGCATGTGGCCTTGTATCAATTGGCTGCCTGTGGGGAATTTCTGCAGCAGTCAGTTCAGCCTCTACAGACTGGACTGAACCATGTGACACAAAACGGAGACTATTAATGTTGTCCTGTACCTGAGTAAGGGGAGAGTAGCTCGGTGTCATGTGTAATACTTGGACCATATTTGTGGCTGAAAGTGCTTATTTAATGTGTCAAATATGTAGATTACTCAAGTGATGTTTGTCTACATTTTGCTTTTCCCCTGTTCATCGTATGTGAAGGAAATACAGTTGTTGTAGCTGCTCAGGAAACAAAGGAGAGTTGAAAATTGGCCATACAAATCTCAATGTGGATATAGGAATTTAAGGAAAAGCTTGTTTTCTGTCCAAGTGAGGCATAATGAATTAATGAGCTACTTTATTAAGCAAGACACTTCAAAGAAGATAAATATAAAAGCTGCTCTATAAGAACTTTTAAAATAACAAAACACATTAATAATAATTTAAAAAACCCAAGCTGTAATAAATAGTGCTGCCATTCCCTATTGCTTTGTCTTACTGATTCATTACGTTTGCCACAGGAAATCTCTGCGCCCAAATTGCATTTCAAGATTATGACAGAGAACAATTCCACATTCCTATTGTATACTGTGGAGGAATCCAGCATTAAATCAGGACAGCCATCATTTTGCAACTACAGGTTATATTGGGGCAGCGCAGCCAGTGACGTCACTGCATCCTGAAAATAGCAGCGAGATCTCAGCTGAACACACAGACAGATACTCCGGAGGAGGAGGAGAGGGAATGAGTCAGCTGTCCTGTCGACACAGGCCAAGAAGGAGAAATGGAGAGAATGAAAGATTAACGATGAATCAATTGCGGCAGAGACTCCCGGGGTGCACAAGCAGAGCTGAAGGACACCCTAGGTCTGAATCCCACGCCTTAGCATTGAGAGTGGAGGATAATGCTCTTGTTGCTAAGGAATACCTGTTACCTTGGTGATAACAAGACATGTTTAAGGATGAGTCATCAAGTTCAAACTTGAGAGTGGCCAACTGTTTCAGTCGGCAACACGATTGTCACTGAAGCGACATTTCTGAAGGAATGTGGATAAAATGAATTGATACAAACAATCAAAACACAAAACAAGTGTGAAGAGGTGTTAATGTTAATAATGTACTGAAGCAAAGAATATACTTTTCAGCAATTTGCATACAGTGATTTGTTTTGGATAGAGGAGAACTCGGTGTACACAAGTTCCAAATGAACAAACAAAGAAAAAGCCCGAACCAACAGAGGTTGGAACAGGCTGGTATGCTCAGATGAAGTTAATCTACCTAATCTATCTGAGAAGAGCAGACAGTGGAGCGGGACGTGGACTCACACGCCAGACACTCAGACACAGTTTGTAGAACGCAGTAGTATTCAAGTGATGCAAAAAAGTACATGGACAGACAGTCAGAATAAGCAAAGGTACCAAAATCAGGAAGCAGAGTCAAAGAGAACGACATGGGTCATACACTATAGACTAAAAGGATTATTATTAGATTAGGTTCATTTTTAAGCTCAATTATCATTTAATATTGACTGGGAATTAATAAGTAATTTCAAATCATTCTTCATATTATTTAAACAGCCTTTAGTTCTGAAGAATTTATATTTGTGGATTAAAAATTTGGAAAGATTAAAAGTTTGTTCGACTACCTCATGTTGAAAATGATCTGCTGTGAAAAATGAATAACTATAGACTCGACTGCATTGGTTGAATAGTTGACAGTTAACATATATGATGTTGTTGTTAAACTATTGATAAGAGTGAAATTGTGTTTTATTTCTGTACAAGTTCTGTTGTTCAATCTATCTGTTGTTCAAATAAGAAATCCGTGTGGAGAGAAGTTGTGATTGTAAATCATATTCCAGCTTAGTGACATTTAAGGGAAATGATTTGTCTTGTCCATGTTTGTCTCTCAGACCTCTCAGAGATATATCACATGCTAGTGTCTGTGTTGATGCATCTCTATTTCCTCCAGTATTACATAAATTCATTGAAAATAATAACAACTGGAGAGTCAATCAAAACTAATAAATAATCACAAAACTAATTACTGACTAAAAGAGTACCACTATTAGTTCTACAACTGAGTTGAGAAATGTTTGATTGTTTACTTTACCTCCGATGTGTTTCAATATGTCTGTAAATAGATCTGCAAAGAGCGTTAGATTTCAAAATAAAACAGGAAACCGCACAGGATGAACAGATTATAATAAGATGTTGTAGGACTTCATATGTTAATTGTCCCATTTCAAATGGAGATGCAGTTAATACAATCTCTGCATAGAGGATCTTCTTTAAAGGTACATTTTGTAAAAAATACTGACTAATAATGACTAATCTAATGGTCTAACTTCTTCAACTCACCCCACCCGTTCCTATCAGAGATATACGTTGGCTCTTGTTTACCCAAAAGGATGTCATTTTTTCTTCACAGCAAGCTTCCACTCCAGAATGGACAAAAATGCCTGGTTTGTTCATTCGTGACGGACAGTAACAGAAAAACATGACAGTGCAAGATGGTGGCCACTCTTGCCTAAAGTACATATAAAAGTGTCAGTCTAAGGTTATTATTTTAAAGGCATTGTAAACTTATCCAAACATACTTATGGGAAGTATGTTTAATCAAGGTGACAATGAACCATACTGAAAATGTTTCGTAGAGCCATTGGCTGTAGCCTCCTTGACACACAGATTATGTTGCAATGTCACCTGACTTCCTCTTCAGCATCCATCCACACTGCTCCAGTGTGATATGACTCTTTGATGCAGTTTTATGTTATTGCTGTACACCTGCAATGTTTCACCATCAGAGAACAGAGACCAATATACATAACTATAAAGAGGAGCTGTGTTTGCTGACACTGCACTCTTTCAGGCGTTGACACCGAGTTTGTATTTATATCAAAATGATGGCCGTGTTTTTATTGTACATGTGGAAGTTGTTTTAACTGTACACTGTTGCCATGTTCAGTTCTGCCCCCTCAAGTCAGCAATTAATAGGAATAATGCTGTGCAGAGGACATGAGGGCAGGGTGTGAGGAGGGAATTACTGCTGGTGATTGGTCAGTGGCGTGGCAGTTCCTCCTCCCTGTGGATGTGGTCAAATGAAATCATCATACATAGCCTTTTCCATCGCTGGAGCTTTGTGACAGAACTGTTTTTTTCGCATTCGAATGAGGAAGCTGGGATGGAGCCTTGAAACAATCGAACATCAAAACATGTATGGATGTTAGACACATTCGGTCAGGTTGGTCTCTTGTGGCGGCGCGCTCACTTGCAGCGGCTCTCTTTTCTTTCCTTTTCTTGCCAATTGCACGTGAGAGACGTCTTTTGAAGTTACGTTTTAGACGATTTAGATGCTGGACACGTGAAAGTATATCAGGCTGTTTAACAGAGGTGCACATGCCAATCATGGGCGTGAGAGCAGTGTGTGCGTGTGTGCTCTGGTCCTGGGTTGGGATGTCAGAAGCAGTCTGGACACGCACACAGACATAACAAGATGCTAAAGGAGGTTACGCACGTTCTGCAGGTTGTAGACTGAACCTCTCCTGTCTGAACCTGTGGTCCACAGTCACATGTTATGTTATGTTATGGCACCACCACTGTGTGTATTCAGTCAGTGCTGCAGTCATTCCCAGAGAGAGAGAGAGAGAGAGAGAGAGAGAGTGTGTGGGAGGAAACCAGATTTCTCCAACCCATGTGCACACGTGCACACAGGGAGAACATGCAAACTCCGTGCATAAAGACCCTTATTTTGTCCCCCATCTTTTACGTTTATGCTTGTATTTCATTGATGGCTCAAAAATAAAAGGCACCACGTTTAAAAAAGAAATGATGTGAACCTTGGACCCTCTGTTTAAACTGTTTAAACATACAGTATATCCTTTATTTAACCAGGTAAAAAAAGTCTTTGTCATTGAGATTAAAATCTCTTTTTCAAGAGCGGCCTGGCCAAGGCGGCAGCATCAGTACACTTCATAAAAACAGACAAACAATACAGAAAACAACCACCACAACACAAACAAACAGGTCACTTATTAAAACTCAATTACAGCAGCTACGTCCATCGAGAGAACGCTTTTCTCTGTCCCTTAAAATTGAAAAAATTTGAATTCACCCAGGGATATCAGTTCAGATATTTTCCTTTTGAAAGTCGTTCCAGGATGACGGGGCAGAATATTTAAAAGCTTTTTTTTTTTTTTCCAAGCTCTGTTCTCACACTCACACAGGGTCAGCATCAGAAGAGAACGAAGAGCAAAGTGAGTTTGATTACGGACTAAGAGTTCACAGAGATACGAGGGGAGCGGTCCAAGAATACATTTGTATTATGAAAGTTAACCACGATTCAACTTTGGCACACAGAATACAGTGATGAATGGGATTCCTATGACCTGTGATAAAACGGAGGGTGACAGTGATATACAGTGTCCAGCTTTTTGAGGTATTGATCGTGAGTTGTGTTTATGAAACCTAAATAGTCCATTAGTGGCAGATAAGTTGCTGTGATGAAAATATTGCCACACCTGAAGAGAAAAGCAGGGTCTGTTCCCAAAAAAGAAGCCTAGCTTTAGTTTTAGTGTTGATACAAGGTTATCAATATGTAGTTTAAATGTCAGGCTCCGATCAATGATAACTACTTATATGAATGGACTCTCTCTATTTAAGTTCCTTGAGCAGACGTTATTATCTTTACATCTGATGTTACTTAACATGTCAGAATACGATTTAAAAAGCCATTGCTTATAAACGGACTAAAGATAATTGGTGTACAATTTTATATAGGAGACGTGCAGCACTTGAAGTTCACCTTCTACTTGAGTAAATGGCTCCTCCTATAGAGTGAAAATTAGTGCCAATTCATGTAGGGAGTTGATTAGTCAGTCTGACAAGAGGAGTGATTTAATCATGACTGACTGATTAGAGTCAGACTGTTGGTGCTGAGTGCCATGTTTCAGAGACACTGGAGTGTGGAGGTTAGGTGAAGAGATTTGTACAAAAATCTGACAGTAAAACACGTGGCCATTAAAAGGGCGTATAACGGACCAAAGTAAATGATCTACATGTGAAATGAGGAAAAAATGAAATCCAACCAAGCTTAGCTTATTACCCTGTCTTGTTCTGTCCTCTGCCTCTTGTTGGTTTTCCACCTGCTCAGCACTAATGCTCTCTCCTCTTCCGTCTGTTTCTCAGCGTGCTTTATGATGGAATGATGTGCAGCACGTATCAGTGTCAATGCATTCATGTTGATCAAAGTATCTTCCCACACACAGTGTATAAAGATTTCATGTATCTGATGCAGACACATTTTCTGTCCACTGCCCTATTGCGCTTATTTTCCCCCGTCTCTGCTTGTGTTTGTCTCTCCCTTTGCTCTCACATGCCTCCATATATTAATTTGTCACGCTATCTTTGCCTGCGTGATATTTGATTCTCTCTGTCTTTTGCTGTTTACACGTGTTAGTTTCATCTGCTTCCCACGGTGTTTTTTTCTTTCTCTCTCTTCTCTCTGCTTTGCTTCCCTTCATCCCGCCTCTTGCTTTCTGTTTTCTGTTTTGCTCAATTCCTCTCCGCTCTGTCACGGTCTCTCCTCTGTCTGTCTTTCACACTGTGGCGTCTTTGCCGTCTTAATGTTTTTGCTGCTCAGCAGAGGTCCACACAGTTATGGGGGTTAAGTGTTCGTAAAGCCAATGGTGAGATGAGCTGTATAAAAGCGCTGAGCCTATAGGCGTGATGTATGATGTAAAGATACTGCATCCTACTGCAAGGACACATTCCTCAGTGTGTGTGTGTGTGTGTGTGTGTGTGCGTGCTCACGCAAGTTGTAAAATAGCAATGAAATCTCAGTGCCAATGTTATCCTCTGTCCTTTGCTGCTGCATTGGTAGAACCAGTGCTTTTTGTGTGTGTTTTGTTTGTATGTGTATTGGCCTTGCCACCAGTTCAACAACCCCCCCAAACACACACACACACCACAGTTGCCATGGGAACACACCAAGAGCCTCCATCATGTGTCCGTGCCTGTGACCACAATTAAATAACAGCTTACAAGCTCTGGCCTTGTGTTAATGTGTCTATGTATATTTTTTCTTAACTTAGCATTGGATCATGTTGCCAGTGTGTGGTGACGTGTTTGTCAGGCTCTGTCAGCTCTCATTAGAAGTCTTCTAATTCAGTCTTTTAGAGGGAGACTGTTGAAAGAGCCTGTTCTCTTCAAAGCTGTATTTTCACCTCCCAGCACATCACACACAGAACACTGACTTTTAGTGTTTAAAGCTGCAATAATGTCTTTTGTGCCAAAGCGTTTAAATAAATACACACAATTTGTTCACATTTACAAAGTCCTTGGTAGTGAGTGCCTTTTGAACAGAAATGTATGGTGGCCAGGATAAGCTGCACATTATTTTGAAAGATATGGTAATTCAGCAATGCAGACTCATAGATTGGGATTTTGCATGTGGTTGCAGGGCTGTGCAATTAATCAAAACTTGTGTTTAAATTGTGATTATGGCCCCAAATGATTACAAAAACAAAATAATCGAAAACAAAACGATTATTACGAATCAGGGGCTTTTACTCTGAAAATAACGCTTTTAGTGTTGTAATGGTGTCTGACTTCCTGTCCGGCTCGTCATCCAGCAAACATAGGACAGTGGCATTCAATGAAAGATAAAAAGATGCTATGTACAATCATTTACAGTTCTTTTAAGGTTCATTCAAAATTGAATGTTTAAACCCCTTTCTTTTCACGTGCAATAAATTCCAATTCGAGTTCAAGTCATGAGTAATTGTTTGAAATCATTTCAATTTTGACCCATAATCGAGCAGCCCTATGTGGTTGTATTTCGCCAAATTGCTGCAGAAGTCGCACCAATCAAGATATTTGTAGGGAGCACCACACAGAAGGACACACCTGGAGCAAAATCTAAATCATAGAAGAGGATTTTAATAAACTAAAATCATTTTCTCTTTTCCCCAGACTATTAAAAAGTTATCAGCATCAGTGAGTTTCTGTATCAAGCTGCATTTGCAACACTCTTAATGTGTTGCCAAGAGTTAAAGTGTTTTTTTTCCCCTAGTTTCTCTTTTTGTTTGTGTACAATGTTCCCAAAACAAGTCACATGGTAGTGGCCCAGTTTGACGGGATCCACCCAAGACTGAGACGTTAGAAACATGTTCCCAAAACTCACCACAAATAGCCATGTGTGCCATGGCCATGGCCTAACTGATCCCTCATTGTAAGTCACTCTGGATGAGGGTGCCAGCTAAATGTTTAAAATGCAGCCAGGCCTGAAGAAAGAGGCGGCCTTTGCTCTGCAGCCTATTTAACATTTTACCTCTCCTGGGCTCAGTTCCATTTCAGACAAAAACAAGGAAGTGGAACAGGAAAAGTGAACCCTGAAAAGCTGATCAAGTCTAATCTAAGCATCTGTTTGTCATGGTAGATATTACTATATCAGCGTCATTAATCATGTCATACATTGTAGGAATACGGGCAGCCCTGCATACCCCCTCCCAAGGTTCCTTTTGTTTTTACTGTGCACTGCAAGACTGAGAAGTGGTTTGTTTCTCTGTCTGATGTTGGATGGTGTCCATTTTATGTGCTGATTCATGTCTGAGGTGATGGGTGGGTGTGGATTAGTTCAACCTGACTGTCTGTGAAGCTGTTAACATCAGTTCATGAACCAACTGCACTTTTGTTTTCAGTTTATTATTATTACAAATTGACACCAGCTAATGTGCTTTAATGAAGATACTTTGGTATAATCTTTCATTATCTTAGAGATTAGGTTTCAATTTGAAGTTTGAGTCTGAGAATGATGTGCATTTATGTTTTTTAGTGCTTGATACTAAGACCTTAGTGGCCTGACTTTAACTGATATTGACATAATACTGCAGTATCACAGTGTCTTAATTCCATTAAGATCATGTTATGATCACAGATCTGATGATCGTTTGTGATTGTGACCCTGCACAGGTCAGACATGAATAGTTTTTGAGTGTGTCAAAAATGAAGACTGGCTTGTTGTGTGACTAAAACAAAAAGCAAGACCAAAGTAGAATAAATAAATAAATAAAGTATTAAAGTGTGTTTTATGAGAGCTCTTCATCTTCAGAAAAGGCTGCTAGATATCATTTAGGCGGGTTTTGTTGATGAGCCAATTTTTATTCTGATCTAAGCGTTAACCCTTAGTGCTCACACAGCTCTGATCTGTGCCACAGGTGCACCCATGGTAAATTGGTGTGGGAATACTACCCAACTCCGGCGATTTTTATACATTTTGAGGACTTTTTTCTCGGGTGTGTTGAAAATGAAAAAAGGGACATAAGGATATCTATATTGCACTTCCTATATACTGTACGTTTTAACATAGTAATGGGAAAAAGCAGCCGAAAAACTTTTCTCTGTAGCAAAGACCTTTCTGACACAATATGATCAGATCAGCAGATTTGAAAGCTTCTCATGAAGTCAGTACTGGATAATTAATGATGCCAGTCAGCTGCACACACCTTCATTTATGCTTTTAATATTATTCAGCTGCTCTTAAAGCTCTGTCAACACTTGCCCTCGCTTTGAGTCACAGCGGGAAGTAATTAAATATGTGAAAGAAAATTGTTTGAGTTGGGATCTGAATCGGGACCTGACCTACCTGAGTTTACCTGACTTTTATTCCTCTCTCTGCTTTTTTTCTTCACAGGCCTGAGACCCAGCAGAAAGCCCCAGTGAGCTCTCCTCCTCCCCCGCCGCCCCCTCCGCCTCCGCCTGAGCCGACAGGGCCTCCAGAGCCGGAAGAGGAGATCCTGGGCTCCGACGATGAGGAGCAGGAGGACCCCGCAGACTACTGCAAAGGTCAGAAAGACACACAGACCACGCACACTGAGGTCATTCTGTTCCAACCCATAACTTCCACTGTCTTCATCTGCTGCCACAGAGCTCAACAATGGCCACCCTGTCCCCCAGTGTCTCCCCCCTCTGTATTTTCTCCATGTTCTCATGGTATTTGCAGCAGTGCCACTGTAGACATCAGTGGGAGGCACACATTCATTTCAAGGTTGTTTTTTCTGTTGTTGTTTGAAAGGAATGATGGTCTAGTTTCCTACAGACGCTCAGAATGTCCGCGCTAAGAGGTTCAGTTAATCATAACAAAGTGCAGCACACTGTAAATATGCCATTGTGTCACTTTTTTTCCTGATGTCTTTTATCTAATAAACATTAAAGCAGAAAGAAAACAGCAACTGCCTGTTGGACATGTTTTTTTTATGTTCTTTTAGTTGGTTAGTTAGTTCTTTTAGTAACAGTAGCAGTGATTTTTGCTTTATATGGAAATTGGCCTGCCCACACTTGTGGTGTGTCTGTACTGTTTGATTTGAGACAACACACACTTTGCAAAGATTGTTCAATAAAATACACCAACAACCATGTAACCCTTTGAAGCTTTGTCTCTCTCTGCCAGCTGGCAGTGCCACTGAGCCAAGAAGAAAAGAAATAAATATATATATAGAGATATACACATTATTACATTATATAAAAAGACAGCACAATAAAACAAGGCTTAAAAGTGAATGTTCTGTGTTCTGTTATATATCATCAACATAATGATGATATATAACATGTACAAATAAATAACTAAAAATTAACAGCCCTGATACTATAAACATTCACTGTGCCACAGCTACAGTGTCAATTTTATACACTTAACATGACATCATGAACAAAACATCCTGCACGCTGGTCCTCCTCGGCACAACAATTTATTAAATCAACACCACGCACCATGGACACATACAGTATGTTTCGAGCCCATCACAGGGCCAACGTACAGAGACAAACATTTATCAACGCCGTACGAGACGCTGCAGATGTTTGCGCTGTGCTTTCCCCCTGCTTCCTGCTTCCTTTTCTCTACTATTGTAAAACACCTTTCCTCTCCTACGGTCACATTTCAGCTTGTTTGACCTCTCTCTCCCACTCCTGGGCTCTCCTCCTGCTTTTTGCTCACTCATAAATTTCACGTCATTGCTTGGTTATCTGTTGCAGTTGCCTGTGACCTTCATCTTCTATCTCTCTCCCACTCTCTCTCTCTTTCTCTGTTATCTCTCCCAGGAGGGTACCATCCAGTGAAGATTGGGGATTTGTTCAATGGGAGGTACCATGTGATCAGGAAGTTGGGGTGGGGCCACTTCTCCACCGTATGGCTATGCTGGGACATACAGTGAGTCTCTCTCTGTCTCTCTCTCTCTCTCTCTCACACACACAGACACACAAAGAAACACACAGGCACACACACACATGCTCTCACACACAGGTTCATTCAGCTGTTCTTCTTAGGACACTGCATTGATTTTCATTTATTTGGACAGCCGACACAAAGCGTTAATGAGGGTTTGTGCCTCATTAAGACTAGGTTTTGACCTCCCATGAGGACGACAGGTCCTGACAAAATAACTGTTATTGCCAGAAAAGCTCTTAAAAAGGTTGTAAATACAGTACACACACACACACACACACACACACACACACACACACACACACACACACAACCACACAAAAAAACATATAGAACAAATACTGAGACATTTACCACATCATTACCACACACACACACACACTCCACATGTGCACCTGTTGACAGAATCTGGTACATCACTATGACAACAGTTGCAGCCAACACTGCTGGCACCAGAACTATCCATTTGCACTATAATGTTGTTTCTGCGTTCACAAGGCAACCAAGGTGGATGGATGACAGTATCATCATCCCAGTGTCACCTTTCACTGACTCACACACACACAGACACCGACACACACACACACACACAGTCACACCTTCTCACTCATACACACAAACTAATTTACTCATTCATTCACTGGTGTTAATTACACTAATGGTGGTTAGATTCAATTGAGATGGAGTTGCATTACCTTACGCACACTGTACATGGTTAATTTAATTGTGTCAATCTTAAGGCTCGAGAAAATAAGAAAAATAAATAAGGAAATATTGTCATTATTGAATAATTCCTGTTGTGTTAGTGTGTAAAACATTTGATCATCTGAAAAGAAGTCACTTAAAAAACTCAGCCATTCCCAAATGGTCAAGATTCAAGCACATAACATGAATGTTGTATAGCATAATAGGATAATCTTTTGTGAGAACCCATAAAGGCATAAAAATCAAGAAATAATAATGTTCATTTCAAAATAAATGAATTAAATGCATCTTCTCTGGTTATTAAGAGGTTCTTAATAGTGTATTCAGCTTATAGACAAAAGCAGTGTGTCACTGGATTCCCTTTACATAATGTTGACATTTTTCTGTATCACTGTAAAATGCCACATAACTCATGCATTAGCATTCAATTCACGGTGCCAGTGTAGGCACTGTGAATGCTCAGATGTTTGCCAGGCTTTGTTCAGGTGCTATTTTCTCTCACATTAACACATTTGGACACACAGTTTGTTAAAGCCATAACTGGCTTTCACAATGTGTTGCTTTGTTAGTCACTATGAAATCTGGATAATGAAATAAATGTGCGTTTGTGTGTGTAATTACAGAGTGAAGAACTTTGTGGCGATGAAGGTAGTGAAGAGTGCGCAGCATTACACAGAAACGGCCCTGGATGAGATCAAACTGCTGCGATGTGTGAGTGTGACATGTTGGTTGTTGTTTATGTCTTACTTCTGTTTTTACCTCCTTCCATTTTTTACCCTTCCATAATCTCGTCCCTCCGTTTCCTTACCTTCTTCACCATCTCCTCACGTTCTCTTTTGGCCCCTTGCCTCTCTCTCTGTTAACAAGAAAAACCAAAGAAACACTGAACACTTATCCTACGTGATGGAAGCAGAGGACACTAATCTGAGAATCAAATATACTTCCATCTCTCCTGTTCTCAATCCTTCTCTTTAAGTTAACTCTGTTCTTGCATTTCTCAACTTTTCCCTTCATCTCATTGATCTTTCAGGTGAGAGAGAGCGACCCCATTGACCCCAACAAGGACATGGTAGTCCAGCTGATAGATGACTTCAAGATCTCTGGCGTCAACGGCATACGTATCCTGATTATGTGTGTGTGTTTGTCTGTGTGTGTCTGTCTGTGTGTGTATGAGTGATAGAGATTTGATGATGTGAGTCCTTGACTCTCCATCCCAGATGTGTGTATGGTGTTTGAGGTGTTGGGTCACCACCTGCTGAAGTGGATCATTAAATCCAACTACCAAGGTCTGCCACTGCCATGTGTCAAGAGCATTATCAGACAGGTAAGGACACACACACACACACACACAAACATAATCCCAATTCTAACCCTAACCCTAAAACCAGGTATTAACCCCCAAAAGCCCTTTCAAGATGTGAGGAACCAGCCAAAATGTCCTCACTCCGTATGGTTTATACCAGGGGTCTGCAACATTGCGCCTCTAGAGCCACATGTGGCTCGTCAGCCCCTCTGCAGTGGATCCTAGTAGTTTTCAAAGATAGATTAAAGTGTGTCCCAATCCAAATATCGCTTCATTTATTTCAAAGTGGGGTCCTTTTAATTTAATTTAATTTAATTTGCCACAAACAATGGAAGGACTAGGTCTATATAATTGTGTAGCCCTAACCCATGTGTTTTATTTTTATCTCCACTTTATAGTAAACAGCAATGGGACATCAACAGTTTTATTTTTGCAGTTGTTAAATTTCACAAATGCAACAAACTATCATTATTTTGTCAATATATATAGTGTATCTGTATCTATATATAGTGTATCTTTACATATTATTATCATCATTTTATGGGACAAATAGGTTTTGTGGCTCCAGATTAATTTTATTTAGGTGGAGAGGGGACAAAAATGGCACTTTTCATCCTAAAGACTAAAGCGCACACTTCTCTTCTCAGGACACTGCATTGACTTTCATTCATTTGGACAGTCTAAACAAAGGATTATCCCTAACCCTTAACCATAATCAGTTAATGCCTAACCTAGCCACAATTTCATATACTGCCAACTTAAATTTCACTTCACTGTCTGTATAGTAGAGGCTGAGTCTCTGCAGTAAAGAGTGAGCAAACAGGCTTTCATGACATGGCACTTTTCATTATAATAGTTTCGCCAGAGTCATTAAGCTGATATTTACTGACAGGATTTTATAAAATATTGTTTTTATGTCTAAATACTGCTGATGTGAAGAGATAAAGAAGTAAAGAAATAAAATATGTAAAGAGAGAGGGAAGGGGACAGACTCGCAGCGCCAAAGAGCACGGCCAATGTTTTGACACTGATGCATTAAACCATGGTTTTGTGTGCTGCTCTTCTCTTCCCTTCAGTCTCAAGACTAAAAACAACTAAGAAAAAGTTAGGAAAACAGAAACACCCTTTCCCCTCTGCTCCTCTGAGAATGAGAGAAGGAATGAAAGGGAGAGAGAGAGAGAGAGAGGAAATAAGAACTGAACAAAGAAAAACAGGCTACGTCTGGATTTTAAGATCAAGAGTGAATGAGTGGGATTTTCAGTTATAAAAATGTTTTTATTCTTTTCATATGAATCTGTTTAGGTACTGCAGGGTCTGGACTACCTCCACACAAAGTGTAAAATCATCCACACGGACATAAAGCCTGAGAATATCCTGATGTGTGTTGATGATGCGTTTGTCAGACGCATGGCCATGGAGGCCACTGAGTGGCAGAAAGCTGGCGCACCGCCGCCGTCTGGATCAGCGGGTAGGGACACGTCAACCTTCATGTTTAATATTGTGCAAACTATTTTATTGCAAAAGGTATTTATTTGTTTATTTGTTTTTCTTGCTGACAGTTAGATGAACAGTTCGATACCAGCCCCATGCCTCGAATTATGTTTTATCACTATCACTAATTAGGCTGGTTTTGCACAGAGGTAACAAAAAAGAAAAAGGCAATGAGGTTTGGTGCACTAGTAAATAGTCATATGATAAATTATAGAATATAAGGGTTTACAGGTTTGTGTGCTACCTTATTCCACTTTTGAAATGTGTTGAATTGTATGCTTCTGTACCGGTAACAGCTGTTTTTTTTCGGGGACGTCCATCCCATTCTTGTAAACACAGTATCTAATAACAAAGTCTGGAGGGAAATGTACACTTGAAGTTAAGGATGGGTTGTGATTAGATTTTGATGGGAAAATGTCATTGACCTCACAAACATTTCTTCCTCGTGAATGCTTTATCTTAAGAATGCTTGAAAGAAATACTTGAATAAATATCTTAGATTTCGGTGGTCAAAGGTCAAGGTCACAGTGGCTTCACAAAACATGTTTTTGGCCTCTTAAACATTTATTGTCTTTAAGCCGACATGTGGATGGTATGTGAGCCTGGAAACACATTTGGAGGAATGAATCTATTAGTCATAAAATGTGCCAGTGATAATTCTAATCCAGGTTATTGGATGAACTCCTAATGCTGGCAGCAGCGTAGATCCACAGAAACCCAGTTTGTGTATCGTTTATAACTGCAGCTTTTTCACCTCAATTTCCTTTTTTGAGTTTAAAGTGGAGGCTTATAATGCGTGCAATGGTTGGTAAATCACATTCCTGATTTAAAGTCAATATTTATAAGATGGCATCTTCAATAGTGCGATTATTTTTTGGCACAGTAAAGAAAAGGAATCACACTGAAGCCTTTCATGTCTCCTCAGCTGCTTGCCCTTTTTTTACTACACACAGACACACACTATTTTTCATCTATTGTCACCGATTTCCTCCGCTGGAAGAAAAAAAACCCTCCACTTCTTGCAAAACAGTCTTGATGAACTCGACTTGAACTCTTTTCCCTTGGTGACCCATCACCAGCCCCCAACTCCCCCGTAAGTTGACAGTTGCTCGCTTCAGCCAGTGGAGTCTTTTTGAGCCTTGGGTAATAACTAATTATACTGCTTACATTTACACGCACATCAAGTCAGACCCAGAACAATCACCTGTCAAAACAAAAGTCTTTTCAGTGACAGAGGAGTTGAAATAAAGAAAATGTCACTGGTGTTAGAGCAGACAAGTGGTTCAAAGACTGTGGGTATGTGTGATGCAATGGCAACACATTTTTGATTATTTCTGTTTTGTTACTTGGCTGAAAAGGAGTCAGTTACTGTATCTGTGATCATACTGTACATACCATATACGATTTGACACAACTCACTTTTAATGAACTGAAGAACTGAATCCTGATGAACTGTCAGGATTTATATAAATCACATTATACATCCTCTGGATTCATGAACACAGCAGACCAGGTTCAGCTTCACAGCCAAACAGCACACGGATCATTTGCATAATATGTGTGATGATTGTTTGTGAATATGTTTGGGAAAGGACATGTGTATGTATAGTTTGCATATTTTAAGTATCAATATTGTTTGCTCAATGGTAGTTAATCCCAGAGTGTGGGTCTGGACCCACAGATGTGTTGTGGGAGATTTATTTTGGGATGCTAAATTAATTTTCAGCGTTTTACTATTTACTTATTAAGTAGCATGTAAGAAATTAATTTGGGATTATTTTATCTCTTGGAAATGGCTGATTTATGTACACGTAATATATAAGGTGTTACAGAAATCCAGTAAAAAATAGACATTTTCCAGTATGCACATATACAGTATGCTCTTGTCACCATTATACATTTGGGAAACACTGCTTTGTAAAAACTGCATTTTCAGGTGTAAAACAAGTGAGGAGCAAATATGGCAGTGGGAGTGTGAAGATCCTGTCTCATCTACAGATTCTGTATAAATCAAGTCTCTAAATCATGATTTATCTTCCAGAAGAGAAGGAGATTTGGATTCTGGTGTGAGCTTGAGTTCTTGTGTGAACGGACTCATGTTGGTGATACTTTGAAGCCACTAAAAGTTGCTGTTTTTCTTTCTGTCTGTCAGTTAGCACAGCGCCTCAGCTCAAACCGGTGAGTACAACAGATGTGAGTATGAAATGAGAGGAACCCACACACACACACACACACACAAACATTCAAATATTAACACACAACACAGAGGGTGGAAATAAGGTTGACGTGTCCAGAGCGTTTCACAGTGTTTGGTTTGATTGTTACAATTGAATGCACCACTGTATTAAAAATAATAGCAGTGCATTAGCAGTGTTCTCATTTAGTCAGTACTCAAACGAAGTAAAGATTTGAACATAAACATTGAAGAAATAGTACTTACATTTATAGACATTTAGACATACATTTATAATACAGTACAGCATCAAACTCTTAGTATAGTATCTTTTTATGACCATATATGAAAATAACTACTATATAACACTACAGAGCTAAAAATATTATATCAACTGTTTTGTGTCTCATGACAATTGATTTAATTTCCTCAAATCAAGTGAGGTGTTTTTTTCTTAAATGCATTCTTTCTAATCAAATTAAAATATGAATGTGCTCATTGTGTTTATCACTATGAAACGATCTCATCAGGACTGGTTTGATTGCATTTGATTGACAGTAGTCTGGGTGGCATGAAAACAAACAGCATCACATCTCTAATTCAGAGCGTGAGTCACATTTTCATAATTGGCGAATTCAGTCTGCCCACTCCACAGTGAGAGGAGCAAAAGCAAATATGTAAACATCTGAGGCAAAACAAGCGAACCTTTCCAACGCTGACAGAACATCTGATTATGCACCGTGCCATTCAGAAGCAGGACCAAGTTATTTTCTCACACTAAAAAGGACATTTTAAAAGCACCCAGTTTTTGGCTGCATGGTTTTCTCTGAATAAGAAAGATATTTTGATACTGATAAATCACAACCCACAACACGATTCCATCATTTGAGTTTCTCCAGCATTACATTACATTACTTTACCTCTGACTCTCCCTCTGTCCATCCCCTCTCACTCAGGTGGGTAAGATTTCAAAGAACAAGAAGAAGAAGCTGAAGAAGAAACAGAAGCGACAGGCCGAGCTGCTGGAGAGGCGGATGCTGGAGATTGAGGCTTTAGAGAGGGAGGCCGAGAAGAAGGAGGAGAAAGACAAAGACGGGGAAGAAAAAGGGGCTCTTGAACACAACCCGCCTTCACCGCTTCAGCCCAAGCCGCCGCCGATCGGCCCCAGCATTGCCCTGGGAGAGAGCGACGAGGACGATGACGATGAGGATGACGGGGAAGACGAGGAGGAGGAGGGAGGAGACCGGGAAAGGCCAGTCAGGCTGACTAATCATACATGTGAGTCAGTACTTGAACATTATAAATACAGCTGGTGACGTGAGAGATGGTAATTATTGTTCATCTATGATTAATCACATTGTGGGGAATCCCTCAGAAGGAAAGTGAGGCCCTTTGCTCAGTGGGAAAATCACAGGTGTTCACATGGTGATCACATTAACAATGGCTCTGTTCACCTAATGCAAGCTGTCATTACCTGTCATTACTGTGACTGGTCAAAATGGCTGCTGTGCAAAGGGCTTCTCTTCTCTTCTCTTCTCTTCTCTTCTCTTCTCTTCTCTTCTCTTCTCTTCTCTTCTCTTCTCTTCTCTTCTCTTCTCTTCGTGTGGTGACTAGTTTGCTGTTTTAACTTTGATGTATTTTCTCACTCTGTAAACTAAATGTAAAACTAAAAGCCTGCAGCTTTTAACTCAAGTGAAATCCGTGGTAAAGGAAATGTAAGAAGCATATTTAGGCTAGCTTGTTCTTTTTTTTTACTGTATTCAGGTCATCGCCAATCATAAAGATGTGTTCCAAAAAAATCCAAAGTCAAAGCTGTGACTTAAACAGAACTGCAGCATGAGTGGGTGCCAGTGTGTGTGTGTGTGTGTTTGTGTGCAGGTTTGTGCAGTCTGTCTGTCAATGAATAGGAGGTGGATTGGCTCCAACCACTCAGCCCACACTAGACCAACTGTGCAGAGGATGCGAGGCTGATTCACAAATGAAAACCCAACATAATGTCTCACCGTCTCCCTCCTTCACCCACTGTCTCTCCACCTCCTGTCTCTTTCATTCTTGTATTCTCTCTTTTGCCTCCACCACTTCCGTCTCTGCCTTCACTGTCTTTGATTTTGCACACATCTGCCATCTTCCATTCACTTCCTCTCCTGATGGTGTACGCTTCCCTCTCTCCACGTTAGGTGCAGCACCTCCACAGGAGCAGATCGAGGTACCTCACATCACTGATGACGACCCTGAAGAGGAGGGGGAGGACGAAGACGAGGAGCGAACGCCTATCGCTGAAAAAGAAACCCCCATTCCCCTCATCTCGGAGGAAGGTAGTGGGGAGTCAACTCAAGCAGAGGTACCGAAAGAGGAGAGGGAGGAGGAAGGATTGAACAGGACAGAGGGTGACAATGCAGAAGAGGAGGAGAAGTTAGAAGAGGAGGAGGAGGAGGATGACGAGGAGGACGACGACGACGAGGAGGAGGAGGAGGAGGAGGAGGAGGAGGAGGAAGAGGAAGAAGAGAAAGAGGAGGAGAAAGAGACTGAAAAAGAGGAGACTAAGATAGAAGAGCCAAAGAGAGAAAGTAAAACAGAGGATGAGGCAGTGTTGGAACAGGAGGAATCAAAGGAGCAGTGTGACGAGGATGAGGTGGAGAACGAGGAGGAGGACGAGGACGACGAGGAAGACGAGGATGAAGACACGACCGCTGAGCTCCTCACGCAGAGCACCTCTCCTGTCAAGCCTCACAACAACAAAGCGAACACAGCCAAAACCAACGGTCACGTGTTGTTGGGCTCTGAGGGGCTGAAGCCGAACCCCAATACTCCTCCACCCCCGTCTCCCACCCCAGAGCCTCTCCTCTGCCCCCTGGTGGAGTCTGAGCTCAGCTACACGGACAGGGAGTTCTCTCTCAGCTCTGGTTATGAGATGTACAACGGCGAGGTGGGCGAACGGAATGAACGGGGCCTGACCAACGGCTCCAGCGAGCGCCATCTGGGCATAGAGCCCATTTTCCCTGATTTACCACTGGATCCTGATCCGGAAAACCCAATATCCCCCGGGACCGGAGACATCGGAGCGGGACGTTCACCCAACAGCCCCACAGCTGACCGCAGTCGCACCGTGTCGTCCTCGAGCACAGGAGACACACCTAAAGGTGAGACAGTTGTATTCTACTGTAACTACTACAACTCACTGATATTGCATTCATGTGTTTGATTTGTGTAATTTTTTATATTTCTGTAATGAACGTAATCACACCTGATGATTATATTTACACATATTGACAAACTTTAAGGCACAACTGAAGTCATTAATATGAAAGATGTTACAAAGTGTTTATTTTCATAGTACTGTATTGTTGCACATGCGTATTTCATTTCATTGTAGACTTTTTATTTTAAAATGTCAATTTTTTATCTCATAAAAGTTATTGGTAATTGTTAATATACAATAATCAATTTTTTTATCAAACAGTTTTTAAGTTTTGTGTAATTTCTTTTCTTTTTTTTGATAGAAATAAAAGGTGTCAGTCATGGTATTTCCAGTCATTTATTTTCTTTCTGAATCACCATTTCTCAAATTGTATCTACCTGTGATGTATGCGGCCTTCTTTTCCCAGGTCTTCACTCTAATCAACATGTTAATGGGCTTTTTTTTTTTTTTTTTTTTTTTTTTAATAGACAAAGGAAATGAAAAACACTTTTTACTTAGATTTGAGATGAAGAAAATGATCAGCAGAGCATGAATAAACATCACTTAGTTTCTGGTTTCTTTATTCATCTCATGCATCCCAACTGCTTGGTAAAGTAATAACACAGTAGCACAGTATTACAATCAGTGTGCACATATTCAGATTATTATTGTTGACTCAGTCATCCAGCCATAACTTTCATTTTATTATCATTTGTTTTTCGATCTCTTCTCATTCGTCCTACGTTTAATCGAGATTGAAATCAACACATTTGCTCCAACAAGTCTGTTTTCATTACACACCTTAGTGTGACAATGACTCTTATGTGGCGCCACTGTTTTTGGTCGAATGCCTAATAGTACGTTAGAGAGAGTGTAAACTATTTCTTTGTATTTACTCAAATGCATTAAATGCCTGTGCTCTCCCACTCTGCTCCCCCCCAGTCAAGGCCAGAGCTGCCGACCTCCTCATCAACCCACTGGACCCTCACAATGCTGAGTTTATTCGAGTCAAAATTGCTGATCTGGGAAATGCCTGCTGGGTGGTAAGACAGTGTCTTGATTTTAATCAGTTGGTAACTTAATTTGGTGCATTTCTTTTTAAATAGAAGTCATACACTACAGTGCCACCATGGAGTTATCCAGGATAAATGTTGAAATTCTAAACTACCACAAAACCCACTGTAAAATATGTTTGATTTCTGAAGGTTAGTTTTTCATGTTTTGCTTTAGTTATGTCAGATGATCTGTCTCAGCTGGAGGTTTTTGTGGGGAATTATTGACCCTCTTTCAAGTCCAGATATTTTAATAAAGAAGGAGGTGAAGATGAAGAATAAACTCAGGATCAATAATCAGACAGTTACCAAAGAGGAATCTGTGGTTTCTTATTTCCCGGTTAATTTTCAGAGACAATAGAATTTTGTTGATTTACTTTTGCCAGTTTATTTTTAATGTTAATAAATAGTTCTACTTGTCCTCCCCTCTCCTCCCCTTTCACCCTCCTCTCCCCTCCTCTCCCCTCCAGCATAAGCACTTTACAGAGGACATCCAAACGAGACAGTACCGTGCCATTGAAGTCCTGATAGGAGCTGGTTACAGCACTCCTGCAGATATCTGGAGTACTGCCTGCATGGTGACGAGAATACACATTTTGAAGAAGATTTAAGATACATTTTATATTTACGTCTATCTATTAAATATACCCACTCAGTAAGAAAAGAATAGAATATGTATTTATTTAGTGTACAGTCACACTGTCTTGCATTTCACATTCTATTCTATCTACCCTTTGAACAGCATTTAGTATGTTTATGCCTCTCGGGTAAAAACACATTTTCTGCATATTTGTCCAGAGATTGACTTGACACCGAGGGCAGCAGTTCAAAAAGAGAGTGTCCATGGTGGGATGTGTCTTTTAATATTATGTCCTGGGATCTTTTGAGGAAGCAAGAATTGAGGGCACCTGATAACCATTGCTTCTCTTATAGGCATTTGAGCTTGCTACCGGAGATTATCTGTTTGAGCCTCACTCAGGAGAGGATTACTCCCGTGATGAGGGTGAGTACTATGCACACTATTTATTTCCCAATTATTGTAATCCAGAAAACCTTGGATTTTGACCATTTCCACAGAGGAATTACAGCTAAATGTTGTAGACTTGATCTATACTTGGAATATTGTAGTGAGGTAAAATGTGCAACATACAATGTAGATGTGAAAGCAAAGTGTCTTGAATGTGTAATTAATTATTGAAAATGATTCCCCACTTTAATGGATTTCATATATTTGTATGTAAAAATGTGTGTTTCTGCATTGTTAGGCCTCAATTAGCTCTTTTAAGATGCGGTAAATAACTGTTATTTAATGTGTGAATGAAGTGATGCATTTATCAGTGCATCTATTTCATCTATTCGATTTTAAAACTGGATCAAATCAGTAACATAACTGATTCTTATTGTATTTTAATTGGATAGAAATGGCCTTAAGTGAGCTTAGTTTTAATTAGCCATCCCTCTTCCCAACACCCCCCACCCCCCATCCACTGTCAACTGTAAATCCTGTTCTTAAATTCTGCTGTTATGCCTCCACTCATTTTCACTCTGCTGTACTTCTAAACCAAAACTGTTCAAATGTTATAGATACACAAAGAGCTCACACTAATCTCGCTGTTTTACTCTAATATCGAGACTTTTGTGAATGCAATTTGTCAGGTATTGTGTGAGAATATGTGTATCTATATTCTGGTCACACGTATTCAAACATGAAATTCATGTTCACATTCACAGAGTCCAGTCATTAACCTTATTTATTCTATTCTGTTTAAAAATCAACACATTTTCAAACTGCAGCCTCATCGTCTTGTACCTCTTCATCCTCACTCATCTTTCATCTCAGCCCGTCCTGTTATGTTCTCACGGTTAACCTCATTTCACATTGTTTTGCACAGTCAATAAACCAGTGTTGGTTTTTGTCCTGACATCCTGATTTTATAGACAAACCGCTTTGGTCTCCTGCCACTAAGGCCACGTTAGAAATCTAGTTTTATGTTGCAGTTTATTAAATTGTTGCTTCTGAATTCCTGTCACTTTGGAGTCTAACGCTGAACATTTCATTTCATCACCTCTGCTGTGGAGGCACAGCTCACTAACACGATTTTTCTCCTCGACTGTCTGTGACTCTCTGTTTTCCCCCCTTTCTTCCTCTCTCTCTTTTCTCACCCTTTCACTTCCCTTCCCTGTTTCTTTTTTCTTTATAACATCCTTACATTTTACTTTCACCTCTTCCCCTTGATTTGATTCCTCTCTTTCGTATCCTTATGCCCTTTCTTTGTCCGTGTTTCCTTCCCTCCCTCTCTCCCCCCTTTTCCACCCGACCCCCCTCTCTCCTCCGTAGACCACATAGCTCATATCATAGAGCTGCTGGGCTGTATTCCGAGGCACTTTGCACTCTCCGGAAAATATTCCCGGGAGTTCTTCAACAGAAGAGGTAGCGCTGGACAGATAGCTGGTGGGACGGAGACACACAGATGTCTAAAATGGACACAAATGGACCCTAAAAGACAGCAGACACAAAATTCAAATGTGTTATATTGAATTTGATTTAAAAAAAAAAAAGGATATACTGATTGAAATCCTCGACTTTTCAAGGTGTGGTTAATTAAAACAGAAAAGTCCATGCAGTTTCTCCAAGGCAGCAGTGTGTTCCAGTCCCATACAGCCTGTTGTGTTCATGTTTGTGTGCATGCTGTAATGCTGAACCGTGCCTGTTCCTTCTGTGATGTATGTGGTGGTGGGCAGACCACATCGCTCTGATCATGGAGCTCCTTGGGAAGGTCCCACGCAAAGTGGTCGCTGCTGGAAGGTACAGCCGAGAGTTTTTCTCCAAGAAAGGTAAACGACTCAGCGATTGATGGTTGGTTGGTTAGGTGGAGGGTAGCCTTCGACCTTTTTGGAACAGCTCTAGAACCTAATAGCAGACACTGACAGAGGATGAGGTAGTGTTTTTGGTCTCGTAGTAGCAGTACGTTCAGTCATTCTGAATCAAGGCATCACTTAAGTTGTCAGTCATAGAGAAAGTAACTATTATTGGCAACAATTCATAACAACAATTCTCTTCAGACCTTCGGTGTAATGGTGTATGATGTAAAGCAGTGTTTCTCAATCCTGGTCCTGGGCACCCTGCATGTATTCCAGGTTTCCTTGCTCCAGCACAGCTGATTCAAATGAATGGCTCGTTATCAGGCTTCTGCAGAGCTTGTTGACGAGCTAACCATTTGAATCAGGTGTGTTGGAGCGAGGAAACTTCGAAAACATGCACAACAGTGGGTCCCGAGGACCAGGATTGAGAAACCCTGATGTAAAGCAAAGATCAAACCGTATCTATGAATATGGTTTAGCCCTGGGAAAATCTACATATTCACATATTTGCTTCCAAAATGACTACACTGACACAAAATTAAAGTAAACCAGAAGTCACTATTCCCAAAACATGTCCCACGAAAAATGATAATCAACCACAATCACAAATGTGATTTAAATAAAAAAGGTTATTCAAGGATTTTATTTTTCACTAAGCAACATATGACTGTGTTAGCTTTACTTGGTTCAATTTATTATTGTATCACTTAGTTAAATTTAAATGTATATACTTCAACAGCACCCCCTGCGACCCTCCGGTGGAGGATAAAGCAGTAGATAATGGATGGATGGATACTTAATTCATATGCTAATGTACTATTTTATATTAATAAACTGTAGGTAAGAGCCAAATAGCTTGCACTTGAAAACAGAGTGTAGTGTAGTATAGTATAGCATAATATTGCACTGTATAGTATAGTATATTATAAAGCCCATTTTCATGCATCATATACTGCTGCTCTGTCACGTCCCTCAGTGCCACTTTACAGACGTCTGAAAGAGACACACCAGGTGGCGCGTTTAGACGCTCAGAGCATCTGTACTGACTCTCCATCCACACTTTAATGTCTCTGAGCATAAAGACAGTACGATGCAGTCACTGACAGGGAAAAATTATACTCTAACCTAACCTGGATATTTATCCTAACCCTAACCTCAGTCCTATCCTGGTCCCTAATCCTAACCTAATATTCTGACTTGTATTTTACTGCTGCTCTGAAACTGAGTGTCTAAATGTGCCATCAGCAGGTGGCATCAGCAAAGTGGCAGTATATACGCTGGACTATATCACATTGTATCTCATCATGTAGTATGTATTATTGCCCAATTCAGCAAGAAGTAATTAATCCCCATGGATTGTATAGTAAATTAGGATTAATAATTCACAATTTGTCGGTAGCCAAAAGTCAGCAAATGAAAGAAGTCAGCGTTGGAACTAACAGTAGGCGAAGTAACAACAGCAATGAAAGTCAGAGTTAGAAGAGTCTTTCTCTAAAGTGTGAAGTATGTTACGCATGTAATCTTTGAACCTGGTAAGTGTTTGGGTTTGATTCAGCTGATAACCCCCACACCCTCATTTATTTATTTTTTCCTTTCTCTCAATTTCCTTCCCATTCTGATAAATGTGCCATGAGACATGAATATTCTGCCTTTGATTTGTTGGCACTTTGTGTCGTCTTTATCTGAGGTCTGAGTCTGTTAATCTGGTCTGTCTGAGGAGATCAGAGGATGGGAAGAGGATAAGACTGAAATGATGAGAAAGAATATGACGGAATGGGTAGTGAAGGGGTTTTTTTTATTTCCAGAAGAAGGCAGTAATGGATATCGTGGATCCAAACTGTCGTAATACCCCATACAAGTAGAAGATGAAGACTTTCTCACTCTGTTTCTCTTGGTCGCTTCTGCTCTCTGCCATGCTGCCTTCACCAATGTAGTGTTAACGCGCTATTTTAAACCTGTGTGGGAGGAGGCGGAGTAAATTCACTGATTGGAGACAAAACAATTGACCCACACATAGAATGTGAATATAAATAACAATGCAGTTGTATCCACTAATAAAAAAATAGCTGCAAGGGTTTACGTTACTGTCAGAATCACTGCTAAAGAATTGATTCCTGACCAATCTCTTCTACTGTACAGGAGAAAAAAAGGCTTCGTAAATGGTTTCTCTTCCCTATAGTTCTCTTTAATCAGCACACAGGAAAGAGAAGTTCATTTGTTTTCTCTTCGCCGTCAGTCTCGCCACTTCTCCTCCTCTTTCTGTCCACATCTTACCCTTTTCTTCGTCGTTTTCAGCTGAGAGTCTGCAGGTTTTCCTTCCGTCATTACAGCTCCTCACTGATTAGCTCAGCTCTGAGCAGAGGGAGGTTGAACTAATGAGTGAACTCAGCTGGTAGTGATTGGTTGTCTGCAGAATCATGGCGTTGTCCGCTCATCCAAATTACAAATAACATAGTTTTCTTACGTGCTTCTGTTGACCAGACTTTGAGAAATTTGCCTCATTGACTTCTGTCTCCAACTCAACTTCTCTTGAGCAACTGTTTACTAAAGCAAAAATTGGACACTGTAAAAGTCCACCAGAAAATTAGTCGTGGAATGAATTTGCCTACATTGCACTGCAGTGGTGGAAGAAAATGACTTCTCAAAGCCTCAGTAAATACATTCAAAGCAAATATGGCTTGAAATAATCAGATTTAATTTAGAACCTTGTTCTTCTGTGTTTTGGTATGATGTTAACAAATCATATTAAAAGACTAATACATTTTGCAAAAACAGAAGAACGTTTTTAAGCGTAGTTTTTTTTTCTGCTGTGGATTGTGGACTGAAGTTCTACTGTCCATCATAGTGTAAGAACATGTGGTCCAGTGTAACACTGGTGTGTTCATAGATTTTGGACATACTGACACAGATGAATAAGCTGGTTCTGGCTTTGGCTGCACAGATAATATTCAGTTTTAATATCTGACTAACTAATGTTTAATAACAAGAAAAATATCACCATCTTTAAAGTTGAATAAATAAAAGAAAATTTGTTTTTTTTGTAGTATGGATGAGCTATTTTTTTCCCTCAACACATCCTATCCTATGTGCCATCATTGATTTAGCTCCGTGTTGCCCCCTGCAGGTGAACTACGGCACATCACCAAGCTGAAGCCATGGTCCCTGTTTGACGTGCTGGTGGAGAAGTACGGCTGGTCGCATGAAGACGCCGGCCACTTCACTCATTTCCTGCTGCCCATGCTGGAGATGGTACCCGAGAAGAGGGCCTCGGCCGGCGAATGCCTCAACCACCCATGGCTCAACTCGTAGCTACAAACTATGATCAGATGTCCTTGTCTTCTTGTCCCCGATCAGTTAGCCCAAACATTACCCCACTGTGGGCAGCCTGTGGAACAGCAGTATGGAGAGAAGCTGGAGACGGACGGAGTAGATGAGAAAGACTTCTTCTTTCCTGCCCTATCCCAGACATCCACCCATACTTGCCCATTTGACTAGGCTTAACTCCTACACAGCTCCCTCCTTTTTTCCTCCCGAAAGGAACATGAAGACAAGCTTATGGAGATAACGCGACATAGTAACTGTGTCTTCCTAAACATCTCCCCCAGGTCATTTGAGGATGGAGGCTGCTCACGTCGTAAACGAGAGAAGTCGGCGCTCTTGTCTGAAAGAGATATGCTTTCTTCTTCTCGTCTGTTGTCAAGTTATCAGCCGGTCCTTTTCATTGATCCGTCTCCTCCAGAATCTCAGACTGACTTGTTTGAATCGGGAGGGGGCTGATCCTTTCAGTGATGTGATAGAAAAGTCAACGAGGCGCCCTGTCGCAGGCCCAGAGCTCCATCTGCCATGACCTCCACATAGCCAGGGTCTCAAAGACAATGACAAATGTGTGGATGTTGAGTGAGAGAATGAGCGTTTATGCCTGTGCTCAACATCTGCCGACATAAACCCTTTCCTCTCTTTCTAGTCCAGTAGCTCCTCCTTCACCCTTGTGTGGAAGAAACTACCATATTGGACAAAACGTTTACACAGTGATTTCTTCCAAATATCCAGCCCTTTTAAGCCCTTCATTACCTGTTTGGGTGCCTACTTCCTCCCCTCCTACCTGAGCATCAAGCTCCTTCTGGGGGCCATAAAGAGAGAACTGGAGGACAGCCAGTCCTCCAGGGGGCACCACACTGACACAGACTGCTAAAAAAAATTGGGGGTGAGCAAAAGATGGAAAAATCTTGTAATGAGTGGATGAAGGACTGTTCAGTGTTAAAGGACTATTTTTTAAAATGCATGGAGAGACTGATGGATCAGCATGAGAGGATTATGACAAATGGAGAATGGATATATTATTTTCTTTGTGCATTTTGCTGGTTTCATCGCCCCTTTTTGGGACATTCAGTTAGAAAGAATTATATAAGGTTACATCAGAATATTTTGGTGCCCCTCTGAGGAAGGTCACTGTGTTAACAACCACTGCTTCTTCAGCCTTTGACATTCCTAAATCCTGGTCTGCTGCCATCATCATCCCTCACTCTTAGTTACAAAAACAATTCCGTTACGTCCTGCTGTAACATGTTGGCACTATCCTCCACTCTCCCCCTACCCCCCCACAGAGACACTTTGATCCCTGACGGTCACGCGGAGGTTGCACTTGTCTTTGTAAATGTCCTGCAGGGATTTGAAACCTTTGTACATAGAAATGAGATCTGGCAACGCTGCTGAGCGACCGTGAACAAAGTTTCAACCGTCATTAAAACAAAAAAAACAACAACAAAAAAACAGACACTGTTTTGGGCAGAACATGACTTCCTCTAGCACAGTGGAGTTGGGGAGAGAGTGGGCCACCATTGCTTGGCCCTGGAGGAATGTTCAAACTGAACTGTACCACCTGGTGGCCGAATGAGCGTACTGCATCGGCACACTCAGCTGCTGCTGCTCTCGGTGCCAACGCTTCAAAACGTTCCACTATTTATCTCCACTTAATCTCTATTTCTCTGTTACACACACACACACAAACTTGCATTATCTCAATTAGTCCAGTTGCCTATTTTTCGCAATAAATGAAAAAAAAGATGAGTATAAGTAAATGGTGAGATATTTTTAAAAACTATTTAATTCATTTAAAAAAAAAAGAGAGAGATTAAAAGAAAAATTTTCTCTGGTTGTTGTGACTGTGACAGAATCTCGTCTTAATCTGAGGTGATTGTGTTTGTCTATTAGAGATGTTTTTGTTTTTTTGTCATTATTATTATTATATTATAATTATTAAAATATTTTTTACTCAGTTGTCACTGCTCCCCTCCCTCCTTACTTGAACATTGCTGCTCTGTCTGGGCTCTCGATGAAAAAAAAGATCAACAATTTTGCAATAAAAAGGTATTTGATTTTTTTTTTTTTTTCACCAAAACCTCCCGATCTCGCTCTTTCAGCCATGCTGACTGTTCTTCCTGATGACATTGACAGATTTGCGTCTCTTGTCTGTTTTTCATTGACAGATTTAATAAAATTGTAAATTAATGGATCCTGTGCCCTTGGTGAAGTGAATTTACTGTGAAGCTGCATCATTCAAAAACTAAAGAAAACTACATGAAGGCAGCAAAAAACAACATTAAGCACATTTTCTTTTATTGAAATGTATCACTCGTAGAGTGTTCTCAGCCACGACTTTGATGGAACAGTGACAGTATTGACGCAGACAAGCTGTGAGCACATTTAGCTTCACAATATTTAATGTGGTTTTTAAGAACATTACAGTACATTAACATTCACACTAAAGCAAGTATGGCTGATTAAAAATGATGTAATCCAACAAAGAAAGTAATAAAAGGAAACCTGAGTTCAATGTTGGGCATTAAAAAGTAAAAATATACTTTAATATGTCAACTGTGGACTTCCACTGTATTTTGCTTCACATCTTAAATCACTAGCAATGCTGGTCTCTGTCTGTGTGACTCATCCACTGGCACTGCCTCTTCTAAAGTGAGCGTGCTCTTACTCATTAGAGGGATCTTAAAGATGATTTTAGCACCTTTCTATTTGAGTTCGTGAAATTCAAGAATAACTGTCATTAAAGTTAAAAAAAGAGAAAAAAAGTGAACAACGTAAAGCTCAGTGAGGTATTTCTGGAGTCATCACTGCTCACGAAAGTGATGATTGTGTTTTTGTGACCCACAGAGGAATCTTGCATTGTAACCTTGAACACAAACGATGGTCAGATAAATATACAGCACATGTGTATTGTATCCCTAGATGTACAATATGTACGTGCACCGACAATTATGACACATCAAGTGCTGTATTTGCGTGTGTGCATGTCAGAGCAGTGAGGCACAGTTCTTTAGCAGCAGGGGTTTGGCCAAATCCAGGATGTCCAGGTTTGGATCGAGGGACCTGCCCAGACCCTCCAGCACCATGATGGCAAACACAATCGAGGCAAAATTACTCTCCAGCTTCACCTGAAAAAAATACAAATTCTTGGTAACAGTATACAATAACAGCATCAGTCAGACTTTCACTGCTCTTTGCATCCGTCTTAATTAGGGCTTTTAAAGCAATTGTAATAATAGGGTTTAAAATGGTTACTGCAATCCAAATTCCTAATGAAAATATTGGAAAGCATTGTCCCTCCTCCTAGTCCTCCAGCCAGTATTTCAATTTAGAATTGAAATACTGGCTTCACAAATTGACAAATACTGGTAATTTAATTTATTAATATTATGAATAACTTTTCTTGCATACAGATTAAGGCTTATTCATGTGAGTACATGCCACATCTAATGACAAGGAGTAAAGAGAACTCTCTTCAAAGACAATTCCTTTAAAAATGACTTCTCAGAAATGTTTATTTTCTGTTGATTCACCGTGGATTGATTGGTTTGTCTCTTGACAGTGACATCGGTCACAAGAAAACTGAAAACAACTGACAGATTGTACTGCTTTGATAGTTTACTGCACAATTCTTTTTACGGCTACTTTATTTGAGTAATAGTTAACTAATAGTTAGTCAGAACCATGGCATCAGTGGTGGACCAGTCAGAAGTGTTGAACCAGATTTTTGTTTGTTGACCACAATAAAAATAACCTGCTAATATTTTACCTTGTGTTTCATGAGCAGACCAAAAACCTGCGACAGCAGATCAGCCACTTGGATCTATAAACACAAAGAAAGTCAGCCACTGTCACCTGCTAACTAGACATGTAGACAAACGCCTTTAGTTAATGGATGTATATTTGAAAACCTGTGGAGAGATCAGCATCACACCGATACATCACAAAATTGAGATAAAGAAAATGGATATCAAACCACGTTTCTTTTAATTTAATCACAGAAGGATTTTCTATACATTCAATACATCATCTAAGCTGGATAATTCTAAGCTGGACGTATTGAAATATTAATGATGACTGTGGTAGCTACAGTATCATGAGATTCTGCATCAGACTGCCACGATAAGAAAAGATAGTACCTTTTCCAGGGAGAGGGTGTTGCTGACGGCGTGGTCCACCAACTGGGCCATCTCCTTCTTAAACTGTGGCTCATCTTTGCACTCATTGGCTCGGGCATGATGTAAAATTAACTCTGCAACTCGCTCACCCTGAAAAAGAAAAAGGCACAGTGACAAGCAGTCAGTTGCAGTGTGACCTACATATATTATTTTTATTATTTCTTGTTAAAATATTAATTTCTAAGAGACAGTTCAGTGTTCATTTTCCATGATTATTCCTGTGTCCCCCACGCAAATGAGTCCCTGGATTCCATCAGTAAAATACATTTCCAAAGGTTATCACTGTGAACTTCTGTTTGAAAAACATCAACCTGGCGCCGACCGAATAAAAAATCTGGAAACTTGAAAACATGAGTTCAGATTCTGATGGCTGTTGTCACCACCTGGTGCCACTTGGTTTGAATCCAGTTCAAATACAGCTCAACAAATTCAACATTAAACTACATGCAGTACATTATGGCAACAACAAAACTGCTATAAATTGTTCCAACACATTAGTTTACACACTGAAGCAACCCTGACCCCTCAAACTAGCACCAGTGTCTGGATATAGTGTTGTGTCTACGCAGCAGACTCTACCGATTACCTGCCGCAGGACCACAGCTGTGAAGACAGCCTTGAAGTTGGCAAGGTCACGGTCACTGAGCTGGGCGACGATGCCAGCATCCAGCAACACCAACTGGAGAGGAAATGGTTCTGGCCTGACGCTGACAACTACTGTGTCCCACAAGTCAGTGAGGGTGGTTTTACCCTGGGACCCCACTGTGCTGTCACTGGAACCAGGAGGTGCTCCCCGAGTTTGGACCAGAATGTTCCCAGGATGGAGGTCCCCATGGACAAAGTTGTCAATAAAGACCTGGGACAAACATGGACACATGAAAACAGCTGGACAAAAGCACATCTAATCATGTGTCTTCAGAAGTGTAGAAACACACAATTCACATCAAAAGATTGTGAAATAGCAGTGAAGGTCACATAAGGTCGGTGGATTGTGCATCTCACCATTTTCAGCAGGGTGTCCACACCCATCCTGGCTATTCTCTGCTTCACCTGCTGAGGAATATCCGAGCTCAGGTAGGTAGAGATAGGCTCGCTCTCCTGAAAAAAAAGAGGGGCTCAGTGTAAAACAAATGCCTCATATACAAGGAATATGAGGCAAATACAAAGATATGAATGCAACCTGAGGGGTTTAATATTTCCAATTTCAATGTTCTGACACAAGTGTCTAAATGGTCCAATAGAAAGGGAGTTCAATTCAACACTCACTCGGTTAGTCATCAATTAGTTTTCCAAAGACTTAAAATAAATTTGTGCTTACTTCAAAAGTTTCCACTAAAATGGTCCTGGTGACAAATGGTCGTAAGGGAGCTGGGAACTTGACAAAATCCACATCACGGAAATTTTCACGGAAACGTTCCATGTTGCTTGCCTCAAAACGCAAATCGATCTGAAATCACAGTTCAGTCAAATCAATGAGGTTGTTAGACACTTCCAGCTTAATTTAACTATACATTCTGTATCATCTTAAAAAGAAAACCTCTATAAATATTCCAACCTGTTTTGTCATGAGCTTTTCGAACTCTTCCACGACCTCATACAGACTGAGCCATCTGAGTGCAGGGAGGCAGTGCAGAAGCCAACTGCCTGTTTTCATGAGCAGCAGGTCCATCTCCACCTGCCTCCTGACGCCTGGATGGATCACCTTAAATGCACAAGAAATCATGAAACAAACATATTTGCCACCCTTTGCGAGGTAAAATGTGATTTGGGTATATCTTGTGATACTAAAACTGACCTTGATAGCCACAGGGATCAGATGCTCTTTATCCAAACTGCTCTCCTCATGCTGACCATCTGTGTAGCTTCTCTCCTCATTGGACTCTTCCCCTCTACCCCAGAGCCACTGAAGGGTGCTGGCCACTCTTCTGAAACCAGGGATCTCCCAGGCTTCCAGTAAATCTTTCCTCTCCATCTCCTCCACCAGCGTCTGGAAGGCTGGGTCCTCTACTTTATCTGCCTTGGCCCAACCTCTGTACACCTGGGCGACACATCCCGAACCCACTGGCTCTTTGCTCTCAAAGACTAATATGTTCCTCCAGCCCTCCCCAAAGGCTCTGCGGAGACACTGCTTGGTGTGAGCCCAGGAGTGAGGACGCACCTTGATGTGGAGCCTGGAGAAGCGCTCACAAAACTCCTGAGAGAAGATGTCTCGTCTGGTGCAGGCCCACTGCCCCAGTTTGATGAAAGTAGGACCAGATGTCTCAGTCACCCACAGCAGAGCGTCAAGCCAAAGAGACGCAAAGCGCGAGGACACCAAAGTCAAGGGCGAGAGGAGGAGAAGAGGTCCAAATTTGAGGAGCAGAACCAATGCACGAAGGGTGAGGCGGATGAAAAATACAACTTTGTGCACTTGGACTTTGGCTAGAGACTTTCTTTCAGCAGCATGGGGTGAAAGAGCAGCTTCCTGGCACTTCACTACATATGTTGTTGCATTCACAGCACCCCAACACAACAGTGTCACCTTGGGTATCTGAGTTATAATTTGTCCTCTTTTCACAAAACTTGTCCTGGAGTTCTGGGTCAGTTTTACTCTGGCAAAGGAGCCAGCGTTCCTGAAAGTGGATCTCAGGTTGAGAAGAAGTGTCCTTGCTGCAAAGGCCATCGTGATCACTAAGTCAAACAGCTGTCAGATCTGTCCCCGGGAATGAGCTGGTCCACATGTGTCTGTCTTGAATTAGGAAATCACAAAATCCGCAAGGTCATGGCGAGGATGCCACCTTAATAAAAGAAAGATTCATCCTACATAAAGCGAGGAAGCAAGGAAGCTAGGAACAAGTAAACATTCTCGCAAAACATTAATTACGTTACTTCAACTGGGGCTCGGTAAATAAAACCGGTTTGCTCATTTCACCGGAAAGTATAAATTATAAATGTTGTGGTCTGTCCATTATAAATCGGGTAAAGATAATCCATCCATTTCAAACATAGAACACTGCCGCAAAGCGAGCCGGTACTTCATTTCCAGGTCTGACGTCACAACGTCGAGAACACGTGGCTTTACCTTAAAGGGGACGCCGTATAAAAAGATGACGCCGAAAAGCAAATGAAGGAGAAACCCACGCGTGACGCGTTAGGTAATGAATTAGAACAGTGCTAGTTTGTGTGTTCACGTTCTTCAGTACATATTTCAACATATTCTGTATAAAATTAAACAAATACGAACTGAATTCGTCAAGCTCACTTACCAACTGATGACGGCGTCTTTCAACGGGTAAACTTAACCAAACTTTAAGTGAGTACTTTCTTAAAGGCACATATGACCGTAACATAATGCATTATTTTACTTTATACGCAATAAACGCCCCACAGGTGGAGACATGTCACACCTTACTGCGTGGGCGTCAGTCCAGTTTGTCCATATTTCCTCTCCTACCGAAGGAAAGAAGAAAAGAGTGATGCAAAATAAAACTACAAATCAGCATGTGTGTGGGAGTCTATCCAGTGAGCTAGCATAAACATAACTCAACTTAATGGAATACAGCCTTCATTTGTGTCATCAATTACACCTGAGAAAAGTAGCAACAGGCAGTCTCTGTGGTACATATACTTATGAGTCATTCCCAGACTGAAAATGTTTAGCTTCATAACAAAGCACTCTCTCAAAGTTTGTAATTATCTATCAACATAAACAACACATTCATGAATTAAAATGAACAAATTTACTTGTAGTATAAATGCTGCAATGAATTCTGATTGGCTGATACTGGAATTGTACACATACAATGTCTAAATATTGCTATGTGTTACCTGCTTCACTAGGTCAAAAAATAAATCAAAAATAATTTGGACGCCATGGATTTCTTTTATTCCTTTTAAGTATTTCTTAAAATATATCTGCAGTACTGTCATGGCCCACAGTCACTGATGTATTATGAATTGTTTACTCACCTTGGCTGAGTCCAGAAACCACATATCATTATGATTTGTTTCCAGTTCTTGTGTGTTGTTTCTTAAAGCGACATACATTTTTGTCAGCATATTAGAAGAGATTATTTCCTTAATAGAAATCTAGAAATGTCTTTGTTAAACAAGATTGTTCATTGGGGAAATGTAAAAGTACTTTCCCCCCTAGCCCAAATTCATTAGAATAGAAAAAGGTCTAGTGTGGAAACCTTAGTGACATGTCCTGATAAGACTGCAGATTCTTACCCTTACCCCTCTATGTCCCAATTGTGTCAGGAAGCTACAGTGGCCTTTGCATACCAGAGAGGAGGTTGTTTGTTCACATAAGACATGCCCTGTCTGGTCTGTTCATCCAGGCTGCTGTAGAAACATGGTGACATAAGATGGCAGCCTATAAGAAACAAGGGCCTTACCTACAGTGCATATAAAACAATATTTACTTCTGTACATTCAGTTCACCTGTATATTCAATTTCAGCTAAATTGGGCCAATAAATCCTCCTAAATGTCACATACTGGGCCTTTAAAAGATCCTTTAATTTATTTATTTACTGCAGTATGGCTGGCATTATCTGTGTCTGTGTTTGAAGGAAAGGAGGAGGCAGGCAACAAAAACACACACCCTCAGTTTGATTTCATTGTCATTTCCTCTTGCTTAAACCAGAGGTCTTGCAAAGAGCCTACGTTGTGCACCGTCAGGGACTGAGAACTTGTCCAGGCCATGTTCCCAGTCACGGTGTGTGTCCCCTGGACAGTGGGTTCAGAACACCCCTAGGAACCCAGCTGTAGGCCTGATAGAGGACTCAACAACACATTAAAGGGGGATAAACGCCAAACAGATGTTACTAGCCCCACCTCCTGCCTTGCTCCCCTCACAGCGATTGATGGACAAGCCAGGCTTTTTAGCTCTATCTTGCATTTCAAAGGCCAGGTCAGAGTTAATGCTCAGAGGTCAGCGGGATAGTTGCTCTGCTTAGGTGATGCTGTGAGACATTTATAGGAATGCAATTTAGCTCACAACATTTTATATAAATTGCATTTCTTCGGAAAAGTTTCAATTGCAGTAATTCACAATGCAACCCTGATCTCGTATCATAAAAAATAATGTTTCTATTTTGGATGTAGCCTTTTTCTACACCTGTCGGACATAGTATCATAATTACCTCTACTCTATATTATACATCTGAATTCTATATGGCCTAAATTAAAGCAGAGAGAAACGTTCTGACATAAATATTGGTCTCATACTGTACAAGCAATATTGTATAAGATTTAGATTAGATTGTTATTTTATGAAATAGAATCGGTGGTATCATTAGTTACAATAGTGAGCATCTATCCACATTATGGCCACAACTTTTGCTTGTAGCAATAAATTATTATGATTGTTTAGTTTTAGTTAAAATTTAGTTAAAACAACCACTGATTGATTGTTTAATGTCTCATCCTAATCTCTTTATCCAAATTTTACTGAAGCTACCTTTTTCATTCAGGGAAATATTCACATCTCAAATCAGAAGATTGGGATGAACAGGTTAGTTATTATTCACACAGTTCATCAGTATGCATGTTCCTGCTCTCGCAATTTCTTTTTCTGCTTTGCCAACTCCTCTGAATTTGAGCTGGACTGCTCTGTCTGCATTTTTCCTATTGTGAATAAATCAACTATAATCAACCAAAACACTGCCAAATCATCCTCTTTTTGTGTTTCATTCAGCACAAAACCACTTCTGCTTCTGTTGCTGGCACATGTGAAATGGTAAACAAAATCCTGAAAAAATGAAAAAAGGTAAACATGTCCCTTAATTTGAGATAGGATGAGCAGCCTTTAGGCTTCTTTAATAGGTTCCCAAAGGGGGCTGTTATTTACGTATTCAGTCATGCTCAGCATTGCCCCTTCCTGCTTCATTCCACTCTTTTCCCTTTTTTTGGGAGCAGGACACTTGGTTTCCCTAGCAACTAGGGCTCCAATCACCCAGCCAGCTGCAGATTAGTTCAGCAGTGGGGGTTTAGGTGGGTGGGAGGGGAAGTGGAAGGAGGGTGGGGGGTGATGATGGAAAATGGAGAGGAAGGAGAAAGAGAGAGGGAAGGGTGAAGGTGGGAGGAAGGGAAAATGGGAGGGGGTAGCATGAGGGAAGGAGGGGTGGGAAAAGTTTGAGGAGAGAGAGAGAGAGAGGAGGAGCTGCTGCTACTGAGAGATGGGTGTCTGAGTGAGTGAGTGAGTGTGTGAGTGTGTGTATGGGACAGAGCTGAGAGAGGAGAGAGAGCTGTAAACAGTTTACCCTGGAGTAGGTTGGACAAGAGGAGGGATTTCCAGACTTCGTGCCTTTTTCAAACTCTTTTGTGGTCTCGGAGCTAAAACTCTGTGTCTTTCTCTGTGTGCACTGGCAGGGACTGTACTGAGAGACACACAAGTCAGGAGGCTGGAGTAAGGCTGTACAATACCAAAGAAGAGAGAGAGGAAGGAAGGAAGGAAAAAAGAGAACAAGGCAAACTTCTCCAAAGGAAAGGAACCATGCAAGTGGATGCTGTCCTCTGTGGAGTCAGGTTACACAAAATGAGAAACCACCCCAGGAGCACTTTATCAGGGCTCACCCAACTCAGAAAGGTAACGTGAAGAGTTGCTTCTATGCACTTCTTTGCATTATTTCCTGCTGTCAAAATGTACATCTATGCTTGCTGAAATCACTATGCATATTCAGGATTGGGTTTTGCCTGTGTTTATTAGAGCTGTTTTATATTCTGGTGCTGTGGCTCCAGATAACTTATGTCTGGGTGTTGCTCAAGCAAATATCTGCACATGTTCTTTACTTCTTCCCACAAGAGACTCATCTGTACCTCAGTGGAGTAACCAACACATGTGAGCCAAATTGCGCACACATGCACACTCAAGAAGCTTTAACCTTTCGTCTGCTTATTAAAGGAAAGATGAACTTTAGATATATGGTTTGGTGCAAGTGCTTATTACAGTCATCACACTCTAACAGCAGTCTGTTGAGGGGGAGAGAGAGAGAGGGAGAAGAGAGTAGAGGATAAGTGAGATGAGCATTCTTTGCTGTGAACAAAGGCACCTCTTCACATTTAGCCCCACTGCTTGTATTGTTATGAGGAGGCAGGGTGGAAAACTCCCTAAGGAGAAAATACAGGTTTAACACAAGGTTGATCCAAAATGTCAGCCTGTGGATGGACATTTAGTTTGCATTCTTTACTAGGCTCTATTCATACTGTACAGTTTGGTTTGAATTCTCACCAGTCACGTGACTTAAAACTATCAATGATCAAATCTTGTGATTTAACTTAAGGTCACAAAATATTGTTTTGAATTTTCAGTAGCAGAAACGTCACAGGCCTACTTGACTGTAAGATGCTGAAAAAGTTGTCAACATTTCACATTTCGTGCCTTCAAACATTTCCAGTGTCTATAAATATTGTTTCTTGCAAGACCAACTTCATCTTCACTAAACTGGTGTATTTTTTTATCAGACTGCCACCAGCTGACTGAAGGTGGAATTGTATGAAACAGGGCAACTTTTAAATTTCTTTTCTCATGCCATTCTTGTGAGAAGTTTGTCTTTTTACATTAAAAATCTGTCTGCCCTCTACAGTCACATGAAACATGCTCATTGTTGTTGCATGCATACATACATACTATGTATACGTATAAACACACACATTATCGCTTCATAGTGCCACAAGTGGTCAAATACTCACCCAGGCATCTTTAACTTGAATATAGACAGCACTTAATATTTGTCTACTTCAGTGATGAGCTGATGCTATCTTCAGGCATACACTTTTTTATACTGTTTATTCCACACTTTTTGGTGATTTGGTGATAATTTTGCAGTTTGTCTGTGACTGAGCAGAGAAATCCTTTTGTAATATTTGCCTCTGTGGATGTTTGCACTGTTCCCTCATAATCCCTCATAATCTGGATTGGGTTTATGATCAAACATATTGCCATTTCTAGTAAATTGAGTTCTTGTAGTTTTACTTGCTACATAACAGGCACTCCGGTATGTTTTTGAATAGTGAATTGTTCACTATTCACTAACTGCTCCGGTTGAACCAAATATTAATAATTAAGAGCTCAAAATGAACATAAGAAGTCTTGTTGAATATACAATTGTCAATCAGCCAGTATAATCACTCTTCCTCAGGTCCTATAATACACCCTATTCTGAGGTACCTTTAAGACCAGGAACAGAATCCATTTTTGATTTGAATATTTGAAATGATTGTAATTGCAGCTGAAAATCTTCTTTGATTTGAGAAGAACTTTCTGTATTGACTCTTATGTGATTTTGGTTTTCATATCGGCATTAATGGACAGCTTCAACAGATCAATAGAAGTTTTAAAAAGAAAAAAAACAACACATTCTTCCTCTCTGGCTCCTATTTGTTTCCACCCGAAGAACTATTTAACTAACTCAGTAACTTTAAGAGTTTATTGAATTTAGAGTGGCTGACTCTCTGGCCAGCACTGTTTACAGAGTTAGAGATAAAGATAAAGAGGGACTGACTGTCTGCTAGTCAGCAAGGTTGTAATAAGCAGGCTACAATTGTGTGTGTGTGTGTGTGTGTGTGTGTGTGTGAGGTCTGTCAGATTGGGTCAGTTGTTTACATTCTGAGTCAGGGGCAGAGGCTAACTGTCTGCATGACTGCTGTTCAAGACAGTGCGCACTGTGGTGGAAAACTGGACATTTGTGACCTTATTTTCATCATCACTTAGGAGTTTCATGCTCTCAGTGTCACTGTCTCAATTTTCCCCTCAGACGCAGACACACAAATACTATTAAAAAATATATATTGATATCCTAGTAATGGCATTCCCATTCAGTGCTCATCTAGCTCCTCGGCTAAAAACATGAGCTCCTGAATCACAGGAGAAATTAGAGTCAATTTGCTTTTCAATGGGGAAAAAAGAAAACCCTGGAAATATGTTTTGAATTGTGACACGTCTGTCTCTCACAAATGAATCAGACTATTTGTTGTGTTTTCTTGGAAGCATTCAGAAGTGAAGAAATTAGTTTGGATGACTGGGATGAGTCACGGGAATGCAAATCCATCCAGGAAAACATCTTGTTTTTGGTTCATGTTGACGTAATGTAAACTATTTGACACCTGTTATATATTTGAGCCTATTTAGTGCACTCTTTTTTACAAATCAAGGTATATGTTTGTGTGTATGTGTTTATGTACATATCTATGAGTCAGTGAAAACATGGTAACCTTGGTGTTTTTTCATAGTAGACAATCATTCTGTGCAGTCTTGAATGTTCTTTTATTGACTGTCTATGTGTTTGCACATGTATATATTAGTCGGTCACAGAGGCCAGCAGTGACATCTGTTCTCTCTATTCTTTTCTGCTCAGGAAAGTGACAGCAGGACTTTAGGTGGTTACAGGCTGTCTACCCCTCCTCTTACAGGAACTGCCTTTTGACAGGCACTCAGCTGGACGGCCTGCAACTTAAAGGCCCCATTGAGCCATTCTGTTGCCGTTCCCGAGCTGCTGTTGTTACCATAGGAACACTTGCAGAAAAAAATGTGTCCTGTGGTGAAAAAAGATATGGTGGGGGGATTATTGTCTGTGATGATGGTGGATAGCCATGGGTTTAGATATGATGAAAAACAGTCCAACCACCTTCTGACGCACACACACGCACGCACACACACGCACACACACACACACACATACACACACACACACATACATGCATGGATAATACATACCATCTTAGACACGCATAACCCTGGTATTGCAAGCCATTATACATACATGCATGCAAGGACAATGCATACCATCACACTGGATACTGCAGACATTTATACATTTGGCAGCCAGCCATGATTTCTTTATTAGATGCACCTTTAGCCCTAATGTGCACATACTTACAGACTTTATATACACATGTTTTTTCTCAAACAGCCTCTTACTGGGACATTTAACAGGACATGTCAGTCGGCGTCCCTTTCTCTGCTGTGTGGTTTGCATAAGCTACATTACAGAATATGAATATTTAGAAGGGTTCCACTAATATAAATTCAGCTTGTGTGATGACATAGTGTCAGATGTGAGCTTGGAGGATAATCTGACTGACTGAAGAGCCTCCAGTAACTAAGCTTTGCCAGCTTGATGTGGCTCTGCAGCTGCTCATAGTGTGTGGCAGTGGCATCCATCTAAATACACACACACATATGCGCGCTTTGGAGTAGTGTAAGACAAATTAACTATTCTCTTCTCTTTAGAATGAGAAGAATGTTGTTTATCTGTCAATGAAGGGATATTTGCTCCATACAAAGAATTAAAACAATGTCTGGAAGTTCATCCAAGTGTAACCAGTTAATGGGCAGATAGTCAGCCACACTGTCTACTTAAATGAACTTTGATTACACAAAATCATATCTAAACACCATCTTTGTAGGTTATATGGCTGGGGAAGCAATAATTTCATTTAAATGTGTCTCCAGTGTAATGATTCTGTGAAATATGTCCCTTATTATAATAATAATGTCATAGTTTTTTATTTAGATTTTTAATGTCAATATTATCATTTTCTTTATTTTGTGTTTTGATAGTACTATGAAGACCTCAGTGTGCTTATGACAAAAGACAAAAGCAACAGACATAATTGGTTTGAATGCAAAAACACAAATTACAGGAGACGGCATGCACAATCTACTTGCGTCTTGTTCCCCGCAGTTGTTGCTGTTTCTTTGTTTTTGCTATTTTAGTGGTATTAGCCCTGAGATTCTTTAAGATTCTTCAATCAGTTTGACTTGCTTCAGTTGCTACAGAGCCCTCTGAACTTCACTTTATTTTTTTCGTTCACTGTTGGTCTTGGTCCAGATTCACAGTTGTTGGTCATGGGGCGTGTGCAGGTCAAAGAAGTCAGCTCTGACCTAGAGTGTGGAGTTTGCTCTCCGGAAGAGAACTTTCCCAAGCTCTCGCCTTGTGAGCCCCTGTGGGGATTGTCGAGTGAATGATTAAAATGTGCTGCTATGCAGGCTTGCAGAGAAGCAGGGGAGCAGGGACGGGATGGGGGAGCTCTGGTGGGAATTCTTAAGTGGAACCTTTAAATTGTGCAGGAGGGAAAAGTGAAAAAGGAGGAGGAGAGGATTTTAACATTGGAGTGAAACTCGGAGACTGTGGCTTGGAAGAGTAATTTGAACTGGGGCCCACAGAATAATGGCCATGGTCGCCAGGTTATTGTTGAAAATATCCACTCACAGGTTCACTCACTGCAGCACAATCACTGTGGCTGTTTTTAGAGGAGAGGTTTTGCCATTATGCTCAGAAATCTCACGTTGTGTGTCAGCACAATGTAATATCAGATGACTGCTTGGGAACACATTTATCACTGAAAATAATGGTGCATTCATTGACACTTCCTCACTGGTCTGTGAGACCCAGGCCCTCTGGGTATTGCTAACAGCCTAGAGGGTTATTGCTGAGTTGCTGAGTGAAGACAAATCTTTTCTTCTGAGTTTGAGGACATAGTTGAACATATGACAGCTATGGTTGCGGACAACAGAAGATGTACGTGTCTGTCACCTTTTTTAGTAGGTAGCTCTTACCTCATCCATTTAGGTTCATAACTACCAGCCAAACAGAATCATTACCATCTATAGCCTCTTTTGTTTGGCAAGCTTTTTTGTCAACTCTGTCATAGATAATTTAAGCTTGTTGCAACCACAGTGTTTCAACAGCAAGTGCATATAGACCAAGATCTTGTCTCATATTTGATTTTGGATGCAAGGAAACGCAACGCAGACTTTTTTGATGGGCAGCTGTGGATTAGGGTCATCTTCTCACCAGAAGGTCAAACTGTTTGTCCTGTCAAACTGCTGAACGATTTTTTGAGTGGGAGGATTCATTTCTGAAACTTTTCTTTGGTGATTCTGTGTTTGTTCAGTAATACTCCAAACTGTTTGCAGCTGCCTCACTTTTCTAGCACAATGATCATCAGATCTAAATACTACGATAATGACAAACACAGAGGGTTATGTGGAGGTGCAGCACTGTGTGAACTAATTTGACAATGATTTGATTATACTGTATTACAAAAAAAGTAAATGGGGGAGGTGAATAAAAAAATTATTTCAAACAAACAGGTCACCTTGCTTGTCTAGAGTCCATAGTGTTTGTACTTGCTTCATACAGCCATAGTCAAAGGTGTTGTAAGAAGCCTAGTTTGATGCAGATGGATAAGGCAGTATCTTTCCAACATTGTCTCTCTGATATATATGTTATAAATAAATATTATTGATGTTGCACTTGACAGCACAGATTATAAGTAGTTGAAGTCTAAATCTTGCAAATGAAAAAAAAACATGCAAGAGTAGTTCTTACCCCGCATACCTTCTCACAACAAAAAACTTGTTCAACCACCATGTCAATACCCATTTCAGAATGCCATTCAAAATGTGTCAATTCCACTTCCAAAAATGTGCCTTCAGAAAGCTTTAAGGTGACCCATAAAGCACTTTTGTTTGGAGCACATTGGGGCCATCAGTTACACCAATTTTTTTGAGGTTGGCTGAAGATGGAGTGGTGTTTCAGCTGCTAATTTACTAGTGTTGGACCTGGCAGCAACAATGTTGGATAGGTTATATCAGCCAAAGTGAGAGCTGTTGAAAAGCGGGTTTGTGGGATGACTTGGCATGGACCTTTGCTCTGGTGAGCCAGTGGGGTAATTGGGAGCAGACTGTAGATGAGTCAGGAGCTCTGCTGATGGGAGCTTACTGTTGGTGGGGAGGACATGACATGGGAGGGAATAAGGGGACAGATGCTCCACCTCTGCACGGAGATGAAACATGACACCCTTTCCCAGATGTGCCCCCCCCCCCCAAACACGCAACATACACATGCTTTTTTCCCCTCTCATTAAAATAGCCTTGTCCTATTTTGCTTGTAGAGAGGCTTCTCTTCATTCCAAAATGAATGTTATAGGTGACCAAAACTTCATTCCAATTTTCCCAACCGATCTTTTTTCTGGATTTAAAATTGTTATTAACAATTTCCTTTTTACCCCTATTTTCCCCCTAATAGACCTATCACTCTGAAGACATAAGTAGTTAGGAAGCTGCACCATTTGCACTCATTGGAACGTGGAATTAGAAGCCACAAACTCCAAAGGGGAAAATGAGACCTCCCCCATTAAAAGCCTGTGGTTAAACTGTTGCAGGGTGATCATTTGTAAACTCTTGACAGGTGGAGCAAAGTATGAAGGATTTTTAGTAAGATTTTGCTTAGTGTGTCCTTAGTTTTCCTTCCCTTTCCTGCCATTTTGGCATTGTTGTAGTAAGAGCTGTCACATTCATCAACATTGAACTCGGGATCTTATTGTATCGGGTGCATTCCTTTGTAAGAATACTTGCTGTGCAAAAGCATGATGACTTCATTTTAGACACTGTAGGACATTTTACCCCAACTTCCTGCCTGTCATATAAAGTCTGTTCATTTTGTTCACAAAAACACAAACAAGAAACTGATGATGATCCTCATGCATAAGAAGCCTCCTTAATTATGTGACCCATGTTGTACTGTGTACTATAATTACACCCACAGTGGCTTTCTCTGTGGCCAAATTGTAATTAAGGTTTGTTTTTGAGGTAATATTTTGGCCCAGTCCTCTAGTTCCCAATGGAATAGTCTGTAAACACCCAGGTCGGCAGGAGTCATAGTTGTAAATGACAACCACAATAACAAGAAATGTGTGGCCTTAGAAATATAACAATGGATACTTGTTTTATATTTAGAGTGGACTAATACATCTCCAAAAAACATGCATTGAGAAATGAATTGTTTGTGTTATCACCCTTCTGTATTCCTGCCTGCCTCTTGGGCTATCCCAGTTTCAATGCTGTCTCATGTCCATCCTCTCCCTCCTAACAATAGCCAGAGCAGGGGGAGAAGTGGAGGGGCAAGAGTACACGAACAGACTGTCAATGGATTTGGACAGGACTGTGTGTGTGCATGCCAGTGTGTAGTACTGTAGATCAACAGGTGGTCTCAGACCTGTAGGCTGTTACAGAGGGACACATAATTATAAAATTAGAAGCAACAAACTGATGAAGATTACAATGCAAATACATTTTCTAAAGTCAGGGAAAGTGTATAGATTGGACACTGTCTTGTTGTTAGTCACACTCCCAGGGCAGATACACACACTGATACAGGCACACACACAGTCATAGAGCTGGCCTCTTTGGATCAAGTCCAAGGCCTTGCTATGAAATCAGCTTGGGAAACCAGCGGGGGCCCTGAACAGGACACAGAAATAGAGAGAGAAAAAGAGAGAAGACTGCTGAGCCCAGATAAAATTCCATTGTATATTTACCCTCCCCTCTCTTTCCCTCCTCCTATCCATACATCCCTTCCTTTACCATCAACCTTTCCTTTTATTCTTTACTAGGAATCAAGCAAAGCTTACCAGGTCAAGGCTACATGTCATTCACTGTAAAATCCCCCAAATTGCTCAAACCCTTCATGACAGATCTGGCAACATATTTTCTGCTTTACCTCAGCAGAGGGAAAAATATGGTATGCAGTTCACTCTGCAACGAGGTTTAGGATTAAAACCCAGTATCCCTTCATACTTGTGTCTCATCCGTCTCTCCCTCCTCTACCATCATTTTCTCCCTACATCTCAAATAATAAATAATAAATAATTTTCATAAACTGAAAATGAGAAATACGTTTAAGCCAAGTTTGTCATTCAAGAGAGAGATGTCTAAATGTGCTATGGTGCATTAAATTGATTACAGGCAAAGCTTTAGCACGTGCTAGCCACATCTAGTAGGGGATAAGGCCCTGAACTTAGTCTTGGTGCAGAAAGAAAATAAATAACTTGAGAAAATGTATTTCTCCTTCTGAGCTATCATTTTCTCTCCTCGTCCTAGTTTTACATAAAACCTCACTCAAAAATATGATGAAGTGGTTTAGGGGCTGGCACTTTTGGTTTCATTCTGCATTTGACTCCATGTTCTGATAACTGTGAAATGTAGAGTGGGCTGTGAGCAGCTTTGCCCTTTTTAGGTATTTGGAAATGACAGAAAAAAAAAAACAGTAAAGGAGAACAGTTTTGGGAAGAACAAGCGAGGAGTAGTGATGTCATGATGTTTGCTGGACGGAGGGATGGAGGGACAGAGGGATGGAGGGGAGGCTTGAATCTTTATGAGAAGCAGCTGTTGGGGAGAGGCAGGCCTCCGGAGCACTATAGCAGCCGCCAGTCAGAGACCCGCTGACAACAACCCAGAGACCCGATAAAAGCTGACAACACTGACAACACCACCTGCATATACTGAGGTACAGCTAATTCATATCTAAAAGCGCTCATCACCCATATATATTTGCTGTGGAGCTTAACTAGCACAAGTACAAAAACATAAATGCAATGATAATATTGACTGAATTGATATTATCTACTATATTCATGGAAAAAATTAAATATTTTACACATTATCATTGAAAATAGGATTGTTAGACCTACATTGGCTTGTAACTGACAATGAAGAAAATAAGTAGTAGAAGTGTTTGTCATCACCATGGGGTACGTGCTGAGACTCTATGACCTATGTTTGTCAATGAGTTCAGTGTGAGGAAATGAAACAGACCATGATTCATCTGTGAAAAGTCATCTCTGTATGCGTGTGCTGTGGACACATTACACACAAACGTGCCAAGCCTTTTGCCAGTGATTCACGTTCAACTCTAAGACTAACTCAAGGTCAGATTTACACTGCAAAGAGTCACTGCAGTCAATGTGTTCTGTTGAGGAAAGTCTAACTTAAGACCTGATGTCTGAGCATTTTTGGATCTGTGCAGCAATTTGAAAAGGTAAAGTGTCCATAGTTATGAGATCTCACATTTACACTTCAAGTTTTCATAAAGATGCTGCAAATCTTATTTGCTGTTGCCTTAAAGCCTCTCCATACTCCATACATTCTAAAATGAGTATGGTCTTGTGCGTGTCACATATGCATACCTGATCCCACATTTCATTTCAATATGTTGTCCTACCTGGGGCATGCACAGCCAGCATATACAGTCCACACAGTCACACATTTTTGGGCTGCCCTCCGATGTTTTCATGGGGCTGACCAATGCAGATCAACACAGCATATCAGACCTCAGTGGATTTGTAAATGCAGAAATGTTGAACTGACCTTTAATCAGACTGTTTGCCATGTTGACTGCATGTCTCAATTGATATTCTCCTGCCCCTTCTGCTCTCCTTCATAACAACATCAGAGCAGGTGATCTACTTGCTGATTATGTAGATATGGATTGTGCCCTTGCACAGAACAAGTAGTCATTTAAATGACTGGACTTGCTCCCTCAGGTCCAAATATTCCACCAACACAAGTTCACCCCCACCTCATTTTGCTGGGATACTGTCATTGCATCCCATGCTTACCGTCACCCAAGAGGGCTGTCACTGTTTAAGGAAACACAAACAATCCAGAGCGGAATGATAATGGACACTGCCAGACTGACACAGAATTGTGGAGACAGATCAGGCAGCTGTCTTTGTTACTATAGTTGCTCCTCAGCTCAAACTAGCTTTTGCTGGCTGGTGTAAAACATGCAGTGCACCAGAGAAGGAACTACATGAATCAGATTTAAAACTCCATACTGCAAAATACAAAGAAATCCAACCTTCATACTGACTATTCAGCTGTTTGCCGGTGAGAAAGTAAACATGGTTTGCACTACTGCCTGAAGCAGTGTTTATGTTTTATTTTCATTTGCCGCACAATTGATCTTTTCTGGAGACATTTATTGTCTGAAAATGTGATTACAGTTATTACAGGTATTACATGGTGCCACTTGTGCTGCAATTATATAAACTTCTAGTCATCTGGTAAAATGATACACATACCCATAGATTCCATCTCAACATTTTTATATTAAGTTTGCATTTGTTGTTGGTTGCTAACTGATGTACTACTTATTCCAGCAACAGAACACTGTATTATTCTGAATGTGTGTACAAGTGCATGTTTACTAGAATCTGTCCACTGAATTCTTCAGTGTCCATCCACTGATTGGAATCTTCTGCAGGGTTTGTTATGCAACTGATAGTTATCTGTGATGCCCTGCCTTTGACCCAGACTGCTGCCTTTCTATCTAGTAATGTCTTTAAAGCATTACTAGATCTTGTGCTGCTCACTGAGCACCAATCCCTTTTTTTTTATCTGAGGCCAAGACTGGAGTTTATTTTTTATGAAATTTAATTGTGTCATAATTTTAATCTGAAGGTCATTAGATGAATTAGATAAGACCAATACTATGATCAACAGTTTTTTTACTGAGTGTAGGAGGTGAAGACATTAAACCCAAGACAAGATCTTTTGTGCGTCATCTCCATTCACACTGTGCTTACAGTTAATCACAATCAGTACACTTCACCCAGAATTCATCCACAGGTCTGCTGATTAATAATATCATTACCTCTGCTCAGGCATAGGCTCAGGCTGAAGGGGCTGTGGCAGGTAGTGGTCTATGGGGTTGCTGTTTCCTGTGATGTTTTTATTGGCCTCAACAGATGGCTTCCCTGAACCCTCTCTATTGTGATGGTGACCACCTTGCAACAGGGGTTAGGGTTAACAATAGTTACCAAGCGCTGTAGGAGACAAAAGCCTTTGCTGCTCCTGAAAAGAGTTTCTTCAGTGCCGGAACACTGTAGTGCTGGCAACGCAGTCAGATTTACTGCTTTTGCGAGGTGTGAAGACAAAACTTCACATTGTCAGGTTCAGCTGAATGCTGTTCTGCATGTGTGAGTCAAGTTTGAGATATGTTTGAGCCCAGTAAGATTGGAAATTTTGTGAAAATACCAAATTACCTTTTAAGGTATTACTAGAATCTCTACTGAGCCAAATTCTCTGTTATGGGTCAGCCTAAAAGCCTGCACTGTTTTCATTGTGCAACCGTATACTTATATTATTCCTTACAATATCCACTTTCCTCCTTAGTTTTGACAACCCATGCCTTCCAAACCCCCCTCTTTCCTCTTCCATTAGTTGCTCCCTATGTTCATATCTCCCATTTTCCCTCTCCCCCTGTGATATGCAACACCCTTCCCAGCCCAGAAAAAAAATTCAACCATAAAACTAGGAGGCTCTATGCATTCTTTACAGACCCCCCTCATCCACCCCTTGTTGCAAAGTTTCTGTTCTTCATTTGTGTTTTGTTTTTTAGTAAGGAGAAAAGAATCAAGAGGGAGAGGAAGGGGGAAAAAATCGGTTGATGTTTCCCCTCAAACATGTGACCTCTGCTTGGCTCACAGCTGAAAATAATTAGAGCCTACAAGCCAGTGGATGGCTGACGCAAACGTTCCTTCTCCTTTCTCCTCTCTCTGGGGGGTTAGGCCTTAGACTAATGGAGGGGGGGTAAAGACAAAGGAAAGGAATGAACATCTGTATGTTGAGCTGTGAGTAATGCTAGAGGATAAAAGATGACGCATTGCACTTTAAGTCTACTTTACCATAGTGTTTTTTTAATCTTTTATTCTGGAAGAGAAAAGCATACAAGCCCCAAAGTCATTCCAAAACACTGGACCCAAAGGGCCAATTATGTTGTGAGCTCAGGAAGAAGGTTTTTTACATAATCTAACAAAATTGTGGCCTTTTCTATGACTTGCATCTTTGCCAGTTGGGACAGCAATTTGTGGAATTCAGCTGAACTGGCCGCTCACATTCCCTACATAGTCGGGGGGCCAAGGAGGAAAGTGTTAGCATTAGCTAATGCTAGTTTATAGTCAGAGGAATAGAGAGGTGGGGGTTTGAAACATGCAGCTCTCAGGAAATGTTTAACAGCCTACGAATACCCAAAGTTCCCCAGCACATCTGGTAGAAGTCACTCAAACACACTCATATGTTGAGTACGGACTGTTTGTGTGTTTTATTTGATATTTTGCATGTGAAAATACAAAGGCTGGGTTAATCCTGTATGAGAATTTCTGTTAATTTGGTAAATAAATGCCATCAGAAGTTACCCATGACCTACGTTGACCACATCTGTGCCAAGCCGAGGCCAAGCCCTTTATTCCATGCCAGCTTGTCGCCGTGCATTTATAAACTATGAGCTGTGCATACAACCCTCACTAATTCAGTGTTGCATATGGAGGTTCTTGCAATAGCCCAAGTGGATCTACTTTCATTACATTCTGAAAAAAAACTGTCCCTCACACTTAATAAAACGTGAAATGTACAGTGCTGGTGAACACAAAACACATTCTCTGGAAGGAAATTAGTTTACAAAGAGGATCAAGAGTGCAAACGCAGAATGTGTGTTCAGCACTTGAATATTCTCCAGAAATGTGTTCTGGCAAGTTTAAAAAGACGAGACACTATTGATTTAAAAAAATAAATAAATAAAACAGTTTAACAGTGCTCTGTACTCTTCCATCTGCCACTGATTCTTTTCTTATGGTTTAAGTGTATTTCAAAGTGGAGTTTGTAGTATTCTCCATAAGTTTTCCATGATATCACATGGATGCTGGAACATAATGTGTGTTTGTCCCTGCTGGCTAGCCATTGTTAAAGAGTCCTCCAATTACCAGTCGAGTGGAGATATTTGAGGGGATGCCATGCAATCCGTGAGTCCTTTTTCTCTTGCTGCTAGTTATGTCAACCACAGATGTGATAACCCCGATGAGCTATTTGGTAGTTTACAGTGACAGACTTGTTTTCTGAGGGGAGTCCTGGCATCGATACCCTGATATCAATATTTTAATTAACAAATTAAGGCACTCTAAACAGTCCCTGTCAATTTCACTCGCTGGGCGTCGTTCTTGATGTCTACATGCAGCGGTGCTGCTCAAATGAATGAGGGAAACTTGGGAATAATAGTTTACAGTGGGATAATAGAGGAGAAAGCTACTGTATGTGAAGAGATGCCCCATCCACATTCAATACATAGACTTTATACACTTTGTTTTCTATGTGGTGAATTGAGAAATCCTGCACTTTTAACATTTCACAAATGTTTTGTTTTCTTCAGTTAGACATCATGATGTATCACTTTATGATTGTCTTGCAATATGTTATCACAGAATCTTTGTTTTGAGATATTGATATTAGTATCGTGGACCATGTATCGTGCATCGTATGGTACTGTGACGTACCCTGTGATTCACCCCTAATCTCTATGTTTACTTAAGAACTTCCAAGCAGCTTTATTATTAATTATCTATATTTATGATTTATAACACTTGCAAAGTCTTTATGCATCTATTTCACCCTGTTTCACCACACAGTGCCACACAATGCTCTCACCCCATTACACAAATATAGTCTGATAACTGTCTTCTTCTTTGTGGGCAGGATGCCAGCTGCTAGCACCATGACTGGTGGGAGGGCCCTGCTGCTCTGTACAAACACTGACAACTGTATCTACCAATCAGTCAACGGGTAGGTGCTTCAAAAGTGTATTAACTTACTGTTTTTCCTCATCCTACAGTCGTCATCAGCAAAGCGCTTCTTTAACGTTTAGCATTGGTTTATATCATTCTGTCAAACAATCAATCAATATCAATACCTGAAAAGGGCCACTGTTTTCTTCATGCTTCTTCTACAAGCTACACTCTTTAGATAAAGCGCTAGTGTTCATCTCCTCTTTGGGACAAACCTGGCACATATCTGGATTCAACTGAACCCTTTCTGTGTGTTTGTATGATTTCCTCATTGGTTTTCTCCAGGTTGTCTGACTTTGTCCCACAAAGACATGTAGTTTGGGGTGAGGTTAATTGGAGACTGTTAATTGACCTTTCAGTTGTTTGTAGGGGTTATCATGCTACTGTAGCTGGCATTGCTCACCAGTTAAATTAAATGGCAATTGTCAAAAGTTCAAATATCACTAAAATATAGTTTTGTCTTTTGTCTTCTTCTTGCCCAATTCAACCACTTTGGCCACAATGACCCACGTCTCCATCATCTACCATCTATGGTCACAGATCAAATGGAGATAACAGGATGTAGGGTATGCACATCAAAAATCAAACTGAGTGCAGAAATCAAAGAAAAGAGAATCCACACATTGTATTAAAAGCCCCCCCATACTAACTACCAGGCGTTTAACAATCACAGATTAAGATCTCTGTGTGTGGGATATTTTAATATAGTGTGTGGATCCCCTTTCTTTGTTTCATGCACAAATGATTTATGAATGCTTTTCAAAGTGTGTGTAGTTTTGAAATGTCTGCCTCTTATTTCTCACAATCTCTCCTTCAGTTTACCCTCAGCCACCTACTCCTTCACTTGGCTTTTCTTTTTTCTTCTTTGTTTTCATGCATAATAAAAAATACTGCTTTTTACCAAGGCACGTTTGGCAGGGAGATAGTGGGAGAATGCCAAACTTTTAAGATCTGGAGCAGTGTGGAAGATAATTAATATGTTTCCTAATAGTTAAAACATCAAGTTTTGTTCTTTTCTCAGAGGAAACTTAAGAGATTTCTTTAAGATTGCCTGGCTGTTGGTTTTCACATCTAGTAGACATCAGTAGTCACCCAGCGAGGCCGTATTTCCTCTGTTTGTTAGTAATACAATCCTTTGATGAATAGGCTTTGGCCAAAGCAGAGTTTTGGGGGTCAGGAATAGAAAAGATGCACATCTACACTCTGGCCTCTCTCCCCTCTGCTGCGTATACCTTTGTCTCCTCTCTTGAAATAGCTGTGCATAGCTTGTAAACTTTGACCCCTGAAACTAGAGTTCAGAAAGTCAAGACCTAGTAAAGTTCCAGCAGTGACTCACAGCTAACACAGAGACGGCAAACAGATGTCGTAGCTCTTTTAACAAGAATTTTTGTTTACTCCATAAACACAGGTCAATCTGGCTTTAAATGTAAATGCTCACATAGTGTGGCCAATTTTAAGAGCTTTAGGTGGGCATGGTACTCTGTTGTGCACGCTGAAGACAGCAACTTACATTTCTTAGTTTGAAGGTCAGGAACCCCTGGCTTGAGGAACAATGGCTTGATGAACAACAATATGGATACTACAAGTGCTGCCTGGGTTGTGATTTTTTTTCTTAGTGCACACATTTGTAAATCCATTAAAATTGCTGCAATAGTAGCCATAAAAAGTAGTTTGCAACCACCAGCCTTTTTATTCTGCTGGGGTTTGGGAACTACTGTAGCATGGGAATGCCACTGTCTGCTTTGACTTCTTTTAGATTGAATCTGAGTTGTTTGTGTGTTTGTTTTGTGTTAATGTGATGTTGACGGTATTGCTATCATTGCGACTGTCCTAGATACTTAAGTTTCCCTATTATCTTTAATGACATCAGCTTACTTATCTTCATTTTGAATGTAACACAAATGCACAAATGGATGCAGTGCCATATTTCGTTGTTTTCCTCTTGTTTTGTTTTGCTTTTCTTGCAAGATTAGATTAGAGTTCGAGTTTGTGTCTTGAATATATATTCAATAACTAATTTTTTGCCAATTTCCTTAAAATGTAGAATGTTTTTGTTGTTTGTGTGGTTTGTTTGCAACCTTTAAGGGAAACACAATACACCATTAAACACTATGTGTTTCTTTTCTACAGGCTCCAGTGCTGTGGCTTGAAGGTTGGGGAGGCTCCATCATCTGTGGTGCCCCATCCCCAAGAGGTGTGCGGGTCAACGTGGGACAAGGAAAGGCAAGTATCTTCAAAGTGTCCCCTCTCACCCCTGCTCAGCCTGAGCGACAGCCCGGGTCCTCCAGACACCATGCTAGCTCACAGGAGAGCCACCACCACAGAACGGACTGCCAACATGGAGAACGGACTGTGTGGCAAATTGAACCATAATAAGAGTTCAGCTGGAGGCAAGGCCGCCAGCATCCGTGATAAGATCTCACAATGGGAGGGCAAAAAGGAAGCTGTCCCACTAACCTCTGCAGGGGCGATTCCACTGACCACGACACAAAAGGAAGTTGAGACAGTGAGAAAGAAGGACTGTCACGTTTCAGAGGTCCAAAGGACAGACACCAAGCGGTTCGTCAGCTGGGACAGACAAGACTCAGGGAAGGAGAATGTTGGAAAACTGGGAGATTCAAGCCCTAAATCTCCAGAGGGTTCATCAAACAAAGACAGAGAAGTGATACTAGAGAGAGGATTTCGGTCTCCTAAGCCAACAGAACAACCCTTAGACAAGAAAACTGTTTTAACACATGTTAAGAAACTGGAGAAGGCAACAAAGGACGTTCCTGATAGACCTTCACTGGCATTTCCAGGGAATTACTTCTGCCCTCCTTCAAAGGAGGAGCTGGAGGAATCAGAAAAGAGGGTCGGCGAGCCCATTTTTGGGACTTTTGATGTTGTTCGGCCTGGTGGCTCACGGAGGACGAGGGAGGGGGATCCAGAGAATGTATACAGTGAGCCAGGTGCTCCTTCAATAAATCCTCTACCCAAACCTCAGAGAACCTTCCAGCACCACACACCTCCCACTACCCTTGCTTCAGGCCCTGGCTTGAGTAAGGGAAAGAGGAACTTACCCCCTTTGCCCTCTATTCCCCCTCCACCTTTACCGACATGCCCACCACCTGGAGTTAGCAGGAGGCCCTGGGCTGACAGACCCCGGGACAGCAATAACAGGTAAAAGACTGATAGAATGGCCAAATGTAATTCATTTTCAACATCTGAATGTGGAAATAAATTGTATATACTATATTGTAGTCTCTCCTGAAGATACAGTCAACAAGAGATGGCCCTGAGTTTCCTCTACATGTTCTCCCTCCACCAACAAGTGAACAACTTCTTGCACATCTGCTGTAAATCAAAACTGTCAATGACATCATCCTGTTTCTTAAAGCATGACCTCATTGGTTGGATTTGACGAATCTGCATCATCAACCCACTCTTTCCCTCCTTCCAAAGCATTACTAGAAAGAGACATGCAGAGGACATGCGTTCATTTTGGAGTCTGAATTTCTGCATTAAAATGTCTGTACTTTTAGTATGATTCAGAATCTGAATCACACTTTATTGTGGCATGAGCAATTAATATATTGGAATTTTCAAGACAGTTCTCAAATTCAGATGGTTTTAATCAAGCAGACAGCACTCTGTAGGGAAACTAAAAAATGTGGACTCTGCAGTATTGGACTACATCTATTGTTCACTTTTTCCAGTGGTCTGAATTCTTGTTTGGAGCTTGGCTTGGATCAGTTACATTCCCTACCATATGTGGAGACCTCACTCTGCAAAAGTGTGTTGTGTCAAGTCCTTTGGTTTGGTCTGTCTGTCTGTCCATCTATTTGAGAAGCTGATTTATTAGCTACAGTTAGTTTCCATGTAAGATCTCTGCAGTGCTTGTAAAGCGATACAACTTTATGTCTCGAGTGTTTAAAAATTAGGTTTCAGAACACCTGAAATGCTGGGGGCATATCTGCTGGAGGAGCTCTGTCCTCACTGCAAGGTACATTCTGCCCCACTTACACACACAATCACACATTTACAGTATATGCTTTAGTGGGGACCAAAGCAGGTGAACTTTGTTGATTTATAGATGTAAACACTACCAAAACACCAGTTCATCAAACATCTAGAGAAATTAGTGCTTTGGTCCCCACTAAAGCACGTGTGTGTTTGTCCTTGTATGTGTTTTCTGGCACAAACACCAACTTATGAGACAAAACCCTGGTCTTGAGTTTGTTCATCTGTATTTCATTTCCTTATGTTTGGGAATTATAAAATAAAGGAGTGATTTGTGTTTGATGATTTGCAGCTATAGCAAAAGGCAATAGTGTAGGAGCAGTAGGAGCATTTACTCACATGTCAGATCATTACAATGAGTCATAATTTGAGACATGCTTAGAAAATCCTGAATAGAATCTAAAGAATTGTTTTTCAGTTTTTACTCCACAATTCCTCTCTCCACAGTTGTATTTTTTCCACATGTTCTCAGCCACCATTTTCTAACATACATAATGTGTGAAGAGGAAAATCTCTACCTTTGCTTTACATACACTTTAAGTTTTCTTTAGTTTTCCAAAGATTGTACAATTCAATGTGTGATGTAATACTGGATGTAAAAAGCCCAGGAAAGAGCAATTGATTAATTTCATTGTGCATATGACATCAAACGTTTTAAAAGCAACTATATGAACACACACACACACACACACACGCACACACACACTCTGGGGCAAAAATCCTTCCTTCCTCTGTGTTTTTGTAAAACTGTCCTCACTCTTTGTACTTCTCTGTCTACCAGGAAGTCCTATGAATTTGAGGATCTGCTTCAATCGTCTGCAGAAAGCTGCAGGGTGGACTGGTATGCTCAGTCCAGACTGGGTCTAACACGCACTTTATCGGAAGAGAATGTTTATGAGGACATAATAGGTAAATATGCATATTGCATGAGTTATGTGTTATCTATTACCTTTGTGTGCAACAAATTAAGTTGCATTTGCAAAAACCAAAATGATTGGTCTGTACTATACTACGTTTGATGCTCTTCGTACATTGTATGAATTTAATTTCTCGTGTGTGTGTGTGTGTCATCACGGGGGTGATGAGGAGGTTAAGCTGTCTTTAGTCTGCTATGTTTTTTCTGCTCCACTTTTAATTTAGAACCATGATGCTTCACTTTTATTAAAAATGTATGTAGAAACCTGACCTACGGTCCTTCCTTATTGTCGGGTGTGTTGTGCCAACCCCACCTAGACCCTGTTTAATTTCATAATGTACAATAGTGGCATTGTGTGAGTTTGTAATGTAGCTGAGGTTGGCTGTTGTGCGTGTCAGTGCAGAAGGGGGCATGATGTGAACGGCTTTGAGCCACAGAATATTACTGGCAATCACTTCAACGTGTCTTTGGTTTTCATGCCTGGAATTGTGTATGAATGCTGTTCACTGGTAAATTGACATTACGTTTAATCATGTTTGAGTGATGCCACAGTTTATTTTGAGTTCTTTTATTGTTTCCTCCTTCCATACAGTCATATTGTTCTTTATAACACCAGGACAGTCTGTTCCAGACACTCAGCACAGTGTCCCATGGGTAAAGTAACTCTGGCTCCCTGTACTGAAGCTAAGTAAAGCAGAGATATAGATAGTGTAGACAGTAATGAATGGGTGTGATATCCTCCTCGCTGTATATTGTTTTCAGACTGAGAAGAAAAGCAACTGTCACCAGTAGTAGGATTCGGATGCACTCCATGATGAGTTGCGCAAAATCACATGTGCACAGCTCATGGCACACGTGAAGCCTCTGTAGAGATACGGCCTCATCAGCCAACAATGTGGAAAATAGTACACTGATCCTTTGTTTTCTTCAGAGAGAGAAGGAGCATTGAACTGAACATCCCTTTTTATCTACCTACTCCTACAGGTCGTATCTGGTGGAGTGGTTGACAGAGCAGAGAAGAGATACAGACAGAGAGGGAGAGAATGAATGCAGAGGTTTTGGAAAATTACACTACTAAACTCCTTATCTGCAGGGGAGGGCTAGTGGTCAGGGTTCCATTTAGCGTTAGCTGTGCAAGCATCTTATCTCAGTAAAATATGATCAGGGGAAGCAGGCTGCTGCCTCTGGTAGCTCTCCACACATCTGGAGTAGGAATCATCTGGCAAAACAAACATGACTTATATGGAAAGAATATCTGCACTTTTGAAAGCCTGCGTGAGACTCTTGTGTAATCCAGGTGACATTGATTTCTTTGTCTTGAACTAAAAATATATATTTTTTCTTCTGAAGATCCTCCATCCAAGGAAAACCCCTATGAAGATATAGAACTGGAGAGAAGTTGTTTGGGAAGCAAATGCGTTTCTCCTGCCTCCTCATCTCCTGTCCCTGACACACCGACTAAGGTAATCTGGACACCACGGCAATACAAAAACAATGCAGATTTAATTAATTTAATGAAGCCAGTTCTACATTCAAATGTTGTTCTCTTCTTTTCTTCTCTCTTTTGTCACTGTCTGTTCTCAACAGCTCTCCTCCAAGCCCAGTTTCTTTAGACAAAACTCAGAAAGGCGAAGTTTTAAGCTCTTGGAACTGCGCAAGACCAACAGGGAACCTGGCATTTCCACACCCTCTCGTATCAGTCCCCCCTCCACACCCAGCAGCCCTGATGACACCCCCTGCCTCTCGGGAGACCCATACAATCGCAGACGGAGGAAAATTCCCAAGGTATGTGGGTCTAAGAGGCCTCTCACAAAGCCCCTTGTGCTCTGTCCATTATTTATGGTCGAGTATGACTGGGAGCTGGTCCACTCATGCTGCCATCTCAGCAAGGGCATGGAAGAAAGTATTTACTGATATTTCCTTTGAGAAGTGTGCCTAGAAGATAGCCTGCCAGATGTTGTGCTTGATCTGTAATGATGTTGGTAGGAGCCTGGCAGTTTGTTTATTGGTTCAAGCAGTCGATGATGACCATTTCTTTACCTTCACCTCCTCCAGATGGTGCTGAAAATCAATGGCATCTTTGAGGCACGAAGAGGGAAGAAACGCATGAAGAGAGTGTCTCAGTCTACAGAGTCAAGCTCAGGGAGAGGTGAGGCTTCAAATTTGAGTTTGTTATTTGTTATTAACTTAACCACACTTTCCATCAACTCTGACTTTCCGGGATTGTCTGTCTCTGTGTAAGTCATGCAAGTCTTGAAAGATAATTTGTATACTCTGAGAAGGGAAACTAGTCTGGTGACTCAGAACTAATTTAAAATAATGAGGGATATATATCAAGCAAAATACATAGACTTTAAAGACAAAATAATAAACGTCAGAAGATTGTTAAATGGAAAAAAACGTTCCAGCGTTTTCCTCTAGTGTTGAATTGTTTTTGTGATATCATTTTACATTTCCAGCCACACTCACTTTAACTACATTTAAAGTTGCAATGCCTCATCATATGTATTCACTTAGTTTTATGGGCAAGGTTACGTTTTTGGGTCAGTTAAGCCTGACCCATGAGTCAGAGAACTGGGTGGTGTTGCATGGTAACGGTAGGTATAAAAGCACAGAAAGCAAATTCCGTGTGTTCAGAGTTTCCTGTGATTGTTATTTGCAGTCTTCTCACACTAATGCTCTTTTTCACTCTTTTTGATGTAGTGACAGATGAGAACAGTGAGTCGGAAAGTGACACGGAGGAGAAGCTTAAAGGTGAGAACAGGCAGTAAACCCAACACATTGAGGACATTAATGCTCATAAAGAATAAATAATACTTTGATATTAATGTTTACTCTATTCTGATCACTTGTATTCCTTTGAATTGTTCTACTGTCTTGTTGCAGCTCACAGCCAGCGGCTGGTATCAGTTCAGTCCATGCTGAGGCAAACAGGGCGATACCGAACTTTAGAGAGGGATCTCATGGAGCTGCAGGAGAGGAAACTCTTTGAGTATTTCATAGTTGTTGCACTTCACAAGACGAAAGCCGGTGTTCCATACCTGCCAGAAGTCACACAGCAGTTTCCACTCAAGGTAAAAGCAATGTTTTCATGTTAAAAATTATGGAAAATTAATACAATATGTATAAATACAATTTATACTCTATGTTATATTTTTATCTAAACAGACGGTTGTTTTCCTACATGGAAAAGAGTAACAAGTTAATGTACAGGAATCATCCAAAAGAGCCATCACAGTATATATACTACACATATTAAAAGTAGCAAGGTTTAGATTTAGAACGAACTATAATTATTTAAAAGACACAAATCTAAAATTCTGATTAGTAATACCCAGTAACATGCCACGAGACCTGGGAATAGGTAAGGCTGTGCAGACCTCTCACAACATTGGCTAGGCAGGTGAGTCCACAAGGTTTAGAATTGTTTAAAATTACAATCATTAAATTCCATTACCAGACTTAAATAATTATGTCCTAACAGTCAGTCCCCATTATTAAACTTGTGCACAAATACAGATAGCAGGCTTGCGCACAATAATCTTACAGTATCACCATTTATAACCTTGTACAATATTTTACAACCGCTGCCGATGGCACATGACAATTAAGAATATTTGAAACACTGACATAGCTAATAATGGAAGGCTGACAATATTATCATATGACCAGCTGAGCAGATGTTTGTGTGCTATGTGTATATGATGGGAGAGAATGAGACTGAGTGAGTTTAGTAAAGCTTGCTGAAGTTGAATGTGCCTCTGAAATGTTTCTCTCTGAAAAGTATGAGCAATTTTCTGTCCCTTCCACTTAGTAAATCTGGCTTTGGTTTAGACAATCATTCAATCAATCAATAAAGCAATCAATTTCATACAACAGGTGTAGACTCCATGTGCTTGGAATAAAAAGAAAAAAGAAAAGACAAGAATCAAATATTGGAAAGCAAACGACAACAAAAGGCCAACCCTGACTGCACACCCCTGTTTACACTGTAGCCTTTAAAAGACATGGTCTTTCAGCTTCACTAAATGTGTCTGACATGTTCTCTTAATTTTATTTTCTAATCCAGCTTGAGAGGAGCTTTAAATTCATGCGGGAGACTGAGGACCAGCTGAAGGTCATCCCTCAGTTCTGTTTCCCTGATGCCAAAGACTGGGCACCTGTCGACAATTTTCCCAGGTCAGTCAACAGTCTTTCCTTGTCATTATTAACCATTTATTTTTTTGTTTCACAATAAGTCACTGACATTGATAAATGTTAACAGGGGAAGATGTGGATTTAGCAACTTACACCTGGTTTACTTTAACAAAGTCAACTCTTTTGTGTGTGCTGTTTATAAATGACTGTGTTACCCAATACCTTTTCGCCTGTATTCGGCTGCATTGTTCCAAGAAAAGAAAATATGTGTCTTGATGGTGATGGCTAATAATTACCTTGAGGCACAAGTGTTGGATATGTGAGGGGCCACTAAACACACACCTGCAGACTGACACTCTTGCCTCTTGAGGAGGTCATCACCAGTCAATGAATACCTGTCAGGTAGAGTTGACGAAGGTTTATTTGGTTATTTGAGTAAACGAGTCCCGAGGATATTCCCTCTCAAGTACAAAGTCAGGCCTTTGTTTGAGAAAATCCAAGAAAGGATGTTTTTTTCCCCCACAACAATCATTTCTTTGTGATTTTTACATCGCTAACTCATTTTCAGCATGTTGGAATGACCCTTTTCCCTCTTTCTCTATTTTATATCTGCAGTGAGACGTTCTCCTTTGTTCTGACTGGCGAGGATGGAAGCAGGCGGTTTGGCTACTGTCGGCGATTATTGGTATGCTCTGCTTTGATAACCACTTTGTCCTGATTTCTACTAGTATGATATTCCTTCATAATAAATGAGCCTGTAAAATGATTTCCTACAGATTTCTTGAATTTAATGATACATTTATCTTTGGGTTTGCTTCACTGGTTCGATCCTGTGGTTGTATTTGGAGAACTCTTGTGTCACTCTCGTGTTCTGAAGCCGTTTTTCTTTCTGTCTGTTTACAGCCCAGTGGTAAAGGCCGGAGGCTTCCTGAGGTCTACTGCATCGTGAGCCGCCTGGGTTGCTTCGACCTCTTCTCCAAGGTAAATACAGTGACTTAGGAATCCACAAAAAAGCACAATGTTTACTCGCATCTATAAAATTCAACCTAGTTACATTGCTCCGAATCACATATTTTTCATGAACACATGAATCCAGCCCCCCAACTGAGTAAGTAGGGAGTAGTACACCACCCACAGAGCTCCACCCTTCCTCCGCCCACTTTTTGTACACAGTCCTGGCTCGAGCTCCGAGGTGCATGTGAACTGCAGCTGATGTGGTTACAGCTATGGAAACTGTTCCCTGTAATGAGCCTCAGATTTATTTGTGTATTAATCTGTGTACATAAATGTCCCTGCAGTATGTATGTATGTATGTATGTATGTACAGTATATACATGCCATGCTGATGTTCGGCTTTTAAGCATACAGACATGGTCCTTAGACAGTAAATACGTCTGCAGATTTGGGAAATCGTAATTAAACATACAGTACAGTTGCTTCTACATTGGTAAATTCCGATGATATGGTGAAACATATTACATCTGCATCAGATCAGTTATACAAAGGTTTAATACTGCACAGATGTGTGAATCTGTAGAGGGGTACACGTGATGGATTCAGGTTGTAATCAGTTTCTTGTAATCACTTTTACATGCTTGGCAGTCTGCACTGCATTACAGTGCCAATGCATATGTTTATGATTATAACAGCAAGTGTGGTTTCCAAAAGATTCTCAATGTACTTACCCCTGTATTTTCTCATCTTTGATCCATTTATGATAAGACCTGAGTACAATGTCAGTTTAACTGCTACTTTAACAGGAAGAAAGTTTAGTGATCTCAGTGGGACCTGTATGTACGTTTATGGTAATGGTAGTATTATTACATTGCTGAAACCTTAAGTTTCTAAACCTAAAGTGCTGGGAATTTCAATTCTAGGTTATGGAGATCTAATGCTCCAAACATGTCCTACAATATAGGTTACTCGTATGAATATATGTGATTGCTTCAGGTTACAGAGCCTCATTCTGTCTTTTTCCAGATCTTGGATGAAGTGGAAAAGAGGAGAGCTATCTCTCCTGCTCTGGTGCAGCCTTTTATGAGAGGCATCATGGAAGCTCCTTTTCCTGCTCCAGGAAGAACCATCACTGTCAAGAACTTCCTACCTGGCTCTGGGACAGAGGTAAAAATGATGATGGTGCTGTCACTGGAGGCAAATTCCATGCACTAAATCTAACTCAAAGTTATATAATCATACCAGTGTACTCTCTGGTGTGCATGAAGTGCACATAATTAAGCACAAACTGACAGTCTTCGTCTTTCCCGTAGGTCATAGAGCTGTGTCGGCCTTCAGATTCCCGTCTGGAACATGTGGACTTCGAATGTCTCTTCTCCTCCTTGAATCTGCGCCTCCTTCTACGAGTGTTTGCCTCTCTGCTGCTGGAACGCAGGGTCATATTCACTGCTGACAAACTCAGGTTGGCTCCAGCAACATGGTGTCATTGCATTTTAATTAAAGTTATGAATTCATCCACCATGATCGGACCAGCGAAGGAAGGTTCATGATACATGAAAAGAGCAGTAGTAAAGAGTTTGAGGGGTAGGACAGGGAGACCTCAAGTCGACAAGTAGTAGAAGACTCTGACCGAGTGTGAGGGGAAGGAATGCTGCTGTGTTATACAGTCGCTTGGGGAACAATCACTTCTACTTTGGAAAACTGTCATAGATGTCAGATAGAAGGAGTTAGAGAGCCCGACTCCACCACTAACACGTGTGCACAATGACGTCATCTCGCCCACACACTTCAGTTTAAAGCTTTAACTCAAAATCTATTATCCCTGTGGTCAGGATCAAAGGGTTATATTAACTGTTGTGGTACACCTGGTTCAACTTGTGGTCTCAATGGAAACAGTCATTGTAACCTGAAGTATAGTACCAAGAAACCCTCCCTGAGGGTTCAGGCAGCATAAATAAAGTAAGTTTTTTTAGCTTCTTCCTACTTAAACATTTCTTAGATGTTTTTATTTTGTTCCATGAGGATTAGAAACGTTTCTCATCATAGCTCATAATCAGATCCTGAGTTACTGCACAATCTCTGCCATAGAGCGGAAACTTGGCTTAGTCGGTCCATTGTTTTAAATGAATTAAATGAGACCAGAGGCACACGTGTGTGAGATTAATTTAACAATGTAGACTGAATGTGTTTGCTGCAGCTGTGTCACTTTTATAAGTTGCCCAGTTAAATCACAATCAACCAAAATATACGCTTTTGAACATTCCTCTCGGGGTAATGATGAGCTTCTTGAGGCAACAGAAGTTAACTTGAGTTATCATTGAGTTCTAGTTTAAAGACAGGCAGGAGAGGCCACTTCTTGCGGAGTTTTTAGCAAAAATATTATTTGGAACACAAACTGTGTACATGCTTCTCATTCAGTCCTTGAGTGCACATATAAAAATGGAACTCAGATCTGTGCACAGTGTGAAAGCAACAAAAGTGTCAGTTTTTCTTTTCCTACACGTTACACGTTTTATTGTTCACTGGCAATTTTAATAGAAAACACTTCATGAAAGAAAATCACTCATGGACTTAGTATGATTGACAATGGCTCTGTTCCAGGAATTATTGTGATTCAATTCAGAGATTTATGTTGTCACATCTCATGTTGCCACATCTTGTGTTGTCACATCTCAATGTGTCAATATGTTGACACCTTGTGTTGTGAAAGATTGTTTTTCAATCATATATCATCTAATCCTTCTTTTTTCTGTCTCGTCCTGCAGCACATTGTCTCAGTGTTGCCATGCAGTCGTGGCTCTTCTCTACCCCTTCACCTGGCAGCATACGTACATCCCTGTGCTCCCACCCTCCATGTTAGACATCGTCTGCACCCCTACACCGTTCATCGTTGGCCTCCTCTCCAGCTCTCTGCCTCGCCTCAAAGAGCTGCCTATTGAAGAAGTAAGATAAGATTATTTTTTGTTAGTGATGTTCTAAGTGTGGTGCCTTGTTTTTCAACTTCTCCTGTGAACAATAGCTCCAGGAAATTACTTCATCCTCTCATGTCTCTCTCTTCTTCCCTTAGGTCCTGGTGGTCGACCTCGGCAACAGCCGTTTCCTGCGACAGGTAGAAACTGCAGAAACTGACAATCTATCCATAATCACAACAGCTGGCTTGTCTTTTAACTCCATTACATTTGTAGCAGTTTAACCAGATGTTATGTGAATACAGTATGTCAACTCTCTGCAGGATGTTGACTGCATTTTTACCTGGTTTTGCCTCCACAGCTGGATGATGAGGACTCCATTCTTCCTCATAAGCTGCAGGCAGCTCTTGAGCATGTGCTGGATAAGAGGAGGGAGCTGGCTTGTGAGAAAGGAGATCTGCCAAACGGTGACTCAGCACTATGATTATTGCGTCTCTTCAGATACATTTATTTAAGACCCTGAATATAGTAATAATAGTGTCCACTTAATTCAAGAACACAGCACTTTTACTGACCTGCTGTGCTATTGACTGTGGTTAGACTTTCAGAAATAACAGCCCTTATTTAGTTTCGGTTTAAAAGTCATGTGATTAAATCTTCTGGTTCTCTGTCTTCTACCTCCTCCCAGACTCCAGCTCCCTCAGCACCGTGGTATCAGAGGCCTTTGTGCGTTTCTTTGTGGAGATGGTGGGTCACTTCTCCCTCTTCATGGGTGGAGCGGAGCGGGAGGATGAGTCTCTCTCTTCCCCCACTTTGACTAGTCCCTCCTCTCCCACCACGTCATCCTTTCAGCGCGAGGCCTTTCGGAAAGCAGTGACTTCCAAAAGCTTGAGGAGGTTTCTGGAGGTGTTCATGGAGACCCAGATGTTCACCGGCTTCATTCAGGAGAGGGAGATGCGCAGACAGGGCCTCAGAGGTATTGAGAGGATTGAATTCACATTTTATCCAGCTTGAACTTATATACTTAAACTACTTATATAACTAGTATAGATGTATGTGAAAGAATGAGTCAAGAATTTTTTAAATAAATGTTTCACTCGTTTAACTGTTATATTCATGCTTTTATTATTAAGAGACCTTTGGACAAGAAATTATCAAGTTTTTGTGTGTGTGTGTTTTGGTTACATGTCCACACAAAGTCTACACAACACTACTTAATGAGTTTGATGTGAACCATATACCAATATTGTCGGTATTATTTGATTTGTCAAATTATTATTATTTTATATTATTGTTTTTTTCTTTTATTAAAACAATATATGCCACTGATTTTAACCTTTGTTTTTAATATGGGGATGGTACATGGTGTCTTTCAAACACACAACTTGTTTGTTTTCAGGTCTGTTTGAGGTGAGAGCACAGGATTATCTGGACTCACTGCCTGGAAGTGAGCAACGAGGAGTCAACAAGTTCCTTAAGGGCCTAGGTAAGATTTACAGTACATCATCAATGGATGATTTAATCAATCAAACATTAAGAACACATTTAAATTAATTCACTGCTTTTGTTTTTTCAGGAAGCAAGATGAAATTCCTTTCCAAGAAATGATGCTCAGTCAGGATATCATCTGTAAATGTAGGAAAAAGAAAGATAAAGCAGCAAGATTTGAATGAGAAGAAGAAAAGATGCTTCCTGAATGTGGAAAGATCAGAGATGGAGACTTAACTTTTGGTCAGAACAGAGAGGAAGACCTGAAGTGAACTGAACTCATAGTTTTTTTAAACATGAGGGAATCTGGGTTTAACTCCCAGCTTCTGGAGCCAGTCGTTCCTTTCCCATTGTGAGGATTTCACTCAACCGGGACCAAAACATGATGGCTCAGTGTCTCATTCCACCGTTCCCAAGGTTTTTGTTTCAGTCCTAACAGTGTAATACTGTACAGCACAGCACAGTTTTAACAGTTTTGAGGAACAATGTTCTCTACTTTCCCACTTCATCTATAAACTGGTGAGGAGGAGGAGGAGGAGGAGGAGTGTTACTGAACATCCAGTTTTGTACAATACTTTCTCTTACATTCCAAGTATTTTCTATAGAAAACTTTTATCAATTCAATAGTACAACTTCTTCAACAGGAGGCTTTTAAGTTAATTTATATTCTCTTAGGCAAATTTAATCGCTTTTTGAAGTTTCCTTAAAACGAGTGCAAATAAATATCCTGTAGTTTGTAATAGGCTTTATTTAACAGAGTCTAGTCCAGACTGTTTGTAGACCACTTTGGGTTGTCAGATATATGTACCACTGTTTTACGTCACCGTTTATTGAAAATGGAAGGCTCATCAAAAGACAGAAAAACAATGTGAATGCATCCGTCACTTGGGATGTGGATAGATTTGATGTTGACGAATCACATGTATCTTAGGTCTGTCAGTGTCAGCGTATCTCCCAAAAGCAACTAGACATACCTTCAACTTGATTGAGAATGCAATGAAACTTTATTAATAAAGTAATTTGAATCAGACAAATGTCTTATCATTTAAAAAAAAAACATTTAATAATTTAAATATGCAGGTGCAGCATGAGAGGTAGATGGTATAGGTTTGCACAAAATGAGAAATGAACCAAAACACATAATTTGAAAAAATAAAGTAACTTGGTCATTCATCAATTCTTATATATTAACACGCATTACCATCACTAGTAAAACAAAACATGTAATTTTGTGTCAAGCTTTGAGGTGGTTGTTCTTTTCCGTGATACAATAATTTGTAATACTCACAAATACCCACCAGAGGGGGCTGTTACCCCGTTTATGGTTTCCTGCATGATTTGCCTCAGTGTCCAAAGTTCAGACTTAACATCTTTAGGCACCCAGACCTTTAATGCCTCCAACAACATGCCCGTGACTAGTAGTTGTTTTATGCTTAGAAAACGCTGACAAAACAAAGCTATACAGTATATAACTTATTCTATGCCTTAATCTCCATCACATTAGATCTCCAAGAGGCAACAGGAAATTACTTCATTTGTTAGTTTAATATTCTATGGTTTAGTCTAGTGCAGCATATTGTGTAGGTCCATTCATTCTGAAAATCTTACTGTACAATGTATTGATGACAATTGTGGAGTTAAAGTTTAAGTTAACAGGTAAAAGGAAATGGAGAGGTTTAATGTAGTATCACTGATGTATTTCCTTTGGAATAAATTGTCTGCTAGAGTGGAGACTCAGTGGAGTATTTCAGGAAGAGAAAATGTATTTACTATCCCTTGTATTCTGAAACATAATGTAGATAGATAGATAGATTTTCATGGATGAATCTGAAAAGTGTCATGTCAGTAAATGTTTGTGGTTCATGATGAGACTATTAAAATGTTAATGTTAGTCGTTTGTCAAACAAAAGGGAATACACAGGGAAAACACAACAATTAGAAACTGGTTTACAAAATAAAGCTAACAAAAACAACCCAACAACAAAAGTAGGCTATAAATAAAAAATACATCACTTATACTATCCTTGATGACCCCCGTGATTACATGTTGGCTGGTCAGACCTGCCTACCCCTCCCCTCCCTCCCGTCGGTCCCTGCGTTCCCACCTTACCCTCCCCTCCCCTCTCCTCTCTCCTCTCCTCCCCTCCACTTCCACACACGCCTCCCCTCCTTTTCTTTCTCTCCCTTGGTCCTTTTCCTCTGGCTTTTTCCAGGCTTCATGTCATACCACGGCTAATTCCTGAAATTCCTGCCCACCTCTCACTCTTCAAACAAGCGGCTCAGGGAAGCGGACGAGGCAGCAGAAAACAAATCAAGAAAGAAATAAGCATTCAAAAAGAAACAGAAAACAAACTTACGTTGCCAGAAAAGAGAAGAAAAGGAGAAGAAGTGACATATAGCTGTACCTGTCTGCTGCTGACACAGGTAAGCTCCAACAAGTGTTTGCTACGTTTCTCTTTTTAAAAGTGTTGAACTCCTGCGTCGACTGTCAGAGTGTCAACTTTGTTTTTAAACACTCATAGTGAGCAGCTTGTTTCACTTTTCCTCTGCCTGAGTCATGCTCGCTCTCTGTGCGACATTACATTCCTAAAATATCTCGCATGTCTTCGCTCAAATTCCTACATTTTTCCCTGTAATTCCTGTGCGCGCGCTGTGGCTTCCTGTGCTTCAGCCGGAACTTTGTGTTTTTCCTTTTATGTGAAGGAATAACGTCATAGAGCCACAGTCAAACATTAGCGCCTGTCTGGGTAAACTTTTACACCGGGAAACGTCGCTAAAACCAAACGGAGCGTGTAATTATTAACCCGGCTGCTGTATTCAAAAGAACTGTCAACAGGTGTGAAGAGTAGACTGGAAGTGTTGCTTTTGTTCTGCATCGCACTGTCCATGACTGCTGTTTTTAAGGGTATTTAATCAAGTAAATATATATATATTCAAAGTTTTAAAAAAGTGAATTCATCTGCTCTCAAACATACAGATGTACAATAAGGAGTGTAATCCTTTCCGTACATTAACTTAAACCCTCAAAATAGAAAAGTATCTGTCTTGTAACGTCTGCAGTATAAAAACAATACAAACATTCAGGCACACTAAAATATTAAGATGACAAATACACATGTACATTAGCAATTAAAGAAGAACAATGCGACTATATGTGCCTAGGTGACATTAAGGTATTTAATTACATGTAAAAAAAGAAAAGAAAAAAGAAGGTTCTGATGTGAAAAAAAGTTGTAGGTATAGGCAAATAACAGTTCACAACTCTCTCTCTCTCTAATCTGCTGTTCAGTGGTGCACAAATTCATTTTGTCATGTTTCTGGAGTTAATTCATTGTATGTGTGTCCATACTTGGCTAGTAAAGTTGATTCTGACACACTTTTTAAATATGATTAACCTCTGTGGTCAAATTTGCAAAGTAAATTGTGACAATTTGTACATTTTCTAACATTTCTGACCATTGTTTGCTGCCATTTCTGTAACACTTCTTTTTAATTATAAACTGGTAAAGCCATTTTCATGAGATAATGTTTGATAAATGAACCGCAACTTCATTTTTGAATGTGTAAATCTCAAGTAAAAGGCTGAAAATGATTCTGCACATTTATTGAGCAACGCAGAAAAATATCTCCTGTGAGCCTTCAGTGTCTCTGTGAATGAACATAGGATATGGCGTAGTGATTGTTGTTGTAATACTTATACTATAAATACAGTCCTGCAGATTCTTGCTGTAAATATTGTAAGATAAAGTTTCCCTCTGATATACACCTGTTGCACAGAAGCAACAAGTAGGAGATGCAAGAAATGCACCAACTCAAAATGCTCGAGTCAAGTTGGAGACCTTCAGGATTGTACTGTATTCTTGTAAATGTCATTCAAACTGCATGTAAGCATTAGTCAAATGTTTTAAGAGAAAGTATGAAAAGAAATACACTTTTTGTAGATTGGCCCCTAATCCTTAATGTACAGGATTAATATTCATACTGTGTAAATAGTATTTTCATGTTGAAGTTGAAGGTATTTCATACGAATTGTACACTTTCTCTTGTTTAGTCTAGTGCGTCATTGCACAGGCCCATTGTGTGATTCATTCTTAAAATCTTTGTCTACAAAGTCATAAAGGTGTCATATGAACTTTAGTGGAGTTTGACTGTAAAGTAACAGGTAAAAAGTATAAAAGTATAATGTACAATGTACAATACAATGAAATTACACTTGAGTAAATGTAATAACTTCCCATCTGTCAGTTGTAAAATTCAGTCTTCTGTGTATATTCTGTACACATATATTCTCACTGAACATGGATGTGTAGTAAGTGCCTGTAAAGTAATGTAGCCATAATTAATATTAAGAGTAATATAGCTGCTATAGGTGTTGAATGTTAGATTACTTTAATGCACAATTTTAATCCTTAAAAACACATGTTTTTGAAGACATTAATGTCACACGTCAGCAGTGGTGCAAATTAAATAAAACCAATGAATTACTGTACTTTGGTTAAGATGTTTTTTATGGGGAAACTGTAATAATAAAATATGATATTAAAATATTAATTATTACTGTAAACTAATAAAACCAGCCAATATGGTATGTGTAATTTGGCATCTTTTACATGAAGATACTGTATGTTGCTGATGAAATATTTTGCCAGCTTTTAGATCTTGTGAACATGATTATGAACTTTGACAGCCAATACTCATTATTATAAAAGTCTACAAATACCTTATGTCAGCGTGTAACAGGTCTTGCTTAGATTGTGTCTCCTTGCTGCTGCAGAGCTGAAGGAAGCAGCGAGTGAGCCAAGCATGTTTTCAGTCACAGTTCAAAACAGCTAACACGGGTCTGTGTAACACTGTGTGCATGTGTGCACGTGTACATGTGTGTCGCTATGGTGTCCCGCAGGGCAGCTGAGAACAGCCTGTTATTCCAGTGGGGGAAACAGGTGGAATGGAGCAGGGTAGCACTGTGGTGAGGTTCGCAGGTTGAAGGAGTTAAAGTCAAAGCCTCCTTTGAAGTCCCTGACTACCAGAGCCATTTGGGTTTTTCCTTTTTGTTTTGTTCTTTTCTTTAGAGTCACACTTCTTGTCACTTTTGTCAAATTACGGGCTGTTTTGTTGCACTCCAGTAGCTTGTATGCATCCATACTGTATGTGAGGTCAGTTGTTTGTGTTTGAGTGCATGTATGAGTGGAACAATTAAGAAAGGAGGTTAAAAAAGTGTGAAAGGGTGCAAGCAAACGGGGAAATCTGAGTTTCAGCCTTGTTTGCAAGTCAGAATGTATGTTGAGTTGCCCTTAGACAAGTCCGCTCCAGAGTGGAGGAGTTGTTTGTCCTTTTTTTTTTTTGCTGTGCTCATCCCACATAGCGATCATTCCTCCTCCACTCGGCACAAGAGAAACGAATAATGCCTCAGATATGAGCCTTATAGAACAAAGACTTTTTGCACGACCTCCTCCCCTCTGCTTTTCTACAAACAGCACTCTTCACCCACAGCTCTGAGCAGTGTGTGTGTGTATGTGTGACTGTGTTGTCTATTGATTCCAGTCATTCTGATGAGTTTTTCTGTTTGTATGATCTGATAAAACCCTCCGTCCTCTCTGGCTCCAACTCTTAAGCTTTAATGACCAGCGAGTCTTGACCTTATGTCCTCTTGTGAAGGAGCTTCAAAAACAACACCAACATACTCCTACCTTATAAAATGTTTCTGGCCACTCAACATATGTCGGATATTCACTATACAGTACTTTCAGCTCTATTTTTTGTTCTCCTGAGTAAAACCGTTGAGCCAAACAGCAGAAAACAAGAAGAGGCTTTAGTTTAGTGGTCATATAATCCCTATAGCTTCTTTTTATGTAAAATGTATTATAGTTATACTTACTACTTACAGAGACTGGTTTATTTTCTAGTATTCATTTTGGTTATTATTGTTTTTAAATGACATGCATTCAGTTTTAAACTTTGATGGATTCTATTGCATCAAATATTACATGTTTAAACATCTGCACATAATTCTCCCTATTTCAGCTATATGCTTATTTGTTTTATTGTGAGTAATAATGAAGACAATACAATTGCTTATGTCACTGGGGGCAAGTTTTTGTATTTTACAGAGGAGTTGATGAATCAGTTTAACAATAAAGTAATCGACAAAGCAAACAATAATGAAAATAACCGTTAGTTGTTGCCCTGGGCTTTACTGTTTTCATGTGAAACTTCTATAGCAGTTATTCCCAGTGTGGGTGGGCACCACAAATGTAGTGCAGGTGACTTAAAAAATCTGAAAATTTTTTAATCTGACCTTTTCATAAACATAAACAATTCCCTCACAGTCACAATGGAGCACATCTAGTAATTGATGGGGCATCATTATTGTCCCACTGTTCAGGCCAAGATGTAGCTGTGAATTTTAGATGGAAAAGGCTAGTGTGTGTGTGCGTGTTGGTTAGAGTTGTGGTGACCGGGTGGTGGATAACAAGTTAATTTCCTTTCTTTTCATCTGCATATAAGGGAAGCTTTTTTTCTGTTTGCATGGTTTCATGCACATGCTTTAATAATATTTAAAATGCTAAACTCACAGCACTGTAGACACATGAACATGTGTGTGTGTTGTGTGTGGAGCTATGAGTCACCTGCTGGTTCAGCTCTGTAGGGCTCAAAACCAGAGAACATGTCCTTTCAGCAAAAACCCGACAAAACAAAACAAATGTGCGTCTTCACTGCTTTTCATCACATAGCCTGATCACTAAGTGCTGCCTGATTTTCAGACTGGGTTTCCTGCTTTTACATTCCCAGCCTGATTAGAAGAGATTGTGACTGTAAGTGCACGTGCCCACACACACACACACACACACACACACAGGTTTGCGCAGCTATTCTTTTTAGGATACTACGTTGGCATTCAGTCATTTGGACAGATAGCTTACACAAAGCATTATCCTAACCATAACCAGTTAATGCTATAGTGGCCACCACAGACACTGGTTCACGGCAAAGGTGAACAGAGGCAGAGTGTGTATTTGAATCTACTTGGGTGAATTATGTGAGTATGTGTTAAAGTGGCTAATCTGTGGCTAATGTGTGTTCAAGTGTTTCTTCTCTCTTAATTTGTTGCGTGTGTGTGCGTGTGTGCGCACGCACAATTGTATTTGTGGCACATTTGTGGCGGGGGTGGTGGGATCATGGCCCGCTGTCCACAGTGCCAGCTGAGGGATTATCCTGTTGAGCAGATCCAGGGAAGAGGGGCCTTGCTGGGGGGAGGACTGGATGGGATGGGTGAGGGATAGAGGTGGGTTAATGGAGGGTGTTTTAAGGCATGGTTTAAATTAATTAACCTCCCGGACAGTAATACCAATGTTATGAGTGGCACACTAATGGTTTACGGCTTCCACAAATCTGTCAAGTAGCAGGTCAGCTCGTGATCGAGATTATGGTTTAGTGGTTTTTATGGCTAGTACTAATTGTAGTGGCGTGTCTCGCATTTTGTACTGATAAGGTTTATATGGATGAAATGCAAACCACAAATTAGCCCCATGAGGAAAACTGTTACAATATGTTGTCTTTATTTAGTTTTATCATGATTTAGATGTTTGCTTTCCAGTATTTGTGTTTAAATAAGTTTGGTTAATTCCTCAGTTTTAAGCTATTTAGTATTAATTGTTTCACACAGGAGATTCACCTGCAGAGAGCAACCTCTAACAGTCTGTGAAGCAATCACTTAGATTGACAAGAGAAGAGCTGTTATTACTGTTATGAGCAATTTCACATTTACATGTGTAAATATTATATATATATTTAATTGTAAATAACAATATAATGGTTTAACAATAACATTTAATATGTTTTAACAGTTCAAATTAATTCCCCAAATCTGTACTATAGCCATTAGTAGTGTTGCTAGATGGTCCATAAATCCATTAGTCCATTGTGATTATTATTCCAGATATCACCTGAACAATTTGGCATCTTGCCTGTCTTCTTCATTAAAAAAATATATATAGATATTTTATGTAATTATAGTTTTGGGCCAATTCGGCACTGCAGAATTTCATTATAATGTGCAAATTCTGTCTTGCAGAGAAAGAATTGCAGTGTCTTATGATTTGGATATTGCACTTGGTCATATTGTAATTGTGCAGCCCTATTACTCTTTTTTAAAATTGATAACCAAAACTAAGCCCCTTTTTAACTAAACATGAATTTCTAAGGAAAACACTGCTAATCAAGTTCAGAAGCTGGAATTCTGATCAAAATAGTTACTTTTCTAGTAGTCAAAAAAACGACAAATGATTTGGATCATTTCAGCTCTATTAATGATAGTACCAGCAAGTGCTTTAAAAACCTATTTACTCTAATTCATTGTTGTCATCATGTTGTTCTTTATGTGGAAAGACAGTGGTGAATGTGGCTTTGTGTTTGTCCTGTTTGCTCTCTGGTGTTTCTGATGTGTGTTTGTGTCTTGGGAGATTTGTTTGTGCGGGCAGAGGTTTTATCTTTTCCGTGTGTGTGTGTGTTTTTATGTACACATCTGTGTTGTGTGTGTGTGTGTGTGTGTGTGTGTGTGTGTGTGTGTAAGTGAGAGACAAAGGGGAGGGAGAGATGGGTGAACAGTCGGCTGGCCGGACACTCTGCAGGAAGCATTATGGAGCATCAGGGGGTTCAGAGGATTCAGAGTGCAGAGAGTGGGGACACTGGAGAGTCTTACTATATACCACACTCTGACTCACTCATAAAATCACTTTTCAACTGTAGCCTTGTGGAACCTCACAGACCACAATGGGCCTGCCGCACACATTACACACTCTGACACAATGACCACTGCTTTTTTATTTGCTGCCATAAAAGGACATGTAGGTCTCTTAGTTTCACAGGGGCAGGAAAACCATCAATGACAAACAAAACGCTCGGTTTGTAGTGACTCACGGGTTTGAGAGTTTTCTCTTTTTACCTTGTCCTGACTGTGGTGCCTGCACATCCGCTGAGAGGAAGAGGCGGAGCTAATGTCTGCCTCATGCTCTCCCCCCAGAGGTATAAGCACAATCCTAAACAAGTGAGTGTGGAGAGAAAACAGGATACGAATGTTGTTGCCTGACATTTTGCAAGTCACACTTACAATGTCATTCACACGTGGATCTCATTGCTGTTTTGCCATTTTTCTGTCACAATGAGCCACAGCAATAAAAAGTTAATCCTCTTAATAAATCAGCTGGTTAATTTGGTATCAGTCCCGCCATCCCCCACCTATCCACCCCCCATCAAAAGCACTGACACATTGATTACAGGACCAGCAGAGGATAAGTTTAATAATACAGTCAGTTATAATGCTGATGGAAACATGGGCAACCTAAAAAGCCCCCCGGCCTTAATATCCTGGTATGATCCTCCTTGGCATGCGTGGCTAAGTGTGTCTGAGGACAGTGATCCCACTTTAATGTGTCTCCTCATTTGTTGACTTTGAGCCCTCCATCTATGCACAGCCTCTTCATCTCGCTATCGTGTCAGTGCCAGGTGCCACTTTGTTGTTTGTTTTCATTGTGGCACTAACCTAAATAATGATCTGAGGTGCTTTCTCCAAGTCAGGATTAGCAGCTGCGGGGCTGATGGGATCACGTAATCCGCCAGAAGATTTGTATGACTAATGCAACAGTTAGGTCACTAACCAACTCTGCCTGTGTCGTCAGCTGGTCACAGTAGAGTTTGTTTTTCAAACCACTTTGAGAGTAGCTTTTTTCAGTAGCTTTTATGTATCTGCTTATGTTGCACCCTTGAGCTTTTGAGATCATGTTAAACACAGTCAACCTGAGAAAATGTTACTCTACATCCCTGAAAATTAGGAAGTGTTTGTCTGAAGAATCCCTCATTCATGATTAGCTGCGATAAAGGAGTTTATTACTTGTCTTACATTTTTTTTTGGATTCCACCTTCTTTTATCTGAGAATTTGCAAGTTTTCCCTGGTGTATATTATTTTTCTAATTTTCTAATTTAATTTGTGCGAATATAACTGTTTTTCACACAAAACAATTTGATGACAGCACCACAATAATTAAACCATTCTTTTTTCCTATTCCTATAGGACTGTGCTGCCACATCCAGACTGATCACCTGTGGATTTCGTAGAGACTGATCCACTCCTTGCAGCCTCTTCCCTCTCCCTCCACACCCACAACCAAGCCCTAATCATCCACCACTTGTTCTGTGGCCCCTTTTCTGTCCTCCCACCACGTCTGCAGAGTGGGCGACGGCTCCCTCCCCCAGGGGCGGGAGTGAGGAGCTGGGAGACGGACTCGACAAACCCCTGGAAAATGATGCGGAGGGCGTGTGGGCCCCTGACATTGAGCAGAGCTTCCAGGAAGCACTGGCCATCTACCCCCCTTGTGGCCGCAGGAAGATCATCCTCTCCGATGAGGGCAAGATGTACGGTACGCCCATCGCTGTTGTCATCTCACTAACGTTTTCTTTTTGAATGAGTTGATAAACACAAGGCCTGGGGAACAGCTCACATGCTGAAAAAAGTATAGTTCATACTGCCAGTTAAAACAATAAGACATAGTTTGATGACGTTGGGAAGCAGTGTGGGGTCATGGCACGTCATCTTGTTTGATTCCGCTGTGTGTTTGTGCTTTATGGGAGAGCTTTGGTTGCAGAACGGGCAGCAAATGGCAATGAAGTGATGCGTTAGTGACAAATGCACACAATAAAATCAGAAAACAAAAGATAACACACTGGCTAACTAGTAGTTCTGAATAGTTTTATACTTAAATCTATGAATACGAATACAGATTTCTTTGGATTTAACAAGTGCTGGGAAATGATTGGCTAATATAAGTACACTACTTAAAGGTGACATAGAATGCTTGTATCACACATATATGTTAGTTATTGAGGTCTACTTACATATATTAACTTGTTTTCATGATTAAAAACCTCCTAATCGCTGCAAACGAGCCGATCAAAATATCTCCTCACTGACGCTCTCGTCAGCCGCGCTGTTTCAGACCAAAACCACACCCCCAGAATGTGGACTGTGTTGTGATTGGCCAGCCAACGAGAGCTTTACAACTGTCCTGTGATTGGCCAGGTACCTGGAAGTGACGTAATAGATAGGCCAGCTCTCAGATACACAGCTCCCCCTCTGGCACGGTGGATGCTCTGCATCTCAGCAGCTACAACGAGTAGTAGTTCTTCTTCTTCTGCGGTTGAATGTACGCAGCCGGATGTGCCCGGGCTAGTGCCCGCACCGGGAGGCGCTACGGTGGTGAGAGGAGTGGTGCGGATTTCTGATGACGACATCAAATTAAGGAAGTGCCGATCCGCTTCGCAGAGCCCAGGAAAACAATACAACACTATTTTCTCAGCAGTGGCTGAACTGTTTGTTCTGAAACTTTAGGGTTTCATAAACGAGGTAATGACGCAGATACACACACAAATGCAGCGTTAATTGGAGCTTCCGGTCTATGTGGCCTTCAACAAAATGTATAGCCTTAGTTTTTAGATATGCATAGAATGCAGAAATGTTTCGTATTATATCTTTAAGATTTGTGTGTGTGTGTGTGTGTGTGTGCGTGCCAATGCCAGTGAGAAAATTATGACAGGAGATGTTTCTGGACTGTTACCCACATCTGCAGTGCTGTGGGAGTAAACAGATAAATATCCTCATCTGCACACTTCCCATTATAAACTAAACTTCATATGGTCACTTAATTAGTTTCACATACCTCCTCCACCCACCCACCCACACACACACTCACACACACAATCCATTCATCACCGCTCCTCGTGTTCATGTTTCACATCTCCCCTGCTTCCTGCACAGCTGTCAGCTCCATTTGGTCCCATAATGTACAGTGTGATTGCACACACACTCAAACCGCTCATTCCTCTACACGCATAATATGCAGCAAATAAAACTGTGACTTTTCACAGAAAAATGTCTTCACTTAAATACGTCAAAGCAGCAGCAACTCCAACCTGCCGAGACCCATAATGTCATAGAACTGATGAGAGATGAATTGTGGACAAATTGTATACTTTGGAGAAACCTCTGCCCTACTGTATGTCTGGCTTTAATAGTGGAGGGCTCCTTACCAAAATTACTTACAAATCAGTCAACTGGAATTAGTTTTGAAGGAGCAATTCTCAAATTTCACTGGTTGTGGTTAAATGGTGTAAATGTTTGGGAACAGATAACTCAGCCACTGAGCATCTCACTGCTTTACTGTTTGACAGTAGATCTGGTTGGAGGAAAACAGGGTGGACAGAGGTAGTGGTGTTACCAGACTGCCTCTGTCATCACCTTGCTTTGTCACTGTGCCAGACAGCTCCTTTAACTGTTAGGATTGCATAGGCGAGCTTAGCTACCTATTGAGGTCATGGCCATCCTCTGATCAACACTTAAACCCTTATAAAGCCTGTAATAATAGTTGGAGGAGGGCAGGGGGGAGAGGGGCAGGTGCATCATTCTATATCACAGGGATTTAGGGGGTGGGGGTGGGCTGGATCAACTAAGGTGGTGGCTCTTTTTGGCAAGGGAGGCACTGAGGTGCCCCTTCCTCTCGGTGGGGGTCAGGGGCAGGTGATGCATGCCAGGGAGTGCGTTGGCCCGCCAGGAATGGCATGTGTGCTTGGGAGCCTGAGGGTTCAAGGCAGCTCGGCTGTAACCCTAAACCAGAATAGACGTTTACCCTTTGAACGCCTGGAGGGGAGGTGGGGGTTGGACAAATAAACACTGAGGCGGGCAGTGGTGTCTTGCATGGCCTCTGGGTTCCCTTTCACACCTGTCCCCTGTGTGTGTGTGTGTGTGTGTGTGTGTGTGTGTACTGGCACTGTGTACTTCATAGTGGAAAGGTAGAGGTTGTGTGTTTGTGCTTACCTCCCATGCTCCCTGCTATTTCGGTGATTTAACAGCTCACATCTCATTGTCTTAGACTCCCTGTCTGACTTTGGCCTTTACGAATAACCTCTTCTATCCTCTGCCAGTCTGTCAGTCAGACAGACTGTTTGACTTTCAGTTCACCTCCAGCTGCTCTCTGAGTTCAGCCTGACAGCCATGCTGCAAATCCAGATTTACAACTTGAGAAATGAGGCAAGACTCAACCCATGCATGGCCCACATTGCCCCCATTACCCCTCCCCCCCAAACAGCGCAGCCAGCTCTTCCCGTACCTCTGCAGCCCCACAGTCGCCCCCTTTTAACACTATTGCCGGGTTCACAAGTGGCCAACGACTCAAGTCATTCAAGCAATCACAATCACTGCAAATCCACTTTGAAGCTCTTTAGTGTTGTTAAAGTGCTGATGGTTTGTGGGTAGGTGTTAAACCAGGTACCCAAATCAAATATCAACTGAGAATAGCTTGTAAGGCATACATGAAATGGTAAAGTGATGATTCAAAAGCCATATAAATGTTATTTTGTCTCTGGCTAAATATGGATACACGGATAAGAAAAGTCTCGACATGCTCTGAATTTTAGGTTGAATTCCCCTTTGAGGAATAAATGCCATTCCTTGCCAAACATTATGATATTGAGTCTCTGAGCAGCAAAACAAAAAGGAATGTGTTCAGATCACCTTCACTATTGTAAATTCCTAAAATTAGTGGAATGTTTTCAGCCCATATTCCATTTACATTCACAACATTTCTTCCCATAATGCTGTCCATAGCGCTGGCCCACTCACTCATTACTCAACAGACCTATTAGCTCGCTTATTAGGGACGGTGTCATTGATATTGTGGTGGTTATGTGGTCCAGCAGTAATTTGACATGCATCTGCCAAGGAAAACATTTCCTGCCTTGTGTGGCTCTCAGTGAGAGATGTGCCCTGTGGTCTGACCAAAGGCCTCATGCTGCAATAATGGAAAAACAGTCCCAAACTTGTACTGCAGTTGAAACCTACATGCTGACAGCTCTCACTTGAAGAATGTGGCACTGCAAATCTGATTATCTTCCGTGTTTATTTGCTGCTATATAACTGCCATATGAATTTATGTGCCACTTATGCAATTGTAATTGTTTTATTTTATGATATCTTTTGAATCATTTTTATGTAGCCAGCATTAATTCTTGCAGTGCATGTTTTATGCAGCTGTTTGGTTTCGTCCCCCTCGATTTCCTCACATCTGTTAGAGGAGTACTTTTATCACATTTTGATGGATCTCACTTCCTGTGGTATTGAAGAAAAAAAAAGTGCCGATTGCTTGTGCTAGTGAAATGGATCACATCAACAGTGCCTCCCTCACTAGTGGCTTGTTTTTCTGACACAACAAAGACCCCAAACACAATGAAGCATGCTCCCACTGAGCTCTGCTTGTGCAACATGTCAACCCATTGTCGTTTTTTGTCAGGCTATGCAAATATGTTTTTGTTTTAAGTGATCCTCATTAAGAATGTGATGTACAGGGTCAGTGGAAAACAACATTGAGTCCTCACCCAGGTTCAAACTGTGGCAGTAAAGTGAGAGATTCACCAGTCACCTTGACCTGTTGACCAGTTGAGAAGCCTCAGAGGCTTGGCTTTGTGGTTTACTTTTGTGACAGTGTGGCAGTTGTCTACTTAAAAATGTTTATTTTAAGTTATGTCAGTAACTCAAGTGTGTGTGACAAGGGATAAAAATGTGGGAAATGTGTTGCTAACCATCTTGCCAAATTTGAATGATTAAAATAGGCGCTAAGTGTTTAAAAATTAGGTTTCAATTCATGTAATGTTCAGCAACATTCACTACTTCTAAACACTGGAGGTGTGTACTGGAGGAGACAAACACACACATGCACATTTACACACATTAGTATGGACCTAAGCAAGTGGACATTGCTGTTCATTGGTGTTTATACAGAATATACACATAAATGCATCTGCATTAAACCACTTGTTTCACAGACATGTAGAGAATGGACATTCTCAGCACTTTAATAACATTTAATAACATGTACACTATCAATGCACTGGTTTAGCTACAGTCCTGCTCTCTCTCCTTCTTTCTCTATCAGTGGTACCTGCAGCCTCACAGCAGAAGTCTGCTCTTCTTTTTGTTCTTCTTCTTTATTTCATTTCCTCGTCATTTATCGTTAAATAAAGTGGCAGAGCTTTGCTGCATGTTTTTTTGTATTATTGTCACAGCTTTTGGTGTTTTGCTAGCTATGGTGCACCATTGAGTCATATTTTTAGACATGCCTTAAAAATCCTAAATAGAACATTGGAGACATACTCTTTTCAGTCTTTAATCCATAATTCCTTTCTAAACCATTGTAATTCAACATAGTCTCTCCCCATTTTCTTAATATGTAATGTGTGAAGAGGAGAAAATTCATTCGCTTTACATGCAAATTAATGAAAGCACGTGAAGACCTTCACTATCATACTAAAACAAGTTTTAACATTTGAAGTGTTAAAAACTGTTTAGAGGAACACACACACCCCCTTTCACTAATGAAGTCTGTGGCTTGTTGCTGTTATGGAGACTTAATAGAGGTCTTTTGAGAGCTCAGCAGGCTGCATCCAGGCTCTATAAGAGGGGAAATAATACTCAGCCAAGACATTCCTGCAGACTGCAGCCTAAATGTGACCTTTGTTTACCCCAGCAGACACAGTGGGGCAAATGTGCTCCTGCAGTAAAACATTTGGCTGGCAGATGTGTCTTCTGAGTGCTTGGCAGATGGACATACTGTATGTGCACAAATGTGCATGGACACACTGGCCAACAATATAATGACTCATATATTACAAGAGCAACAAAAATGTTCCTACCACGGACCTAAACATAGCAGCATACTTAAAAAGAACATGTTTTTCTGCAGGCATGGCTCTGTCATCTGAGGTGTTAATTACTGTTGCAATTTAATGCTCACTATAGTGTACATTATAATGTCGGGTTTAGGGTTCATTCTTAATTGGATTAAATAGAGCTTTTGCACTCAGAGCTGCTGTTGTACTCATAAACAGGACGTGGATTAATGGGATACTGTTTGGGTAGCAGATGTAAGACTTGGGCAGTGGAATGTCAGGAATGCACTGAGCTGAGAGAGAGAGAGAGAAGCTGAGAAAAGAGAGAGAGGGGGAAATGCAGATTTATGACTAACCAGGACCAGAGGTTGACCTTAAGAAGAACCTGCAGACCACATCACTAACCCTGTCCACCTTACCATGACCTTTATCAACAGGCCAGGGAGAGAGAGAGATATGACCCAAAACAGTTTTAGTAATATATTTGGCTAAAGGAGTTCTGATGATTTTGATTGTCCTGGACGTAAATATACAGAGTTATGTTTGTGACTATTTGGAAGAAAAAAAAATTATTTTCTCATCACTGACCAACTTCCAGCCCATGAAAGTGTTTCCGCCATCACTTATCAGTGATATAACTCATATAACTCAGTCTTCAGTGCCACAGCAATCTATGGCATCACAACACAATTATATTCAAATTACAGCAGTATGCTCTAGTCCAGGGGTGGAGAACCATGTTTTCCTGCAGAGTGCAGACTGAGACGCACATAATTTCCTCTTTGGTCTTGCAAATGCAACACATTTCCCCTTGGTTCAAACCCAGCAGTGATCCCACACTGTCATGAGTTTTTGTTTTGTTTCTGCATTGTCCTAGAAGTCATATCAAACTGTCTCCATATGCACCATATACAGCCCAGAGGTTGACAAGTTATCATCTCTGCTGTGGTCGAATACCTTTATACAATAATGTCAAGTTCAGAAGAATGTTTGAGACTGACGTGAATGGTGTAGGTGTAGTTTTGTCTTCTCGCTACCTCATATCAATCATTTAGTGCAGAAATGTCCATTTAAGACCATTTTATTCTACCAGTTATTCATGGTTCTGACCCTGTCACTGTGAAAACACTAAATATTAAAAGTATATAGTATGGAAACTTAACCAAAATGTGTCAGCCACAGAAATATTCCCTATAAACCCACAAATAATGTTTCCTAAGTTGCAAAACCCAGCAAGATCCCCTGACGTCAACTTTGCTTCTGCTGCAGTCATTCACTTTTCATGCCCTTTAGCATTTTTTCCAGAATCAGATTTCCCCCCCTGACAAGTCTGACTGCAGGCAATGTGATAAACAACATCAAACTGTGGACACAGTGGGTGATGGTATAATGTTCCTATGTGACTTTCCGACATCCTTGGCTGGCACAAGCTCTCTGTCTGTGCTACTCCCATTGGATATCATGATATCATCGGTGTGTGACTGAGCTCCCCCTCTGATCTGATGGGTGTGTTGGAGGGTATTTTTAATGGGCCCGTCCCCAAACCCTCACTCTAGGAGTGGTAGGGCCTCTGATATCCGATGCAAGAACATGAAGCAAACCTTATTTGACAGCCCATTAAAGAAGCTGTTTAATGCTTGCAATACATGACTTGGCTAATTTTCAATGTGGATACCATCAATAAAAATGTGTGTCGTTTGCACTGTTGGTGGCAGAATCCGTTTAAACCATTATTCCCCATAAATATATGTATTTATGTGTGCTTGGGGTTTTGACAACAAGTTTGACGCAAGAGAGTCTTGCATAGTGTCTGGTTGCCACAATGAAAACAGGATCTGCTTCTCTACATTCACAAGAAGGTTTTATGTGAAGACATGCTACTGTACACTTAGTGAAGTTTCTAGGAGATGAGTTGCTGGGAACTGGAAGAACTTCCTGCTGTAATGTGAGGAACGCCATACAGACAAGTTAATGTTCATTTGAGGTCAAGTACACTGTAAGGATTTTGACAAAGCTCTGCTAATTTCTGAGTCTGAATGGGAAGAAATGTGGAACACTTTCTTAATCCCCGAGGAATTAAAGAAGCATGTATTCGGGGGCTCAAACAATCGGCCTGGCGAGTGTGGCTCCTGATAAACAGTAAGTGGTTGAGGAGTTACATCCCTGAAAGAAATTAAGTGATGGAATGAACTGGAGCTAACGTGTGTGTGTGTGTATGTGAGTGTGAGTAAGTTTATGTCTTGTTTCTGTGTGTAAAAACTGGAACAAACAGCGGAGAGGAGTTTAGCTTCATTGCAAAGGCAGCACTACAGCTAAGCTGTAAGTATGGGTGTGTGTGTCTGTGTTCTGGAGTGGTTCTGGAGCTTTAAAGGACAAATATACACTACTTTATTCCTCCTCTTTTTTTCCAAGCCAACACTCATTAATTCTCTTATTTACTATATAAGTGAATGATAATGTCACTCTGTTGTTTAGTGTGAGCTGTTGATAAGTGAGTTTCAATATAGACCTATGCACCCATGCTAATCTAGATGGCAGCCTTTATGGCTAGTTGCAAAGGCAAAACTACACTTTTTAGTGCAAAGAGAGTTTATTTTTTAGTTGTATTTAATTTCATACATAATTCAAAATAGGAACGGTTTAAAAAATCTTTGGTCTGTTTACATCATGTGCATCTTGTCCTGTCTAACCTAATGTTATGGAGTTGCCGTAATTCCAGATCTCATCAGTTACTCTGGTGAGTACAGTGGAAATGATTATGCTTATTTCTTTAAAAAAACCTTCACTAGAAAAGTTGAAGGTCTGAAAATGCCTTAAAAGGTCATTGCCTGCCCTTTACAGAGACAGTCCTCTGGCTGAATGGTTTTCAGATTGCATACCCACGACTAAAGATCTTAAAAACTTCCTGTGAGAAATTGGCGACCAAACGCAAATGGTTTCAAACCAGCATCCAATATCTTTGTAAACTGAGCAGGACCGGGACATTCACATGAGCACCAATGAAGAAGCAGTGTTTTGCATTCCGCACAAAATCTGATCACTTTTATTGGCTGACAAAATGTCTGCTGGCGGTTCAGGTTTCCGCTTCTCACCATTTGGGGTCACTTGATCGGCTGGTTTGTGTAGCATTGTGAGGTCTGACCGGAGTGTCAGTATGTGAGGGAAAATCTGACGAGTTCGTAGCAGTTGTGTGTTGTGACTAATCTGTGTGTTAATTCACATAGAGACGTGGTGCCAAGGGAAAAATGACCGTGTTTAAGAGGTGGTGCAAAGTCGAGCAAACTCTTGTATGACTGTGTGTGTGTGTGTGCTTATCCTGTAACTGATCTTGATATCTGTCCTCCCCTTTCATGGTACCTCTATGTAAACTTCCTGATCACAAATATATAGCTGCCATTAATGATTCATTTATTTTTCAATGTTCAACATGACCCCTTAGTTAATTTTCCTTTTCCTAAGCATGTCGGGCAACTATGACAGCTTTTGCATACCAGAAAGGATGTCAATCTTCTTTGTTTGCATAGTAAGATTCCACTTCAAAAAGCAAATGGCTCGCTCTGGCTAATTTGTATGTTAGGGCTGCTGTAGAAACACAGTGGCACAACATGGCGGCACAGTCCTCGCTTATAGCAACCAGTATAGGGTTGATTGAAAAACTAAACAATTTGTATATTATAAAGTGATTATACACTTTTACAAAATATGTTTTATATTCAATTTCTGCCACTTAACCCTTTCGCAATGTTACCTACTGTACCTTTGAATTAATTAATGAGTTCTTTCCAAGCTTTTGTACATCATATTAAAAAATATTTCATATTCTATTCATATTTATTTCATTTCATATCCAAAAGAAGTTCCCAGAGCATAATAACAATTATTTAAATACAATATTTGCAAAGTTCAAAGATGGATAATTACAGATTTGACCAGTTTTTGGTATTTTGTTTGTGATTAACATTGGCTCAAATAACATATATTAATTATTTAATCAATATATTGCATAATCATTTCAGTCTGCCCAAGTGTATTCCATATATTTTATGTGTGTAACAACATAGTTTGTTTTCTTAAATCTACAATCACACTCCACCAGAAACACTTTTAAATACTGTATATTTGTGCTCATGCTTATTTGTGTTATCCATTTTAGCCCTTAAACCTGAGGTTTAGTTTTTGGGGATGGGGTGAAAGACGCCCCATGACCGATGCCCTCCACTGTAACTGGAGACCGTGGTCGTGAGGGAACAAGCCCAAGATTTACTGTGGGCGTAAAGGCATATTCCATAAACATTGACATACACACCAGCTGCCTGGCAGCCTCACCAGACCGGCCCCCTTTGGTCACTGGCCTGTGTCGTGTCTGTCCTGAGTCCGGTCTGTGGATCGGATGGCCGCAGCCTCCACCTGCTCTGCCAATGTGACCTGTCTGTCAGTAGTGGCAGCATACGGACACACATTCACACACTGCAAAGATACACGCTCAGTGTAAAGTGTCAGCCTAAACCTGATGTAAGCTGTCCCAGAAGTATATGCTTAGTGATATACTGATACTTGCAGTTTTCAGCGATGACACACTCAACTCCCTTCACTACTGCTTTGCTTCCTTTCTTTCCTTGGTATATGTGCACACACACACACACACACAGACAGACATAGTTTATGCAGCTAATTAAGCTAATTATACAGTGACACCAGTGACCTTAACAGACAACTATTTATATTAATATGTGCACAGATATACATCCAGAGCATATTCATTTCCTCACTCCTCTGTCTCGCGTTGGCTGGATCGGCCGGGCATGCAAACATTTTAATTCCTCTACATGAAGAAAAAGCTTCTTTTCAACTCCCCCTAAATCTAGTTCATCATAGTTTCACACCATGACTAAACACAAATAAAATACTACACTGGGTTTCAGAAATGTTCATTTATCAATATAAATATGTAACATGTGAGTGAATAATAATGATGAAAATTGGTCTTACCCCCTTTAATTCTGCCCAAAATAGGCTCTGTTTCATTTTTAGCAGTATGTGACCTATGAATATTTTTGGGCCCATCAGTAAAATCTGAAGGAGAAATGAAGTCAGGGTTTATGTCTTGAAGGAGGAGATATTGTGGCTCAAAGCTCAAGAAAATGTCAGTTGATTGAACCTTTTTACCAGACTAAAATGCTGTTTTCTGCACTCTTACAGGACGAAATGAGTTGATTGCACGGTATATCAAACTTCGTACGGGGAAGACGAGAACCAGGAAGCAGGTGAGTTCTCTCCAAGTGTTGTCTGACTCAGCCCCTATTTTTGAACTCCTCCATAAAGTCATGTCCTGCTGAGTGATGCCACTGCACCCTATGTTGTCACCCGAGTTCTCTCTACCCTCTACTCCGAGGACAGGGGATGATGATTGATTTAGGGCTAGAGCCCAATGCACAGATGCTATAGGATCAAATGTCGGTGTTATTTCTTCATGGGTCTGGGGCTTGTTAGAAGGTGAAAGAAGCTGGGGAATATGGTGATCTGAATGGGAGACTGAGGTAGGAGGCGCAGGGGATTTGGAATTCTATCCCCACTACGGTATCTGAGATGGTCTGGTGTACGGGCAATGATGGATGTGTAGAAAAAGGCTCCCTGCTAAGTGATCTGATCTGAGTCAGAGTGGGAATTAAAAGAGAAAGGGGTCACAGGCACAGATCTGAGCTGGATGGTGGGGGGACAGATTGGAGAAATAGAGGGACACCTGCTGGTCCAACAGCAGAGTATTAAATGACTCATGTGGTACAGTACAGCTTCTTTTTTTGTGAAAAGACAAATTTAATCTACATTATCAAGTGGAAAATATGGATGGGGTAATGTTGGGTAATATTTTACCTCAAAACCTATCTTTCAAAAATGCAATAATTAGTTAGTGTTAGTGCTTTTTATTTTTCCTATACAATTCATATAATTTATGTTAACATACTTATTCTCACACCATAAAATGTACCAAGTCTTTTTTCTTAAATCTGTACTAAATTGTTGACTTAATTTAACTTCCAGATTCTTTTCCCTAAGATTTCTGTCTACTGAACATAAAATGTCTTTGTTATTGTAGTTCATTTATACAACAACAAAAATCACAGCTTCTTTTGTTTTTCTCTTTTTAAAATGTATGTGCATACATTTGAGATATCTCACTCAACCTGTGCACAGTCACTGGATGCTGGAATGTATCCCAATGAGTCAGGTTAACCTCATCACGGCACCCACTGAAGTAGGCAACATGTCAGTACATGCAATAATTTACTCTGCTGTGTTATCTCTTCTCTGTACGTCTTTTAGGTTTCTAGTCACATCCAGGTTTTAGCCCGACGGAAGGCCCGAGAGATCCAGGTGAAGCTGAAGGTACGCTACGTGAGTTACCTTCCATTTTCTATTCATTCATCTTCCCCCACAGATATTGTAATGCAGGTTTCGGTGCACATGTTACCTGAGAAACTGAAAAAGTGCCGTGAGCATGTTTAATTTTTCTCTGAGATTGAGTCATACAGGGATTTAGATCATAATCAAACCCTGCGCCTCCATTCAGCTGAGGTTATTATCATGACTTTAATCGAGTGGAGCAGTAGTAGATGGAAAAAAGGATAAAACATTATTACCCTCCATTATTAGGCTTCGTGTTTTGTCAAAGGTTTCTCAACATCCATGGCCGCTGCACTGCCATGCATTCACATTCCATTTACTCAATGGCACAAACCATCGGCTATTTTAATTGCACTCTCTCTAATTGATGCTGGTCTTAAATGGCATGCTCACACATAATGATAAAATGTGAACATTTCTCCAGGAGCCTGAGGCTTACTGGGCACAATCATGAAACAAGATGAACTGAGCACAATTGTCAGGAAACAAATTAATCCCTGCATTATTCCTCTTAGGTATTACATTAAGTACTGCAATAAAAGTTTTCCTGTGTGGTATTCTGAGAGCTTACACATCCCTGTCTCCCCAGTACTTTCTCAGTTTACATTTCTCGCCCACATACCTTCAGCCACAGCAGACAACAGGACTCTCCCCCCCTTACCTTGGACAGTAGCCATGAGGGTTCAACTGGCAGAGCTCGCCATTGGTCATGGGGTTTGCCCCTGTCACGGACCTTTTTAAATACATCTTTGGTGTAACTGAGATCCCTGCCACATGCACACCCCTATATTTCAGCTATGCCCTTGTGTTAGCCAGTTCTGGGAAGAAGAATGCACCGTGTGGCCTTGCCCATTAGAGCCAGGCGGCAAGTGCTTGTAGTCCTCTGTGGTTTGGAACCTGCTGAAGGAGTGGATTCAAAAACAAGAGGGGTATCCCTTTACAGTGCAGCACACGAGCGAACGTTTTCTTGCTCTCATCTGTTTTCAACTCTTTTCAGTGGCATTAGTGTTTTGCACTTTTGATACCATCATGATTAGCATATTAACATATCACCCTGTTGCATGCCCCGTCTTCCAATATGACCTCCAACAGAAGCTAGTTGTCATCACCAGCTTGCCCCTGCCAAAGCAATAAACTTAACTCTTGACCCAAAGGCCCTTGACTGTAATATCACCTTCTCTCCAGCTCGCTGTCTGGCAAGGATTCAGGGTGATGCAAGCTGGCCTCATCCCTTCATTTCCCTTTTAGGGCTCTGCTTGTGTTGCTGTTGAATTAGAGAGCGGACTTAAATGGAATCCAATGAGTGCTCCCCATTTGCGTAATGGTCTGTTTGTCTCACTCTTGCTCTCTGTCCCTCTCTGCAGGACCAGGCTGCAAAAGACAAGGCCCTGCAGAGTATGGCCACCATGTCCTCAGCTCAGATCATCTCACCCACAGCTTTCCAGAGCAAGATGGCTCTTCAGGGCCTGTCTAGGCCAGCTTATCCCACTACTGGTGGGGTGAGTCCCTAACAGTATGCGTATCCTGTCCACCATAATATTCAGAGCCACATTTATTAACAAAAACCAAACAAACGAAAAACATTTCAGTTCATCCTAAAGTCAGTGGATTCAATATCACATACATTTTCCATCACCCTCTATACTGATGCATGACTTTTGTTTCCATGGGTGTTGGTAAGTTAAATCATAGGACTTTCGTTGTATTCAGTCTGCAGCAGATGATGATGATGATGGTGCAATTATTTTTTTTCACTTGTGATACGACCCCCCCCCCCCCCCCCCCCGCTGTTACCATGCAGCAAAAACACCCAGGTTCATGACACAGTCAGAACAAGGTCCTTTCTCCGTAGAGTTTTTAATGTTCTTCCCATATGTGTGTGTGGGTGTGGGTTTTCTCTCGGTACTCCAGTTTCCTCCCACTGTCCAAAAACATGCAGACGTTAATTGGACACACTAAATTGCCCACAGGTGTGAATGTGAGAGTGAATGGTTGTTCGTCTCTGTATGTTGGCCCTGCAATGGACTGCTGACTTTGGTGTACCCCACCTTTCACCCTATGTCCGCTGGGATTGCTTCCAGTGTCCCGTGATCCATGGATGGATGAATGAATATGACCCACTTCCAAATTCTATTAGATGGTTATAGCGTGCAATATATTCTACATATTTTCTTTCTTGTTTTTAGGAGATAGTATTGTTTTTATTATTTAAGTTAGTGTGGTGACCACTTGCATACACTTTTCCTATGCCTTTTGGATTTTGTATTATTTGTATTATTTGAAATGAGGCTTTATTTCCAATGCCTTGTGCATCATGTATCACTTCTGCATGCCTGAAACACAATAAAAAACATTTGAAAGAATTTATTCTTTATGTGTCAAAATACAGTAAAACACAATTGTATGCTTTGTGCAACCTTTAAGCCTGATTTTGTGGTTTTAAGTTACACTTTTATACTTTGTACTTTTATTTTGAAATGCTCACAGCAAAAATAATAGCACTCGTAAGGAGTGAGAATTAGTAATATAATTGCACTTTTTCCCCCCCAGTTTTGGCACGGGGCACTTCCGGGACAACCAGGAGGTCATGAAGAGTGAGTTGACATTCTTTCTTTTCTGACGTGCTGCAGCTTCCTCCAGTCACTTTTTATTCAACCATCTTAATAACCATTAGATCATTTCCAGTCTGGAAATTAATCTCAGAGCAAATCAAACATATCAGTGTAATTATAAAGAAAAGTCTTCAGCTGTCTGACATTCAGCATACCTCTCTGCTCACTGCATCTTTAGAGGTCAGGCAGTCCAATTAGTGTGTGAGGTGGGGTCATGAGGGCGAGACAGTGCATAACATGCCTCTCCCTCTCGTCTGTCCCCTCTCTCCAGCATTAAGCCCTTCTCCCAGCAGAGTTACACCATGCAAGCGTCCGGACTGGCCCCCATAACAGGTGGGTGCTCTCCCCCCAGCTGTGTTGACAGAAGGCTGTCATACCATGAAAAGTGATGAGACAACCCAGCTCATGATGAAGAGCTCCCACAAATCTCGGAGAAATAGCTGCGATATCGTTGTATTTTCAATTGTTTTACAGTGTCACGTTGAAGCCACACATTTACACACTGGCTGCCCTTTTTGCTCACAGGTTATGAAAGCACAGCAGGGCTGTCCATGTCCCCCGGTGCCCCTCCTTGGCAGGGCAGAAGTATTGCTAGCTCTAAGCTACGAATGCTGGAGTTCTCTGCCTTCCTGGAGCAGCCTCAGGACCCAGAGACTGTGAGTGGACAACTCTGGGAATAACTTATCCATACTTAAAGAAGTTTGTCCTATTCATTTGCAGTGTTTTGTTCCTTGTTTTTGTGTCTACTTGTGGTATTAAAACTCGGATTGAGAAATAATTTGTATTAAATGACTGACTCGATTTTTTATACATAGGTTGGTTTCTTTCAATAGTTAAAAGACAATGAAATGAAGTTACATATGTTGTCTTTCAGCCTTGCTGCTGGACATGCTGTCGGGGTAAAATATTTAGGCACAGACTTGTGTACAGGAGTGATTAATATTAAACAGATGAAGACCCTGCTGTAGTTACATTGAGCTCAGATTCAGAGAGTCAACATTCAAAGTTTGAAAACTTGATCAAGTCCCATTGTACAAATTGAAATGAACCAGCAGCATAAAATAGACATTTCTAGTTTTTATTTGGCTCCATAGTCTTAAAGCTTATGTGGATTTTTAAAGCAGGGTCTTACAGCAACTCAAAATCACATGCTAAACTCTAACTACTCGATATAGCCACATGACAGGACGTCGCATGATTACGAGTGGTGTCAGAAGGGGGAAAAGAGTGGAACCCTCAAGACAGGTGATGGGATATTACAGTAAATATGGTGCTGTTGAACAGCGGGGCACAGTGTGACAGATGTCCTTGAGTGCAAACTGCACTTGGCATTAGTGGCAGTTAAGCAAACTGGACATATGACATTTTTGGCACCACTCATCTCATGATATTCACTTTTGTCTCTCCAGTTCAACAAGCACCTGTTTGTGCATATTGGCCAGTCCAACCCCACATACAGTGACCCTTATCTGGAGTCAGTCGACATCAGGCAGATCTACGACAAGTTTCCAGAGAAGAAAGGCGGCTTGAAGGAGCTGTTCGAAAAAGGGCAACACAACGCCTTCTTTCTTGTCAAGTTTTGGGTAAAAGTCCTTTTTGTTTTCTTTTAGAAAAGTCCATTAAATCAGCTTCTATCCTGTTCTTCAAAAACTAAACGTTCAGCCTGCTTATGTGTTTCATACCCAGAGCCAATAATAATCCTCCCCAAGTCATGAAGGTGAAGTGAGAGTATAGTAAATAGTCTTGTTAATGTTTTGTAGCACCTGTTGGCTGTTAATGGCCTAACAGTGTTCATGGTGTTGAGATGGTTTAAGCTTCAGAGTCTGGGAAACTTGAGTGAGATTTAGGCCCAGAATGAATAGAAAATCATTGCTTCCATGTCTTGAGTGGTGATTTATATGCCGGCAAAGAGGGTATGTGCGCGCGTGTGTCTCCGTGTGTGTGTGTGTGTGTTCTGGGGGGCCTTATCTATAAATACGTTTATTGAAGGGAGGGGGTGTAAGAGTTGGAGTCTAATAGTGCAGAGACAGGTGTCCAGGCTCAAATTCCCACAAATGAAAGATCAGGCCTGCCACTCTCCCCAAGGCTGCTGTTTTACACACACACACACACACTGACACACACAATTCACCACCAACTTCCCATAAAACAATGAGCGAGATGAGAGAATGAAAGTCTACTTAAGATGCAGACAGATGGAATCGGGGGGGATAATGTAATTGAAGTCGAGGCCAGAAAAGAGATCTAAAGAGAGAGGGGGGGAGAGTGACAGATAAAGAGAGAGTATGAGGGTGTAATGGAACACATCTATGTTGTTTATTTCTCTGATCTGGCCATCTTGCTTTACCTCGGCACAAGACCTTTGGTATTTGCGTCATGCACCACAACAGTCACAGACCAACCCAGGTCCTTTACCGCTCACTCCACGTATGAAGTACGTTCCGTAAATAATGTGCAGTAAACTGGCACGTCTATCTGGCCTGAGCCAAAGTCACTGGATCAGATATAAGATGAAGAAAACAAACAGTCAGATACAAGCGCTACAACTAAATATCACATAAATACGTCATAAATAAACATAGGCAATAATGTGCAGCACCACTGTCATGTGACCAGGAGGTAAGTGCACGTGTCTGCTATGCTGTCGGCGCATTACGGAAAGTCGGTGTCGACGTGATATCTGATAGGGTTGTGATATTGGTATTCATATCTGACATGAAGTAATGGTTTCAAGCCATCTCCAACGTCTGCCACTGTGGCACATGATTGCCATTATTTTGTGATCCACTTGATGAAAAGTTATTTACCATATACTGAAAGGTTTGTTGAGGTTTGTAGAGCAGAAGGCTGTGAATGTTAATGTCACAGTACTGTCTTGCAATCACATGCCACTGGATAGTTTTTTTTTTTTTATGTATGGCATTACCCTTCACACGTGTTTGACTGCCACATTATTTATTGTGGAAAGATAAAAGACATTGGTGAGTGACACCACACTCCAAGTAATCTTCTCCAGTCCTTGGATAGAGCAGCTGGTCGAGCCATGGCATTTGATTCAGGGGTGAGGAAGGTGGGGATGACTTGTCCTGCCATATATCATAAAGAAAAGAAAGTGAGACAGCAATAAAAGCGAGCGATAGAAATAGGGACGCAGACAGTGTGAACAAGAGATCGGGATGGCAGAAGAAATGGTGGGTGGTACGTAATCAACAAGTCATTCATCAGTGAAGCATTACTCTCTTGATTCATGTCAGAGCCTGGTGGAATCAACAGTTGTGACATATGCAGCTTTGCATTTGAGGAAAAAACAAGCTCATAACACTGTCCCCTCTCAGTTTGTACATCTTACCGTCCCCCTAAGGGGGGTCCTCCAGTTCTCAAGGCGTGATGACAAAACGCAGAAATGCTGCGAAACAGCAGGACATTTCAACAGCCGCGCTGGAGACTACGGCGAAAATGCTCTTAGCCATGAAAATAAGCAAAATGAAATTCTTAACACATCTGTAAACGCGCTAACCTTGTTTACGCCATTGTAAAAGACAGGACGAGCCAATTGGACGTAGCCGCGCTTGTGCAGCCACGTGGCAGGTCATGACTTGGGGGCGTGCTGAGGCGCAGGTTGGCATGGTGACGGTGACAGGCGGCTGGCCCGCTTCCAAAGCTATGGTATTCTAGATTGAATTTCCAGCAAACCCCCCCCCATCAGCCGCTGGCTGCCCTGTCCCTCATCCCCCACTTCCCTCCTCACCCCCTCAGCGCCAGTGGGCCTGTCCTAACAGATCGCCTCACGCCTTTGAAGTGTAGAGCGAATCCGATTTAAGCTGCCTCTGCTAAATTGTTACACAGCCAGCCTGCCCACCGTGATCTAATCAGCCAATTGCTCACTGATGATTGTAATTGGATGAATTCCCTCGCAGGCTGTTAGGGAAGCAGGGAATGGCAGTTCGGGGAGGGTCACTGGGCCCCAGGGATGAAGACAAATAGAGAAATTACATGAGCCAGGGATGAAGATGAACGGGTGATGAAGAGATGAAAGCTGGCTGAGCTGTGTCTCAATGGCCCATTAGGAGACAAGAGCCTGACAGGGGAAAAGGTAAAACAGGCCAGCTGTCTGACAGAGGAGACAGCACTTCAGTCTGATCCTAAATCAGATTATACTCACCTCAGTTCAAACTTAAGGGAAGATCAGTGATTCAGTGACGAATCAGCATCCACCTGACAATGATGACAACATTTAACTTGGAAACAAGGCATTCTGTTTGGTGCGTTTCTTAACTTAAATGTTTTAATGATCCATGTGAATTATTTGTCCTTTATCAAAACACTCACTCAGGCTGCATCTTGGAAATCCTGAGGCTAAGGATTTGCCAACGTTTCCCTGAGTCAACGGGGGGTTCTGGCCGCGAGATGCTTCTTGACTTTACAGAGCGTCACTCTCAAGCTTTGCTGAGCTGTAACACTCTTGGCGATACGTCTTTGTCAGGCTCACACACACATTCCCGGAACTCTGTGAGCGGAAAAATGGGACCTGATACTTTGTTATAGATTATGGAGCTGGATCTGTGTATCCTTGAAATTTTGGCTGCTCAGTGTGACGCAGTAGCACACACCTTGAATTCCAGGAGGTTATGTCTTATGAGAAGAGCAGCAAATCCTCCTACATGCTTATCAATGACCTTGGCCCAGACTAACACAGTGTATGTTACATTTCTATTCTCTCTAGGCGGATCTTAGCGTAAACCTGCAGGACGACAGCAGCTTCTTCTACGGCGTTTCCAGCCAGTATGAGAGTTCTGAGAACATGATTATCACCTCGTCCACCAAAGTCTGCTCCTTTGGCAAGCAGGTGGTGGAGAAAGTGGAGGTAAGATCAGTGTAAGGCTGCTCATTCTGTAACACAAAAATTGTCTCTTCAGTGACTGATGTAATCATTTCTGTGATGTTATTGTCTTCTAAATGAGTTCATTACTTTTGGACAAACAACCTTTGGACAGAGAAGAGCTCCTACCATTATAGCAGCACCGTATAAACGATATCTGGCTACAATTCAAGATGTGCATTACATTTACAATTACATCAACATTAAAAGGTCATGACCACGTCAAAAACCAGCATCGTCACCTAGAGGAGTGAATAAGTGCGTCTAGTGGAGATGGATTCCAGTCATTTATCACGGATCTGTGATCAGAAATGACATGATTCACTAATCCCACCCCTCCCCCCCCCCGCATGACTAAGTATTATGCTTCCCGTTAACTAGACACAATAGTGGCCCTGCCCCCACCCACTGCTGATGGATTGTACAATAAAAACACATACACACATCCCTAGGTACAGCCATCTGCCTCAGTAGGCCACATGATGATATTTAATGGCTTCATCATTTGATTATGGTTGTCACAAGAAATATGTTTATTGTCATATCTGGCATGCCATATGCGGCATTAGGTATATTATATTACACATATTGCTGCTTATCCCCTGTGTAGCCATTTGTTCAGTCGAAGATATATCCTTGTTTGATTTGTTGATGTTTTTTTGTTTTTTTTTTCTTTTTCAAAGGAATTCATCACTTAATAATCAGTTTCGAGTTCTTAAGTCCTCAGATGTTTGACTGTGTGGTCTCACACTATGTTTTTTTGTGTTTTTTTCAGACGGAGTATGCACGTTTCGAGAATGGTCGCTATGTGTTTCGGATCCATCGTTCGCCACTATGTGAATACATGATCAACTTCATTCACAAGCTTAAACACCTGCCAGAGAAGTACATGATGAACAGTGTACTGGAGAACTTCACTATTCTACAGGTACATGCAAAAACCACTACAGTACTGTCCAGTTTGGATTTTAGTGTTGAATAAGATATTCAGGTCATCTGTTATAAGAAAAAAAAAACAATTAAATAGATTGTACGAGATGTGATGTGGATCAAAGAAGAATTATTTGATTCATTTGGTGCATCTGCCTATTAGCCTATTTTTATTTAGATTTTCTATTTGTGCATGAAAAAAAAACTGAAGGAAAACAGAACATTTGCAAAGATGATGAAATGTGACGCACACTTCTTAATGCTTGAGGGAGCTGGAAAAGTAGTAAAAGTGAAAGTAGCAAATAGAAGATGACGTGTAGACATCCTGTGACTGAAGAAGACGGATGAGAAGAGGTACGGTGATTCAGACTGATGAGGAAAACCACAACATTCCTTGACTGAATAAAGAAGCAACGACGAAACACACAAATTCAATTTTATGTGTACAGCGCCAAATCACAACCTATTTTATCTAAAGGCACTGAGCATAGTAAGGCAGACACCTTTAAAATGTTATAGAGAGAAGAAAAACGCAAACAGTTTATACAATGAGCAAATATGAGGCATCAGTGGAGATAAAAAACAAACAACAAAACAAACTCCTTTTTAAAAGGAAGAAATCTCTGACAGAACCAGATTCTATAATGTGCGGCCATCTGCCTTGACTGGTTGGGGTGAGAGGATAAAATAAGGGAAAGAAAGTGAAAGACGGAGGTGAGGTAGAGACAGAAGAAAGAGACTAGGAGCAGATATATAACAGTTGCATCAAGTTATAGGTTTAGACAGGACAGTAACAGCTATGGAGGGAAACACACGTGAATCACGCTATGATGGAAACTAAGTACACTGTTCACTCAAACACACGCTGTCCTTCGTCATTCATGTAGAGCCATTTATGCCACTCACACACATGTAGTAAAGTGCACAGGGCCATAGTTCAGTGTGTGGGCAGGTCCTTTTATTCTTGGTTTCCTCAGGTATGTTGTATGATACACAAGAAAGGAAACCGTTGAGTTCCACAATATTTCTCGCTGTACAAAATGGACTTTTCTGAATGAGCCCGGTGCTCCTCAGAGAGCAAACACAAACAGGAAAAATAGAAAGAGTGGAGTGTGTCACCATAGTAACAGTGACATCAGGGTTCAAAGACACTGGTGCCCCTTCCACTGGCGGCTGCATTCCTACTGGCAGAGGGACAATGACCATATTGAGCCCACACTGACGACGACATGGCAACATGTCATTAGGGTTTCTCAATGGCCTGATTTATTTTCTTATTAACAATGAACACGCGCAGCCACACACATGTTGACAACACATGCTCGCACACAGATTCCACACTGCAAGGCTGAGCACAATGGATCAATATGTATTCAAGTATTGTATTCAGTGCCGTGCAACAAACACAGTGAATTCATGGACTTGTCAAACCAGGTACAAACTAGTCCTGCACATACAGAAAGAGCTTACATGTACATTTGTTGATATGGTGCGGTTATGCACATGCATGTTATGTTAATGCAGTGAATGAGAATGTTTGACATTTGTGTAGAATTATTGATCGTTTCAGAGGAAGAATGATCATGAAAAAGTAAGGATCACTCTGAAGACGAATTTAATGAACAAAACACCATTGCGGCTTGACTGTCATGTTTTTAATAATCCATTTCAATACACTTTTAATGATTCATTATAATCATGCTAAGCTATAATCATCATAGATGAATGTGATATGATGATAGTCTCTATAATACAGTTAACTCAACAAAAGCAGATTTTAAAACTAGCAACCCCACAATCATGTATTCACACGTTACATTAAGTTAACTTCTCTTTATTTCATAATAGAAGTAGTGAATACATGAACATGGTTTGCTGTTAGTTAGTTAGTTAGTTAGTGTTTATTTGAATGGAACAGTGCATATTAATGAACATATAATGAATTGCTTTATATATGCCGGATTTTGCACAATCCTAATTTCCATCTGTAGTCCCAGACAAAAACATAAAAACAAAAAAACAGTGTAATACAATAAACTACACAGTTTTTTGTTTTTAATGGTGCCTTTTTAAAAAAAGGTGCCTATTTTTCATGTGGTGTATTCTAATGTTTAAATGCTATCGGTCTGTGCTTGAAGCTGTTTCTTGAAGGATGTATCTAAGTGGTGCTTTGTCCCTTGAAAACACAGGGTGTGTGTTTCTTTGCTTTTTTTTTGCGTGACTGAATGCTGTCTTGTGTTTGTCCACAGGTAGTGACAAACAGGGACACACTGGAGACCCTGCTGTGCGTCGCCTACGTCTTTGAAGTGTCCACTAGTGAGCATGGCGCACAGCATCATATCTACAGGCTAGTGAAAGACTGACGCGGTCACACAGTTGGACCCTACCTGCCATAGACCCACTGTAGTGCCTCAGTGAGCAACAACACTCAACAATGGACTACTTCCTCCGTGAGCTTAGAGCTGAAACCTTACAAGTCAGTCAGGAGCCCAGAGAAACTCTGGCTTTGTCACAAGCCCAGAAACACAACTACTGCTGAGAGAGAGCGAGAGAGGGGGAGAGGGGGAGAGGGGGATTTGAGACTGTGGAAGCTGAAACAAGCTTTGTGTGATAAGCGGACGAGGAAAGAAACAGAAGAGGTCGACGATACACTGTGGACCCTACACCGAAGGAGCCAAACCTGGCCAACAAAACCTGCATGAGAGCGTTGTCATTGGTGGTGTTGTCATCTCATTTTTATTAGTGCTTGTTTTTGAATTAGATTCTTTTATTGCACATGCATGTGCAGATGTTTGCAACACAGGAGTTTGGCTGCCTCAGGCTGCCACCTAGTGACTTAAATAAGAATGGTATTAGGGGGAAAAACAAAAGTAATTGAAGTAATTGAGAATTCCTCCTTTGCACACCCATAAAATATGACTGTTTTTGATGTCAATCATTTGATATTTGAGTAATTATGTACAGTGCCATTTCCGTCTCCTCTAAACTCCTCTGAGCTATGACAATAAGAGGCTAAAAAAAAGATTTAAAAGAGCTATTGTAGTCACTTTGATGTTTAATGTTATTTGTTTATTTGTGTCTAGTGTTGTCTTACTGTTTTTGGTCAAAAACCTACCTGGCTTTAACAAAAGGCACATAATAACTCTGCTAACTTGAACCAGATTTGGATCTGAAGTTGTCTTTGACTGTAACTTGCCCTGAAGTGTCGGATGAAAATACAAGTATTTCTTACGTAACTCCTCTGCTGAGTTTTGAATTCTCTGAAAACTGCTTTGGTGTTAAACTTAAAATTATTCTATATTCATGTTTGTTTTTTTATTTATTTTATTTTATACAACAAGCCTTCACATTTTGTCATACATTACTATATTTAGATTATTCTCAAGTTATATCACTGAGGTTATACATCAACTTTTTTAAATGTATATCTGCACTTTTCAACATGGTTTTATTACATATACATGGTCAGTCGCTGAGGTATAAGATATAATGTCTAAAAAGACACACATCTATATTTGGTGTATGTTGTCAGCAAATAAAATATTTATCACGGTGGTGAAGATGGAGCTTCGTACAGAGCAGCATTTTTCACTTTAAAACACATCAGTGTTCCTACAAAACCTGCGTTTCCCACAATGCATTGCACAAAGGAAGCAGAGGAGCTGCTCACAGCTGCAAACGATTCCAGCTAATTGTGGGCGGTGGTGAAGAACTCAAACAAAATCCAAAAGCTAAAGGTAAGTTGTGGACAACTATTGTCATGACTTAATAATTAATTGTGTTTTCAGTTTAAAGAATAAGTTAATGATTAGACTGCACAACAAAAAACAACAAGTGCTCATGTCCAGTGCAAATTGCCACAATCTAAGGTGACATTTTCTTTGCGTTTGTTTTGTGTGACCGACAGTTCGACCACGATAATTAATTTACAACAATACAAATAAAGTGGGCAAATGAAGTCCAGATGAAAAAGAAAATGCTAAATGTAAAGCTGAATTAGCAGTATTGTTTAAACATTTAGAGTAAAAATACAAAGTAATGTGGAAAATATAACACATGGGTCTTTAATGCACACATATTTTAGTATAATACACATAAAGCAGTGGTTCCCAAACATTTTATACCATGTACCAAATAAATAAAACGTACTATATGTGTAAACAGAAGTCTCTCCTCTTCCTCACATAAGCTTCACACACCCTGGTAATGTGAAATTAGATTAAGATGGAGCGAGCGATAAGGTGACTCTAATTATTATTATTTTGTTATTTGTTTCATTTTCTATGGTCAACATATCTCAGCTCCACTCTAAAGTACCACCAGAGGCAGCTTGTACCACAGTTTGAGAACCATGGGTTTAAAGGAAGTGAACATTGCCATCTGGTGGTGAAGGGACATCATTACATATCTCCTGTCCATGTCACCTTGGCAGTTCAGCATGGAGACAGATATTGTGCTCATTTCTTAAAAGACAAAATATACATTTTAAAATCTTCATAAAACACTGAACCTGACAGCATTTATGTTTTTTTTTATGTCAGCTAAATCTGATGAAATTCTCTTATATCCTTTCAGATTTGTGTCGGAGTATTAAAACCATTTTATAGCAGTTTTATCTTAAGTTATAACATATAAACTAGAATGTATCATCTCCTGGGTGTAAAGTGAGAATGTGTCACTGTAAAGGAGAGATCAACCCTCAGAGGATGGAGAGAAGCAGACAAACAGATGTGGCAAATCCAAAAGCAGGATGAAGAGAGGGCTTATTCTGATAATCCCATCTAAAGAATTAAGGCAGATTGTTACAGTTTTGGGAAAATCCAATCTGAGGTGTCTGACTGAGCTGAAAACAGACTGTTTTTGTTTTTGTCCCATGGAGAACAGAAGTGATTGATATTTATAGACTAGTTCCTGCTGAAACTGGAGCAAGTTTTACTTCAGTGTGATGTGATGAGGTTCAGTTTAAAAGAGCAAACTTTTCTTTTTACCCTAATTTATTGTATAGTGATTTTGTGTGATCGTAACGCAACTCATTTATTGTTTTTGCTGTGTAGTAAATAAGTATTTATTGTGTCCACCCTATGTCTGTATATCAGCCTTTCTCAAAGTGTGGTCCCTGGACCACTGGTGGTCCGTGAGCAACCTCTAGTGGTCCATAAGGTGACAAGCAAGTTTAAAATGTCACTGTTTTAATTTCGGTGTGTCTCAAACTGCCTGCAACATGTGTTGTTTTCAATATCAAATCAACAAGTTCATTTTAGGAGGAAGTTGGCATATTGTTTTGAGGCTATGTTGAGTTAGGTGGTCCATGGGTGTTTTTTTATGGGTTAACTGGTCCTTGGTCTGAAAAAGTTTGAGAAACACTGCTGTGTACAAAGATTAGGGCTATCAATAGATGTCAAAGAAATTACCTAATTAATCTCACATTTGAAATTCATTAATCTAGATTAATAACAATTAAAAGTTTGCCTTTATTCTCATTTTCTTTTTAAACACAGAACTAAACCTAGAACTATGTCATTTCAAAGAGACTCAGGCCTGATCTTAAAGGCCAACCATGTAATGTACATATATTAAGTGAAAACAAGTCAAAACAGCGCTACATTTGACTGAATTGTGGTAAAATGAGGAGCCGTTGGGGAGCCGAAAGAGCAGACTGAGTCACTAGTACATTTACCCAAACGTTGCGCGCGGCTCCACCTCCTCCAGGTGCGTAACTGTGACTCACCTGCAGAGGAATAACTGATACCAGTAAAAACCAAAGCGCACTGACTCCTCATCAGTTCATACCTGTCTGTGTCAGCTCGGACTCAGCAGCTCCTCAGACATGTTGCTGCTGTGTTCGCGTTGCATTTTAACATGGTCTGATCTCCATTACGCGCAATGAACGTCACATGGGGTTTGCTCACGGTTCTGAGTGTGGTGTGTCACACTGAGTCGAGGTGCTCACCCACGGCTTATTATAAAAACTGCTGGATCCGCCGCTTCCCGGGGATTTTCATCGACATCGAGGAGTCACAGCGGAGAGGAGCTCAGCTCCTCAAGAATTACCAGGAGGAGACGGCGCTGAAATGCAGCCGCACCTGTTGCCTCACCAGAAACTGTGAGTATTATGTTTGTCTTGTTTTTTTTTTTTTGTAATTTATTATCGTCGCACGTTTCCTTCTCCTTCATTTATCACAGGTTGATCATCTGTTCTCCTCCCACAGTCTCCTGTAACTTGGCCATTTTTCATTATGATGCCGCTCAAGAGAACATCAACTGTTTCCACCTGCACTGTCCAACTCTGGAGAGCTGCATCCTCAGCCACAGAGGAAACGTTGTCCTCTACAATGTCACTAAGGGTATGTTGGGGCAGTTTTAATTAGTAATTCATGGTATATAATCTGGGATTATATATATACACAGTATATATAAGTATATTTTTCTGTGTGGATTATTCCAAATGTGTGCCAATTTCGATCCTGCTGCATTTTTAAAGGAAATAATATGGAATTTTTACTCCAGTCATACATTAGTTTGAATAATAAGTTACTTTACTTTGTTACTTTGACATGTTAAATCCAAAACATGTTTAAATGCTCCCTCCTTTAAACTACAACAAACACACAAAAGTGGCAAGTGTGTGTATACGTTTATGTAAAATATGTATTATACCACCTAAATTAACAGCATTGATAATTATAACAATAATTGTTTATGTTTGTGTAATGGTTAATACACCAGTATGTAGAACCAAAATTATATTTTTAATGCTAAACAACAAAACATACCACAAAAGAAATACTAAAGCACATTATTATTTCTTGATTAAGATGTAAAATTATAGTTATTTACTTGCATTCCTGGACAGATAAATACATTTTTGTGGTTGAATGTTATACTTGATTAGGTTCTGACTTCTCAGAGAAGAAGCCCAATGAGTCTGCTCAAATTTGGGTATAAAAAGGTGAATTCAGTTTATTTACCAAATAAATAACATTCTTAGTTTTTGAAAGATTTATGTTTTATCTTATTTATGACAAATGGTTTAATACATTTGTGTGTGTGCATGGATATGTATATTTATTTATTTCAGTATTACAACAATAAGCACACTTGTGGTATTTGCTCTTGCTGGTAAAGTTATTCTACGTGACTGTTACATTTACTTGAATAGTCATAGGAAAAATCATTTTTAGTCGTTACTTCAATCAGTATTTTTTTTTTCTTTTATAAAAGTAGAAAACAATTCTTTATTATTATTATTATTATATTTTTTTTAAAAGACACCTTTTCACATTTTCCTGTCCAAGGTGTGGATCCTGACCTGCTTGTGTTTGGAAAGTATTTTACGTCCAACGTGCGCTTGTTACCCCACATCTTCAGTCGGGCCAACGTCTCGGAGCCGCTGCCGTCGGACAAACGCCACTTCTTACACCCGCCTCCACCTGTTGCCCTGCCTCCAACGCCTGCTCCCATCGTCAAAGGGAACACCACAGCGAGCGAGGCGCTCACCACCGCTGGTGCTTCTATGCTGCACAGCCCAAATCGTCCTTCCACAACTACATCTGCTTTTACTTCCATTTCACCTACTCCTCTCACAGACCTGGGGAGCCACATGCAAACAACCGCTCCAGCCACCACTGCTACCACCACCACCACCACCACCACCACCACAGATACTCCTGCATCCAGCTTTATGACATCATCTTCAACCATCACTGACACTTCCCTCAGCAAGAGCAATCCCGACACAAATCCTGTATTTTCCACGACAACTGCACAGCCCTTCACATCCACCGCTCCCCAGCCTGACACCACCAGCTCCTATCAGTCCGCCACCAGCTCTCCAACCACCACAGCTAGTACGGACCTCACAGAGGTCAGCAAGCAATACCCTAATGACACAAAGGACACAGTGGGGAAAGACCACACTATAGGTGATGAGGGAGTCAGTGGAGAGGATATTTCAGAGGGACCTGGGTGGCACGCAGCCGCTCATATTTTACTGGTTGCAGTGGCAGCTTGTATCACAATTCTGCTCAGTTGCTGTTGCTCTATCCTGCTGGTGGTGAGCTGGAGGGGCCAGAGAAAGAGGATGGGACGCTATCGAACGTCATGGAGAGGAAAAAGAGGCTCCATGCGTCTGATAAAGTACGTGCTCGTCAGAGAGACGTCCTGAAAGGAACAAATATGACTAACTAAATTTTTCTTCTCGTTTTACATTTTTTTTTATTCTTGTGAAACCATAGTTTTTGCAGAAAAATATTCAGCTTGTAAGAAGATAAAAACTTGCATTGCTTTCTTTTAAGCACATAGGAATGAAAATAGTTGCTGTAAACTGATGCAGTGATAATATATTTGAACAGAGCATGCATTTAATGGCTTGAACGATTTGCCAAAATCATATTTATCATGTTTGTGTTTCACTTCGATGACTTCCAATATCATGCACATTTAGCTGATCTTAGTCTGATGCACTTTTTCAACCGATGTCTCTAGCAAAACCCCCGCCAACTACAATACAAAGGTTTTTCAGACTGCAATGTGCTGTCATTTGAGAATCTTTCTTTGCCTTGTATCCTTCGGCATTTAACCTTCCTGCATCTCAGTGCATTGGGTTTCTCCTGACCTAAAAGTTCACAGACCAAAAACTTTTTAAGAAGGGTGAAGTACTTTTCAACAGTCTGCATATGAAAGCATCCTTTCATCCTACGCGGCCTGATTTGCATCACTCGCCCTGACAGTGACGACAGTGGGATGGGCTCAGAAATGACTGAATGGGGCTTCTATTACATAAATGCTTTACCCATCAAGGACTTGATCATGAACTTCAAGAGATAGAACACTCCCCAATAACAAACATCACTTTTATTTTTGTATGAAAGAACAATGTCCTGTATCTGACACAACAGCAGATTTATTTTTAAGAATAAATACAGTAGTTGAGACTCATGAAGGTGAAGAATCCTGACGTACATTGGAATAATAATTATGTAGACTGACCTTGTTTGTGTCACTGTTATGTAGACGGGAGTATATTATACAATTCAAAAAGATTTAGTCGATCCTGTCACAGGCCCCTGTTGCATTAGTACATAACTCTGTATCACAGATTGAATACTTTCTTGACAGCCTCCTTGTACTGAAGCGTGGAACTTTCGCTTGCTGCTTCATTCTTCAGTCTTGTGACAGAGTCCTTATACTCCTGCACTTCTCCGCTTTTCAGCAGCTGCTCTTGCTCTTCCTCCACTTCTCCACCCTCGGCCACCTTCAGGCGCAACAACAAATCAATGATGTTCTTTTGAGATGGGCTGTCCTCCCAGCTGTACTCCTCCATGTCTGCTACGGTCTTCTCAGCCTCCCAGGCTTCGATTTTCTAAAAGGAAAGACAACAGCACGTCACCTTCACATTCAGCTGAGAAAAGTATCTGTACCAACTAAACATTAAGGTGTATGTTTACAGTAAGCGTGTGAGGTTCAGGGTCGATCTCTACTTAAGAGCAGAGTATGGCAACATATGTTCAAGTACGAGGGTAGCCCTTTCTTTGATGCTCCATATGTATTGCCGTTTGCTGCTCGTCTAGAAATCGCCTCATTCCTGGTAGAACAACAGGCTCCATTGTGCAGCAGTGTAAGGCAGGTCAAAGACTGAGCCACAGCTTTACTGCTCTTCAAGGGGTTTGAGCTTAATGACCATCATTATCGCTATAAATATCTGGTCCACCTTACATCCCTTCTGGAAAGAGTCCAGGCAATAGTGAGTGAGGAGCAATGGATACCTGGGAATAGAGCAATGTCTTCCTTTGAAAGAGCAAAAATCTAATAAAACCATATGCAATGGGCCTTTCAGAGATGAAGGATCTGTCGACACAGTGCACATTTAAGTAAGTGAATAAGTAATAACATAGCAGGAGAAAACCAGCTAGTTAGCACTTAGTTTTCCCTGATTAATACCGTTTACGTTTTCAGTGAGGGAACAAGTACTGATGGACACGAAGGCACAAAGCAAAATTGAGTGCCTCTAGTGGTAAATGCCCCTCGATGTTAGAGGCAGCTTTGAGCAGTCAGCCTCAACGCTGGCCTGGATTAGCACACACTGGAATTAGCAGTGAAGGTCTGTCTCCCTGAGTGGAGAGATAATATCACCTCAGTGACCGCAAACAATTGGACTCTTTGTGGGCTACCGTTACAACCTGAACGCTACGCCACTCTCACAACTTTCAAAAGCCTACTGGACAAGCACTGTGCCTTCCATTGTGTGTCCAAAAGGGCAGTGGACAGTGTTCTGCTCGCTGGCTCGGACACCTTTCCCAGCTGAAAGATTTTCCGTTAATGTGACTAAGCCATTACGGGAAAAGGAAAACACAGAGGTTGCGCAATAGGGGAAGTGATTTTCGTTGATGTGGCTGGCTGCAAATTCATGTGATGAGTGCATGAGCTTATGACCTGGACCAGACTTCTACACTTATTCTTCTTAATACAAATGCCTATCAAGGTCAACACCTGATAGGGAGGGTGTTTTCTTCCACATCTGTGAGGAAATGTCAACCCGGACAATGCTGCTGTTTGCTGTCCCTTTTCCCATTCAACTCTTGATAGCTCACTAATTGGCTTTTCAGATCTCAGAGCAAGATGGACGAGGATTCCCCTGGTAAAAGAGGTAATGTGCCAGCAGTACACAGTGTCACCATCACTATAATAGACTAATGCTAAAACACAACCATGTACCACCTGTATCGAAAACTCCTCATACATGCATCAGCCTTTATGATTCACCTGATCTCACAAACTCTTTACACTAATGCACTGAAGGAACAGAACAGTGGGTCATCAGCACAAGTAATGCCAGAGACCAAGTGGCCTTTTAATGAATGGGTTCTTGTTCAAAGACGATGAAAATCGGCAAACAAAAAGAGAGACTGAAGAAAAGCCCACAGTCATGACGCAAGTCACAGGCTGAATAAGGCTCTTTAAAAAGGCCTGGATGAAAAAGCCTGACTATTAGACTTAACTGCTGCTTTCTCAATTAATCATTCTGGAGATTGCTTAGGAGGGGTTTATTTTTCCCTCTCTATTCAGTCTGATATAGCAGACAAACCTAAAGGGAGAGCAAATGTTCCTACTCACCCAAGACTCATGATACAGGACAGTCAGCAGGTACATGGCATAGTCGTAATTCTGTTTTCTCAGTGGGCAGCTAGAAGAGGGAAGGAGTTAAAGACAAAAGGGAAGAGATTTAAGCATTTTTTTCCTTCACTTTAGTATTAGTATTTTGAACAACAACTCAATCAAGTCCTTAGTAGTAGAATCCACTTCTGAAATATTTCACGGGAGCTTCTGGATGTTTTCAGCCATAGTTCTGCTGTATGACAGTGTCTCACTTTATCCGAGCTGTGTGCCTCTGCCAACTCAGTCAAAGTAAAATGCACTAGGTAAAAAAACGCCACATTGTGCAGCGCAAAGACTTTGCCATAGACACAAACACACAGTCACGTGGAGCTGTGTGACATTCTTTTATATTTAAATGTAACGCACTACAGCTTTAATCCCAAACAAAGAGAAAAGAAACAAAGGTTAGCTATGAACTATTTTGCATTTGTAGATGGCAGGCCAAAGACCGCTGAATGGAAACAATTTACTGTTGGATATCAAGCCCTGTTCACCTGTTGGTTGTGATGGTGAGGATGTCGGTACGTTTGCAGTATCTCTCCCCAACAAGTTTGACAATTTTCTTGTGTGCGTGGTCGTCCAGATTCAGACTGGATAGTTTAACCTGTGTAGGAAATGACACCAAAGATCACATGAGAAACAGAAATAAATCTATTACACATGTAAATGACATTAACCTTTGTGATGGAAACATTATCATTTAATCATTATTTTTCTTCTGTCTGTGTAGAAATGTAGTCTTTGCATCAAGCAGAGCATATCATTATCTTGAATAAATAATTTGCCACTGGCTTTAAACCAAGTTACTGTCATTTCCATCTCCCAAAGAGAACAATGCTTCAACACGCACCTGAACACACCTCATTTAAAAAAAAAACCCCATGGGCGCCAAGATGGGCTTAAGTACATTTGATGGACAGAAGGATATAAATCCCCCCCCCCCCTTATAGTAAGATGTAGAGCTATGACTACGGTGATTAAAATACTTTTCACAGACGAAATCACAGCGTTCACCCTGAGGCCGTGAACAACCACTAAGCCCCTTGCAGAGTTCGTAGATGAAAACAGATTATTCTTTGATCAGATTGTTTTTTAAGGCTTTGACTTACATACTTGTGTGTGTGTGTGTGTGTGTATATATACACACAATGCATTTGTGGTTAATACAAGGTATATCTGTGGATGTTTTCTATAATCTATGCTTGGTGTGAAGACAGTATAAAGGTGAAATCACTTAGCAGTGGCTGGACAAACATGCATGGATTAAACCTGCCAGTCTCCTCACTAACTACTTTTACATAATCTCTTTGATTTGTTCAAACATTCAATCAATACTTACTGAAGAAGTCAAAACATGGCCTCAGTCGATTTATTGAACTGTCAAATGGTGTGAGATTTACTTCCCAATCTTTCTATCCTAATCCAGTGGGATTAATGTCAGTAATTCCTACCTTGCTGATATAATCTAGGGCCAAGTGTAAGTGGAGCAGATGGCTGATGATTAATGGTAAAAATGACACAAATATACCTTTAAAAATGTGTCAAAGAATGAGGTTCCAGACTCTTAAGTTTCTATGTCAAGGATGAAAGCAGCATTTTTGAGCATTTTTATTCACAAATAGGAGATATATATATATATACATATATGTATATATATATATATATATATATATATATATATATACATATATGTATATATATATATATATATATATACATATATGTATATATATATATATATATATATATATATACATATATGTATATATATATATATATATGTATGTATATATATATATATATATGTATGTATATATATATATATATATATATATATATATATATATATATATACACACCCCTTGTATATATATATATAAACCCCTTGTATATCACTGTAGCTGGTATACTGTTATTTCTAAATTGAACAAAAAAGACATCGTGTTTAAAAAACTCGACTCATCTTTGGATGCGTTTGTGCTTATTTTCTTTCTGTGGTAATTACATGTTTTTATGTGTGGCTCTGTGGAGAATGTTGCATATCTATGGATTGGTGGGTTTTGGGGTGGGGATTAAGAGGAACATTAAAATGCCTCAACAAATATATCAACTTTTTTACACATTTCTGTGAAAATACATTGCTGTTAAAAAGTTTCTTCAAAAACCTAAAATTAACACATGATCAACATTAGAGGTTAAGAACATTCTTGTATGTATGAAAAGTAATTCTCTAGGACTAATCTCTGTGGACTTGGTGGCATCATTTCTTAGGTTCAAGGTCGGTGGACAATGAACGTCTCTCAAGATGAGTCACAGTGACATGTCAGCTGGTGATAATACATCCCTCTTAAATCTCTAATCTCATTTTACATGTCAGGTTTTCCACACTCGACATATCATCTATTGACAAAACATAATTCAATTTCACCAAGAGAGAGAATTTAAGTCAAAAGACAAACTGTACAGAAAAAGAATGATATGGCAAAAAACAACAACTCACTTTGAGGTGAACAATACGAGCTGAAGGGTTTCTGACAGATGGGCCTGCAGAAACATAGTCTGTGCTTGTGACTTTAATGGGAAAGTGCTCGTCACATTTGTCATCAGTGTCCAAGGCTGATGGCCATTCTGTGCAGAAAGCTGATGGCACAGAAAGACGGTTTCACAAATATGTATGTTTTAAGAATTTTTTTCTTAATAATTGCTGCAAAATTTAAATGAAGAACTTACGTTTCAGAGCTTGACAGTGCTTCTTGATGGCTGCTGGTGTCAGATGCAGAAAGTTCGGGATCTAAAAGTGATAGGAGAGGTTATGTGAATGCTCAAGTGAACGAATGTGAAAGAAAACATGAACATATTAAGTTTTAATATCTCAGAATTCAAAGTGCAAGCAAAACTCAAAAAAGGACAGCTTCAAGAATTAACATGGATCTGTTACCAGAGTGGCAAACAAATCCTCATATGATCCTTTACGTAATGCATTCCAAATGGATATCATCAAAACTAATCTCTTCGGGTTAGAAAAAAAAAGAAGCACAACATCTAGTCATGGTTCTAAAATCATTAATATGAGAAAAATATGTACATATGTGCAGCAGTGTAGTCCATCCTGGCAGAGTGAGATTATAAAACCAATAGTGTTAGATTGTGCAGTGCAGTGGGTAAAAGTAGTAGATCTGCAAGTGGCTCAAATCCAGATAGAGCAGTTGGTGTCTGGACACAGCAGCCACTTAAACAAGGCCACCACGATGCGTTATTATCATGATAATGCAAAATATTGAGTATTTGCGTGATATTGCAATATACTCGCTCTATTGAGAGGGAGCACTTCGCACAATCTAGTGTTTCTACACAATCTAGTGGACTGAAACGTTAATACATTTTTTATGCTAATGCAAAAATAAGTTTCATGTTTATTTGTAACATAAATTAAAAATACATGCTAAAATAAAATTGATACTTGGTGTCTAAAAGATGATTGCCACGCAAAATATCACACTATTTTGCTTATTTCATAGTAACTACTACTATGTAATTTGCAAACGAGCTCATTGAGTTTGACTTTGCAAATAGTAATGCAGCTTTCATCAGTCCAATTGGTATTTCTATTTGCCGTGTATTTACTTTTGCTCTCTGAAGAATTAAGCTTCTTCACCATCTAAAGCTGCCATCAACAGTTTGTTCACCATTAATCCCCATCCTTACAGAGTGGAAGTTATGAGCTCTGACCTTAATTAGCTCCAGGTTGCCTTTCTTCTCTGGGGGAACACCTCGCTTCACAGGGTAGCCCATCCTCACAGGTAGGGGGACAGCATTTGGTCTAAAGGGCTTGGCTGATGGATAAACTGCAGTCCAGTCCTGCTCCACTGACATCTCTGCTGTCCTGGGCTCCTTGGCCTGATATCCAAAAGCAAAAACACAGGAAGCTTTATCAATGGCAAAAAAAGACTCACCATTGTTTGCAGCACCATCCCATCTATATAGTCTATAGATTATACATGTACTCTTTCATTTAAAAACATTCATCTTGTTAGAGATAGACAACGCTGGAAAACTGAAAAAAAATGAAGCACACTTACAAGTCTCTTGGGTTTTCTGGAAAAGGGTCCTTTACCTTGTCCATCAAGACGGCCTGCAAGTGTAGAATGTAGAATTTGGTCATTCAAGTTTGGCCAAGTACAACATAATGTAATAAAAGCAAATGTTCCACAGCATTTATAATTTTATTCTATCTATTTTATCACATTTAGCAAAACAAACAAAACATTAAAAACTAATAACGACAATATGTGTTTTAAGCATTTGGAGGGCATTCATGTGGCCTCTAAAGATACATATATATATATGTATGTATGTATGTGTATGTATGTATATATATATATATATATATATATATATATATATATATATATATATATACACATGTATGATGCAGTGCCCTATAAGATGCTCTTGCAACTTTGATTCCTATGGGTGTCATAATGAAGTTCCCCTATTGTCCATACAGGACAATGTGTCAAAGGAAATTATATATACAAAGTATAGATATTAATTAAACAATAATGTGTGGAGGTCCATATCAAGGTCCAACTGAAATTCAGTCCCCAGGGCCGGGCTGCCTTTGGCCCCAGGTTGCACTGTAGTGGTGCCTGCCCCACAGGTGCACAGTCGGTGCCCTTTCAATTTTAGCCCTTGCCCTTCCAAATGTCTGTGCACGCCACTGCTGTATACATTAATGCTAAAGACAGACAGGAGATGGGAGCCAGGTGATGATATAATGCACCGGTTAACGGCAGCTACACCTCAACTGGTGAAGTAATATCACGTAACTAGTTGTTAAACTAGTCACTCAGTCGCGTTGGTTAAGGGCAGTAGCACCATGTGTGCTCGCCTGTCAGAGTACAGGAGGCGGCTCCTCAGCTGGCCTTGGAAACAGCATTTCCTCCAGTTAGCTTAGCACATAGCTTTGTGGTATCAGCGTGTGCTTCAGTGCGGCGACAATAAAACTCACCCTCATTTCGAGCAGAGCGGTTTGTGGACAAAGCTGTCGCGTAGGTGACGCTGCTCACTGTCGTCTTAACTCCAAGACCAACAACATTGATCCGACCCAGGCTCAGAATCACTTTGCCTGTGTGTGTCGCCATGTTTGGTCAATGACTACAGGAGCCAGCGAGGGGACAAAAGGCTAAGGGATTGCGAATGGTTTAACCTGGTGTAGAGGGAATGTTTAGCGGCTCCTACAGGTGAAATCAGACAACGAACGAGCTCCAAAGATTCATTAATAACTACTTCAGCTTTAATCCATATTACTTGGGTCTTTGTAAGGAAAATAATCAGTTGTAAGTACAATAAAAACACAATTGCTTTGTCACACCATGTGTTTGTTAACAGAGAAGTTACAGGCTGCAACCAAAAAATATTTTTTCTTTCTTTAGTAATAGATTAAGTTTAAGTCGCTACATGTCAGACGGACATGTTTACCCCCCACCTGAGTGAACAATATCTTTTGTAAAAAAACAAAAACAAATGTATTTTTATTTTTATTGTCAAATAGTTTTCTGTCAATTGAACGAATATACCATATCATACTTTCTTCCCCAAAACTGTTTTGGTGAAGAATTAAGATTTAGAATTAAAAATTATACTGTGGTATTATGTTTGTATACACGTGACCAGCGGCTGTCCGTCCACCAGCTGCTGGATTTTTGAAACACTTGGTGAGTTCAAACACCCTCGTAAAATCGTTATTCGTGTTGCTGCACACAAACATCGCTCATATGGCGAAAACCATTTTTTGCTGTAACCCTTGAACGCAACATTGGTCCAGCAGGCTGCTGGAGCTGCGATGCACTTCAAAGACACTGATCGTGCAGACAGCAGCAGATGGACGAGTCCGACTTTCACTACATTCACGACACATTACAGGTGTTTACTGAGTACTGGTCGACTGTTTAAGTCGATTTTTGACTGTATTTTTTTTCTTTTTAACGAAAACACGACCAACCTGTTGCGTGTATTTATATATATTTATTTATGTTTTGCCTGGCATATTATTTGTCACCGACTTCAACTTGAAATGTACTTCTGAAGTTTAAGGTAAGAGTGGATTTGACACATCATCATTTGTGTGATTATTCAAGGTGTCAGCTGCGAATAGAACCAACTGTAATTAATGCAAATATTGACTTAATATTTGATGCAGCTTCATTAAACAAACATTAACGTCGCACGTACAGCTAAATGTGTGTAATAGAAGAAAAATAACATATAGCAGCATGTGTGGGGTGAGATAAACAAAACCCTCGTGCTGTCACTCATTCACTTCCCTTGACTCGATTCAGTTTAACGGAAAGTCCCACAATACATTGTAACCTTAGAGTCCCACAGTAGCCTAATACACGTCTGATAAGTTCATTGTTTATCCCTCCTTGACTTTGGGGTTGGTTTTATGGGCACAGAAACTCTATCTACAAAGAGATAGCAGCGCGTGTGGCTCCTGTCATCGCTTCATTCATAGTTGAGGACAGATAAGGACGGGGATGGCTGTCTCCAATTAGTCCACCTCTCTTGTCTGATGAGACTTTTTCCGATCCATTTAAGCACGGAAAAACTCACATTGACTGGCAGAGAAGACACTGAGCAACGTATTTACATAGCCTACAGTAAATAATTGAACATAGCCTGCTGTAGAGGCAGTAAAGTGTTCTAATAAGTAGGTATTTGTTTATATTCATATTAGACACACTATTTAGGATCTACCCCTATTTTGAGTAATGTGCATAGTAAACCACCTGCTTCTCTTTCCTATCTAATGTTCAGCTTATTTATTTAGTTATTTTGTTGGTATAGGTTAAATTATTGAATTCATAGTCACTTATTATAGATTTTATGTGTGGATTTATGGCACTTACTGTAACCTTTCCGCTCCTTGTTTAATTGCTTAGAAGAATCTATGTCCTAACAATAGATACTCATTGAAAGAATATATGCTTTCCACACTCAGAGTCTATCATATGATTTTGTGATTAAACACTAAGTAATGACTTGTGGGAAAAAACTTGGTATATTGAAGGGTTACTAGACCATATTCCTACATTCTTTATCGTGAAGTACCTCTTAATTTTATTATTGCCAAGCATAAATATCGAATATTTTTCACCCATTTTCAAATGCAGTGTTTCAAAGTTTAGGTTCATAATGTATGTATATAAAAATGTGTATATGACACTTAAAACTGTGCATTCTTAAATAACATCCACACTGAGTGACAAACAAAACAATTACTCATTCCATACCCACATTGTCAGTCAGTTTTGTTTGGCAGCACATTGATTAAGCTTCTCTGATGTGACATGTTTTGTGAAACACTTGTGGACTGTAATTTAGCTGTAATGTAGAGACTTAAAATGTGATTATTTCTCTGTACATGTAGGCAGAGTGCCTGCTGTGTGTTTACTTTTACCTCGCCAGATGACATACAAGGCTGATTTTGAAATCCATCAAGGACAACAGGATCCTGTTTTTACAATACATAAAAAATTCTCAGCAAGGAATTTAGTGGAAATCACATTGTTTGCTGACTTGTGGCTGCTACAGTCTGCATTTTTAATGTTCCCAGGTCATAATCATAGTGTAGAAGCATATAACCATTCGCATAGGTTCATAGAATGCAACTACTCTCACATTTCAGTCTCCTCTTTTTGTATATGTATCCAACCTTTTTAGTTAAAAAAACAAACCAAAAAAAATACATTCTCAAACAAGAAGTAGGACTGTTATACAATGATTAGTGCTAATTGTTGTTCAGCATACTAAGCTGTACACCGTTCATATAACAATGTTGTTCATAATCCGATGCTGAATGAACATAGTCACTGTCATTGGTGAAGGAGGCGTATGCTTTCCCCATGACTCATGTCCTCTCTTTCATTGCAGGTATGGACTCTCTTGAAACTCAGCAGCCCAAGCTCTTTTCTGTAGTGGGTAGCTAGCCGTGCCTGGCTAGGTGTCTTATCCTGTGGGGCTCTTCTTCCTGGTCCTTGGATACAAACCTCCAGAACTTCCCAGGACTTTTAAGACTCCCTTGGCCCCCACTGAACAGAACAGGATCACACTGTGGGGCGAGATGGAGGAAAGACGGGCACGGTCCTTCCACATGTCGTGCCATGTGCAGAGGGACTATGGCAGCAGGATGGGGAGTTCTTTCCTAAGCTGCAGTCCAAATGGATATGCCAGCACCAGCCTCAGCATGGACGAGGAGATGGATGTTGACCTTGCAGCCTCCACCGGCGCTAAAGCCAGGGATGCTGCTGGACGGGCTCCTCCACCTGACAGAAGCCACTACTCTCCTGTTTCACTGGAACTGGACCCCACAGCAGTGAATAATGGATCAGACACAAAGGACCCAGCGCTGCAGATAGTACCTGACCAGTCTTCTACCACCTCTGTCCCACCACCTCTCCCTCGTTCGAGCTGGCTGCATCACCATCAAAAGGATTTCCAGAGCCCTTACATCAATACTAGCATGCAGGGGGATGTTTACAACTTTCTTGAGAGACCTGCAGGACTGAAATGCTTCCTCTACCACTTCCTTGTGTGAGTACCTGTCTGGTTCATTGTATACTGATTTGACGTCCGGTCATTTGACATGAGGTGAAGTACAGGATGAGTTGACAACTAGACATCCCGACAGAGCACCACACAAGTTGACAAACTTGTGTGAATGACGCAATGCAGTCATCAGTTCAGCATTTAATTAAAAAAAGAACGAGAAATCACATTGAGATGTTTCTCCTACGTGCAAACTGCAGGCAAATAAGTAATCAGATCGTAATGACGTAACAACGTACATTTGTGGTAAAAGCTGTTAAAAATCTACCAAGAGACAAGATAAGTATCTGATTCAGGCAACATGGGTCTGTAAACTGTCTTTCCGTTTGCTCTAGTCCCTCTTTCCGTTAATTATATCTAGTGCAGCTCCTTCCAGTATTAGGTTCTTGTTCCCAGTAACTAAAGGAGAGGTGTCTGTGGCCTACCGGTGGTCTGTGGCTGTTTAAAGCCAAATCAGCAGGTCATGCTGATTTGGTCAACCACCCCTTTGGCCTCAATAATGAGCTTGGTCTTTTCTGGTCATCCTCACTGTCAACAAATTTAGCAACCTCATGCATGAAACATGGGAGCGTCCTTCTCCATGCTGCTAACATGACCTGCCAAAGAGCACAGTGACCCACTGCTAAGACAACTTACATTAATCATATTACTAAGTGCCCCTTAAGAGCACCACCTCTCCGTTGTTTGTTTTCATATGCTCTGTCTACTAAAAAGCTGTTGTTTTTTTTGCATGGTGTAATGATTGGAAATGGGACTGAGAAGCATGCCAGACTAGACTGTATAAACAATGCCATTTATACTCCTTTCATTCTGTAAAATAAACTGAATACATCAAAAATTAACGTTAAAAATACAAAAACATCAAACATTTTCCAAGAAATTTCCTAAATATAAACTTTCAAACTAGACCTGTGCTAGTTTATGGATCAAGTAAAATGTTTTTTGGCACACTGCATGTCAAAGATATAGATTTGTTATTATTATTGTAAATATTTTGTTCAGTAAGTTAAAAATGTCTAGACTAAATAACAGTATAATGGAGAGTGACATTTTGGGGAAAAACAAAAACAGGACAAATCAACAAAAAAGAATAACCCCTAACATGTGACTGAAGGATCTTTTATGATCATTGAAGTATCCCGCAGTTTAGTTGTGGACGTCATAGTAAGCCGTAAGCACATGGATTTAGACGAGATTAGGTGAAAGTATGAATGATAATGGTTCAGTTGAAAGTCCTTCATTGAACTATGTTTACATTCAGCTGAATCATCATACACTAAGTTTTTTTTTCTTTTATTAAGTAAAGTTAGGCTCCAAATTGTTTTGTTTTATACATATTACTACATCATTTGGAAACAGTAAAGAGATTATTTAGTTTATATTATAGTCCTTATAGTATATTACACATACATGCTAAAGTGCATCTTTAAGTTGACCTAGGCCGTGGACAGTATAACAATAAATAATCAGAGCTTTTTTTTGAGTCTGCCGTGCAGCTTCTGACTTCAATCTTAGTACCTCTGACCTCTGAAAAGTCCTGTTCTCCAAGTAATCTGTTGCACAAACACTCATCCCCCTCTACTGTGCTATAGCTCAGTCACATTTAGCTGATTAAATCATTGAAACACATCAGCCTGTTGAGTATATTTAAGTGGCAGATACACTTACAGTTTTCAGCTGTCTGAAATTGAGCTTAAAGACGATGCGTTTATTTCATTGACACATTTGTCCATCACAAATGGATGAAAACACTGTGGAGATTGAGCCTTTTGTGCTTTGCATTGGTGACAGTCTGTCCAAGCAGTAATTGAGGCTCTAATTAATTGAGGTTTTCCAATCACAGAGGAGGGAGAATCTGAGCCTGTCCATTTAATATTAAACCCATCCCACTGATCCCTGCTGACAATTCCTTGAGTAACTCTTACTTGTTGATGGCTATTGCCAGTGGCCATCTATTTAGAGATTGGCAGGGGAGAAGTGACACATACAAGGATGTGTGACAGCCCTAATAGCCATGTACTGTATTAGGTTAGGATCACACACACACACACACACACACACACACGTTTGTGCAGCTGCTCTTCTTAGGACACGACAGCCTAAACAAAGCGTTATCCCTAACCTTAACCATAACCAGTTAATCCCTAACCCTAACCTTAACTGAACCACAATTCAAGTCTTAGCCCTAAACCTAACTAGTCTTTCAGCCTCATTAGGTTCAGGTTTCGGTCGTCAGGTTGAGGACTACTGGTACTTACACGATTAGTGTTAATGCCAGTAAATGTTCTGAAGAGGTAACAAATACAAATACACACATGCACACTTTCATGTGTCGCCGCCTAATTGCCAAACCTGAGCCTTGTCTAGAACATTTGTTCCCTCTCTATTGGATGTGATCTTTCTGGTTAAAAACCCCCACTGAATTTCAAATTTAACAATTTATCTTGAGTACATTTAACAACGGGCCACACGGTGGTGTAGTGGTTAGCACTCTCGCCTTGCAGCGAGAAGACCCGGGTTCGAGCCCCGGTTGGAACAAGGGCCTTTCTGCATGGAGTTTGCATGTTCTCCCCGTGTGTGCGTGGGTTCTCTCCGGGTTCTCCAGCTTCCTCCCACAGTCCAAAAACATGCAATGTGGGGATTAGGTAAATTGAACACTCTAAATTGACCATAGGAGTGAGTGTGAGAGTGAATGGTTGTTCGTCTCTATCTGTGTGTGGCCCTGCGATGGACTGGCGAACTGTCCAGGGTGTACCCCGCCTATCGCCCGATGTAGCTGAGATTGGCACAGCACCCCCCGCGACCCTCTGGTGGAGGATAAAGCGGTAGATGATGACTGACTGACTGACATTTAACAACAAATTTAACAATTTTGCAAATGCAAAAAATGTAGAACATAATATCATTTGTCGATTCAACATACAAACACATACCATACTAATGACTAGTATTTAGAAATCTCTTGGTCTTGGGACAGCATATGTGTCCGAAAAGCATCTTACGCAACATATTCACCAGCACACAGACAACCTGGAGCCATGATCCCCTCCACGTTTGGGCCACTCCCACTGACTCCTTTACATAACGAAAGGGAATAAACATTTATGTCATCATGATTCCTAAATGCCCTTCTCAGATTGCAAGCAGATTACAACTTTACCTCTTGGTTCTATTATCCGCCAAGTCTAGCAGATTCTTTCATACAGCACTTATGATACTTGTCCTAAAATTGCACAGTTCAGTACACTGGCTGTAAAAAAAACAATCATTATTCTTAAATGATCTATGTTTCTAATCAAAGGGCTACTATCAAATAAAGGTAATTTTCCATATCATGTCATTACACCACAAGTTTGCCATGTAGAAAGCCTTTCATCAGTTTCTCTTCGTGAAACTGATGTGGGTCAGATGTTGTGTCTGGTTCTGTTGTGTATTTTTGTTTCTGGGCAGATGATTGAAATGGTCAGTGTGACTCCTCAGTTGCAGGCTTTTCTCTCTTCATTTGGAATGGAATTGGCTTAAAGGAAACCTCTTGTTGGATATCTGCTTACAAGAGATAACTGGCTGATCAAGTGTTCTGTACGGGTCACCCCCATTTCTCACTAATAATTCATGTGCACTATAGGATTGATTGCAATTTTCCTATTCAATTGAAGACTCCCATCGTAAATGATATTCATGATATTCAGGCCACCTATAGATTTATTTTGATATTATGGCTGTAGAACTGTCAAAAAATGTTCTTCTTCAGCCCCTTTTTCCAAGATAACTGCTACTTTCGATATCTGGCAGTTATTCAACCGTTTAGGAATTACGGTACTGAGAAACTGATTGGACAGTCGTTCCGAAGTCTATTTATCTGCTTTCCCTTAGTTTTTTAATTTTGTAGATATCACAAACGGTCTAGGAGTTTTGGTAGGTAGAAGTACTCATGCCAAATCCTGTCGGCGATGACAGAATGGTAACAGAAGGGTTAATGTGTCAGTAAAGACACATTAACAGTAAAGAGATAATCTGACATACATTTGTTGAAGTTACTGCTTATGAATGACGCCGCTAATGTTTTCTGAACCCCCCCCCCCCCCCCCAGCTATTTCTCTCTGCATTTGTCTTAACATCTATTTTCCGAGTAATTGGTGGACAAGATCATTGTTAAGCCTCAGTGGACTATCCATATTTGTGGCTGATGTGGTGTAATCCATCCTAAGCTCCACCGTGGACGGGATGTATAGGAAATGGAGTGAGGTCAATGCAGAGCAAGTAAATTACGTCTATGGCAGTTTGTCTGCTTTGGTTTAAAGCTTATATTTCTTTCATAACAGAGTACATGAAGCAGCTTCCGAAAGGTTGAAAGGTGTTTAGCACCAAGATAAATCTCATTGTTTTACAATATTGGTGCTTTAGCTTCCACTATGTTTGCATATTTGCAAACATAGTGGAAGCTAAGCACCAAACACTAATGGAAAAAATCTATAGTTAGAGCACAAATATACAGCATTACTACTTACATAATACATACTTTGATTTGACATGCAGGTGTATGCTGGTCCAGACATTTGGTTGTGGTAAATATCAGCTGCTTTGTGCTGATTAGTGTATGGTATTAGATTTGTGTCAAAAAAAAAAGCAAACAATTATTTATTTTCAAACAACGCTTTTTAAGAAGCAAATAAAATATCGATTTAATCATTCAAAAGTATTGTATTTTATTGTTTGAAAATACACTTTTTTTTGCACTCCATACATTATTTTTGAATGATTAAATCGATATTTTATTTATTTCTTACAAAGTGTTTGAAAATATTGACACAAATCTAATTCCATAATTAGTGTAGCTAATGGGATTTTGTTACCTGGTTGTTTTGAATTTATGCTTCATATTGTTGGATGTGTGTTCCATTGTTTGATGGAGGTGGAAGGCGAAAAGCTTTTCAGGTTTCAAAGAGTTGTTTGCTGTGTGGGTGCAGACAAACATGTCAACTCAACACAACACCAGTCATTTACCGGGTGTGTAGTTGCGCTGTTGACCTTCCTTCATTCATGCACTCAATTCATAAAAGAAAAAGGCAAAAGTATACTTTCTGTGTTTACTCATTTTCATTTGAATAACATTTAAAAGGATTACTGTGTGATATGTTTTCTTCAGTTCAGAATAGGATGTGTTTTGGTCAGGACATCATTTAATCTAAAATGGTAAAGTTACACACATTTTGGCTTTAAGAAACAAATTAATAAAAAAATTACTAGGATGTTTATTGAATGAGCTGACTGCAAATCAACTCTTAGGTCATTGGAAAAACATAGGAAGTGTTTGTTTGTTTTATCTATTTATTTTATTGTATATTTCATCTGTCTAATGTGTTGTTTTTAAATTAGCTTGTGAAAGACAACAAAAGACAACTTTACACATCACGACATGGATAATAAAGATTAAAGAAGCGAACATATGTATTTTGATAAGTGATTCGTTTGAAGAGTGAGTTATTTTTATAAACTAAATACAACACATGAGTTCAGCTTCTTTTCTCCTCTAACACATTAAACTAAATATTTTCAATTATGGACAAAACAATTGTGAATCTCCTCAGGGGTGGGAACACTGATATGTAACATTACTTCTGATATTTCTTGTTTTTTTATTTGCTCCTATTGAACAGGACAGTGAAGCATGAAAGGGAGAAGACACACAGCAAAGGACCATGGGGGGAATCAAACCTGGGTCACTGCAAATGGGCCCTTTTCCCCATGGGTCTATCTGACATCCCATACATATACACACAATTTGTTTTTTTTTTTTAAAGGAAAATTATCAACAGATGAATCAATTATGAAAATAATCATTAGTTGCAGCCCTAAACAGCATTAATATATGTATATAATATACATCATCCCATCTAAAGCTGTCATATTTCTAGTGAGTAAGTGGTCGTCTTAGGGATCTATACTGAAAATAGTAACAGCCTGGAAGGGTATAGGGGCCGCCTACATCTGTTTAGTCAGACCAGAGGTTTGGTTTAGCTCTGTTTCATACTTATTTTTGTGAAGCGGCACAAATCTGCAGTCATTAATACTCACTAAAGCCCCAGCTGTTTTGTTTTAATCAGATCCCAGGGGTTTTGACATGGTCAAATAAGGTTTGCTAATGGTTGGTGACCTAGTCCTCTCCACAGCAGACACGTCCCCTCTCTGTCAGTGCTGAATGTTCTAGAATATGACTTTTTGAAAATGAGAAATGACTCCTACACCTATACTGTAGCTATTATCTGTGCACAGCCTGACTAAACTGAGGCATTGACAGTGGTGTTAGTGCTGTGATTAATTTCATCTCAGGGACATTTGATGTGTTTCGAGTTATTAGTTGCAAACTGAAACCATGCCAGTGACAAGTATAATCTTTTTTTCCCCTTTGTTTATTTTTGGCAGTTTACTCGAATAACTAATAATGTACAGTCAAATATATATCATTGATTTATTTTAACGGTTTCCTCATACGTCCAGTGTGTAACACTTAGGAGGAGTTACAGCCAGAAAGCACATGGAATAAATAAATAAATACATTTTATATGTACTTATAGGCAAGGGTTGTGCTTTATTGATCTCTTGCAGAATGCAGTTTTTTGCCAAAAAGGCATGGCTGTGTAGGGGAATGATCCTGAGAAATATCATTGGCATTGCCACTGACACATGTCACACGACACTTACATGCAGTAGTGTTAGGGTTTCCATGGTGATCAGATCACAGTGGGGCATTTTGACTCCTAAGATATGTCGTCAGTGGGTTAAATGATTAGAAAATAAGTGTCTCAATGGACCAGATTCTGAAAAATCTACTCTATGTGGTTTACATGCTCCTCTGGAGAAGTACATTTTGCACATACTACACCATGATGTGCATGTTTTTACTTACCTTTTTTGCTCCAATGAACTGAGATTATACAGAATACAGAATTGACTGCAGCCTTGTATTGAATATCTTACTACTTAGGACATGTTTCCTACTGTTGGTACACTAGAGATATTGTAGCTGTTATCTGTCCTAAACTAAAGAAATACCTCAGGCCCATACACTGACCTACATGGTCATTACATCATATTTATACATATCATGGGCCATTGGTAGCCATCATTTTGCAATGACAAGATTGAGAAGATATTACACTTCCCCCCGCCCCCCCGTGACCTGGCTCATACTGAGTTTCATCCTGTTTCATAAATTTTATAGAAAATCACAGATCCCCCCCACATTAGTTTGATTTATTGAACAAGCATCTTCTTTTAGATCTTTGAAAGAAAACAGTCTACGAAAAACCTTAAGACTAATTAGAGGAGCTTAGATAGTATAGTATATTATAGTCCTTTAGTGAGATTGGTTTGGGCTCTGCAGCAGCAACGTTAATCTGTAAACAGCAGTAATGATTTGGAGGTTAATTGCTTATCACTGATTAACTAATATCTGGATGAAACATTGATGCTGTAATCTGAAGCAGCCTTTTTATGTGGGATTCCGTGTTAGAGTTAGTTTGCCTTTCTTTTTTTATTTATTACTATTAATCTGACAAAAAGTAAGACATGTTTGCTCAGTTTCTTCTGTGGTCAATGACATTTAAATTCTAAATGATGATCATTCCTTCACAGTTTACGTGATCTGTCCAGTTCCTGTTTGACTTCACATGGCGTCCTGGCTGTTGAATCACTTGCTTTTAGTGAATATGTATACTCTGCAAAGGAAGGGGTCGGCTGGTTTTAACTGTAATACACTTCTCAAATCCCTCCGTGCCATATGCCGAGGACACGACATCGAGGGCCGCGTCTGACCATGAAATCTCTTTGGCTACCCAAAGTAGCACTCCACCGTCCTCGTATGTGACAGGCAGATTTCAAAGCTGAAGACTGAACCAAATATACAGGAGAAGACACGCTGTCTAGTAGTGTGGAGCAGAGATAATGAGAGCAAACTGAAATAGCATCCACACTAACACCATGGATTGTTTCTATCGGCCTCACCCTGATCAAAATTGCATGTTCATGACACTGTACTATATTGGAGGGCATGATGTGACTTCACCTTCATGCTTTCTTATAGGTCCGGGAATATACAGTACTAGAAATAACATTGTTAACTAATGCTTAACTAAACTAAACAGAATCAACGAGAGGCAGCTTTGTTTATGTGTTTCCTCTCCAAGACCTTTGCAGGTGTAAACAAAGTGACATTGTCAGGACCAGTAGTCCTCATGGAGAGCAAATCTTTTAATTTCTGAGGAACTGGTTAAATTAAAAGCTAAATTTGTCCTGGGGGGGGGGGGTTAAGGTTAGGGTTAGGCAATTTACTGCTTATGGTTAAGGTCAGGGATAATGCTTTGGTTAGGCTGTGTAAATGAATGGAAGTCAAGGCAGTGTCCTAAGAATATATATGTATATATATATATATATATATATATATATATATATATATATATATATATATATATATATACATACATACTGTATATATTCTGCATTTATTTTCCATACATTCTGCATCATTTCATGAGTAAGGATAAACAACAGATACTTACGTAACCTTTCAAGCATATGGCCTGTAATCCAGCTTGTATTACACGGTCTCATAAGGCACTCAGCGCAGAATGTTTTTTTTTAGCTTGATTCGTAACGATGGTGCATGCAAACAAACATTCCCGCTACATGTAAACGTAAAAGCACTTAAAAGATGCGTTTCAAGGATTATTTCTAGGGTGGAGAAAATGGACACGACCGATTGTACTGTTAGTCGTATAGGGTGGGTCTGTCTGTCTGTTTGTCCGTCTGTCTGTACGCATGTCTGTCCTTCCATCCATCCGCATTAAGATAGTATTCCTACAATGTTACTCACTCTATTATAAAGTTAAAACCATACAATACATAATGATATTGTTATTATACTGTAAAGTGAAGTGTTCCCGCAAAAGCTAAAGTAATGATTTGCAATAAGGAGAGGGAGCGATGAGTAAGAGTATGAGAAAGTGCAGATTTTAGCATACACTTGTATCACATATATATTTAAAAAGAATTGTGAATTGCAGTTGTTCCTTCCCTTGCCTCTCATCACTGATTTTTCTGCTCCCTTCCTTTGTGTCTATACCTTCATTTACTGTACATGTGTGGATGTCCTGTTCACAAAGTCATATTTTTAGACCATGTATATACACTGACAGATGGACAGTCTTGTCAGAATTTTTTTCTGTTGCTAGATGATATGGAAACATCCAGTTAGCTGTTAAAACAAGCAGATTGATGACAAAAAGAGTAACAGACAAAGAAGCTCTGTGTGTCCGACATTTGACTATGAAACCGCTTATTGCTTCTAGTAACATAATTTCACATGTCAGTGGCAAACAGAAAAAAATATAAAATGTGTATAAGGACTTTTTTGTTTGGATTCCATTTAGTGTGACAGCTTCCATTCCCTACATCCATGTTTTACCGTTTTAAAAACAATTTTTCTATATTAAAAATTGTCCACAAACTGACCAAAAAAGAATCTCTAAGGATGCAGATGCATGTTTTTTTCCAGGGTAAAACCTGAATGTGAATATTTAATCAAAAGGAAATCATCATATCCTGTAACATCTGTCTTATCCTTTATAGACTTTATAGTATGATTCATAATCGATGTGATGCAGTCACTCATTTCTATATACGTTACTGTATGTTTGTGTTAAACTACTGCCTAACCAAGCATGATGCTTTATAGTGGGTAACCTGAAAGTAAAATAGTATTCTCATTGTCATTGTTGTATTTCATTATTGGTACAGAGTAAAAATGACTGACTCAATGTTCTGTGTCCCTCCCTGCAGATTTGTCATGGTCCTGGTTTGTCTAATCTTCAGTGTCTTGTCGACTATAGAGCAATATGCAGACTTTGCCACTGGCACCCTCTTCTGGATGGTGAGTAGTTTAATTTTGCCTTACTTTTTGCTACTCCATATTCACATTTAGAATTCACTTGTGCATTATAAATTTTTTTCTTTGCATTTATTTTGTAAAGAAGATGCACTTATTGCTGAGTAATCATTAAATGATCACGGCAAAAGATGAATCAATACGTTTAGAAAAAAATATGGCAACAATTTTCCTTACAAATTAAGTACCTAATTTAGTCTTGTATGAAGCAAAAACAAACTTTACAAAATTATCATTTTCTAGTTTCAACTTCTCAGTAATGATTTACAATTTACATATTTTGATAAGTGAATATTGAATGGCGAGTATTTTCATTGTGATAATGAATGATACTTTTTTATTTTAAAAATGTACAGCAAGAGACAGATGACACGGCTTAAAGCCAGTATAGCTGCACTGCAGTACCCTTTTTTGTCCACATGGTGGAGACAGAAGATCTCGACAGCGAAGGCCTTTACCCACCATCTTACACCTCGGCCCAACGATGTTACAGAGACGAATCACTTCAAGTTATTGCGAGTCATTTGACACCTGGTTGCTTGTGTTATATTCACCCGGAACATCTTACAATGAGGAACATGTTGAGATGACTGCCATGGCTATGCTCAGGAGTCATTGTGTTCAATTATTTGTGATGACACTGGCTATACAGCGCTGCACACAGACTACACTTGCTGCTGAATTGACTTTTTTGTGCCTTATGAGGCCATTAAGACTGGCAAGTCGTCGCAATAAATCCAGGCCTTACAACAGGTAGCAAAAATTATGGCTGCTGTTTGGAAACTCTACAAAGAGCTTGCATCATCTGTCTCTTGTCAGCACACTGTGTGAATATAAATACACACGTACTGTAGCTACTGCATGCTCGTGCACAGTTTACACTGACACACAAATGTTGCACACACACACACACACACACACACACAGACATGGGCACACACACTCACAAGAGCAAACACATCTACCACCTCCTGAGCCTCGGGGGCAATCAGAGGACAGAGCGGACACTGTGTTCTGTAAACTTTTGCCCTGTGCCCTTTGAAGACCGACGATCGCAGTTATTCAGTTATTTATATCCAGGAAGAGTCAAATACACTCATTATCATGATCACTAACTCTCTCTTTCCCTGCCCTTATTTTTTTTCTATTTGGCTCCTTCCTCCACCCTTCTTGCACCTTTTTTTTTTTTTTTCTTACAGTTGCTTCATTACTCTAGATGCCAGTTATAGAAGTTATCAGCCTTTTCCTTTGTTTTGGTTCAGAAACAATTGTGAGATAAGATAAAAACCTTATTGTATTTACTGTACATGTGTATACTGTATATATGTTGTTGGAGGGAGTGGAGCTGTGTGAGTGGTGTCATGGTCATGGTGGCATACACTGCTGGTAGCAGTTATACTTAGGAGGTTCAGGGTTAGCTGACATCCTTAAATCACAGGCTGCTTGTTTTGCATGGCAGAGGGGGCATTTGTCCTTGAGGATATTTGGCCCTCAGGGCAGCTGCCAAAGCAAAGCCAGGCTGGGCCAGTGACAGAAGCACACACGTGTCACACGTGTCTATGTTCCAGCTCGTATTCACCACTTTACATTTCAAAAGTGTAATGACATGAGACAACTACTTTTATTGTTTATTTCACACCTTAAAGCATCTTAAATTCTTTATTTTGACCCTAAAAGGCTTTAAATAGAGATGATAAACTTCTCTTTCTTTCTTTCTTTCTTTCTTTCTTTCTTTCTTTCTTTCCTTCTCTCTCTCTGCACAATGACAGTACAGATGCCTTCTTAGTTCCACTATTATTTCAGAATTTCCCCTTGACCAACGCTCATGAAACAGTAAATGGATGCATAACCAAGGAAGACTCGGGTTTCATTTGAGGCCAGAAAGGGGAAAATCCACATGGTTTGGTGACCTTTGAGTCACACCATTAGACTGTTTCCAACACAAGAAGTACAGTAAACTTGACAAAGTTCTGTGTTAAATGGAGTACAACTTTTGAGAGGAATGGGAGGAATAGCATTGAGGTCCCATGCGATATTAAAGCTGTTGGGTTGATTTGATGATGATGACATATTCATAATAAAACCACACATGACAGCAAGTGATGGGAGCAACAAACAGGTTGGTATGGTTAACATACTAAAATGTCATTTTACTTTTTTTTGTGGGAATCTTACAACTTAGAAGAAAAGCTGTTTTGTAACATCGTCAGTTCTTTAAATAACTAACGGGCAATTAAAATGAAGCTCATGTTATTTTCTGGACTGCAACATTAACAGCAAGGTGATTACTTTGGAGTTTCAAAAAGCTTTTTAAACCTCAGGTAAATCTAGATGTAATGAATGACTGCATGTGTGTCGGCTTGCTGTCACGGGACAAACAGATAAAGCAATCTAATCACATTTTCATCTGATACTGTAATTTCCCAGCAGCTCTTTGAATGAGCTTCTTCTGCGTCTGGCTTGATGAGATTATTGGTGTGCGAGCAGGCGGCTGTTTTCAGTAAACATGTAGTTGCCAGTTACTGACACAAATACAAAAACACCCCCCACATCTGGGTCATTTTTATGGAATTATTATGACTAATCCCTCCAAATCCCCCAAATTAATGTGCCTCTGACTTTCAAATGTTACCCAGATGGTATAATTACTAAGCTTGACGAATTGGGGATTCTGTATGAATAAAGTGTGTGCTGATGTTTTGGTCTGACCTTTAATGTTAGTGAAGGTTTATCCTTTTTTTTTTTTTTTTTTTTTTTTTTTTTTTTTTTAAACAAAACAACATATACTCATTATTATGATTGTAAGTCAGCAGGTAACCAGTCGTGTGAATCGTCTTTTTCCAGTAATAGAGACAGCCTGGTTACAGTCCTTGGATTATGAAGGTGCAACAAATATGGTGTGTTCTGCACAAACAATAAGGAAATGGCTACGGATACAATGGATGCCATTGATTCGTTTGACTCCCTGCTCGCATCTCTGATTTACAGCACTGTGCAAAAGTCTTCAGGGGAAACCACCAGTCGTGTTGTTTTTACAGTATATCTGTCAAAGTCTGTGATCATTGGCATTTGGATTGGAATGGTGTGACTGAAAGTTGGTCTTATGTATTAGTAAGCTGTCAATCACGCAACATGTGTTTGTAATGCTCAAGCATGTCTCCAATAAACCTCGTGTAATAAACCTGGTGTAGCTACTTTTTTTTGGACATGAAATAGTAGGATATGGTTTTATCAATAACATGAATTAGGGTTTCACTCCAGGTTTAAGAGAGCCAGGATAATGCTATTGTTCGAGTGTAAGTGTAGGTCACACTAAATACTTGACACTTTAAGCTGTAGAAGCTTTTTGATTTTTTTTTCTTAGGAAAAAAAGTGTTATTTTAAAATAGCATACATGTTCCAATAAAGTGATTGGGAAATACAATGTCATCAGAACATTGTAAAAAAAACAACCAACTGTATTGTATATTGTACTGTATAGAGATTTACTGAACCATAACCATGTCTGCCTACCCTTGTCTTCAGCTCTGTCTCTCTCTATCTCTCCTCCCCCTTTTTTTTGTCTTTTACCTCAAAAGAATCTGCACGTATTCTCACTGGGTGACACTTTTGCGTGCCTGAATAGTGTGTGGCATGATTGGCAGGCCATTGTTTTTGGGCTCAGTGGTGCGGTGTTATTGCTGCAGGGCTCAAGGTATTAAGTTTCATATAAGGGGGTGCTCAGGGAGCAGCAAGTTCAAGCAATCAACGCGATGGCCACCCACATGGTCTCCGATTCAACCGACAGTATGGTAGCTAAATATTATGGATATGGACAGACTTAATTAGTTTATAAGACGCTCTAGGAAAAAAAAAAAAAAAAGGCATGTAGTGTAACACAATTTAAAAAAAACAACAACAATCTCACCATGGGCTATACTTGCATGCTTATACTATAGATAAGAAACAAAAAAAACAAGGATATTCTAATCAACCCCAGGTGTTGCACATTACAACATTTACAACAAGATCTTAACTCCTAAATTGATTATTTAGCCTCATAATCTGTTAGGCGGCGATGTGATGGCATTTCATCCTGAGACTTTAATACTTACCCATTGACCATGTTCCAGTATGAGCTGTCATCAGCCTTGTTATCAACCATCATGTTTCCTCCTGGGTGGTTTCATAGTCTTGGTCCCAAAGACCACCTCAGTGTCTCTTTCTCTGTCTCACACACCTGTCATTACCCACTCATATCATATGGTAAATCCTGATGACTGATTTTAATGGCCTTAGTGCTTTTAGATTAGCGTTAAAATGCACAACGCTGCGCAGTGCTTGTAGAAATGATGCCTTACCTACGTCCACATCCTCTCCTCCTGTATGTGTTTTGCAGTGATTGTCTCTGTACCTTGATGGATTACTGTAACACTTTTTTTGTGTTTGCATTGTGCCCTACAGGAGATTGTGCTGGTGCTGTTCTTTGGCACAGAGTATGTGGTCCGGCTGTGGTCGGCAGGCTGTCGCAGCAAATATGCGGGCATCAAAGGACGCCTCCGCTTTATCAGGAAGCCCATATCAATCATAGGTGCACCTGGCATTTTCCTTTGTTCCCCATTTAATCCAACAGATGTCATGAATTGTTCTTGTAGATTAACAACTTAGATCATTTGAACAATGTAAGGCTTTAGTGTAAGTAGAAACTGGAAAATCTTTAATCCTGATTTCTTTTTTTGTCTACCCATGTTTTTCTTGTTCTCTTTCACTTTCACAGATTTGATAGTGGTCATTGCCTCCATCATTGTGCTCGGTGTAGGGTCCAATGGCCAAGTCTTTGCCACGTCTGCCATCAGGTATAACCATTGTTTTGTCATTTCATTACTGACTTGTAGAGGAATCCGAACATAATGAGACAAATGAGGTGGTGTTGTGTGCTGTGCAGGGGCATCCGTTTCCTCCAAATCTTGCGCATGCTCCATGTGGATCGGCAGGGAGGAACGTGGAGGCTCCTGGGATCTGTCGTCTTCATTCATCGACAGGTGAGTTTAACATTTTCAGACTGATACAGTTTTTTTGTTCGTCTGTGTCACCTCTGACTTTGCATATTAGACAGAGTTAGAAGAGTTTGAAAGTTTACTCCCCTTTCTTCAGCTGACTCAAACTGTATGTACAGTAGATGCAGTTTATTTAGAAATACATCACAAGCAAACCACAGGAGACCAGACTTAATAGGAGAAGAAAGGGTAGTCAAGGTTACCTACCTCTATATTTTTTTTTGCATGGTATCCTGTTAGACTTGTTTGTGGTATTTTCTGAGGTCAGAATGATGTAATGTTCGTTTCTTAATCTCTGAAGTAGACTATGTTTTTGCCATCATAGCCAAACTGAACATTTGTGTCTCTTGCATAAGATGCATACGAACAAGAATTATCACTGAGGATTATGTGCAAAGGTCAAGAAAATAATTGTTAAGACAAATCCAACATGAGCCGAATGGGCTTTTTTTTTTTTTTGCCAAATTATTTGCTCTGTTTAGTGGAAATATATTACTGGAGATCTCCACTTATTTTTATAGAACGATGGTCCTGGTCACATGTGTTTTGATTTTTTTCCAACTCTGCCATGCCATTTTAAAAGAGCATTAAATGCTTAGGTGCTGTGTACATTTACAAATGGTCAGTTGTAAAAGAGACATTCTTCATTTGACATAATTGCTTCAATTAAGGGTTAGAAGGGCAGTGAATCCCACACCCCTGACTCATTATAGACCACAGTTAACACCACACCCTGTTTCTCCTTCCTGCTGTGCAGAAGGTGTAGGGTGACCTATCTGGTCTCAACACAACATGATGCCAAAAGGCGTTTAAGAGCACTATTACAATGAGGGCCGGTTCATACTTAGAGCGTTCCGTGTCTGCAGAGAGCTGCTTCGTATTTCTGCATGTGCGTACAAGTCTGTGGTTCTGTTCATACTTAACCAAGGGTCCGTGTCAGTCTAGTGTTCTACTTACAGTGTACGTACTCAATCTCATATTACATTCCAGTTGTGGCAGTTTCCCACCAGTAGTTCACCCTCATTTGTATGTCCATGTAAGCAAGTCTCCATGGTTACCGTCTTCTTTGTTGTCTTTTTTGGGCTAAAGCAAGAGTGTGTCACCAACTTGACTGGAAAATGGAGGGAGCATGCGCAGTCGGCGTCTGCGTCTGCGTAGGGCGGATGGCGAAATTTATGTCACACGGTCCTTTGCGGCCCTTTTTGCACATATGGATGCAGGAAGTATGACCCGGCCCTGAAAGATAACAAGTCCAGGGTGTGCAAAAACACTCTCATGGTTACAGTATAATAAACTATAGTTTCCTTATTCAACCAACCCACACAGCACAATTATTGAGGGATAAACAAACCTGACACCCAGGAATCATGGTATCTGAGAAAGATGCATTCAATATGTCACTTAAAGTTCACGGAAATTGTAACCAATTGTTTAAATTTAAGTTTAAGTAATAGTAGTAACTCACTATCCTCTATCCAACCTTTTGACACCAACAAAAAACATAGTCACAATACATTTTCGAGGATATTGCATGCCCCTAAAATCAAAATTGCTGCTCAGATTTGTTTCACATATGCAGGGAAAAAACAATGATTAGCAATTTGGAGCAGAATCTTGTCGTTTGGAGACGTTTGTTGTCAGTGTTCACACAATGTCTGTTTTTTTCATACGTTGTATATTCTTGCTTACAACACTTTTTCTAATATTGCTTTTTGGTTGTCTGTGGTTGTTTCTCAGGAGCTGATCACCACTCTTTACATTGGATTCCTGGGCCTGATCTTTTCCTCCTACTTTGTCTACTTGGCGGAAAAGGATGCCGTGGATGAGGAGGGCAAGACGGGCTTCTCCAGCTATGCCGATGCCCTGTGGTGGGGCGTGGTAAGGCTGCTAATCTAATAAGAAAGAAAACGGCTGTATGGAGACGAAAACAGGTCTTAGGCTGATAGCTTTGCACCTAATTATTCCCACACGTTTGTAACGGTGTGTTTGCAACGCATACCTACCATACTGTACTTGGCTCCTTGAATGCTACTTCAATTCTCCAACATAGTGAACGTATTTCAAAGGCCACTTCAAAATAAAAATGGGTTCTTTTTGAAGAGCTGTTAGAATCTTTTACGTACAATGGCCTCCAACGTGGAGCGTTAACTGAAAAAATAGAGATGGGTGGCCACTCTAGTGAGACCAATTATAAACCTCCTTGTGTGTGTTTGTATGTGTGTGTTATATAAATTCTTCTCGTTGTTCGTTCGTTGACTATGCACATTTTCGTGTAACACATGCAGGTGTGTTGATGTTTTTTTCCATGAGAGGAGCTAGTTTTGCCCGTTCCCCTCTGTGCAGAAGCTCAAGTTTCCTGAGCAGTTAATTAAACATTTGAATTAAAAGCACAGAGTAATGAGAAACCTATGGCAGCCTTGTGCAGAGGATCAGTGTGCCACAAAGAGACGGTAATAAACCATTCACCTCTGAGGTCTTTGGGCTCAAAGAACTTTTAAAGCACCAATATAAAGTGTCAGGTCCCTTAATTAAAACTTTAATTGTGGGATTACCACCGTTATGTAATGAAGGTTAAGGGGGTCACAGGGCTCCTCACTGCTCTATGGCAAGTAGAAGAAAAGCGGTTACTTGTGTTTCTCTATTCACAATGGAAAGAAAAGAATGGAGGTTGGGGATTTGCTCCCCTTTTGTTTTTCTGAGGCTGTAAACATGAGAGTATTACAACAGGTTTGTGAGTGTTTGTGTATGTGTGTGCGCTTATTACCTCTCCCAGTGTGTATTTCTTCTCCTGGCATGATTTGCCATGATTTACAGATATGGAAGTGCAGAGCATGTTGGAGAACAGTGCAGTGTTTCATGATTCATTTCCACTTCACTTCTCGCTTCCCTCCCTCATATTAATTTACTTTGTCAAATTGCTGATGACAGTTAATTGCTGTTTGGTATTAACGATCTCTCCAAAAAAAAAAATTAAAGCTGTCAGTGCCAAACGTTCCAATTTCATTGAATTGGGTGTAATCGCACATACACAACATTTTTGTATGAATAGAGATGGGCACACACTCAACGACCAGGTCTGTGACCTTTGTGTGGAGATGAAGAGGTTTTTGCCACACACTCTCCAGTCTGAATGAGACGAGTGTTTTTTCGAGGAGACCATTCCACTCTGACGGTCCAGAGGACAGTGTTTAGTCATCGGATTTGTGGATTACATCCAACACGGCTCCACCCACTCCAACATACACACACACACACACACTCGCTGCAGCTTTACTCCAAAAGCCATTTTAAGTATCTCACCTTACATCAGCCGCTTTGTTAAAGCACAACGGTGCCTCATGAGGTGATACCCCATAGACATCCAATGTAAGCCAAGTGTGTTCTGAATGTATCTAGATTGGCTTGGCTTTCACAGTAGGTGTACATGCAAATGTAAGAGGTATTTGTTTCCCCACCCTTTCACCTCCCAACAAATTCCTACACTTGCCGAGGATTAGTGGCTGGGAATCTTATTCCCTTTGAGGAGAGAGAGGGAGAGAGAGGGAGAGAGAGAGAGAGAGAGAGAGAGAGAGAGAGAGAGCCTGAAATGCTCCCGGGCCTCTGCTGACAGTCAGGGAGAAAAGCAAGAGGCTGATGAACTTTTTCCTTTCTTGTTTACACTTCTGTCACACACTACTGTGGTAAAGCTCTACCAGCTCTGCAACAGCCGACTCAACGTTTAGATTTTCAGACCTTAAGTCTGAATTTAGTTATTTCAAACAAAATAAAGAAACTAAAATGTAAGCAAACTATGTGGTTTCATCTCACTAACTATCATGTTATTATTAACATGTATATTTTAGGTTCATATGGGGTAACATACGGTTATCACTGCATATCCTGACATGAACTCCACTTCAATAAAACACACATGTAGCCACTGAATTAAAACATCACCCTCTTTGTCCCGCCCAGGAATATGATGCTGACTCTGCTGAGAGACTTTGTCTTTTTCTGAGAAATACATGAAGAGGATTTCCACGCAATTGTGTACCTTTATAATCTGCACATTTTGTTCTTTGTGTGTGTAACAACACAAACCTAATTCCCTCTCCGTCTCTAGGTGACCGTCACCACCATAGGCTACGGAGACAAAATTCCTCAAACGTGGATAGGCAAGGCCATCGCCTCCTGCTTCAGCGTCTTTGCCATCTCCTTCTTCGCTCTACCAGCTGTAAATATTATTTGAATCTGATTCAATTCAGACAGGCTTTTAATATGTAGAGATCTTGTTTTGCATGTATTTGAATGAAACATAATCTGATACGTTACATCCTACCTGTCCTCCATTAGGGTATCTTGGGCTCAGGGTTTGCTCTTAAGGTCCAGCAGAAGCAGAGACAGAAGCATTTCAACAGACAGATCCCTGCTGCAGCCTCTCTCATTCAGGTACATTTAAACATCAACGAGGCATTTTGACTCTAAAGCATCACTGTGGGGTAGGTTTCTCACACAAGATAGAAGAAGCTTTTTTGAATTTGCCATTATGATGAGTTTAGACATCTGTGATACAAACACAAGTAAAGGTCCTCATGACATTGACAAATATCCACCCTGACTTTTTGCAACATTTTGTGTGATGGCATAAATAGAACTCTCTATAAATTCAGTTTTATTGCCAGATTAAGCTCCAAATAATATAAACAACAGACACAACTACAAAAAGCTTTTTACACATGTGTAAAAAGGTTTGTGGCTAATACTACTGTATCACTGGGGAAGTCTAAACTTGAGGAAAATGACACATGCTTACATTTTGCATGGATGAATGCAGTGATTAACAATAGTTTCATGTTGTATCCCTCACCAGACACTGTGGCGATGCTATGCAGCAGAGAAACCAGGCAGCTGTGCTGCCACATGGAAAATGTACGTCCTAACTCCAGAGGCTGTCATCATTGACACCTCCAGTCCTAATATCAGGAAACTACACTTATCGGTAATTATTACATTTCATATTTGTAACAGTAATAATAATAGTCAGATGCTAATATATGTGGACCATTTTTGGTAGATTTGTTTCACTTGTGATTAATACATTTTCTTAGAAGACAATGTACTTATACAATAAGTTCTTTTCAATAGAAAAAAAAATATATTCTATTGATCTTGAGCTGTGGAACTTCACAAACCAATGCAGGTTCCTTTTGTTTTGGATTCAACTGTCCCATATGTCAATGTGGGCTGTGCAGAATAGTATGGACAAGTTACACACACACACACACACACACACACACACACACACACGCACGCACACACATGCAGATACACACACATACATGCAGAGCACTCTCCCTTGACTCCACCAGGATGACTTGAGGCCTTTGTCTCCACCGTACAAAGACTCACTCAGTTTAGATGATGTCACCACAGCCTTTCTCTTGGGAGTAAATCTTTGTCTAGTAGAACAACAACAAAAAAATCTTTGTGTTGCATTGAACCCACATGTATAAAGGAGAATGAAGGCTGCTTCCGCTCTTTTCATTTTCAGCATGTGACGTTCTCCTCTGACTTTGCTCTCTCTCTCTCTCTCTCTCTCTCTCTCTCTCGCCCTCTCCTCTTTCTCTGTCTTTCAGGACTCTCTCCTGTTTTTATTCTCATTAATGGGCTTATCCTCTGTGCTCTTTCTGTCTCCTCTCTCTTATTCTCTCGCTCTCTGCCTCATTCCTATTAAGCTCATTCCATTCACATTGTGTTTTTTTCCCCCTTTCCACTTTACATACTGTATAAACTCTCTCTTTTTGTGCTTTTATACTTGTTTCTCTTAAACATAGTTTGTGTTAAGGTTTCTTCCTGCTTACATAGTTCTCCATCTTTTCTCCCAAATGAGTCTTTTCTGCTTCCACCACCAGCTCCTTCCCTCCCTCCCTTCCTCCCTCCCTCTCCCCTAATGAGCCTTTCAAACTTCGGGTATTTGGACTAAAGTGCTGGACGTTTGTCAAGTCTGATCCACTGAGTCCAGATAATTGAGTCTCTATAAAGGCCATGTCTATGACACTGGTGTGCGTCAGTTGGTCTAAGAATTGGACAGGGTTAGGGTTTAGGTCCAGAAACCTGCTGACATGTAACACAACTATGTGTTAATTTAAAAATAAACTCTTCATGGCAGCAGCATGTAAGGACAGAATCTGGTTGATGACTGGATAAACTGATTTATTTAGGATGAGTCATGTTTTTTGGACAGTTGAACACTTGAAAAGTATGCATAGGTCATATATAATGTGCTGTGTTGCAACAGGCTATCAAATTGCTCAAATGTACTGTATGTCCAGCCCACGTGTTACAATGCTGAACTTAAAATATGTGCAAACGGTTTACATTAAGACGGCACTAGAAAGCCAACTCTGGAGTTGCACAAAAATGATTAAAAAAAAAAAAGAAGAAGAAGAAAAAAGCCATTGGTTTCAGTGAAGATTTTTACACTGATGGCCTGTATTAGCAAGCAAAGTGAATATGGCTGTGTTAGGTTACACAAATGTCTCCAGGATCATACCTCAAAAATGTTACTACGAGCTGAAATTTCAGCTGGGGACGTTTAATTTATGAGACCAAACTCCAGGCGATCTGTTGGAGATTTCACAGATGAATAAAATGAAATGAAAGCTTCTCTGGTGGCAGTGGCTTGTTGCTATGGCAGAAAAGTCAATATGCTGAGCATGGATTTTGTAGGCTTTGGTCTTCACGCAGCTTCAAACTTTGTCAGGGATTTTGCACACATTTTTTTGTACAGGCAAGGAGTAGAGAGTTTCATCTTTACTGCTCTTGTATTTCCATTAGTTCAACAGCTAGCTTTATGTGTAGTAGCTGGGACATGAGTTCCTGGAGCTTCTGGACCTAAGTCACTAGTGGACATACTGTATAATGGACTGTTAGACAGACTAACTGGGATGTGAATTAAGTCACTTATGTAAACATTTTCAAAAAATACAAACACTCCCATTTTCATACATCCTTTCATGGACACAGTGTTCTGGAACACTTGAATATTGCTATGCAGTGCGTGAGGAATAAATGTAGTCCTTTTTATTAACTTCAGCAATTTATAGCAATAGATTTGCAGACATATTTGAGCATAATTTAGACTTTTAAATTACTTTCACACAATTAATTGTAATTAAACTTAATCATCAGTAAAAAAAAAACTCTATGATGCAGATGTTCATGTTTCCTCTGTCTTTCAGAAAAGGGGCACTAAGCGGAGGTTGAAGTCCAGAGGTAACGGCTCAGTGGGCGTGGCCTCGGAGAGGGCTATATCAATCCCCCAGATCACCTACGATCACATTGATGATTCCGTGGAGAAGAAAGACGTCTCGTTTTTCTCGGAAGAGCCGAGGGGGACTGTTGAAGGTAACACGTTGAAAAGAGTCAAGCTGACATCTTTACTGTAATGTACAGTGAGTTTCAAGTCGATATTCAAGGTTACTGACATTCACGGCAGCTTTTTTTATTTAGAACTCAGCACCTCAGTTCTGTGGCAGTGTTTGACAACCGTGTTGAATATTGTTTTGTGGCTGTTATTCAGATTAAGACCAGCTATCAATAAAGTCCATATCATGTGAAGGACATTTAGTGAAGTTACAATAGAAAGAATAGAATAGAAGAAACAATTTACTTTTTTTCTTTTCATTTATTTAATGAAAATAAGAGTTGAGGGGCCGTGAAATGATGCCAGTCTGTTTTAAAGGCTAAACAAATCCATTATTTCAAGAAAAGTTTGATGTTTTTTGTAACCAATATATTTAAGAAGTCAAAACAAAATATGGAAATGACATTTGTTAATGACACCTGCTTTAGAAATATAACTTGTCAGCTTGTACTTTTGTGTTGGCATTTGACATGTTTTTCAAGTAAATCTAAGTAATTCTAGTAATAGATTTTTTCTTACCCCACAATAGTCTTATTTTGTCAGCTAGATCTGACAAGAAAAAACAAGTTGTCTCTTCATTAGCTCTCCTTTGACTGCGTTATAAAATAGACAACCCCTTTCGTATGGGGTTTTCAAACACTGTTGACCATTAAAGTTGTATTGTACTGGTGTCTTATTTTCACACAGTACACAGAAGCCCGATGCTAGAGCCAAAATGGCTGCCAGGTGTTGTCAGTGGGCCGTATGGAAGCCATTAAAGTCCCGGTGTTGATTAGAGGTCGTGCTTACAAGCTCTTTACTGCTTCACTTGTCCCCTTTGCTGGCCACAAACACTCACAATGGGATCAAATATGTTTTAACTTGTCAATGTTACGAGTGGGAATGTCCTGTTATACCACAGTATTAGCTAAGTCGTGCCAAAGTCAGTGTCCTACTGTATAGTGATTCCCTCGTTGCAGGACTCACACACTAAACAGTAGAAATATACAGTGTGCTTTATCTTTTAAGTTTCCACAAGCTTCTGTTAATTTGTACATTAAAACCTCACCAACTGAATTGAGCCAGACTCCGGGTAAATAAATGCACCTAATGAGCTCTTCCTGTCAAAGGGTGCAGCCATAAAAGCAGCTGGAGTGACATAAACTTGACATAAAGGTAAACCGTCACTAACGGATCAACTGTTTATGAGAGGAAATGTTTCGTTTCCTGCTTAATTAGGTGGATCTGAGATAATGAAGGAGAACATGTGTTGTGTGGCAAGTTTGTGTGTGTGGGAAAACATTCTGCATTTGATCCAGTGTGTTGCAAAAGCAGATGAAACAAGTCTGCAACCTGCTGCCACTGTAGTGTGATCGTAGTGATGAAACATCATGTGACTGCATGATCAATGTGTTTGGGGACAAGAGAGTTAATAACAGCATATGCGTGAAAATGAATGAATGCGTTCGTATTCATTTATGGATAAATACACCAAATCCCTTATGACGCTGGAGACTTTTACCCCTTTTTTTTTGGCCAAATCAAAGGGTGAAAGTGTCATACGATGAAAGTGCCATTGCTTTAATCATATACAACAGCAGCGTTGTAGTCCCACCTTAACACATTTTTTGCCATTCTTTGTAGGAATCACCAGGATGTTGAGACAGACAGGTTAGTCCTCCTAACTCTATCATAACTTAGGTGCATAAGTTTCATTTCCTTAATCTTGTATGTTAGGGCATAAACTATAGCAAAAATAAAAGAGACAAGACAACAAAGAAGACTATTTTTATGTAGCTGTATGTTCCATGTGTGACCACTACACAGTCTAACCAGCAGCCCCTTCCACTGGTTGACTACTTCTTTTTACTCCCATTAAAAACTTCTCTGTGTTAATCATTAGCTAGCCTGTCTTTTTAATGTGGCCCAGACAGTATTTTAATTAGACTCGCCGGCTGGCTCAGCCTTTGTCCCTCGACTGGACCAAACCAGAGCCAAGCAGAAAGACTGAGACATTGGTCCGGGGTTGACCTGGCCTTGTTTTCTTTACTGGGTGCACTGCCAACACCACGGGTGAGGAAAATGGTTGGCCTTGGCTGGGGCCTAGAGGACCATGGGGACCTAGATAGGGACACCAAGAGAGGCGGGGACACACGCAGAGACGGGGTTGTGGAGTTGATTGTGGAGCACCAGTGGTCAGAAATAAACTGGTCATTGTTTGATTTGGTTTATTGCTCCACTTATCTGTCTGGCCCCATCTACCTCCTTGTCTGTGACAATCTCTCAGGGAAGCGGCCTCTGTTTCCATCTCTCTCTCTCTCTCTGTCTCCCTCACAACCTTTTTTCTTTTCTTTGCGTTTTTTTTTTTCTTTCTGTCTTTTCTGTTTCCAGATTGATATTCTCACAACAAAACATGTTTGCACTGATGGGCCAGATAATCTACATGCATGATCATAAACCCTTATCCTGTTTGTGTAGCCGATAAGCCAGTTCACATCTCCTTCACTGAGCCGAGGTTGGGGCTAAAGGTGACCCTGGTCACCCCGCCTTCAGTGTCTCACTTTTTCACCCCCTCTCGTTCCCCGCTTCTCTCGCTGTTGCTGTGTATTCTCCTGGCCCGGACAATGTTAAACAAACTCGATGATGGAAAACAAGAGAGTCTGAATGGCTTTTACTTGAACTGGAATGGTCATTCTGCTCGTGAACGCAGATTTGCTTCTCCATTCTTTATCACAATGGAGGATTGGTGGTTTGGAGGAGAGACATGTCAGACTGTGCTGACAGTCTGACTGCAGGTCAAGACCCTGCTTCACATGTTGTTCTTTGCTGGGTTTTTTTTGCTAGCTGTGCCAGCAGCCAGTCAACTGCACTCCTGAAGTGGAGCACTGCAGTTTAGGGTTCTGCACGTTGTTTCCTGATAATTGTTGAATGAAAGTTTATAGTGTTAGTTTATGGAGTATTTACATTGTTAAAAACCTTCGTGTTAATTCAGTGTAACATTTTTCCTTTCTTCTTTTGTCTTTGTCCTTTCTTTGATTTATCTCCCTGCAATGTTTTTCTGCATGGCATCAGGTCCTCCTCATCACTCTTGGTCGTCTTTTACTCTGAGCTGCCCTGGCTCTCCAGGTATCTTTGTTTCATATCTTTGTGTCTGCTTTTGTGTCGTTCATGCTTAAATATATCGGACTTGTCCGACTTATTTTGCTTTTAAATGCTATAAATACAGTATTTAGTTATTCAAATTTAAAAAAACTAAGAAATTTTGATGTAGAATAGTTTGATAACGGAGAATTCAGACTTTGTGCATTTACTATACACAGTACATCAGTGTTTTTGTATGCGTTAAGCAGATTTAAACGTCACCATGTAATATTATAGATCTATCTGTCTGCTTTTCAGTAAGGAGGAATCTTGACAGCAGCACTTCCATGGACATCGCACGCGCCGACAGCTTAACTGATGAGCTCTACTACATGAGTGAGGACATTCCCCTGCCTGTGGTGACCAAGAACGATCAGTAAGTCCCATAAAGTCTTCCCTATGCTCTTCTCTGGGATCCCATCTTCCAGTCCCTATTGTACTGACCAGCCTTCTCATCAGCATTACCCAAAGGCCTTTTGTAACACCACAGAGCCTCTCTAGCCGGTCTCTAAATTAAGTTGTTTTGTTGAACTCTCCTGAGGGTTAAAGAGACTCTCAAGGGCCAAGGCCTTATCAGGTGCAGAGTGTTATAAAAGGGATTATCCCTTTAGTCATGAGGGAAATGACAAAGAAATCCCTCTCAGTAGGTTGTAGGACATGTAAAGGTATTGAAAGCTTGTTGCTACATGCCCTCAAGGTTGAGAATTCACAGCTGCTGGTTTCTGTGTGAATTGCAAGTTTCTGATGATGTTTCCTGCCTCTTGCTTTCATACTCAGATTTGCTTTGCTTCTCGTGTGAATGCATTGAAATGATTCATCCAACAAGAGTTCACCCTAAATATGGATGTTTATTCCTTTTCTCGCTGGGATGAACTTCCACATTTACACGTTCACTCCATCATCTGCTGTACACAAGCAAGGTGACGAGACTTTGCACAGACACCACATCAGTGGTACTGTACACAAGGTCGCCATGTAGCGGATGCTTTGTAGATGTGGTTATTTACTGTCATTAATAAGGGATGTGCTTAATCCACAGTGTACATCTGTCATACAGTAGTGTGCTGCAACATCCTCTAATGCCTTGAGTGCCAGCACATGTACACTTAAGGTTTCGGTGTGTGTGCTGTGATGTGTTGACATGCAGTTTTATTTCTTCGTATTTTTTATTAATTCTGTTGTTTTGATGTAATAGCTATACATTTTTATTTTTTTTGCCCAAAGACGCGCTTTAGTTTAAAAAACTGTTTTGTTTTAGGGAGGGTTAGAATATAGAACAAAGTTCTTTCATCACTGTATCTACGAGTGTGTGTGTGTGTGTGTTGTCGATGTTTATACACATACACTGCATTCTTCCTTGATTGCTTTCCCTCTGCTGGCCCTATAAATATGCAATCACCCTTGTCACTCAACTGCATCTCTGGCCTCTGCCGTACTTTCTGCTCTCTGTGACCTCTTGAAAGCAAAAAGCAAACACAATGTTTTTTTTTTTTATCACACAGCTAATTTCTTGTTTTTATTTAGTTTAGTCTTATCTTAAGTGCGATGAATGATCAACCATCCGGTCTATAAACTTACAATAAAAACATCACTACGACCAAACTGCACAAAACATTAAAACCCAAGTTGTGAGCAGCAGAATACTTCTCTCTCTCTCTCTCTCTTGCAGTCTTTTGACCTGCCCATTTGTGGCATGGGTCCAGGATTCTTTCTCCACACACCACTTTAATTCCACAAGGTACTGCACTGGCTCTATCACTATTATTCTCCTTCTCTTTATTTTCTTCTCAACATCTTCATTACACCATTCCTAATATTATCTGATGTTTCAAACAACGCAATGGAAAATGTCAGTTCTGACACAGTATAGCAGCCACCACCCAAACCTCTTATATTAATCATTTAAAATGTAATATGTGCACCACCCCTGAAAAGTGGGATTGTAGAGTCTCAGATTTAATTTTGGGTGTTTCTGTTCTTTTGTCTCAATAGGAACCTATTAGTCAAGGGTAGGGCAATATAAAAATATCAATAATTTCAATAATATACATGTCTTCTATAGCAATATAACAAAAGATGTACGGATATAATGTTAATCATTAGGTAAACATGTAACTGAATGTTTTACCTCAGGTTTGTTCTTTTTTTCTGCATATAAAGAAGTTTAAATCTATCTTTTACTGTGAAACCTGAACCCTGAACCAATCTCTGGTCCTTAAAGTGTCTATTCTAGTTTTACAGACAGTGTGAAATTAAAGCCCATCCACAATATGGACAGCATGAATATACTGTGAGAAGAATTCAGGAAATATATGAAATAAACTTTGGTTGTCCATGCATATATTGTTATTATATAATGCATAATTATTTAGTATTTTTTAATTATTATAAATTAGTGCACACATACAGTACAAATATGCACACAGGGGCAATTGTGTACTAACACGACATGAAGAGTAGTGATAATGACATATAAAACACTTAAACAAAAAAACGACAAAAATAAGAAAATTGTGATAATTTAAAAAAATACATAGGATAGAAAAGTGGTATAAATAAGAAAGCAATTTTTTTTCTAACAAATTGAAAATTCTTTATTATTAATATCATTTGGTTTAGTCTTTTGTTTGGCAAAAAACCTGATGTTTTTAGAAATTGTTGCAAAACTGTAAGAGTGAGTTTAAATCTCTAATAGCAGTTTATTATTAACAAAAAGACACCAAAGGGTAAAGTTCTGATTCTATTTATGCAAAGAGACATTTTGTGTCTTAGGATTGTAGCATTTGTTCTCCCAACAGAAGGTGGCGCTCCTCTTTTATAGTGTGGAGGCAACAAGCTGGGATACTGAATATGATACATGAACCACAACCTGTCGTTTTAGTGGCTTGTTTGCTTATAACAGTATAATTATAATCTCTCAAAACTAGTTTCATTATCATTATTAAAGCCTGTCAACTAAATCATCGTAGTATGTCACGGTTTCCTGGCAGTTCATTAAAAAAAAAGCAAAATTCATCATATGTCATGTCATGTGTTCATGTTTATACATGCTTTTTTTATAATCATCCTCTTTCATGTATGCGGGTGTATCTGACTGACTGCGTGTGAATGTGAGACCACTGAGTGTTTAATGTCTTCATGTGTGAGAGCGAGTTTCCCATCTGCAGCAAAGGACAGTGTCTAATTGTATCCAGTGCTGTGCTGCCATGCCCATAACTCAGCTGTAACTGCCCCGCACAGATTTGGGCCATGCTGGGCACTCCCATAACAGCTGGTTTGTTTTGCTCCCAGTGTCACGCCACTCTGGACAGCACTGTCATTTGGCATCCTTATCTGGATTTTTGCAGATGGCTAACAGATCCACCCACACGGCCTGAGGCAACCTGCAATCACGCTCACTGTATCAGTTTTATGTTATTTCATATTCAGGAATTGAAGCCGTCTACATTGCTTTTCGCAACTGAGTGGACTCCTTCCTCACTTGAGATTGTTGCCTGTTCAAACAGCTTTTCTATTTATTTTTTTCTTCCACATTTCTGGTATCACTATCACATTCTGCTGTTTGTTTGGTTTTGCTCAAGCACACTACCCCCAAAGTCACAGTGTGTGTGTGTGTGTGTGTGTGGGTGGGTTGTGTGTGTTCACATGTGAGACAGGCATCAATACAGCTGGCAATGACGTCTCCGGGCTTCTGAAGAGGAAGTGGTGAAGGGCAGTGTCCACATGCAATCATGCCTTCTGCTCCTCTTAAACCATAACACACACACACACACACACACACACACACATCTCCACGAAGACAAATCTTTATTATTCCTTTGTTTGTTTATGTGTAGCTGAGCTTATTGTGGTTTGTTGAATATTATGAAATATCTCAAATAAAAAATAATAATAATCAGAAAACCAGAAAAACATACACTTGTTCCACAACCACTATTATAACTCTTCCATTTTTACTTGGTTGTTTGTTTGTTGATGTGGCCCTGCGTAAATGAGGCTTGAGTTTGTTACAGTTTGGACAAACATTGATTTCTCCTGATTGTGTACATGTATAAGAATGTGTGAGAACCTTGTTGTAACGTGATGTTGTGTGTGTGTGTGCGTGCACTTTGAGTGTGTACGTTTTACCACTTAACTGTTGATTGGAATCATAACAAACCCCCAGCTGAGCTGTTGATCCTAAATCCTCTCTAAAGCTGGTTGACTTTTAACCTCTTGGATGATGAGTAACTGTTTCCAAGTACACTTTTTAGGTCCCAAACAAAGGAAGGCCTTGTTTAGCTGATTGTGATGATTGTGTCTTATCTCTTTCTCTCTGCTGTGCGCCTCATCTCTCAGCCCCAGAAACCCATCCCTCGTGTCTTTTTTTTTTTTCACTCTGTCAAGTAGCACCAGAGCAGTAGCGTCTGTCATGTTGTGACCCGAGGCAGTCGTCTCTTTCTCGTGCTGGGTGTGGCCATGCTCTCTGGCCTCCTGCTCCTCCTTCATGTCTCCTCTCAGACCTTTTAAATGCCTGCATAGGCCACCTACAGGCAGCTCTTTAATTAGTTACCCTCTTACAAGCTAGCCAGCATGAAACAATGGAAGCCCACTGCTGCCCTACAGGAGGGATGGCAGGCAGAGACACATGCATCATGGTCCGTTGTCTTCAAGTAGGGGCCCCGCTCTGCTGAGCAACTGGCGCCTTTTGTGAAGAGCTCTGAACAAATTGACTTTTTGTCCGTGTGGCCTCCGTATGCCCGTCTTGTACACTGTACTCTATTAATGACAGTCAGGGGCGTTTAAAGCATATGCATGATCAGTCAGGAGGGAAACAAGTTTAAGTTATTTTCAGTCATCAGTTATATTTTTTAACTTTAAATCACATCTCTTGACATTGTTGTTTTTGATATAAGGTCCTGTCCCGGCTGCAAGCCCTTTTTTCCTCAATGTTGTATTGCAAAAATAAACATTTGACACAAAGTTATTTTACAGCGTTTGCACAATATTCAACAGTGAATTTAATGTGCATATATCCAATAAATCCTCTTACTGTTTTTGGCTTTACTGCCAAGTATTAGAATGACAAACGAGACGAGGCAATGGCCCCTCTGTGGGCACATGCACAAGACACGGAGAGGCGCACACATACTGTATGCACACGGACAAATGGATGGGGTGAGAACTGTGGCCTCCTGCCCTGCAGCAAGAAAAGCTGCCTTATGAAAAGATAGAGAAACAAAGCGAGAAGAGAAAAGAACAAATTGTGTTCAAATTTCTTGAACGACTGCCAAAGTCTAGAACATAAAAAAAAAGACCAAAAAGAGTCTCAGGGCAGTAAAACAGCCACAAACACTGATTCATATTCTCTGTGTGGAGGGATTCTGAAGTTAATCTCATTACAGACCCTGGGCTTTTTATGTGTTTGCTGACCCCTGCTCTACCTCTACGCACTTGTGCTTTTTAGAAATTGTTTAATTGCCCTGACTTGGCCAAAATACAAACAGAGTAAATGGTGCTCTTAAGCCAGCAGTAAAGTTCAGACACAGTTGGAATTGGCTTGTTCTCACAGGCAGTATGGGATTGTCCGTGTTTGATCTAGTCAAAACCTGTCATAACTTGTCTTCATTTGGTAACCAGTGCCATTTAATTATTTGGTGTGGTGGCAGCTGTGACGCTCAAAGCTCCCCCCCCCTCTGAGTTGTCTGTTTGTTCTGCGTTGCGTTGCTCTCAGATGTGGGTTATTGTTCGTTATGAGGCAACATCAAAAAGAACAACAGGTCGTCTTCAAACTTGAACTGAAAGTCATTGGACGCTATAATTTGCCGTGTTTCGTTTTTGCTATGAAAGTTATACGTGGAAGCCTAAAAAGTGCCCAACAGTGCAGGCACAGGTTCATTTGTTGAATCGTGCAGGAGTGGCAGTTTATCCTTTGTGAATACAATGAACGTTGGAACCCAAGCTTAAGTATTTGAGTCAGACACATCATTCAAATGAGAGATCCTGTATGTAATCTTACATAATATGTAAATAAAATTAAACTGTATGCTACAGATAAAAGATGGTACATGTGTTTGACGTTTTACTGTTCTTCCACAGACAGAGTACATTCTCCTATCTGTGCCAAATGAGAATCTACCAGAGCCATTGTTTACTGCATTTACGTCACACTGAGCGCAATAAAAGGCATTTTCATGAAGTCCATAATTAAGGAGTAGGTTTTTGTTAGGCTTGTCCCTGGTAGTTCTACATTAATACAGGCTCTCATGCTGCAGTTACGAGGGGTGAGTGAGTGAGTGAACTCGCCCTCAGCGGTGTTGGTTCTTGGAGGGTTTTATGGTGAGGCACCATCAGTGATGACCACTTTATTGCCTCTCACCACAAGTTGGAAAATTCGGAGAATGAGCAAACAAGATCTGCATAAATAAACCTTCAAGACCAAATAAAAAGTCGAATCGTCACAATCTCTCACTGCTTCGTCCAAATTATGGCCTGGTCTGTGTTCAGTGGCTGGAAATCATGACCACCATTTTGGCTCTATATAAGCATTAATGGAATTTGCCTGTACGGCACACAGTGGTAAATTGAAGTGAGCCGATCACTGCATGCTGGTGTGGTGAGTATTCTGAAGCTGTGGATCACAGTCCAATCCAAAGTGCGTGTGAGGAACACTGAAGCAACTGCAGTCAGCCAAATATAGACAGGCCAAAATAGAAATGGCGTCATAATTTTATTTTTTTTTTTTGTCTTGCTCAGTGACTTAATATGTTTTAATATTGCATTCAATGAAATATGATGCTACATTTGTGTTAAAAATGTCATTGACCTATTGCAGCTTTCTTATCTGGCATCAGTCTCTGTTCATTGCTGCTAGATGCCATAAATTAAAGTAAAAAAGAATCATGGAAATTTGAAAAATGACACAGGAAATTGCTGTTTTCATGACTCATTAAGCCGTTTTGCTGCTTATTCTTTTGTTTACTGATGAGACACACTTAGAACAACTGAAAACAAGTGTTTGTTTTCAGTCAACCTTAGTGCTTTTAACAGTTACAGACCCACAGGGCAACATTAATGAGAATTTAATGTTGTGTTGTGCTGCCTTAATTTGTGCTCTCTTTGGATTTGTTTTATTTAATAATGTTTGTTCTAATTGAGCCATTACAACAAATAGGGGTTAAAGGCACAAATTAAAGTACCAACATAATTATCCAAAATTAAATGATTAGGAACTCCAGAAATAAGTATAGCTTGAGGATATTTTTGTTCCACTCACAAATGCAGCCACAAACTGATGGTAAGTTCAACATGGAATGAAATTCTTCATTAAACGTTGAGATTTCAAATGCTTTTGAATGCTTTGTTTAAATGTAGTTTTAGTAAGTTTTAGTAAGTTTAGCATGTGACAAACCAATTACAATTCAATTACAGTGTAAAGGCATCTCCAAGGTGATCTAGAGAAATTGGCGTCAAACTTATTTTCGTCTAAAAACTATGATAGGTCTTACAATGCACCGACTTTCTAAATCTAATTCTGTGAACACTGCATGTTCCCTGATCATATTCAGTATGTTTTGATAAATGTCATCGCTTCAAAGTCGCTTGACCACAAAGTAAAAGCATAACTTTCTCGAGAAGCCGCGGCAATACTTGGTAGCAGAGTTTATTCAAGTGTGGTTTCTCGAAAAGAAAGTTTCATTTTGAGTCTCAACCTCAGGACTTTTTCATATCATTCTGACCACTGTGAGAAACAGCGGGGTGCTCGAGTCAGCTGCATCTATCACAGTGCCATCACTATAGGCTTCCCATGAGTTTTATAGGCAACACCCTTCACAACCCCACACATATGCAGCTTCAGCACAGGGAGTACACTGGAAATTCTCGCTGCTTCTCAGAGAAACCCAGCCGCAGTGTCTCTGTGGTTGTGGAGTCTTACATGTGACAATTTGGGCAGGAAGAAGACGGAGAGAAAAATAAAGATAAGCAATACAGACAATTAAGATGATAAGACTTCGCTTTTGCGCTGTGGTCTGACACGAAGATGCAGTTCACAGGTTATCAGCTAAGACTGAATGCTTCTGAAAACAGATGTTTTATAGCAGGGGAGTGAAAAGCTGTAAATCGTGGAAGGGGGAACAGGTAAGCCTTGGCCATGTGTCTGTCACTTCCACTCCCTCAACTCACTCAAACACTATCCACAGACCTCTTTTTACTCTCCAAGTGTATATTTTGACTACTGTTGATAGGAGCCATGTCAGTTCATAATGAAAGACACTCCCCCCCGGGGCCATGGTAGTATTAAATGGGACTAATAACCTTCTTAATAATACTGAAAGTCTAAATGGCTTCTCTTTTTTTTTCAGTGAAAAAAAGTCTTTTCCGTTTTCATACTTTTAATCTTAATGCCTTTCAAAGAAATCTTTAGTAAAGTTAGAGACGAAGTCAGTGGATCAAAGTGCTGCAGGCCTTTCTCTTTTCTGGAATTTGGTTAAGATGAATAAAATGTAGACAACAGTGATTATCTGGCACTTTTTATTTGTGAGTTTAGTCAAAGTGTGGACTATAACTATAGATCTTAAAACCATTCTTCTCAGTGTAATTTAGATACAAAATATACCAACATAACAGAACCAAATACTTTTTTTTAATTTTCAGTACCCGCTTTTGTTGTCTAGAGATGAGTAAAAGCGTCTATGATCTGACACTAATAATTAAGTAATTCTAGTATGCCATAATGTACTACAAACTTTAAACGATCAAATTAAATGTGTTTTTAAGTGCTTGAACGTCAGTGGAAATTATAGTCCGCTTTTCTGCTTGTTTGGTCTAACAACATGCTTATTCAAAGGTAGTGAGCCTAAACATATATATAATAGCCCTGAATGTGTGTAAAAAAATATAACCAGAAAACACAACTACAGTGTTCCTGATTGTGGCGACCTGACAATCACATTTGTTTGCAGAACTGTTTGAAGGTTTTATTTATATAAAGTAAAAAAGAAGAAGAGCAGAGCGGAAGCTTTTTACCTAAAGATAAAACTGAGACTTTAACAGTGAAACACAGTGTGTCCATAAACAAAGCTACTTGAAGGTCAATGGTATTTCATCAAACGTTTTAATTTTTTATTTCTGAGTACGCATTGTGTGTTTATCTAATAGCTAATAGCTTTTTTTGTGTGTGTGTGTGAGTACTAGATAACACACCAGCGTAAAACAAAAAGCTCAATGTCAGCAGTCCTGCAAAAAAGTGGAGGAGGGGAGCCGAGCAGTACACAAACTCTCCTCTCTGACCAGCAGGCTGTGCTGTTGCAACATTACTCTTCCACTCTCTTCACTTGACTGTCAGGCGACTTAAAATCACAAACAAAACTCTCTTTTTTTTTTTTTTTTGTTCAGATTTTTTTCCAATGCAGATTTAATAATCCAGCCTCTGCTGGTTTTCCACAGAGAGTAAGAAGGAAATGGTAAGTGTAGGGTTGAGCTCAAGTGGAAATGTCCTTAATTATCAGGGTGTTTTCATGAGTTTGGTGTCTGCAGTCGGGTGTGCCCATTACCAAAACTATCAACACCACCACCACCACCACTAGTATCACTGCTGCTACCCCGCTCAACCTCTCTCTGCCTGCAACTCATTATGTTTCTTTTCCACTTTTCTGTTCTGTAGCACAGAAAGAATGAGAAAAGGAGGGATGCATGAAAATAATTGACAAAACCACACATTTCCTGCAGTGTTTTTTTCTTTCTGTGGTCCATCAGTGTTCAGGTTTTTCATGTAGAACATTTTTCTTTGGTGTGGCCCCAGCCAGACCCAAAACAGTTGATAAAGGTTGATTGGGGGGGAGATTTTGAACTGGAGCTTTTATCTTTGAATGTGTAGCTACATCCATGTTTTATTATTAACCATTTTATTTTATTCAAAGAAACTGAATGAGCACCAAGCTTCTCTACAGCTGCCCCCAGTTTGCACTTAAATGGGATAATATAATATACATGGTAATCACAGCATCAGCAATAACAATATAATGATAAAACGTCTAATAAAACAAATACACTGCAGACAACACTGGTAGTGATAAAACCCCCGCAATAAAAACAGCAATAAATAGCAACTACGTCTAAAATAAGCTACTCAAAACAGGAACATAGGAACAACAAACAAATCATCAACAGATGTTAAAAGTGATCTAATGACAGAACTCTGTCATTATAGTAAAATGCATCTCGAGGTTTCAGTATGGATGTAAATAGTGTCACTGTAGTCAACGCTTTCTAATGAGAAACATGACCAGTTTAATTTGAAGCTTCTTTATGAGCTCTTTCATTCGTGTCATTAGCCTAATACCCAGATATTTATAATCTGTGACCTAATTGCAGGGTCACATATTTCTGACATGGTAAAGAGCTGGAATTTAAATTTGTCAGACTTGTTTAAAAATCAATTCCAGGCTTCTTCTTTCTTTTCTTTTTTTCATACAGTCTAATGCACACTGAAGATTTGACACTGGTTGCACCACAGATGTAAGCTGCTGTGCTACATATAACATTAATATACATGTATACTGATGTTGTGGTTATACATGATATGCATAATCATGGGCTCCAAATGTGTGTGTGTGTGTGTGTGTGTGTGCCTGCTGGCAAGTACAGTGTTCTAACTGTAACATTTCAAGCTCCATCACTCTCTTGCAAAAAAGTTTTCCTGACTGTGGGTCAATTCTCTCTCTCCTTCCCTCCTGTTCTCCCTCTCCCTCGCTATGTCGCTTTCACGTCTGGCCTGGCCTCACTGCAACTCTTAGCAGTTGTCAGTTTCAGGAAATGCACTGCACTCTGTTGGGAAGTGAGGTATCTGCCTCTAGGCCCTTGTGTTTTTGTTTTTTTGTAATTTTATCGTCTGCTTACGGGAAGCAGAGCTCAGCCATGCACACAGGAGCATTCACTTAACCCTTTCTTCTACCTTTTATGATTGCATGCAGACTAAGGAATGCAGTACTCGATGAATATTTAAATGAACAGATAACTGATTGGACTGATGCCTTATTAATAAGGCACAATAATGTGCTGTAGATGTTCGTGTAATATATGGATTTGACTTGATCATGAAATTATCTGCAGAGCAGAGCTGCAAAAATTTACCTAATGAGGCAGAACCTAATTTTCTGAAGAGCTGGTTAAGTTTAGGCTTTAAGATTCGAATTGTAGTTAAGTTAAGGTTATGGATAAGGATTTGTTTACACTCTCCAAGTCAATGCAGTGTCCCAAGAAGAATAGCCGCGTAAACCTGTGTGTGTGTGTACTACAATATCCAAACAGGATATTGTAGTACACAGGAGCACAGATTTTTCCTGCGGCACTTTGGCTCTGTGGGTTTAAGACAGCTTCAATGACAGGCAGAGAGACAGAGAGAGAGAGAGAGAGAGAGAGGGGGAGAGAGAGAGAGATTTGCACAGCTATTCTTAAGACACTGCGTTGACATCCATTCATTTGGAGTGCGTAAACACTTAAACAAAGCATTATCCCGAACCTTAACTGTAACCAGTTAATGCCTAACCCCAACTGTAATCTAACCACAATTCAAATCTCAGCCCTGAAGTCTGGTTTCCATGACTTCAGAGGACATAACATTGATTTACGTTCATTTTCCTGGAGACTTACTCTAACCTTAACCATAACTACTACTTGCTTAATCCTTACTGGCCTAATCCTAACTCTAATCCCCATAATGTAATTGTGTAAACAGATTTAGGTCCCGACAACATGGGCATTACCTGAAAAACACAATGCACGCACGCACGCACGCACGCACGCACGCACACACACAGGCATCAGATAACTGACTCACCAGCCAGCCTCGTACCGAAAGGAAAACAATGATATGGGTCTCAGTTTCCTGCAGAAGAGAGAAGATTCCATAACAGAATAACAACAGTCAATATCAGTCTGTTTCATATATTAATGTTGTTGGGCAGCTGTGAAGAAAATAATCATGTTTGAATATCAAAGAATTTGCACTTAACACAATGAAACTGTACACTCCAACGACTTAACAAATACAATTTAACATGATTGTGCGTAATTTGGCTCCCTCAAAACTAAATAACAAGTTTGCCCTGGACATTCCATTTAAGCCAGTGTGCTCCGTGCAAATCGCACCACAGTTGAATGTTTTTTTGGTTTGATCCATCCGTCATTTGTCGGATACTCAATTCAAGAAAACTTCAACTGGAGAGATATTATTTTAAGAATAAGTTCAACAGTAGAATGGCCAGAATCATTTCTCAGCCCATAGTCCGGTGTTATTGATTTTAAAATGTTCCAACACTTCTTCTAGTGCAGCAAAGATTTGGGCCTCCTCATGCAGTTTGACCGCTCTGCACAAACCTTAGACTGGCTTGGAATTGGTCAGACTGACCAAGGAGTGAAAAGAGAATGGATTTGCCTCGTGTTTGAGACCTGGAGAGGACAGACAAGGGTGAGTGGAGGGCAGTGTGTTTGTTGGTGTAAAGCAGGGGTTCACAGTCCTGTCAAGAGCTTTAAAACAAGCTGTTTTTCAAGTGCGGAAGGCAACAGCACCCATCCACCACTCTGTCCTGGGATGCACCCAAAGACTCACTGATTCTCTGCCGTCTGACTGTCTCACACTGTATGTGTGTGTGTGTGCAAGAGTTTCTGTGTCCTTGTCTCAATAAATAGATGGTTGGACATGTAGGTGGATGGTTGGACAGATAGAACGATAGCGAGACATAAACATTGCTGTGCACTGTGGACATATAGTACTTTTAAAAATAACAGATTAAAAAATGCTGGAGAAAAAAAAAAACTGACTTTGTGCAGAATGTGAACCATTATTATTTTTGGGTGAAGACCAATTTTTCTCCATCCCAGTGTGTTTTGCCCCATTTCTCTGCGACTCTTTACAATGCTGTTTAAATAAAGAAGCAGACTTTGTTATATGCCTGCTTTTTTATTATTAGAGATGTCTTTATGAGCCCCCAGCTTCAGTCATCTTTGAACCATTTGCATCTGGTCATTAATGTGCTGTGAAATTAGCTTAAGAAACAATCAGTAATAATTATCAATTAGTTGGCAATTACTATGGCAATTTGGAAAGATATGTGTTAAACAGTTTTGTGTGAAATCCTTGAAGAAGATGCAATATAGTCATTCACATACATGCACATCATGGGAAAGACCCCTAGTTTTAAAATAATGTTAAGTACTTTTTTTTAAACCCTTTTTTTATATAATTTCATCTTGGTAATATGTCATTATAGTTCTTGGCAACATGCACACACTCGTTCAAATGAACTCATCTTGACAAATATTCACAACAAGGCATCACTCACAACCTACTAAAAACAGCCCGGAGCCTTTTCTTTTTTCTTTCTTTTAATCTTGGGTCATTCCTCATGTACATGGACTTAATTGGCAAGGTTATGACTGATAATAGACGAACCCATCCCACTGCCTCTGCTCATGTTAACCCCCAAGCACGGAAAAGCAATAGGAAGCCAAAGCAATAAAAGGCTTTGACATTGATGGGCCTGTTTCCCAAACACTTAAGTTGTCTCCTCTCAAGTCTGGCTGGAGGGGCCAGGGCTCCACTTCTTATTGCTGTGTCTGACCAGAGTCGCCATGCCCCAGTGAGGTTTGACTTGGGCTTGGCCCCTTAGTTCCTGTCTGTCTATTGATTTGTCTGTGTCTGTGGTTGTCTGTCGGCCTTCTGAACAAGCCACAGAACTCAGGGTGGCGGTGGGGTAAGTGGGTGAGGAATTTTTCTGTGTGTGTTGAAGGACTTCAGCAAACAGCCCTCGCTGTGTCAAGACAAATACGGAGAACAGTCATTTTGTGCGTGGAAAGCTACATTTCTGGCTGTCGACTGATTAGACACAAGTGAAAAGAAGAACAAGAGGAGGCCTGGTGATAATTCCCAGAAAAGCTAGAAAGCAGCCCAGGCCTTAACAGGAAAGCAGAAATGAAATTGAAAGAATTTATACTTTTTTTTTCTTAGAATTTGTGGCCTGTCATGATCATGATGAAGTCACATACGTACTGTACGTATGAACAGTTACGGCTGTCTGTATGAAACACCAGACCAGACAGCACAAGGATGGAGGTTCAAAAGTTGGCGTACTGATGAAAGGTTAATGAGAATCAATTCAATGGAAACAGGTTTGTCATATAAAGGGTGACTTTTGGAAGTCACATGACTGAAAAATGACTCCAGGTTCAACATTTTACTGCACTTGAAAAACTGGCTAAAACAGTAGATGTGATGTGTGTGTGTGTGTGGACTGATGACATTCTTCAACTTGTGAATACTCCTGTCAGTGCGGCACCTCTTTATTCACGTCAACAAGTGGCCCCTTCTTATATTTCTGTGGCAAATGTTGCACCACGTACTGCTTATCTTGGTGAACTAACTCCCAATATTCTCTAAACAGCAGTGGATGGAGACACGTAAATGCACGTTTTCCTTCGCTGAACTTTTCTGAGTGTCACTTTATTTTGATATTTATTTTTGGCTCTCAGATGTAAAGAGATAATCGGATGACACGTATTATATCTACTGTTCTCAGTACAGTTTTTTGCTTAAATGAGATGGTCCTGACACACATTAACGTAGGCAACTACTTGTCAAAGTACCTATGATTTGATGTTTACTTGACAGTAAACATATTGTCAGTAGATAATCAACTAAGAATTGATCATACTTGTAATCACGGTGACGTGATTCTGTTGAACTTTCAAATGACAGAATAATCAGATTAGTCAACTAAAAAAATGCTGTCGCAACCGACAGAGAAGTAGTTAAATGATGGTTACACTGAACACACTGAACACTGAAGCACAACTTATAGCCTACTAACACTTATAAAAGTGTCAGCTGATTATTTGTTAACATGGTCCTGAATACCTGTTAACTATCAATAGTCAAAACAGGCTATCAAAATAAAGTGTTATCCTTTTTCTGTTAAAATTTGCAATACATTTAAATGGACATCAGGTAAGTGATGCAATTATTTTCAGAGTAATAAAAAATAAATAAATACCAGACTTCATTTTCATGTTGAGGGGATTAAAACCCCACACAACCTTCTCCCTTTATGGTTGCTGTTGTACAACTTCTTAACCCTCTCTGTCCATCCATTCAGCTTTACTTACTGGGATTAGGTTCATGCACAAGGCCCCTACTCATACTGGTGGATTGCTTATGACAGGCCCTTATGCAGACACCTTGACTGCCATGAGCAATTACTTTAAATACACAGGAGAGGGCCAGAGCTGGGCTGACCTGTGGGAGGGTGAGAGGCAGAGAGACAGAAAGAGAGAGGGGCATTTAGAGAAAGGGAGAGAGAGAGAGAGAGGGGGGGAGGTAAACTCGGAGAAAAAAAAGGAGAAACATCCCACAGCTTCTTCTATATTGACTGTTGGAACCACTTTCAGTGTCATAAGTGAAGGGTACTAGTACTCCCAAATTAAGTGGGTTAAGGAAGAACACACTTCTTTACCCTCTAATCTATAACAGCTATAAAATCTGTCATTTGCAATCACATATCGTTCACATCACTATCATGCAACTGAATCTGTTTCTTTCCCCCGTGGTTCGTCCAACCTGCTGTGTTCCTGTTACAAAAGTCTGTCCACGTCTCCGTGCACAGTGGAGCTGGATCGACAAGTCAGCAGCGCCGATCCCTCCCGCTCTCCTGAAGCCCAGTGTGTTTGTCGATCAGGTTTCATGCAGATCTGCACTAGCTCTGTTACACTTGGGCCTTTCCCTGCTGCAGTGTCTGTGCTGGCTCTGCTCTGTATCACCTAAAAGCAGGGAGGGTGCTCAGACACTGAGCTAGGTGCAAGGAATATGTAGGATTGTGGAAAATGACCTAGAGTTTGCAGTTTATATGTAAAATAAGAACTAATATCCTGAGGTGGTAGGTGTCTGTTAACATGTGGATACTGCAAGGATAGGGATTTAACTGACTAACTTGTCTGCTCATTTTCTACTTCTGGTCTAGTTGTATTAACAGTGCAATGCAATTATTTTGCTCATGTAACCAATAGATATTATAGATGAGATTATTATTATAGATTATGATGAGATGTTATTCATTTGAAGTTTAGACTTTAAAGCAGGGTGTTGTGAACAGCACCATAGAGAACATAGAAACTGCTGTGACGTTGTCTTATCGTTATCGACTCAGCTAGCTTGGAACCTCGCCAGAGCAGATATTAAAAAAGTACCAGGTACTATCGCTAATGCAAAAAATAAAACAGGTCGAGCGGAGCCATGTCGTGCTCGAACTGTATAGTGGAAAAACGAATGAAGAAGTAGTGAAGTCTGTAGTTTGTGTGAGGTGAGCCAAGGCTTTCACTCTTTGCTTTACTTCTTCCTCAGCAAATCTCTCTCTCTCTTAACGCTGCATTGTCAATTCTACACAGTACACACACACACACACACAGACACACACGATGTAATGACCAGAAATTTGTGTAGCTGCTGAGCTGTTCCACATGTGTAGAGTGCGTCAGATCAAATTAGGCCTCATTGACAAAGGGCCGTTTACTCACAGGTGGATGATGGGGGGAGCTTGGTCTGAGTCAGTCAAACAGTCCAAAAGCCAGTCAGTCAACAAAACCAGCCAGTCACTAAGTTAATCAATCTGCCACTCAGTCTGCAAAGTCTTCAGCTGCACCGTGTGTGATGTTTGGACTGCTGGAGTGCGACTTGACAGCTTTTCCTTCCACTCACACAGCTGCTCCAGAAGAAGAAATATCTGGATTTTCTTCAAATCCCTCACCACCAACATCTTCATTTTGGAACACTGTGACCCTTGACAAGGACATACTTTGGTGAAATCGAGCCTTGTGGATTGCACTTGTTGGAAACAAGCTTACAGCCTTGACAAATGCAGTTCATCCATCAAATCGCACCACACACACCCAAAATCACAACAGTGTGTCCACTGGCTGCATTTGTGGAAAGAAACGTACAATTAACACATGTTTGGGACTGTGTTTACTTCTCTAATGCAAGTTTATTACATTCTCTCTCCAGCTTATCACGTTTTATATGGGAATATAAATTCCCCCCTAATGACACACAAATAGACAGACACACCGTGACACCCTCAGTGCTGGGGTAACCGTAATGCTGCTGTGGCAGTGCAGGCTGAGTTATTACGTTTAATCCACCTAATTGTTGAATTTCATAGAATGAGATCCAGTCTGCTTTGGAACTAATTCTGTCTGGGCATTCTATTTAATTCGCCACACTGGGCCCTAAGCTCTTTTAAAGGCAGCCTGGCCCCCTCTGTTCCCTCCACCCCACCCTTTAAGAATATAAACCCCTTATCTTCTTCTCTCCCATGGCAGAACACTGCGTGACTTGTGCTGGAGAGTGATTTCTCAACAGTCCATAGAACATTTTTCTGACATTTTGGACATCCACTCTAATGAGGCAGGATAATAGGAGCAGAGCTATGATGAGCAGCAAAATGGCCTAGCAACACCGGTGTTGCCAGCAAATGCTTTAATAACATAATGTGTCATTTGCATGAAGCCATGAGGCAAGGCGTTAAACGAATGGAAATTGAGATGTACTCCTGGCTAAATAGCATTATTGACAGCATCACATTTACAGCCCTAACAGCAAAATGATCTGTGTTGTGACGCAAAAGACAATAAGATTGAGGCTGAAAGCCATTCATGGATGTTGCTTGTGTGCAGGCAAGTGGGTTTTTCCCCATTTCCAGTGTTATTGGTTCTACAGTTTTAAAGTAAAACAATGAACTCTGACATAGTTGTGATCTCATCCAAAAACAATACTACTTAAACCGCTCAGACTGGTGGGGGAGCTGAATGGTAGGTTGGTAAATTTACGTGGCTGAATGATGATAATCCGCACACACACAAATCCCATGTGTTTAGTCAAATTATTCCAGGCCTTGAGGGTCCCATTGTGGCAGTTAGCTGGTGTTCTGCTGTCTGAGTCCCCCACCAGGAAAACAATGCCACCATTCAAGGCCTCTGGCTGCTACTGATTGGCAATTTAAGGTGTGAATTGGCTGTGTAGCCAGTGGCTTATATTAAATGACCTAAGACATGACCTTGAAGGGTAAAAGAAGATGGGGGGGGGGGGGGCGGCACAGAGTAAGCATTTGGAAAAGAATGAGAGTTTATATGAAGGAGAGGGAGCCCGTAATCTCGTCATGTCCTGTCATCTTTTTTGCTTTGATGGTGTTAAAAAACCTGGCAAGCGCCGCATTATCAAAAGGATGAGAGAGCAGGCGAGAATATGAGCGAAAGGTAAAGAGTGATCCCGTCAGTCTGATATCCTGTCCTCTCTTCCCTCATCTGCTCTGTTCCTGCAGAACCTCTCCTCTGTACTCCCTGCTTTCTCTGATAATGTGCTTTTAATCATATCTCCCTGGCTGGCTTGCTTGTATGGGTGAGTGCTGTGTCCAGGCTCTTTGATGGGAATCTGCGATGCACCCAAAAATCTTTTGAAGTGGCCGACCAGGGAGCTACAGGGGGGCTATCGACGGGGCCTGGAGCTTTGATGTGCCAGGGTCTGGAGAGGCCGGCTGCATGCTGCCCTGCACCGATCTGTCAGTAGCACAGCTGCACTGCTCGCTGGAGAGCCCCTGCCTCCAACCCTGAATGACTGGTTGCCTGACTGACTGACTTATTCACCTAGTTGAGTGTACACACTCCGTACCTGAACCAAAATGCCAGCAGTAAGGTAAAGGTTAACTTAAGTACAGCTTGATCTTTGTCTTTTGACTCTGTGGGTCAACTTCATTCATCCAGTATAAGCATTTGTTAATATGTTGTTTTGAGCAAATATATCCCCAGAGGTCATATGAATCCAAGTCTTGCTGCGGGGCATTGACTTTCCTTCTCTTTTTTTTGTGTCTCCTACTATTTCGTTTATTTTCTGTCAAGCAGCTCACAGAGAAAAACACTTAGTGGATGAGTTTTCTGCTCAAAGTCTATGTAAAGGTGCCATTGGGAATTTTTTTAGCCTGACTGTTGCCAAATGGAATCTGTTTTCTCTGCAGCTGCACGAAACCATTAAAAAGAGACCATGTGTTCCAACCTGTTAAGTTTCAGTTGAGCTCAACCTTGGCTCAACTCTCCACCTGGAGAGGAGTGCAGTTTCCAAGGCTGAAGCTATTGACACTTTGCGTACTGCACACACTTTCTCTCCTGTAAGATGCATTAATTGCATGACTGAACTAAGAACATTATTCATTGGCACAGCCGTTTCTTTTATATGCATTTCTACCCCATGCACATTTCATTTTCGTGATTCATTTAAATCTTCCATATTGCTGCCCGTGCGTGTTAAATGAAGATCGATGGTAGAAAGGGAACAGCAGTACAGCAGCCAGATGCCAGTGTTTACCGTGACATTTACGCAATCACATGCCTAGTGTTGTTTGCCGAGGTGGTTTTGGTTTATGACCTGGTTCCTCCTGCCTTTCGGTATCAAACTTGGGCTCCATTTGGTAGACCAGCGCAGTCGTCATTGTCACCATGGCTTTGTTTCAAATGCAACCTCAATGTGTCTTGGGGTGGATTCACACCTGTGGTTAGAGCTCGCCAGTTGTGATCAGATCACTTGACACACATATGGGAAGCAGCTCTGAACAGGGCCTGTGTGGTCGTGTACTAAACAGCACATTTAACCCCAGAATTGACCAGCTTTTCTAACTGCACTGGCAAAGTCAGTCTCGATAATAAATGTTTTTGCGGCATCAGTGTAGTTTCACTCACCATGCCACTCCCCCTCTCGAGCACCTATAAAGTGCTCACATATTTGTTGATTGAACATATACAGTAGGTATACTCTGTTTTTTTCAGCAGCGTCCTGCTTCACACTTACGCACGTTCACAATTTCACACCTGACAGCTGTCCAATGTACCTGGACAACATGTTCCACGCTGTTTGCCAGCAAGCATTTACATTCATTTAGTTGAGCACTGCCTACGAGGTTTCTTTCTTTCTTTCTTTCTTTCTTTCTTTCTTTCAAATTTGCACCCATACCTGGGTGTATGGTTTGTGAAAGAAAACATAATTTTCTTCACTACAAAGTGACTAGCAGTGTATGGACAGAAGGATAGACAAACATGAGTGCTACCCTTGTAGGAGTCCCGGCAGGATTATCCTGACTAGTGAAAAGAAAAATGGTGAATAGCTGTCCACTGGCAGTTTGTTGACATTGCCTATGGATTTTTCCCCACTCTGTAGGATGATTGTCCTCAGTTCATCAGTTAGTTTTCAGGCTGCTCTCTTTTCTCCTGAAGTAACAATCCACAACAATGGGACAACAGGCAGACACTAAACAGACATGACTGATCACAGTCATTAGGTTCAGCCTCATGGCAAGCATCCGTTTTTGGAAAAACTGAAAGAGGGAGAAGTTAGAAGGGAAGACATTTGCACAAATCTTTTTATTTACCCTAATTATAGTGCAACATGCATGTGTCAGAACGAACCAATTTTAGTCTAAGACCGGTTCAGGTTTTTGGCACTGCTCTGACTCATTTTAGACTAAAAGCCAGATATAGGATTTGGAAGCAGCTCTTCCCCGTTGTTGTTGAAAACTTCTTTGTTGCTTGATTCATCAGATGCCCTCAGTATGACCTGTGAGTGCAAACTCGATCTCTTCAACACATCTGTGCCTAGTTAAATGAAGGTTGTATTTTAGGCCTATTATAGTCAAGGAGACAACACGGCTTGACTGCTAGTTTGACCACTCACCCCTATCTGACTTGCACATGTGGTCAGTCACTATGGCAACATGTTGAAAAGACTGCTTCCTGAGACTTTGTAGTGTTTGGTGCTTGGCAGGCCATTGTAACCTAGTTATTATTTTTAGTCCTTCAGCAAAGGCCCAGTGTATATTGATTTAGGATGTAAGCTGACTACCATTTTGTGCACACATGCACAAACACAAATTTGCGTAGACAAATTCCCCGACCTACAGAGCCCGGCAATAACAGTCATTTTAAACTTTATGATGTGCTGCTGCAAAAACCATCTTTTGACACTTTTGCACGTCTGAGCCCTTTCTTAGCCCTTCTCAGGTCACTGAAGTCACCATCAACAGTGACACTATGTGAGAGTTTCACTGTTTGTCAGCTGTGTTGTTCCACACCCATCTATGGCCTTTTATTGCTTCTCTCCCTCCCGCTCCTTCTCTTTCTCCCTCTCTTTCTCTTGCTGAATCTTTATCTTCTTGTGCAAGGCAGTAATAAAGGTCTGACAGGCAGAGCGTGAAGGTCATGGTTATTAGATGGTAAAGACGAGAGCCACAGCTTGGTTGGGCAGGTCTCAGCTCCAGCACAAGTGATGAAACTTGACACTGTTTTTTTTTCTTTTCTTTTTTGTCCCTTTTCTTAATGCCATGTGGTTTGGTGACAGAAAGGTGTCAGGTTCTTGTGATGAAGCGTGAATGAGAGCAAGGTTGGTATTGATTATGAGCGGGACAACAAGTGGAAATATTGTGGTGTCTGTGGGTGTGTGAGTGCTTCAGAGGTGATCACACCTGCTGCTTCTCCAGCTGCATTTGAGCGTCAGCTGTGACTCATGTAGAAACACACACACACACACTTCATTACCTTTTTGTTGAGATGGTAACTTTTTTAACCCGTGGTAGCTCTATGAGATATTTCACAAGCACATTTAAATGAATTTCCCTGAGAATACATTGCGACATGTACCACGTCGTACACCTTGTTTACACAATTTCATAAAAAGGCACTACACTCTGCAGCATGACCAAACCTGAATATGATTTGAAAATAGTTAACAACAACAGAACAGAACAGAACAGTTGTCAACCACTACGGATACCTCCAGGCTATTGGCAAAGTGCCCAGCATGGAAATGTATTTAACACAACACTTATTAGTCCATTTCACTTCTAAGGTACAATTTAAAAAAATAATTAGAGTCTTGTGTGCACAGATGATATTCTTATGAAAGATGATGCCTTTGTGCCTCTTCATGTGACACAGGGGGAGTTTGTCTTCCTGATCTTGGCAATCTTGGAAATCATTGGTCTGCTGTTGTTGCACTCATCAAATTGTGGTTGTAAATGGATGTAAATATTTGCTTTACCACTTTACCACTTACTCTGATGACAGGTTTCTTTTGTGTCGGCTGGTGTCATTTGTTTCTTCTTCTTCTTCTACACTGTTTGTGCTCCTACATGCAAGATGAGTACACTTCTAATGCTATGAACAAGGAAATTCTTGTTATTGACCATTGACCTCATTCATGAGCAACTGGCCAAGAGCGATAAAACCGCTGTCTTGAAAATGCATAAATATAGCAGGTTGTTGCTTTGCCTGAGAGATCTAAAAGATTTAGTTTACAGACTTTTCTTGGTGATTTATCACAATGCAAAATAATAGTCATAACTTGATACCATATAAGTGATACTCACTTGGGAGCAAAAACAGAGAAAATCAAACAGAATAAGTAATAAGTTTAGATAGTTTGTCTTATACCCTCTTTTATGTTGAAATCAAAAACATTGTCCTTGGTTGACATCCAAGTTTTCTCTTGGCCACTGCCTGAATCTGGCTCTTCCAAACCTCAAGTATTTTCGAGTGTGCTTAGTGCTGTTTTGGAAAAAAATACTGCAGAGAGAGAGAGCAAAGTAGAGTAGCTCCTCATTGTAGTGATGCATTTAGCAGAGACTGGATTGGCCTGCTTTTATCCACCCTATCCACAAATCTCTTCCTCAAGATACCTCATCTCCCAAAGTGTTCTAGGATGAACTCCTCCCCAACCTCATTGGCATTGATATGAAATTTGGACAAAACTCTCATAAAGGGGGACACCGCTGCGTGATCTCGGGGTCACTAGCTAACCATAAAGGAAAGTTGCCACCGCCAAAGCCAAGAAAAGAAGCACAGCGTCGAGCGAAAACAGGACTCAGACTGGGGCTCATTGTGTCTGATATCTGTTGCTACACAATGAGTTGTCTCATTCTTTGGGACAAGTGTCAGGAGTTCAACCTTTATCGCCACGACCTACATTTGACCTCATGGGAGGGTAGAGATGCAGCTGAAGGGGCCTCGTCTAAGCTGCTGAGACAGAAAGACACACTCCCGGCTGAGGCTCATCACTCAGGGGGAGCAAGGAGAACAACAACAACAACAACACTAACACACACTTACATATGTGTACCTGAATATACACACACAAACATTTCACAGATGAGCAACAGAGTTAATAGTATGAAAAAAATATCTAAAACGTTTCAACTCTCACGGAATTTAAGTTAACTGCTTTATTTGCTTTTATCTGACAACAATAGTTGTTGTTTTCTGTGGAGAGAAGAGGTGAAGGAGAGGATGAAGATGGTTAACATGTCAGGAATGACAGGGTTTCCACAACATCTGCAGTGACAGACCACGCTGAAATGGGTGCATGTGAAGTTCAAGGTCAAATGAGTAGACAAACATCTGCCCACATGCACACATTGTATAACTGATACTCTCAGTCCTATTGTGTTGATATTACCTTTCTTCAAACAATGCTACTAAACTATTTGTGTTAATGTTTTTTTTTTGTCGATACATTTTTTTTTTACTTTATCTTTTGAAAATAATGTATTCTAGCCCTGATGCAATAGTGTCAACAAAGGTGAAGTCAAACTAATGAAGTATCTCATGGGCATATTTTTAATAGTATTACATAACGTATGTACATATACGTAAACATTTTGAAGTTTTATAGACTATCAGCAGTGCATCATGTCACTAGTTGTGATGTCAGAGGTGTCATCAGTGATGGCCCGCCAGAGAATCCTCACCAGACGGTGTAGTTTCCTTTAGCTTGTAGAGTTGAGGCCCCTTGCTTTGAATCTCACAAACATGACATGTATGTTTAAAGACCAGTTTGTGAATGTAATGGTGTTTACTTGTTTAAAAAGCCAGATAAAGTCCCAGATAGTTCCCTCAGGAGGACAGAAGTTTTGACTACTGCTGCTAATGTAGCTGCAGTGTCTCCTGGATTTGTAAGCGAATTCGTTTTTACCATACTAACTGCGTGCAAATCAATAATAGTTTGTTGTTGGAGTGTTGCTTGTATACACAGCATCACCATCAAAAAAAACCAACATAGTCATTACCATTCTCATCGCTGTCGTCATTTAACTGTCATCATTTGAACCACAACTTTTTTTTTTGTCAGTTTGAACTATGAAGAGCTCAACCTAACCCACATTATGAAGTGTTATTCTTCCAGGCAAAAATCTCGCCCCACCCAGCACTCTCACTCTCTCACTCTCCCTCCCTCCCTTCCTCCCCCTCTCTCTCTCTCTCACACACACACACACACACAGAAATCGTCTGTGCGTGAAATACTCCTGTTAGATTTCCTCACTGGTTTCGGAACAGATTAAACACCCGCACTCAGGTCCCGGGTCAGCACCGACTCTCGTACTGTACAAACATTCCACATCCGTCTAAAGGCAGGGTGGACCTGCTGTCGGTCAGAGCGGGTGGAAAACATTTACAGCCACATCATTTGGACACCCAGCAGGAGCTTATGGATACACGCGTCAGCTTCACTGTCGCATAAACACAAACGGTCACTTTTGTGAATGTGTCTTTATCACGTGACAATATTTTGGTGAACAGGAAGGATGGGTCACTGGCATATTGTTGTTCCAGTGAGCTTGTCACACTCTGATCAGCCCAACTGCAGATTGAGCTGCAAAGTTTTTTTCATATTACAATGGAGCCTGAGATCTGCCAAATCATCATGTTGCAACTTGGATAATTAATTATTACCACTGTTACTGTCACAAGTACAGTTCCACCTCATTGCCACATCAAATGCCATGTAAGATCTGGGATTGATGGCATTGGAGAGCTGTTATTGGAAATGAACGTTTTTTTTTTTTGCTTAAAAAATTACCCAATCATGACGTGACTTCCCAATCTTGTCCAAAGACCTTTTCAAACAAAGGTCAGGGAAGGGATGTATTTTTAAACCAAAGTCTTATTTCCCTCTAATTATCCACCATATTGTTGTATATTTACTCTTGTTCAGTCTATATGCTGCACTCAGTGTCATCAATCAGTCATACTTTTTTCTGATTCTTGCTTTATGGTCTTTTCGCTCCTCTTCACCTCAGTTCACACTGAGCAGGAAAGACAGCTGTGTGTGTTGGTTGTGGTTGCATGTGGGTTTCTATTTGAGTGCATGTGTTCATAATCTGTGTTGTGTGCTGTGATGTGTGTTTAAAAGTCTACATCTACACATGTGCTTATTTCTCTGCCAGCTGTAGCGATAAGCAGGTTACAGCGACTTTGCAGGCATCTCTCACACAGGAAATGGATAATTGTGGTGGGGCTTAGCACAAGCATAAAAAGCAATTCCACACTCAACTTTATTCTACGAGTTGCACCTAATTATTTGTCGGCTTCTTTAGAGAGTCTTTTTTGCTTTTATAACGATCCATCAACTTAATTTGGACCCCAAAATCATGAGGCATAGAAAGAGTTTTTGTGCATGATTGTTCTCCAGGCTCTGGTAGCAGTTGCGATAGTTTCAACCAAGCTGTTAAACTGCCTGCAATTCATTTTCCCAAGAATTTTTTTATGATTTGTGTTTTTCATCTTCATGTATTTGTCTTTTAGTGCACTATAAGTGTGGCTTGATCTCACAGTAATATTGTCTTCATTGCATTTCCTGTTGACACAACAGTCATGCACCCTTCATCACACTCAAGCTCTTGTTTCTCAGTGTAAAGTCGGGAGAGGAAAACCAACACACAGTCCTAACTCTGCCAATCCACTCCCCTCCTCTTATTTCGGCGTCGCTAGGCAGCCTTCTTCTTTTTGTCCCCCTCTTTCTCTTCTTTCTTTCGTGTATCTGAAGGGGTCAATGCCTTTGCATGATGGAACCACAGGGCTAAAAGTCTTTGAGCCAGACACTGGAGGAGTCCACTACTAATTGCTCTCAGCGAATCCTCAACCATTGTCCCCCTCTGGGTTTCGATTTGAATTTGAATGGAGGTAGCTAGCTGGTGTTGAGAGTGTAAGGTACACAAATGACTGTCACTGGGAATGGATAGCAGCGCTACGGGGATAGTGAACCTGTCCCTTAAATAAGCTCTGTTGGCTTTTTGGCTCTGCATAAGTTACGGTGCCACATTGATGTGCGCTTGGCCGAAGTAGTACTGACATTGGATTGGAGATGTTTTGAGGTGGATATTTTCCAGGAGGATTTCTTTTTGGCTTTGCTCTGGAGGTGCCCAATTTGTCTTTGCCCATTTTCAGCATCACATCATACATAATTACTACTTGACTCTGGGCTTCTTGATCTTCATAGTTTTCTCTTCCGAGCCCTGTTTGCCTTCCTATGTGTCTGCTAGGCCACTGTAAGACAAGTTCAAGTTGCCCTTCAAGAGCAAATGCTAAGAGAGTTCATCCAAAAGAAAGATGGCAAGACAGTGAGAAACACTGACCAAGTCTGCTCTGACACACAGAGAGACAGCTGAACAAATTGCCAGACCTCCCCCTCCCTGCAGTTCACTTGTTCCCTCTCTATAGAGGCGAGGCTCCTGGTTCATGTCCCCCTCTTCTGCTGCCTTACTAGTGGTTAATTGAACCCCTGCCAAGCCTTGCCCCTTTATTACCTCCATTTGTCAAAGCCTGCAGACCTGAATGGTGCTAGAGACCATATACAAATGAAGAGCCTCCTCGCCTTTCCATCTCTCTCCATCCCTCTATCCCTTTATTGCTCTCTCCATCCAGTAAGTGCAAACAGGATTGGCCTAGGGCAGCTCGGGGCAAACCAGCCCAACAAAGGAAGTGGCTGATTCAGGGGGTGTGGGCAGGTGGCTGATTTTTTGTCTTGACACCTCCAAGGTTAGTGATGCGAAATCTCACTGTGGCGGATGTGCGCAATAAAAAACACCGTAGTTTCTAATGTGGATTAGTCCAGATTGGGTAGACCTGTAAACAGAGGGAAGGTGTACAGTTGAAGATATTGCATGGTGCCAGAGTCTGTCCAATGTGAAGCTGTCATCACCCCATGTGCTGCTGCTATCCCACTGCCTGCATACTGCAGATAAGAGCAGCTATTCAGCCACGCAGCTGGCATATAGTCATCTTTGTTTTCCCAGTCCATGGACAGACCTGCAACGTACAGAGAGCGCCATGAGGGGAGGAGACGGGGGCTTTTACAGAAAGAAAAAAATACAAGGAAAAAGTGACCGAATAAAGGAAACACACTAAATGACTAAATGAGTTCTGCCATAAGGAATTGAAGAAAACAAGAGATCTGCGGTTGTCGGATGACACGCATCAGATTAAAGCGAAATTACAATGTGGAAATTTAGAGGGGAAGTTCAGTTTTTCGCTCAGTGGAAACCACGTTTAGCACCAAGACTGATATCATACTGGAAAATAGAGGCGCTTTCATATTCAGAACTTCTAAATAATACAAAATGTTAAACTCTGTGTGAATATATTAAAGATTTATAAAAGTTTGCATCCATGTTAGCAGGTGGTATGATAGAGACTGATTTGCTGGGAACCATCAGAGACAAACGGGCCTTTGGCAATACTTGAATTTCAACAGGAAAAAAAAAACATTTTTATAGGTTAAATGTGTTACTTGATGTTTTGTTAATGCTTGTCTAAGTACAGTTAGTATACAAGGTTCGCCTCACATCCCGTTTGTAAGATGATCCCTTACTCACTATGGCCCCTTTCATTTTGTTTGAGTAGGGCCCAAATGCAGGCAGCCCCAGATCTCCCCCGATCTATTCATGTCACTGTTAACATATTGAAATGTAACAGTGCAGAGTCTGAGCAGAGACGAATTATGTGGAAACAATTAAGTCATTCAGCTGGTACAATGATGCTGAAACAGAACAAATTGCTTAGACATGAAACCATCTGGCTTTTACTTTACCATACATTTAAGATTTAAGTTCATCCTCTCAAGCATCAGTCATTAATGTTAGTTTTCCTCCCAGTTGGCCCGAGGCATTGCATCATACTGTATGTGCCTGTCTTTTCCATGGGTAATTCACCCTCAGTGCTTTTTGAAGTCACGTTCATTACCAGGATCCTGAAAGTTCACGTCCAAATGCACAAAGCACCGAGACATTCTTGCAGTCGTAAAACGTTTGGAGACACTGGTGTGAGAAGAAACATCTAAGTGTGGGTGTGACTGTGGTGAAAGAGTAACCTAACAAACTAACCATAACATCTACACTTAAAATAATGTTACAACATGATTTACGGTTAAGAATTTAACACTGTTAAAATGTCTTGGAAATGGGCCTTTTTTCCTCATGTTTGATTATTTTTTAACCGTTTGTAGCAGAATAACCAAAAATAAGTTTGTTACGGCATCATTGTTTTTTGGTTTGTTCTATTTTTCACACCCCGTAGACACATCTATGCCTTCCTGCACTGTATACTGTTGTTGATTATATAGTGTTTATGTTAGATGGGGTGCGTGAACATGTGTTATATGTATTTATATTCATGTCTGTTTGTGCATGTGTCTGCTCCACCCGCTGGGGTGCCATGCCCTGCCTCAGAGGTCTTTGTTGTAAACGCAGAGCCATGAGTCAGGCCTGTGGGAACAAGCCCAGCTTCTCTCCTCTCTCTCCCACGCTTTCACACTCATCCCATCCTGTGTACCTCTGTGTCACCCCTGGTGCTGGGGAGGTGGTGCGTAGTGAACACTGCCATGGAAAAACTCACACACATACACACCCGTGTAAGGGTCATCATCAGACCCTGAGAAAAAGGATATGTATGTGATGCTATATGTATGTACGTTTGTGTGTGGATTCTTTCCCTGTTGACATGTGCTACGGTTTATCTTTTAACAACCGTGGTTGACACTACTATCAAAAGGCGTAACATAGACTGTTCAACATAGACAAAGGCAGTAAAAAAATCTATTATTCCACAAAGTTTGTCTTTGTATTTGAAGACACATCTCATCTCTTATTGAGTAAGCGGTGTTTCTACCGCCAACGGTTCGGTATGGTACGCATTATAAATAGTACCAAAATAACCGGCCCCAACAGTTCCATTTTTCTGAACCCTTCTCTTGGGGTACCAGAAAAATGGTACAGTATGGTACGCTGTCTATTCCTATAAAAAATTACGTCTTGTTGAGACAAACAGCCACAAACCCATTGTTCATTGTGTTGCTAGCTGTTGTGTCGCGTTCAATGTCATTGTTTGTTGTCGGCCTACCGTTACAACGTCCGTATCCATATCTCGCTGATGTGGCCATCGGGCACAGCGCACACCCCGCCTACCAAGTAAAGGTACTGTTCTCAGTCGAAATGCAAGCCTGACTGAAGGCTTTACCGTTCCAAACCGTACTGTACCAAACCAAACTGTACCATGATGGAAACACAGCTTAAGCAACCGCTTAGATGTCCTTATAGGCACTGGGTATAGTTTTTACTGTCATAAAGTCATTATATAACCATACAGAGTATTGTTGTGTAGCTTCTTTGCCCCTTGAGTAATTCTGGGTAATTACCAATACACTGTCAGTGGATCTACATGATGTGTGCCTACATGATCTCGCATCACTCTGCTAACATGTTGCAATAACCATTTCTCTCCTCAAAAGCCTGAACATCTAGGACCTTTTTGGTAGTGGAAACCATTCCAGAAAATATTTGTGGGTGCTTCTTGGCATTCTCAGCCATTCTCCAACATATGGCCCCTATCTTGCTTTGCCAGCCCAGTGCTGCTGCTGTTATGCTTCGTCCTTGTCTCTGACTGTATGAACACATTTGGCAATGGCATCGATGTTATGGTTATTTATTCACATTGAAGAATTATGCACTACAGCTTTAAGATCAATGATTGAAACATATGTAAGTCAAAGCATGTGAGCTCATGTGGAACCCGGCTCCCATGTAGCCTTGCCTGGGTTGAATTTTTCTCCTAGTCTCAATCTGGCAGTACCCAGTGATCCCCATCTAGTGGGTGCCATCTGGCTAGCTGTGCCCCAATCAAAGAGCTCATTCTGGAGGTTAACTCAGCAGCAACAGCAGCAGCAGCACAGTGGGGGAGGGTGTAAAGGGCCAGAACCAGGGAGCCAGACCAGACCTAGGCCATAGGGCTTTGAAGCCCTTCACCCTCGCCCACAGACAGGGGGTCTGAGCCTACAGTCAAAGCCAGAGAGAGGGAGAGAGAAGGGCCTTTATCAGCAAACCCAAGCACAATTGTGGTGTGCAGTGTGGGAGTTGGGGGAGTTAACTCTTTGTATAGATGAATGGATGAATAGAAGAGCGGGGCTGAAACACTAGCATGTCCCCCTCCTCACTTACCCACCTCCCCCATGCTGGATCTCTGTATGTTTTAGTTGGCCCATCTTGGGGCCCCAGGGCCCCCTCCATGGACTGACTAACAGATACCATCAATTACCAAGGCCAGTCATGTCCACCATATGGCTGGTGGCTGTATGGCAAAGGTGCCTACTTACTTTACAGACCCAACCCTGCATATGCTGAAAGCCAAGCAGTCGATGTTGTGCAAATGGTGCGTGGCTTTGTGCATGTGTATGTTCTGCATCAACATAGTTTTGGCTAGTGTTACAATGCCGCCTATGTGTCAAAGGGTCAGGATTGAGTTACAGGATTGAGTTATACCTGTGTGTGTGTGTGTGTGTGTGTGTGTGTGAGAGAGAGAGAGAGAGAGAGAGAGTGCACTTATACATCTATTTGTATGGGGCCACATCTCTTTTACATCTTGAAAGTGATTTTATTAAACTAACTATCCTCTCAGTGCTATTTGAAGGTTTAGACTTCAAGTAAGGTACACCAACACTGACAAAACCTTTTTCAAACATTCATTCCAAAGTTTAGGCAAGGTTAATGTGGCTCAGCACAGTCTCTTTCCTTGCTGATCCCCATAGTCACTTGTAGGTTTGCTGCTAGGATACAGAACTGGCAATGTACATACCCAGGATTTGGCTACTGCTGAAACCTTAATGTCATCTCTGAGTGAAAAATGTGTTTTTCACTCTACCAAAGCTGCGGTTTTTGTCTAAATTGTGTCATTGGGAAGTGATTTATTCAGAGTGAATATGAACAAGAATAAAAGAGTAATGGAAAAAAGAATATTAATGATTACAGGGACTACTACCATTCGCAAAATGTCTGTTATATTCAAACCATTGTCAGATAATGTCACACACTGCTGATTAAGCCTATTAACACTATCAGCTATACATAACTCTCAGTATTTTGGTGTTTGGATCTCTTTCTCAACAACATTATTGTGCTCAACACAGGAAGTGTTGAGTTAATTACACTAGTAAATGTAGACTGTTGCACCCAGATTGGAGTATGTATCTACCCCCCCCCCCCCCCCCAAACCCGACACTGCCACTGTGTACAAACAAACACTCCCTCAGTTTTACAGAGTCAATTTTCAGATAAGGAACACAGCATACAAATACTGTTTCATCCGTTCTGTTTACAAAGACCAAACAGAGGCATAACAATTACAACAACAACAACAACAACAACAACAAAAATCACCACAAATTGCAGCTTTAATTTAAGATACAGTACATTTAATATTAAAAAAAACAACAACTTTCTTTTGAGGGAGGTAGGGGCAAGTAAACACATGTTGGTGTGAGAACAGAAGAACAGAGCCACACTCTGCATTTGTGTGTGTTTCCACAGCTGTGGTTCATGGCTCAGCTACCATTGCATAGTCAGACACCTGTGAACCACAAAAAAGAGGCTTTAAAAAAACCAAACAAAAAAAAAACAGAAGCACCTACAGTTTAGACTTGACGGTGGAGCTGTCTCTCTCTGCTCTGCAGTTGAAACTCATGAAAAGGATAAATGTTTTTAAATTCATTGTAATGTAATTAGATAAGTCTGTTTGATATCAAGCAGCAAGTGGAAAAGAAATCTTACTCTTTCTTGGTAGTCTGTCTCCACTACACTACATCCATTAATAAAAAACACATTGCCTGATGGGTTGGTGAGTGAGTGAGTGTGTGTGCGTGTGGGTGTGTGTGTGTGTGAGAGAGATGTTTCTATTTGATATATAATGTGAGAAAGAGCCAACAGCAAAACAAGGAAACATCTGGGTGATTAATCTTTTGAGAGGGAGGAAAACAGGGAGGCAAATAGTACCAGCCAGAATAGGCACACATGAACACACACTCAAAGAAGCATGCTCACACAAGCACGCACAAACAGCTGGGAGCCAGAGACAGTGATCCATGTGAGTCACAAGTCTCATTAATATTACATCAAAGTGTCTCCGAATGAGCCTCCAGTTGCATTATGTTGTGAAAGTAAACTCCACTTCAACCACTTGAGTGCTGTTTGTTTCGTAGCAACTAGTGTCCACTGTCTCAAGTTCCTTCTCATAGTTAATATCAAGCTTTAATTCCTTAGCAAGTGTTTTTTTTTTTTTTTTTTTTTTTTTTAAACCTCCACCCAAAGCATTTTAAATGGAACATTATGTGTTTCTTCTTCATTCAGTGTTTTTCATAAGCTGCCCAGCACAACATGCAACAGTGACACTTTTTTTTTGCTATGCACTGCACTCAACTCCACTGGAGCAGCTGTGGGCAGAGCACCTTGCCTAAAGGAGGGAAAGTGTTACTCATTCACCCCCCCCCCCCCCCCCCCCCCAAATCTAAATCATGCCTTTCTGGGGATTTAAACCACATACTTGTGACACACCAGCCTTTGTAACTGCTAGGATACAACAGTGTTAATAACTTGACATGAAATCACTAGTTACCAGTATCAACAGTAATATAACAACACATTTTTTTTTATTATCAAACATATTTTTTATCAAATATATTAGCATCATGAGCCTGTATAGTAAACTGTCATGGCATTTCTCTCCAGCAGAATTGTAATACATACAATTCACTGCAACACACACACGCAGCTGCAGTGTGCAGTTGAGCAACAGACCCTTTCATTCCCCCAGCCCCCCGGGTTATGAAACCTCAAGGCAGGACAGGCCACTGCTATTTACTTTAGCTAAAGCTGACTTACAGTAACAGTAACAGGCTACAGCATAACAACTCAAGTGGGGATGAGTAAGAGCCCGAACCTGTAGAGATGGGAAACAACACTGTGCACTGGTGACGTTAAAGCTTTAAGAAGTCCTGCGATACTGTGACCAGCACATATTGTCACCATGTCATTTTAATTTATTTGACAACAACAAATGTAGACCTAAATCACTGTCAGTTGAGCATAGCTGCAACAGTTTGTAACATCAGCAAAGAACAAGGGATTCATATGCCTTTGCACAGACTGTCTCAGTGTTATTTACTTTCTAATGCAGCTTTTTTAAAATAGTAATAACTAAATACAATATCATGCACATTTCATACAACAATTATGTACCATTTTGAAACACACTATTATGATTACCTTAATTGTCTTAACAACCAGGCCACAGTGAGAAGGAATTGTTTATACTTGACAGGAGAGTAGATAAGCTGAAACACACACAGAAGTCCAGTGACCCCTGATGCACATGGTATATTAGGGTGTGCATATGTTTATCAAAGAGGGATATACTGTACAGAAAAAAAAAATCTGATTGACAGTGAAATAACTTCTTTCTATTCAAACACACTTGCCGCTCTGTTAGTGGTGGCGGATGGCCAGTCTGAAGTCAGGGCCTGCTCCCATTGTGCTGGGGTTTTCCACTCAGACACATTGGCATTGGAGAGCCCCGTCAGCCTCATGTGAACCCTCGTACAAAACCAGATTGCACTCACAGACATGTGTTCATGCACAAAGCACACGCACAAAACACAATGTACTACAGAGCTTTACACAAAGTATAATTAGAAAAAGCACCTAACAAAACATGCACAGAGGCAGGAAGTGCAGCCAGTGGCTCTTGGCCACCAGTTCAAACCTCTCCTGTTCGTCATGAGACCAGATCCTTTATGAATGCCCTTGCTCCAATTCAGTGGCGATAGACTGACAGACAGGCTGCCCACTCCAGAGGAAAGGGCATGTGTGTGTGTGTGTGTGTGTGTGTGTGTGTAATACTTAATCCAGGATGTGCCTCCTCTCCAGGAGTAGTGCTCGAGCAGGAATGAGCATTGTTAATAGTTTTCTCAGGTCTTGCACCTAAAGGCTTCCCCTTTGCATAAGTTTAATGTCTTTTATTTCTTTGCTTTTAATTACTTTGCATTCGGGCTGGGTGATATGGCCCAAATGGTAATTATTACGAACAAATGACTGACAACAAACACTTTTTGAACAGAGAAACATTTAAAAGCAATTAGAGGCCCTGTCTTTAAGTGTGTTTGCCCAACACTTCAGCATTATTTGGTATTGAACCTTGCTGTATTTGTTGTATTATATATGTATATATATGTATATATGTATATATATATATATATATATATATATATATATATATATATATATATATATATAGTTATTACATAATCCCATATAAACCCATCCGTTTGCATTTATTTTTGTGGTAAAAAGCCATGATATATATGTGTGCGTACGTGGCTTTTTACAATAAATCTAAACATAAATAATATGCATTTATAATGTATTTATATTTATTTTATTATTTATATCTATTTCAGGTGTCCAAAAAGTGCATTGGCCTGTCACTTGTATGTGTTTTGCACCTTCAGGAGCTGAATTATAATAAATAACAAAATAAGTAATTATTTCAGGATCCTAAATCACAATATCAATAAATATAAATGCAATTAACAATATATATTCATATGTATATTCAGTGTGACTTTGCTCCACCTTCATAAGTAATAAACCCATTACAATCATTATTCTCATATTCAGAAGTCGCTGGCTGTCCTTTCATTGTTGCCACTAGTGTCTCCACTGTTATTTTAGACAACAGCTAACCAGTTCCTGCAGTAGGTGCCGGAACAGTTAGTCGCTACAATAACTCTCCCACAGCCAGTGAGCATAGACACAGTGGATGTAGGCCTGAAATCTCCCTACTTCCCCTCCTCATTCACATACTGCAGTGCAGTCTGTCCCATTCCTGTGTGGGGACAAAAAGGAATCCATCCGGTCACACGCTGTGCAAAACCACGCAGTTGGGTTAATGGAATTGTTGCAGGCTGCAATCACGCCAGATAGTTATCACTAGATAATCCTCACGGAGAAGAGTATGACTATGTTGTTCTGTGACGATATAGTTTTGCGTTGGTTTTGTTTTGTTTTTACAGTAAAGTGACTCATAACTTGCAACAGTGTTGCTAAAGGAAGCTTTTCCATGGGTTGTAAACATATCCTGGCCAAAAGAAGAAATTGAGAAATAAACTTGACAAACTGTATGCTTTCCTTCCTGCCATTATATTTTGGATAATAAGCAGTATTAGTACAGATACTTTGTTACTGTATTTAAGCACAACATGCACGTATCTATACTTTACTTTGTTATTTATGTTTCCAGCAAGCTTTACTTTTACTCCACTACATTTCCTAAATAAATTGTGTACTTTTACTCATCTACATTTCCTTTAACTATCTTTGTTAGCGTTACTACCAAATAAAATCAGAAGAAGAAGAGTTGGTAATGGTCTGTATTTATATATTGCTGTTCTAGTCTCGATGAGCTGCTTTACACCACAGTTTTGTCTTTCATACCCATTCACACACTGCAACATGGGGCTTAAGTGTGTTGCTCAAGGACACATATAGAGTAGCAGAGCCAGGAATTGAACCCACAACATTCCAGTTGAGCTACCATGGCTCAATCCAAACTCCCCACTTCTTTCACACTTGTACTTCTAAAACTTAAGTACATTTTATTAGAAAAAATACTTTTACTAGTACAGTAAATATACTTTAAGACTTTTACTTAAGTTGTATTATAAAAAGTGACTTCAACTTCTACCAAAGTAATTTTCTAGTATTCCTTTAAGGTACTTTATACAAGACTGATAATAAGGTTTTATGTAAGGCTTATTGTGGAAAAGACTAAAACCTTATAGTCTATGCCTATGACAGAAAAAGCTGCTGCAATGCAAATACATTACTGACCTTGTTTCAAAGATATTACAAAAATATCATCTTTTTATTAGAATTAAGAATATATTTATTTGTGTTTTATACACCTATTATATTTGTTCACAGTTTGTTGATAACCAAAATGCTTTACAGATAGAAACCATCAAATTGATTAAAGGATGTGGGTGTTTAAAGTAAAATAGCTTTAGCAAGATGAGACAATGGTGGAGGTTAGTGAACCACAGGCCGCATAGTGACAGACGATGCAAAGAGGATCCATATCATTGTGCGTATGAACTTAGGCTCCACTGGACTTGTTGCTTTTAACAAATCCCTGCTCATCCTCAGTCACAACACTCCCACTGCTGTAGTTATGCAGCTCTCTGTGTGTGGGACAGAGAATGTGAGCTGCCACCAGTGTGTGTGTGTGTGTATGTGAGAGAGAAATCAATTTTTAGTGACAGAGAAAGACCAAGTGGGAGAGACACAGTTATGACTGGGAGTCTGTATTTGTTTTAGAGCTCAGAGTAGAGTTCAATTGGATGACGCCAAAAACAACTTTACAGTAGTGTTTTCTATCCGTTTGTTTTGATCCAGCACTGAACTGATGTAAAATGAATATTATCCAGTGTTTGTCATGAACCTGTTAATGTTTGTCATCGCATTCTCAAGCATTTATCAAACAGATGTTTCTGTAAATCCCCCATCGTCTCTTAACTTCGCCTCTAAATCTACTAACCAAATGATGCTTATAATGTCGTGGCTAATTAGCTTCAAACTAAACTAGCATGAATGCTTCACTTCCAATGTAAATTCCCTTTCCTGGGTCTTGCCCTGGGAGATTGTTCTACGTGGCCGGAATGAGCAAAAACAAAACAAAGCCACATATGTCTTTCATTTGGACATTAAAGCTGACTATTATGAGATTAAATCAGAGACTTGTGATATTCAGTTCAAATCTCAGCTCCCACCAACCCCAGTCACGCAGAGGGAATGTTCAAACTGATATAATGCTCGGCTTCTGCCAAAGCTTCACAATCAACCACAGTGAACAGGACGTGAATAAAGGTGTTCTAGCTTAGATTGATTTGGGCCTTGGGGAAGATTCAGCTGATACGGCGAAACCCTTTAAACTTAAGGTAAAAAAGGGTGCTAAGATAATAAAAAAAAAAGAAATAAAAAAAGGCATTTCCACTGACATGGTCTCATAATTTGTTTTTCTGTCAGAAAAAATGAAAACGTAAACATATTCTTAATTGATTTAAATATGTCATCTGTGTTTAATTGTCATAAAAAGGGGCCCTGAGCCGTATGGTGATATTGGATATTAATGTTTTTCTTTGCACCCTCTCCCTCCACCGATGAGGCCTGGGCTCCGTAAAAAGCCTTTTTAGTATGTGGTAAATATTGTTACATGAACAATAAAAATCACAAGAAGATGACGGAAACCTGTAACATGTTAGTGCGCTTGTGTTTGTGTGCAAATATGTTTGTGAAAAACCTCATGCTGGTTTTCTGATGTTGCCTCGTGATGCCTGTGTGTGTGTATGTGTGTGTGTGTGTGTGTGTGTGTGTGTGTGTGTGTGTGCGTGTGTGTGTGTGTGTGTGTGTGTGTGTGTGCGTGTGTGCATACCTTTTTTAATAGTGATAAAAACCTTCTGGCCCACTAGTGACAACTTGGCTCCTAATGACTAAATGGTCGACTGACTGGCCTCAGTGGATGAACGGCAGTGCTCTGGGAGGCCACGACACACACACACACACACACACACACACACACACACACTGGTTTCCATGACTTCAGAGGACATTGCATTGACTTACATTAATTTCCTGGAGACTTACTCCAACTTTAACCATACTTACTACTGGCCTAATCCTAACCCTGACCTTAACCTTAACCTAACCCTTACCTCAGCCGAACTTTAAAACACATCTTCACCTTCAAATATAATAATTTACATTATGGGTCCCCATAATGTGACCGTAAACAGATTAAGGTCCCCACAACATAAGAAATATCAGGCACACTCACACACACAACACAGTGTTCATTGTGACATGCATCCTTGCATTAATGCAGAAACACTATTATGGTCTACATTACTCATACTGTAAGGGTGGGAACATATTTTCTTTTCTCTCCCAGGTGAAAGAAGCACATGAGATAAATAGTTCCTATGTATCACAAACACAAGGTCTGAGTGTATCATATTACTTTTTGGAAAAAATGCCCTGATGTTTGGGAGGCTTTGAATTTAATCCTAGATGTGATCAGTGAAAGTGAATGGCAACAAGTCTTCTTTTTTTTCTCTCTCCTTTTTCCTAAGTCCATATTTTCCTTCTCAGCTCCAAGTCTTATGAGGCCTTTCCAGAGAAGTTAGACTGGGAGGCTGGGTTGGAGAAGGACTGAGAGGGATGGAGAGAGAAGGAAAAGGAGAGACAGAAAGGAAGCTCAAGTAAAAGAGAGAAAGAAACAAACTCACAGAGTCTGAGAAACAGTACAGTTACTACCTTCACTCAGCCAACTGGGCTCAGTCCAGTTGCTAGGGGTTCTGGAAAAAGAAGCCATCATCTGCAAACCATCATCCCATGTCCACACTTTGGTGGGTTTTTCGGCACCTGTCACTCGTCCCATTAGTGTGACAAGCTCAAACAGACTTCCAAAATGAATCACACCATTACTACTAAACTCAGCAGCCATTGTCCACCCCCACCCATGTCTTTATTTATGTTTAATTGTTCATGTTCCTATGCAGAGCTATCAAAGGTTTGGGTTGCAGGTTAGAAGCCATTTAGTCATGTTGAAGGGAGCAGTCTGGTTGGAAGTGCTGAACTCATGCCAAGTTCTTTCACACCGTGAGGCACGATCACGGTGCTCTCGCTCAAGAATCCGAGTATCACTGGGTCGACATATCCGTCTCGATTTGTTTGGAGTCAATCATTAAATTGCCATGTGGGCTGCTGTAATATGCACCAGACAGGACCCACATGTTTGAGGAGCGAATGTGATCTTCACCAGTGGAGTATCTTGTTTCCCGTGTGAGCATAAATTACAACCATAATAAAAGATAAATACATAGTGAACACATTTAGAGGCTACAGTAAGATTGTGTTACTATATTCAGTTGAAATTATACATTTTCTTGTTTTATAATAGCAAAAGTCTTTCCTGGGCACTAATGGAACAACAACACTCATACTGTATGTAGTGATTGTTGATTCAAAGATGAAACGTCATTAATGATTGTTCCTATTATGCAATCCTCACAGTGCAGCTCCAGGGACGCCAGTGTGATTCTTGTGGTTGGTTGGTTGGGCTGTCTACCACTTTGGAATATGTCTGGAATTATTTGATGCATTGTCATGACATTTGGAACATAGATTCAAATGGTACACAGAGGATCATATTCCTGAAGTTATTCAGTGATTTGGTTTATAATTTAATACATGCAAAGCTAAAACTTGTGGCAAAGATTAACAGCGTACCATCCCTGCTAAACATCAACGTGTTTGCATTTTTAACTGTTGGCTCAAGTGCAGCGTGGCTCTAGAATGCTTATTTATTTGGTTGTGTATTTCAGTTGTCCATTTCACAAGAGTGGGTTGGAACATGTATTTGTTTTTTAATTAGCCCAGCTGTCTACACAGGCTACATAATGGCTTCACTTCGCACGCCTATAAATACTACCTCAAGTCTTTTTTAACTTCCACCAGTGTAACCACACTGATTGTGTGTTTGCTGTGAATAAAAATGCTGGTGGCCTACACTCAAACCTGTGCTTTACCCACCACTGTTTACTGTAGACACAGAGGCAGCGCAGAAGCTGCTGCTGTCACTGCTTACTCCAAACCTCCTGTGCAGCCTGACACCTCAGTCATTTATCGATTGTTATATTAGTGGACAGCTCTCTTGCCTTTGCAGCACGGAGACCCGGGTTCGCGACCTGGTCAGAACAAAGGCCTTTCTGCATGGAGTTTGCATGTACTCGCCATGTGTGCGTGGATTGTCTCCGACTTCTTCGGTTTCCTCTCACAGTCCAAAAACATGCAATATGGAGATTTGGTCAATTGGACACGCTAGATTGACCATGAGTGAGTGTGAGTGTGGATGGTTGTTTGTCTCCATATGTGTCCCTGTGATGGACTGGCGACCTGTCCCTGTGACCCACCTTTCACCCTAGGTCAGCTGAGATTGGCACAGCACCCCCCGCGACCCTGCTGTGGAGGATAAAGCAGTAGAAGATGGATGGATGGATATTAGTGGACTTTGAATTGTTGAATTTTAATCAGGGCTGATCAATTTTAAATAATCGAATTGCGATTATTTTGACGGGAATTGGGATTCGCAATATCCGAGGGAATGGTCATTTTTACATTATTCTTATTTTCATTTGAAAAACAGGTTTAAAATGATTACTGTGATATTTGTGCAGATCTGTGAGAAACAAAGATGTTCAGTCTGTAGAATAAGATGTGCAGAGACGATAAATAATCTAAAATAATATTCTGACACACATTCTGAGATTTGTACATTGCAGTAGGCTGTATTGCGATTTCAAAGATTTCGATGAATCGTTCAGCCCTCTAGACAATACAGACACATTTCAAAAGCTGAAGATTCAATAGTGTAAAATTAATGGCCCCTGTGTTTTTCCCTTAACTCCGGCCATGGCTGAGTCTTTGAGGAGTCCAAAAAGATTTCATATGCCTCTAACCCCTATTCTGGATGACTTACTTCTTGTTGCACTCTGCCAGCTCTGACAAGATTGGATCTGTCTCATCCTTGATTGATAGCAAGAAATTCTTACACAAGAGAAAAAGGAAATGAGCAGCTTCAATAGTCATTCCTCTTTCAGTGGGTTGCAATAGAGCAGTCCTTTATGAAGACGAGTGCCAGCCCCAAAACTGCATGGGATCCAGGAAAAGGTTGACTCTGAGGTCAAGATGTGTGCTGCCAAGAGGAGCTGGGAGCTGTGTTTTGACCAAATGCAAAACTATACGTATAATTTTTGGACTGGTTTGTTGTTTTTAATGATGGAAAACAGAAACAGTTACTTATCGTTATCTGCAGTACACAGTACATCCTATCTCCAGCTCCCCAGATTTTGTATTTTATTTTGTACTCCTTTGATTAAAAACTCCAAAAACTGTATTGCTCTGCTTAAACATTGCTAAAGGAGGCCAAGCACCTCGTGTTTGCAGCCGTGTGGTCGTCTGTTGCACTGTATTGTATTGTGAAGTTTTTCCATGGTGGATGTTTCCATGGTTTAACTGTGTTGCAGGTGTGTTTATGGTGCAGCAGGTGCTGCATACTGCCATGCTGTGCAGTGACGGAGGGAGGGTGTCATGGTCAATATACGAGGGAAAGAACCTCTCACACATGGCGCTGGTATTGTAGGCCTCTGGAAAATCCATTGAAACCCTCACGCAGCCTGACACGCGCTCACAGCGAGCTCTGAGACACGCACATAAGTCACATAAACACACAGGCGCATGCAGGAGATGAACACATGAATCTCCAATACTTTTTCATAGCTCAAAGAAGCTGAAAGTGGATTTTCTTGAAAACAAGAACAATCTCAATGGAGATGTTTGATTTGTCCGAGGAACTGCAAGCGTGAAAGAATGCAATAGTGCTGCTTCTTCCTCCACAGTCACTACATGTGTGTAACAATAAATTAAATTATGATAGTTTATAGTCATACTGTCTTCTATCCTTCCTTAACACTTGTTTACATAGTAATAGCTATCAGCCATTGCATTAGACAGGATGTAGAGCTCGTTTTCTTTGCCCCCTTTTCTCTATTTTTTTTTTCTTCCCCTTTGTCTTTTTCACTTTGTGTCAAGGTCACTGTAGTAAGTTTTCTGTCTTCTCTGTAGGGGGCACTCTGCCTCTTCTTCCCTAACTTCCTTTCTTTGTCATGTTTCTGTCAATCCAGGAGTCTTTGAGGTTGTTTTTTTTCTTTTTATTATGTTTTCTGTTTCTTTATCAAGTTATTCCCTTTGTGTCACTCACTCTCTCACACACTCACACCAGTTCAAACAGCAGAGTCATGGCAAAAGCTGTAACGTAAGAATCGTGGTTGCTGCCTGAAACACCTTCTCATTCTCTGACTCACACACACACATTTGTGCAGCATTTTTAGTGAGGACGCTAGGAAATGGATTATGTCCATTTCCTAGCGTCCTCACTAAAAATGCTGCACAAATGTGTGCCCTTTACCCTAACCCTAACCATCACAACTAAATGCCTAACCCTTACCCTAACGTAAATCCAATTACAACTTTAACCCTTAAACCAGGTTTGAACCCCCAAAAAGCCCTTTAAAAATGTGGAGACCAGCCAGAATGTCCTCACTTTCCCAAAATATCCTCACACCCACACACACACACAAACTTGTTTTTTATAGCTTAATGAAGACACATTCCTTAGCCTCTTACTCTAACCTTGACCATCACAACTAAGTGCCTAACCTTAACCCTTACCCTACCCCAACCTAAACCAAACCCTAACCCTAAAACAAGTCCTTAACCCTGACTTTAGCACTTTAAAGTTATGGGGCCTTGACAAAGTATTCCCACAAAGACAGATTTTCACATTTTTGGACCTCACAAAGATATAAATACAAGTACAGACACACACACACACACACACACACACACGCACGTACATGCTTTCATCTTTTAGTGTGAACCCAAACTATTCCAAAAGGCGATATTGTTGACCCCACTCGTCGCTGTTGTGTCTTCCACTCAAATAAATCCCCAGCTCGTTATCACGGAGAAACAAATATTTACATTTACCCTAAATCTCAGAGAAACATTCTCATGGCCTCTTTGATGGGTTGTGTCATATGCAGCGCTGCTGAGCCAGGACAAGTTCATTTTCAGTCATGAATCGTCGTCCACTGAGTCTTCTTTTTTCCGGAAATCTCATTGTGCCAATGGGGCTTGTGGTTTAATGACTGTATTTACGTCGTGCTGGATGGAGCCAGGCTGGCGGTCACCTGGGTAGCTACACAGGTATTCCTGTCGTACTGTGTAATTTTCATTTTATACCAAGGGCAAGCTAAATATTTGCATTCCTCTGCAGAACGAGCCTCCCCCACAAAATACGGTCTCTCCCACCAAATAAAACCTCCAGTGGCTTCTCTGTCAAATCTGTTGAGGCGTTTGTGGCCCGCAACCTGCCATTACTCCATCGGGTGATATCATGGCCCGTGTTCTTTACAGAGGTCTTTGTGTACATAATCGTGTGTACGTGTTGGTGTGCCCCCATTATGTGTCAGGTGCAGTAGACTCAGATTAAGAGGAAGAGAGTCACTTCCTCCTCAGACTTTGATGTCAAGACTCATTTCCTGTCGTCACACAACTTAAAAAGACCAGGGACGAGGGGAAACCAGCTGCCTTTGCTTTGGCAAGGGCTCTTTTCTCATTACATGCCGAATAGTGATTGCACCAGTCAGGATTGTGTGAACTTCAAACTCATCAAGGATGTAGGGACTTCCACATTTCACTAACGTTTTTCCGACTACCGTGACAAGGAAAAATCTCGCGTCTCAGAACGAATGAGTGTTCATTCCGCTCGGTCTCTTTTCATTGTCATTTTTTAGACCCGGGGCTCACTCAAGGAAGACCAACATTCTCGTTTTTAAACCTGTCGACACACACGCAAGAGAATGAGAATCTTTAACTGACCCCCAGAGAGCAAACTAGGACATGCTGTTATTGTTTTCAGAGAGGAAATAATCCTTTAACTGTAGGATGCACTTCATTGGCAGCCTAATTTATTTCCTTTCAGACGCAATTATGGTCTATTAATTAAGCCCATAAAACGCAGGGAGAAGTCATGCCACTTGACCCGGCACATTTGAAGGAAATGAAATGATGACGTTTAATCGTTCACTGGAAATGGAAAAGAACAATCAGTGCAAGAGACCTGGTCTCAATTTGGGAAATACATATAAGTTTGATCTAAAAGTGCATTGAATTACAATTTTGCCATTCAACCTTTCACTCACTTATTCTTATTTATACTATATGCAGCCCTTTTCCTATATCACACACCATTCACACCTACTCATAAGGGACGCATTGACACGTCAAACCTGCAATATTCTGACTAGAGGACGAGATCTGCTCTACTTACTGAACCACAGCCGCCCCAGACTCACATACTCTGTCGACCTGTGTGAGTTCTTCTGAAACGAGGCACTTACCGGTGACCAATGATTCGTGTTTGACGGAGCTTGTTTTTTTTCTGTTACCCATGCAATGCAAACATTGACATTATTCTGCACATGTGGAGATATTGCTCATGTGCATGCACTTGTGCGCGTGTCAGGGATCAGCACACCTGTAGGTGGCTGTTCTTTACAGGAGTCCTGAGTGATTGCTTGCTGTTGTTGTTGTCGTTATCTCACTCACAGTTCAGAGAAAACCACTGAGGCTCCCCTTGTGTGATTGCCTGTGCACATACATGCATGTTTTTTAGGATGCGGCTCTGTACTCTAAATGGGCCCAGGGGATACACAAGTGTGCACATGCATACACACACTCGGCCACATTGTATCCATAAGTCCCAACCTTATCAACAAACCACCTGTGCATAATTTTAAGACGGATTAGATTGGTACGGACTGGTCCTTGTTCCACTGATATGTTGAAATTACACCTCAGTAACTCTGCAGCAGCGGCATGGAATCAAATGTCTTTCCGTGTCTATCACCATCAGGATCTTTCACTTGAGGAGATTAGCATTCGACTCATTACTGGAAATGCTGTAAGCCGGCGTCATTGTTGTGAAATGAAACTAAGCTCCCCTGTAGAAATGCTTTCTGTTTTATAACCAACACAATTTCAGCTAAGTATATACTTAAAGTATTAAACTGCGTTAGTGATTGTTGTGGCACAAAAGGCTGCATAAATACTGTAAATACATATATGTGTATTTCTATTCTAACTTTTTTATTTTTATTTAGTAGTTATGAGATAGATTTTATTGTCAGTGCACAAGGAATATACTGTATTTACATACGAGCCTGAAAGAGGAAACAAAAAAACTGTTGGGACATTGTTTTACAGTGTAGATGCTTGCGCGGGTCATACTCTGTGGCATGTGTGCTGAAGTTAAGCTGCTAATTAAATGACATTGCTATACTCAACGCTTGGCACGGACCAGCTCGGCCTCTAGTGAGGAAAGTAGAAGACAAAGCATGAGAGTGAAATAGGAGCAGTGGAGAGGAAGTCCGAGCAATGCGATTTTGTATGGAGATGATGTGACGTAAGAGTGAACTTTACGAGTGACTGTGTGAGCGCGTGTTTTCGTTTGTGACTCAAACAGAGACGTGAACACATTTTGCTTGAATGAGACGGATGGGACAATTGGAGTGAAGTGAAACAGAAACTAGTCTGCACGGGTCCTCTTGGTGTCATCATTTACACTGTGTTTTGTATATTTAATCTATATGTGTGAGCACATGGAGTTTATCATGCTGAGATATCAGGGGGAGTAGCTTGTGCACCCAGCTAAAAACATTCCATTTAGTAGAGGCAGTAGTATTTCGGCTCTTTGCTCCCTTACTTACATCCATCCACTCCCTTCACAGCCGCTCACATGTGCTCTGGCATCGCTTCGGGGCCTAGGGGTGCGGGAAGATGAGGAGGAGGAGGAGGGTGGATGGCTTGGTGTGTGTGGAGCAGGCGGACTCCTTTAGCTCTTCATCCCTTCCCTCTTTCAGGCCTGTCAGGCGGACGGCCAGGGAGTAATGTGGAAATATGGCTGGCTGGCGTCGACATGATTAAGTCTATGCACGTGTCTCTGCAGAGAGGAGACCCCTGGCTTAATTACCCCTAGCCCTGACACTCTCCTCCTGCTCTCTCTCTCTTTTTCCCTCCATATCTTCTTTTCTTTCTTTTTCTCTGTCCACTACTCACTCCTCCCATCCTACAGCTGAAGAAGGCAGGGTTGTTTTCCCTCTCTGCCCCCTTTCCTTTTTTTGCTGATTTTGGTTTTTCATTGCCTTTTTTTTTCCCCCTGCCCTCCTCGCTCCCTGTGTGTAACTGACTTTTCTTTTGTCCGTGAAGCCCTTCTTTCACTCGCTTTATCTTGCACTCTTTCTCCCACTGCCCTTTCTCTCGCTCTTTCCCCTTGCTCGCACCACTCCCCCAACTCCTTTCTTTCTCTGTTGTTTTTATGTGCATGTGTTTGAGGCCGTCTTTGTGTGACTATGTGTATCCATATCTGTGAGAGGAGTATTGAGTACACATGAGCTTTGTTTGTCTTGTGTGTGAGGTTGTGTTTCCCATCGTGCAGTCATGGGCACCATGCAGCGGTGGACAAGCACTGCTCATGACAGCTCCGGACTACCTCAGCTCCTGCATGGAGAGGATTTCATCTATGAAATATCCTTCCTCGTGGCCCCAGGCCAACGAAAGCATACACAAGCCTTCACTTTACGATCCTACACACTCAGTCACATGCTAAGTCATGTGTGGCTTTTACACTCTCCTATGAACACGGTCAGTTTGTTGTTTTTACATCATGTGAAATCACATTCATTTGAAGCGCGGTTAAAATGTTGTTTTGTTTTACACAAGATAGTGAACAAAACAGTAGAAGAATGACGTGGAAACAGCTGCAGGTTGTGCAAGTATCTGCATTATATTATATTTCACATCGATGTTCCTCTAAAAGGCATTGAAGTCACCTGCATGATTTAATAAGTTATATTATTTTATTTTCAACTTTTTCCTCATACATTTTTTTCAGTCGCTGTGCGATGGCAAATGGTGGTAAATGTTTTAGTTGTTTTTGCTTCGTTGAAGAAGAACTTTTGAACACTGTCCTGTCATGTTAATAATCTGTATACAATATCATAATTACACGTAATGATAATATCAATCAAACAAGGGTTCAAACATATTGAAATGCTTATGCCCTGTGTGAACACACTTGGAGACACAACACATAATTGCTTTTAAATAAATACTAATTAATCTTTAATGATCTGATATTTTATCATGATAATTACAGGTATTAAGTGACTTGAAGGTGTTTTTTTTTTTAGCCAAATAGCTTATGCTACATGTTCATTTCATGGGTGACCAACTAGAATAGGCATGACAGCCTATTGCATTAGCTGTCACAATCACTTTTTATTTAGGTCAAATAGTGACAGTTAATGTTGTGAGACAACACTTCAAGAAAGCCACAAAATGCATTATCCAATCAACAAGTCCAAGCTAATTAAAGCGGCCATAGTATGGTCCTATCTCACTTATATGTGAGATATGGAGGTGTACTTATATGTGGACTCTAGTGCCCGGACTATAGGAGGCGCTGCTGTTTAGAGGAATGGGGAAATTCGCCATTCCGCTTCGTAGAGCTCAGGAAAACAATCAAACCCTGCGCTCTCAGCAGTGGCTGAACTGATTGTTATGGACTTTTAGGGCTTCATAAACGAGGTAATGACGCAGATACACACACAAATGAAGCGTTAATTGGCACTTCCGGGCTATGGGATCTTTAAAGTAGGCCCCAACGTCCAATCTGCAGCAGCACCTTGCATTTTGTGTTCAATACTTTGAAGTATTTTGATACAAAATATGAGGGCATATTTGTCATCTCAATAAAATACAAATTACATTGTATTTGAAATGTTGCCCACCCTTGCTGCCACCTGTAATACCTCTGCAGGGTAATGTGGTTACAGCTGCAGTAGCAGCAGATGCTGGACCTTTGCTCCATCCATCACATGCTGTCGTTTTCCCAGTGTGCTAAATGATTCTATTAGTGCATCACACTCGACCCTCAATGCTCCCACTGTGTTCCCACCTCCACAATGTGGTTCCAGCAGTCCAACCCATGCACTGATAATTTCCTTGAACAATTGGCAGGGGACAGGCATCCAATTATGGCATTGCACCCCCGTTCCCAGCGCCTCGTTTCAGATAACCAATCACACACAATAACCGATCTCTTTGAAAACTGAATCAACCCCGCATTTCATCATCTTCTCCATCTCCTTGATTTTCTTATTTGGGCTGTTTTTCTCTTCAGTTTTCATTCCTAATCCTCCGTGGCCTCCAAGTGTTTCTGTTTGATGTAAACATTGCTGACACAGTTGATCAGTGTTGTATGACACCAATGTTAGGTGAAGGACGTTGACAGACGTCAGCTGATATCAAGTTAGTTTAGTATTATGACAGATAAATGCCTCTGAACCTCAGCCTGTCATTTACTTTTCTGGGCACTGGGCCAGCATGTCTGTTTTTCCTGTCTGTCAGTGTGTAACAGTGTTGGAATACTTTTCTATCATATTCATTACCCATGCCTTGCAGACTATATCATGTTATTAGGTCAGTGTTTTAAGTCATGGTAGTATTACATCGATTATAATAAATCATACATGTCCTTATTATTCTGTGAATGTGCCTCTCCTAACTCTCCCAAGGTGAATATAATATAAACAAATAATGTCTTAACTACACTAGATTGTTTGACATATTACTATTCTAACTCATTACTGCAATGCAATATACGGTATACTGTTTATTGCTCAGGGGCTTATAAATTGGACAATCAGTCCAGTGTGTTCTGTAATGAAGGTTGGCAGCTGCTCCTGTGTTCAGCATTGTCCCAAATGTTCTGGCCATTGTTTGTTGCCCCACTCAAATTAGATTTCATCAGCAGATCTGACGGTGTGGAGTGTTGTATAAGTGTAAGTGAAAAATAATACAAATCCAAAAATGATTTGAAATAATACTCAAACACATTCAAACTATAATTGAAAAGTAATGACAACAAATGCAAAATGTTTTTAAATGTATGTCAATGGCAGTGATACAGTTCATTTCCTGTGTGCATCATATTCACACAACACTGGAACCAAGAGACAACTGGCCGCGCTGTCACGCATAAGAATCTGAAATCCCTTTTTGAAGCCTTGACATTTGCAAAACGCTATGTTAAGGTGTTATAATCAGAAGGTCACAGACATCACCTTTAGAGTTGACCGTAGGTGTAGAGTAGAGAACATGCAAACTCCATGCAGAAAGGCCCTTGTTCCAACCGGGGCTCAAACCCGGGTCTTCTTCCTGCGAAGGCAAGAGTGCTAACCACCACACCAACCATGTGGCCCATCTAAATTGTCTAATTTCCTCTAAATGGAAACATGATTTGGAAAAGACCATTAACTCCTAAGAAAAATGTTTACTGTTGTTATAAATCCAGTGAAAAGCAGGCTCATTTTCTTGTAAGTTTCCATTTAAATTGAGTTCTTTTTGCAACCGACAGAGTCGCCCCCTGGTGGCTATTCAGTCTATTTTTTATTTCCCAGTTGGCTTCCTCCTGCAAACAGTCTATGACTGAAACAATTGGAAATCAGTAGCTTCAAGATCACTATATTAAGTCCTACCTTGGGGTCTCAAAACAATGTCAGATATTGTTGGGACAGCAAAGCTGCAGCAATCAAAACAGTGATGATAAAAACCTAAATTTAAGTTTTGAAGGAGCTGAGGGTCAATAATAGCCACCCATAGTTCACCCTGACACACTCTCCTCTCACATCTCAACTTACCAGAGAACAGTAAGAGAGTCAATTTGACCAATCATAGACCCTGCTGCACCCATCGAGCCCTCTGATCATCTTTCACCTCCTCCTGGGCCTGTGAATTCCCACTGTACAGTCATCTGATCCAACTGCAGCAGCAAGCAAGAGGCCGCTCCTGACCTGCCCTGCTTTACACACTCAGAGAGGTGGGATCATAGCTTGTAGTTGGCCTTAAAAATGGAACAGTGTTCCCCCATTTTTTTCCCTCTTTCTCTGTTATTTGTTCCACTCTTACGTACATGTACAACGCCAGCATTTCTTGCAGTACATTGAAAATGTACCCTTGACTGTTTTATTGTATTTGGTTGAAGGATAATTCTGGTTTATTTCAACCTGGTGCATTTTCTGAAAATGTGATTATTGTGCATTGGGCTTACTTTGAATTCTCCATCTGTGTAATAGAGACTCAGGGGAAGATTGGCTCCTGCAGAACAGCATACATTTGGGGTGCGCTATATAAAGTGCAGGCCTCCTACAGCTTTTCAAATAAACACTATTTATACATGAATCATTTCTGTCTTTTGACACTGAATCAAAGACCCCCTTTAAGACCTGGTATTAATGTTCCTCCTGAGAGATCCAATCACAAGTAGACAGTACTAAACGTGACTGTTGACACCTGGCATTAAAATGCATCCTGAATGTATATCCTGGAAACACATACCCACACTGTATGTAAATACACACAGATGTCACAGATGTTTGTTCACAAATATCAAGTGATGTTTTTTAAGCAGTCTTAATGTACATATGCATATATTACCAGTGTGCATGAGTGACAGGTAGAGAGAGAAATGTTAAACAGACCTGAGTGATTGAGTACACTATGAATACAGCTCTACCACATCTTAAGCTTTGTTTCACACTGGATGTGTGTGTGTGCGGCACTTTGCATCTCTGTTTTCATTTAAGCACACACTGCCTGCATAAGATGCACGTGAGCGGCACAGCTCTTTCTCAAACAGGCCGCTCACCAAGATTCCATATGAGTCACGCGCGTCTAACGTCGGGAATATACATTGTAAATGGTCTTTCACCACAGTTTTAGTGCCTATATCTGTCACATGTGTCACAAACACATGTCCTGTTCCTGTTCCAAAATAAAAAGCACTATAGTGTTTCAGTTTGCCTGAATCCATTCTTTCTTTTTTTTTTTATTCAACAAAGTTTTATCGTGAAACAAACTGACAGATGTGTAGATGTGAGAAACAGTGAGAAACAGTGTATACATAATTCACCTGGTCCAAGCTGAGGAAACAGACATTGATATGTGGCTTTTTGGTTACACCTGTACTAAGCGCTCCACCTGTAATCGGATCACTCAGGATCAATGTTAATACCAGGTTTGAATGTATGTTTTCTTGAACCTGTGGATAATTATCCAACACAGTTGTAGCTTCTTGAGCTCATATGTCGTTCCAGATACATTAGCAGATTCTAAAAGTGGTGAGCACTGTTGAGACTGGCCTCTGTCTGTCATCGTGCATTTAGGACTTGTGTCAAGTTTTAAGAGAGTGGAGAAGTCAGTTTTCTTCCTGCTTCTTGCCTCGCTGTCTCCATGTCTGTCTGTTTGCGCTGTCGGTGTGGTATCTGTCCATTGCATTGGGCAGATGTGGAGAGGAAATGAGCTAATTGTGCCAAGAGTGAAAGCTCTTAAAGCAAGACCTCCTCTTCACAACAACTTACTACAACCACTCCCTTCTGCTGCGCCGGTCTCTTTCTGTCTCTCCAACACTCTTCTGTCTCTTTTCTTCGTAGTCCCAGTTTCCACATAATTGCATTTTATTGTCAGCTTTGCTTGGAGGAGGTTGGAGGAACATTTGTGTATCGACTCTTATTAGCTCACCTCTTATCTTTTCCACTTTGTCTCTGATCTAAATCAGCCAACTTGATACTGTCCCCTACCTCTCCTCTCCACTCACACTAAAAGTCCTTTCAGCAATAGCATAGCGTACCAAAAACCAATGGGGAATGTACATTTCCCTCCATTTAGGACAGTGATCAACAAATTGCTTTAATCCATTAAATTAGGGTGAAAGAAAATGCTGCCTCTCCACATTTTCCCTTTGCTCTTTTGCTTCTTGCGTGTTTTGCTTTCTGTCATACACAAACAGACACACTGTAAATGCAATTTTTCTGTCAGGGAAACCAACCAGGCCTCTCATAGTTGAAAGTGGCAACAAAAAGTCTGACCACTGTATAAAAGCCTAATTAAACAACAGTCTTTAAGGGCAGTCAGCCCCCACTGTAGCCTCAACCACACATGAATGAAAGAATAATGCTCCTTTGAAAAGCAGCAAAGTTTAATAATCTGAACCCATTGGCTTATGAAAGGGAAGCCCCTTAGCTAAGTAGCCCCACAGGTCACTTTCCATCTATTCCCCCCTCGCTCTCTCTCTCTCTCTTTCTCATTTTCTTCTCCTCTACTTCTTCTTTGTCCTCCTGCTGAGTCCATAGTCAGGGATAAGCCTGGCTGAACCTGAGCAGGTCTGTCACCTCCAACCTCCAAATACACATACATGAACATGCATCTGTGTTGGCATGACCAACCACTGGGCTCATGTGCTTGGATTATCTGAGAGCTATAAAAAAAAAAGAATCATCCAATTTAATCCAAACATGAAGTGCAAGAGCAGAGAGGAGGGGGTGGGCTTGGTAGCTCGGCACCCTCAATTCCAAGGGGTTATCTCAGAACATGACTGGGGGGGGTCAATTTAAGGGTCTCTAGGGTTCCTCCTCCCGACCTCACCACACCATTCTCCACCCCTAAAAAACTCCCCACTTCACCCAAGAGAGGGGGACCCCCTGACTGGCAGCAATAAATAGATTCTTTCTCTAACATGCCTAATCCTGCTAAACAGCAACAAATCCTATTAGGCCATGAATTATAAATCCTTCTTTGCCACCTCACCCTCTCCTCCCCCACTAGAGAAACCCAATTGCCCTCCTGTCTTCATAACAGGCAAGCACATACCCTCACATATAAAGACATGCTAGACCTCGGCAATGTTTGTCTTCACTGTGATGTTGTCAGTCGTCCCTTTGCTTCCATGTATTCTGGATGCTGGTGTGTGTGTGTGTGTGTGTGTGTGTGTGGGGGTTTGTGTAGTCCAGTACTGTTTGTCACTGTTGACTGAGTCAGTCAGCCAAGTCAGAAAATAGTATCCTGAGTGCACTTTGTTAGTGGTTTACTCACTTGCCAGTTGCTTTGGTTTGCTTGCTCGCTGAGATGTCTTTGTCCCACATTGTGTCTTACCTTGATGCAAAAACACACTTTCAAATTCCTAAAGATGAGGAAATGAAGTACAGAGGAAGAACAGAAAGAAGACAAGCACACACACACAACAGTTGACAAATGAATGATGTCATACATTTGTGGTTTTGTATCAGCTAATAAAGTAAACTCCTGGAAAAAGTAGAATGTTATGGCACCATAAAACACACAAACCTATTCAAAGGATTGTTTTATACTGTGTAATAACGAGAACCTTTATTTATATGATGACACACATTGGACGCATTATAAAGAAAGTTAAGCTACAGTAGAACTATTATATATATGAAACTATTGTTCCAAAATGCTCTGGAGAGCTAAGACATAACAATACAGGGAAGTATGGCAGTGGCCTATATTCCAACCACTTAATGTATGTCAGCAATGTGACCGTGGGTGTAAACCCATCAAGCATTTAGACCCTTGGGGATAACAACAGATATTCTCAGACAATATTTACCTTAAATGTCATTGAGTGCATTGTTAGGGAGTAATGTTCTGACCATTTCAAGCAAAGAGGAGGGCATTTTAAATTCATTAATTTAAACTTTGCTCTGATGATGTTTTCGACCAAAGTCTAATTTTGTGAGGTGTGAAGTTACTTGTCGCTTGACCAACTGTCTGTCATTTCCATCCGTAGAGTTCTAAAAGTGGCTAAACAATGCACTATAAAAACTCTCTAATGATATACTATGGGCCAAACTTCTTGACCAGACGTAGGTCTGGCCCCAAAGAGGTGGTCGTTAACCCCAAATTTATCTGGCTCTCTACATAAGTTCACTTTGAAGAATAATTATGGCCTCATCCTTCTCTTTAGGCTACACCTTAGGCCTGGATGGAACATTAACCTTATAACCCTGAATTAGTCTGGCCACATCTACAAAGTAGCTAATGTTCCAACCCCCCCCCCACCTCTTTTTTAACTGCAAAAGCTTAGCTTCAGAGAAACAAATGGTTATGGTGTGTGTGAAAGAAAATCTGTATTTTATGTTAGAAACATAACGACAACGTGGATGGGAACCAATAATCCTTAAAATACTACCATACCAATGACGATTTTCTTTCTTTATTTTGCAGATTACAATCTGAGATCTTTGTGGCCTTCCTGCCCTTGTTAAAAAAACACTTCTTCCCATGGCTGTACTTTTTCATTTTGTCGGCTACCTAACTGGAAACCTCCTTGCCCAAATCTTTGAGTTAATTTGACACTTAGAGTTGAGTCAAGAGGAGTTCACCAGTCATTAGTGTGTTTGTGAGAAGTACAGTCCTCTCCAATCTTCTCTCGGCGTGGTGGGAAAAAGCTGTGTCTGTCTCTGTTCTTCTCAAATAATGACAGGTTGTGAGACTTGGCATCATTAACGTTAAACATGGGTGGGGCTTTTTCTGAGGTTACGAGGATGTCGACCATCTCTTGAGAGGAGTTATTTTCATTGGTGGGATTTTTACATGGACCTATTCACATACACCTTTTAAATTTATGTGGTGACACACAGTCTGTGCATGTGTGTGAGCGATCAGAGTATATATATCACCACAACAATCTCATTGACCAATGCCATACAGTATATTGTGGGCTATGTGGAAAGAATGTGTGAGACAGCCTGCCCTGCCTTTGCTTTATTTATTATTTAAAAACACTTCAGTCTTTCGCAGTATATTATAATAGAAATATTTGTAAGAAGAATGCAGAAGGTGATGGTGACTCTCCAGTCTCTTTGGCATCTCCCTTGTTTTCCCTCTCTCTCTGTTGCCACACACATCAAACACAGCACAAGTCCCTTTGCTCTCTCTGTGTCATCAGCTCTTAATGGGCACTGGGCTTTGATGTGGCTTGGTTGGTGCCATTGTCTCCAGCATGTCTTGATCAGTCTCTATTGATCTGGTTATGGGGGATATGAAAACAACAGACACATAAGGAAGTGCGGAAAACAATTGTAACAGAAGCCATTTTTAACCAGCTGCTCCCATGTCGTGCGGGGACTTCTTTGAGGCTCAGACGACGGACTATGTCAAGTTCAGTCCTAAGATGTAAAGCAAAAATGCAAACAGCGTGAGGATAATGCACAGTATGAGGCAGAAGAATGCAAGTCAGTGAGCGGTACATTTGTGATTTAATCAGCGTTGTAAAACACGCCAATGTCTGTGTTCAATTAAAATATTGGTGACCGTGAAGCGCAGGAGGGAGAAGAACAGAGGTCTAAACAGCAGAGCAGCTGTGTTGTGTTTATCCTCCTGCTGACTCAATCTTGGCTGTGAACGAACATATTTCTACAATTTTCTGAATTTTTCAGTATTTCAAGCTGGACAATAATTTCAAAAACAAACTGAAAACACCAGTATAGACACATCTTTTTCTCATGGACATGTTTATACTTTCCACAACATGAGAAAGACATAGTTGGCTTATATTTGTTCCACTTCTTGAAATGTAAACCACATCCAATAGCACGCTTTGATTACTCATTTAGCTAATCTTCATAGAGATGACGGGGCCACAATGGGGGTATTTCTTGCATTAGAAGTGGACTGGTGATTGGTGAAGCTTGTCTCTTATAATGTAGTGTCTTAGCAGCGCAGCCTTATCATTCTTGCCACAACAGCCCTTGGCATGCCATCACTTTTAGATCAAACATACTTTAAAGAATGTAGTAGTCATCTTATCCTTCAGAGATGTGATAAAGGGATGTCTGTTTTTGTGGAGAACAGAAGAAGAGCACATCTCTTTGATGGACCAGTCACCAGTCTAACAGCTTATCTCACACACACACACACACACACACATGCACAGGCTCGCTGTGACCATAGCACATTGATGTCTAAGGCAGCTTTCTCTTGAGTGACTCCAAGGTTATTGCAGCACCATGGAAGCACAGGATATTTGACAGTCCCCTGCCAAAGAAAGAGCAGAGGGGGTGGGGTGAATGAGGGAGAGTTGCCATTGACAACTCGGAGATCTCCAAAGTGACGATCTGAAAATGAAAAAAAAAAGAAAAGCTTATTAAAAGAGAAGGGTCGAGGGGAGGCCATGGACTAAATCTGTCACAGCTTTTTAGGAGAGGTTCATGACTCCAGTGAGTATAGCTTATGTATGATTTCTGCTGTTGGGCTCCAACATGGGCTTAATCTTTAGAGGAAAGAAAATACACACAGCCAACCCTCCTGCTACAGAGGTGATTCATTCAGCGCAGGACAATGGAAAGAATCTTGAACTCATATTGCATGAGATCCGAGATGTACTGACTCAAGAGGAGTCCTGAGGAAATGTGCTGTGTCAATTTTTCTGCGTAGATGAAAAACAAACAGAAAAGGCAGAGAGGAGACAGAAGGGGGGGGGGGGGGGGGTCAGAAGAAGAAGAAGAGTCCCAACTGGCAAGTGTTCGAAGCATCAGCACGAGGGATGTGGGAATTACATTCCTCTCGTTTCTGTGTGCCAAATGGCTGCTCGTGGTGGGGTGACAGAAAAACAATTCCTTCTTCTTATCGACGATGGACAGCAAGAGGTGCGGGGTAGACCCCCCTCCTAAGATAGGGCCTCATGCTCTTTATGTTTGGTATTGTTTGTGTGCATTTCCTCCTATAGCTTGGGCAGGTCATGCATGGAGGGCAAGAAAAAAGACAGCAGTTCGACAGCCTTTGATGTTCAGGGTTTATGGTCCCATGTCAATGCATTGTCAGTTAAGTCCTTTGTTGTCCCTCTGCCTAATTAAGACCTCAGTGCGACTTGTTGACTCCACAAAGACCTTCGTTTGGGGAGGGGTAACACAAGTGTATGTGTTTCTGTGTGTCAAGGGTGCGAGTGTATGTGTGTGCTTGTATTTGTTACCTCTTTAGGACTTTTGTCTGGCATGAACACTGACCTTTTCAGGGCCAATAGTCCTTAAGGAGACCAAAACCTGGTCCTAATGAAGCAGAACCTCATTTCTGTTTTAAGTTTAGGGCTACGGTTTGAATTGTAGTTAGGAATTAACTAGGTATGTTTTTTTTTTTTTTAGAAAAAGGATAGCTGCATGAACCTGTGTGTGTGTTTCTGGTATTGCTCCCATTTCGGGGACCTCAAACTGTTTACACAGTCACATTATGGGGATTTCTCTTCCTTATGGGGACAAAAACATAAATGAATACTTTTTTTATGGTGAAGACATGTTGTATGGTTAGGATGAGGTTAATGCAGGGTTACCCAGTAGTAGTTACAGGTTAGGGTTTGGGTTAGAGGTTAGGGTTAAGTTTAGTCTCCAGGAAATGAATGTAAGTCAATGTCATGTCCTCTGAAGTCATGGAAAACAGACTCTGTGTGTGTTTGTGCATGTGGGTGTGGCTTGCTTTGACGGAGACATAGCTTGAGAGACACGCTCAAAACAACACACGTATCACCCCCCCCATGTACGAAAGCATAAGCTGTGACATAAGAATGGAGGCATCCATCTTTTGTTTGGAGGAGGACTTTTCTCTCGCTGCAGGCACCAGCAAAGAGCACTCACTATGCACACCCATGCAAACACGCAGGGCACTGAGAGACTGCATTTGTGCACGTCTATACACAGCGTATGCAGCGTACACTCCGTGACAAATGTGTGTTCACGTCTCAACAAAAATGTTAGTATTTGCAGAAAACTTGAGACCTTTTTTGTCGCCCCCTCTTGTGTTTGCAGAAGCACATGTTTTTCCATTTTTTTTTTTTGATTCTTAGTCTGAATCTCCCCAACAAAGATCTGATGATGTAAGTCTGCTGTAAATCCACCTTCTCAGCTTACATGCATGGATGTGCATGCATCAGCTGTCTAAAAAGTCACAACATACTGTCCATGAAGGGGAGAGACAGAGAGTCACTTTATGTACAAAAAAAGGGGGCAAAGAAAAGGGGGAGCAGCAGTTATACAAAAGTACTATTTTTATTCCAAAACATGATCTTAAGTAATACATCATGCTGCCTCCTGCGTGCTTCATCCCATGTTGTATAGGAATAGAGACTATAATGGAGACTATATGTACAAATTAGAACATGTCCCTTTCAAATGATTAAGGCCAGGTTTCGACCTGGAATTAACTTTCTGTGCTGAGAGATCAGATCACGAGTTGGTAGCATTAAGTACAGCTGGCATTAAAATGCGTCCTAGGTGCCATTCTGTGACCACATGTGATCAGATCTCACTACCATGCACTGTATGCAAATACACACAGATGTCATGTTTGTTTGTGAGAACAAAGCGTAGGTTTTTTTGTGTTGTTGCCAACTTGTGTGCATGTTTTTGTGTCAGTGTAAATGACAGCAGAGTTCATTAAAGCATTAGTTGAAGAGGAGGTTGTGAGTGCCACCAAGGTATGTGGTCCTATCTGTCCCCAAACCACCTTGAACTCGGTCCTACACTCTAACAAAGCAAAGTGTGAACAGAAGGCTCTGTTCATATGCATATCTAATGTTGAGCCTTCAGGGTTTTTTTCAGCATTTTTCGAACTTGAATTATTATAATTATAATATAAAGGTGAACTAGTATTCAGCAGAATTAGTGTGTGGTAAACCTTACTGTGTTGGACCATAGCAGAATGTATTGATTTGTGATCAATTCAAGATAATATTGCATAGCATACGATATAATAAAACCAGGATCACAGACTGATGAGGATGAGAAACCCTATTTGATACTATTACTATAGACCCGTGTGTGGCTCCAACTATCTACGAGCCCAGTTGTTAGTGTATGTTTCAATCCCTTGTACCAGTGAAATCCAGTCGCTCAACTCCACTTCCAGTCTGTGTTTTCTCATGATCTATTTCCATTCATAGCATACATCATCTTCACATGTTGCTGTCACACATGGCACACCCAAGGACATGTTTCAGCAATTTCTCACAAACAAACCAAATGAGTGCCTCCTTGGAAAAGCAAACACAAGTGCACGCCACACTGTCACCATGATTTGCAAGTATGAGTTTGTGTGTGTTGTTTGCATCCAGTGGTTTCTGTTTCAGTGTATCGTTCCATACCAGTGGGTTTTCATTTGTGTTGACACAGATGTGCAGCTTTGGGCCGGGGGGCGTGCGTTTTTGGGGGGGCTCCTTTGGGTGCAGACTGAGTCTGGTTGTTTTCTGTTACACTTTGCACCAGGTTGCAGAAAGTTGTGACCGTTAGGGCTGTGAGAGAGCTATGTGTGTGTGTGTGTGTGTGCAGAGCAGAGGTTAATTTATGTTGACACATATTGTTGTAGGTTGTATTTTTGTCCACATGAACGCTTACCTGCCAGTGTGTGTGTGTGTGTCCTCCTGTCAGGGGCCACATGTGTTTTGCTGTTGCATCACACTCTCTCTCTCTCTATTGAAACTTGAATGACAACTTTACTTTTTATTGATGTATTGACAACTCAGTTTGTCCAAAAAAGAGACCACTTCACATTTGTACACACACATTTCACATGTCATTTAGCTGTTGTTTTTCATTTGGAATACTAAATATGCTTCTCTGTCTGTGACAGGCTGTCGCACGCCCAAAGAGCAGCAGTGAAAGTCCTTCGCAGAATGCAGTACTTTGTGGCCAGGAGGAAATTTCAGGTAAGCAAGATGAAAACCAGAGGGGGGAGAAAAAAACACAACAGGGTGGATTAGAGAGAGAGAGACAGAGAGAGAGAGAGAGAGAGAGAGAGAGACGTACAGAAAAGGACCAAAAAAGTAGGAAACAAGCACATTTTAAGGCATTTTTGCTGATCCTCACAATTTTAAAGAGGTTTTCAGGGTTAAGACTTGCTTTTATGGTTAGGTAAAAGGTTATTCAGTTTGGTATTTAGTTTAGAGTCTGAAGAAAGGGGGCTAAGTAATGCATTATGTGTGAGTGTCCTCATGAAGAACGCTGTTCAAGAATGTGTGTGTGTAGGTGGTTATACACGAGAGGAGGGGGAGCCCCAAAGGCATTTATCAGCTGCAGTGCCTCTGTGCATGTGTAGCTTTGTGTGTGTGTGCATGTTTGTGTGTAAATGCCTTGAACTTGCACCTGCATGTCTTCATTGTGCTCACTTCAGTTCAAGCATAGTATCAGGGGAAATCTACGAACCTGTCTCTGGGGCTACAGTAGGAATTTACTTACTGTACTGCGCGCACACCGACACATACACACACACCATCACAAAAATACACTCTGGCACGTACACAACAGGACATGGCCTCACATAGCACTGAAGTCAGCAGAAAACCATTCCTGCAGTCGAATACTGGAGTTAAAAAAACAAAAACATAATCACGTTAGAGACACTTAGGCCATCATTTTCATGCTACATGTTATTGCAGAATGGTTCCTATATTTCTTACCATCTTCGAGTGTTCAATATGTTTTCAATTATGGCCTAAGTGATGTCAGCTGCACAGGCTATACTCTGTGTATACTAAGGATACCCTAAAGAGTTCACTGGGTTCTTTCTGATGCTGCTTGTATCAGTGTCACGCTAAACAAAGCTGAGAAAAGGCCAGGACACAATTGCTTTCTACTTGACCATCCACTTGTCAGTGTGCTCACACACACATTCTCTTTCTATAGTCGTGAGGACCATAATTGAGATAATGCATTCCCTAGCCCCTAACCATACAATCGCAAATTACTTAAGCCTTAAATCGTGAAAGCATGTCTTTACTACTTTCAAGCAGCACTTTTGAAGTTTTGAGGACCGGCACACAAAACAAATACTTTTGAATCAAAACTGGCCCTCACAACTACAGAAAGATGAACACACACACACACATGCATGCACAAAAAACACACACAATGAGTTGACAATGAACCCCTTGCACCTAAGGGGGTTGGGAATGTTTTCAGGGACCAAACAACAGAGGCTATGTTTGACAATGGCTTTTGTGTCCCCCCTGTATGTTTGTGTGTCTGTCCGTGTGTCTGTCCGTGTGTGTGTGTGCGTGTGTGATCCACAGCAAGCACGGAAGCCCTACGATGTGCGGGACGTGATCGAGCAGTATTCCCAGGGTCACCTCAACATGATGGTCCGCATCAAGGAGCTACAGAGAAGGTGTCTTCTTTGATCTCTCTTTCTTTTTTTTTTCTCGTTCGGTTCCTTCTTCTTTTGTCTGTTTCCAACTTTGATTTAAAGCTCTGATTTTTCCACGTCCCTCTCTACCATTACTTTGGATACCACCTCCTAGTCACGGGAAGAAGGAAGAGGTCGGAGCACAGAACATATCCTCCCAATATTTTTTGGTCATGTTGCCTTGTGCCATTTTCCTATGATCTGTAAAAGTGTCACACCGTAAACAAGAGCGTTCCCTTTTATCTTGCCCTTAACTCAGCTGTCAGTTCGACCTTCATTGTACCCCAGTAGTACACTTTGTTACTGTTCATCTGACAGATATGAGCCTTACTGCTCTCTGATTAGTTGCACCTTGTACTTTATTGCGCTGTAATGAAGTCCAGTCCTCACTAAAATAAAACCTTTTGTCCTGTTCTGAAAAACCCTTCTTTTTTTTTTAAAGGTGATTTTCTTCTTCCAAAGCACCTAACGCTCCCCCATGCAGGATAGTTAGATAATAACCTGGGTCAAACTTATGTAACTGTGTAGACTTCATAATGCCTTTGGCAATAATGCATTATAGTAAAGCATGATGAAATCTTTAAAGCGCGTAAGAGTAAAGAAACTACACCAAAAAAAATCTAATTGAACAGGAAAAACCCAAGGACAAAGACAACATCGCAGTACTGGCCACATCTGACTTTCCCAGAAACACCACAATAGTGCACTGACCACTTGGCATGAAATGGGTCACCGGCATGAATGAAAGTTGATTAAAGACATGTGGTTGCTGTGATAAAAACCCTCCCATAATTTGAGGTGATGAAAGGAAGGGAATGGCTTTACAATGCATATTGAAAAGCCTCCCTCGGTTCGGTTAATTTATGGTTGACTAACGCTCCACATGTGCAAGTGAAACCTCTCACATTCTCATTGTTTATTTTCAGAACTTGACATCTCAATAGTAACGTTGTTATTCCGAAACTTGAAGTGAAGCTTTGATTATTTTATTGTTTTGTTCATCAGCTGGACTGGAGTGCTGGTTTGGTGTTTTTATTTTTTTTATTTTACTATTATTTTTATGTCTTGTCCCACAGGCTGGACGGCACACTGGGAAAGCCGGGAATGTTTCTTCCAGGTAAATACACGGCAAACCAAACAGTCTGCATCTGATAGACAGCCATCACTCCTCACTTCATCTCTGTTTATATAAGGGGGTCCCTGATGTGTGTATGTGTGTGTGTGTGTGTACATGTGTCTGTTTGGATGTGGGTGTGCGTGTGGATCTATGTGAGGATCAGACTATTTACTTTTAGTTAAAATTCATATAAAAAACCATTAAATTGGAAATTGAAATAAAATTAATCGTGAAAATCTGCAATAAACTAGCATTTGTCTGATTGATGATAAGATCAGTTATATTTCATTTTATTGCATTGGATTTGTTTATTACAACATTGTAGTCTTATATTATTCAAAATATAAGTACTTATGAGTAAAGCTATGTAGGTCTTGGTATAAGTTATGATGACTAAACAGTTAATAGATTATTAATAACCCAGTTCCATGCTTCTGAATTATCTCCAATTTGCTCAGCAGTTAAAAAAGGTCTGGTGTCGCGTCCACTGTGACACTTAAACTCGTCAAAGTCACAGAGGCACATGTGGAATTAATAACAATAATGATGGCGGCTTTCCATTAATGTGAACCAGAGCTCATTCACTCTCATGGTTTGTTGGCACACAATTGATCCATCATTAATATTCATGAACTACGGTAATTTCTCTGCTTTGAAAATAATCCACAGTCACTAAGAGCTTTGAAGGATTAACAACATTACAGTGCATTTACAAAAATAATGAATGATTAAATGAATAAATGAAATGAAATCGTTTTTGGTCCCCTTTCTTCACTTTTACCTTTGGTTCATTTCCCGGGTGCTTATGAATGTTTTTTGTGTTTGCAGAATCTGACCACGTACTTGGAAAACACATTTTGTAAATGCTCTCCACATATTTAATACACACATAACGCTGTATATATCGTTAGGATTATTGCACAGCCACAGATACACAGTAGAGGAAGACGTACATACCTAAACTCAGTTGACCAACCCTTGATCACTGAAGCATGAAGTAGAACGGTTTCAGAAATCTGCTGTAAATGTTACATATATATGTATATATACATATACATATATATGTATATGTACATATATATATATATATATGTACACTCTTCTGTGTCTGCTTTAATTTCCTTGTATTTACTATTAATTTGTACATTTTTGTCATTAAGGCCAATGTTAAATACATCAATATATTTCTATCATTGTTTTATGTGTTACATTTGTTTTCCTTTGTTGTGCCATTACCAAGGAAAAGGGGACGATAAAGAATACCCAACTATTGGAGCACGTCTGATCAGGCTAGAGGATAAGGTAGGCACACTCCTGCCGTGCGTTAGTGTGCCCTTGAGTGTGTGTGTGTGTGTGGGTGTGGGTGTTTTTTAAGCGAGATAAAAATCCCAAAATGACCCTTGCTGAATGTAAGTGTGCGTGCGACTACATAACTGTAATTCTTTGTGTGTGAATGTGACTGTGGCAGCTCGTGTCTCTGTTATCAGATGAGTGCGTGCGGTGGAATCTTTTGATAAAACCATGTTGTGGCTGGCTGCAGTCAGTCTGTTCCTCCATCAGATATACACGTCGCCTCTGTTCACCATCCACCCAGTGTTGTACATAACTGTTTTATGTGTTTCGTATTGATCACTGTGCTCCTGTCATGCGCGATATCTCGGTTGACATCAGAGCACTGACGCTACGAGAGCAGCTGTGTGATGACACTCTCGGGTACAACTATAGGCACGACCACTATCATAGAGGAACAACATGATGCCAGCATGATGCTCACTTTGGTGCCAGTGAGATTCTAAGATAGACTTTTTCCCCTGTGGGCACGGCTGTACCAGTCGGACTGGAGTGTGTCTGCCTTCCTGTCTGTCTGTCTATCTGTCTGTGTGCAAATCACAGGGTATGAGATGTGTTTGTTGGTTTTAGTGTGTGGCTACATCTGTTATCTGTTTGCCTGACTGGCAGCGTTGTTAAAAAGTGAAATTATGTTAGTGGATTGAAAGGCTCGGAAATGTGTTTGTTTTCCCTCCCCCCATGAAACTGGCATTTAAAATAAAATTAAACCGCTGCTAGGCTCAAGTTGTTGTCACATTTAAACACAGTAAATCAAAAGAAAAGCCTATACAATAGAACAATGCATTCTGCAGCCACTTCTTTTCTATTCAAGTCCACCAGCTCAGGATTTCCCCCATTTTTCCTTTTACATTTACCTTCCCAAACATCTCTGCGCACTCATCATGCCGAAGTTTGACAAATTTCAAAACCCTTTGTTATAGTGAGAGGAGTAATGAGCGTGAATGCACATGTACGGTCTGACCCTAAAGCCCCCCCCCCCAGTGATTGAGTTCAGGCCCATTTGCTTTGGGTACATGTTGTGATCGTAATCTCTTGATTGGAAACATAAACCAGGTCTGACTCTTATACCTGCACCCCCTCCACCGTCCCCCTCCCTCTCTCTCACACACACACACACACACGCACACACACACACACTCTTTCCGTCTCTCTCTCTTTCACTTGACAAAATAAAACTGAGAGGTGGATAATGGGGCTGCGTTTCCCTCCTAAACAATGTGGAACCAATCACCTCCCCCCCCCCTCCTAATCAGAACTACATTCACGTTCATTGTTGCAACACGCAACCTCTTAAAGTGGAACAAAGTGACTTGTGATACTTGTGATAATTCGAGACGCCCGTCCTTCATAATTACTGTTTCCCTCTCCCTCCTCCCAGCACCTGGCCCCCTCTAGCTGTCCCTCTTCTCTGGCTGCGCGAATTATTTGTTTTGATGCATCTGGCAGGCCAGCACACCTGTTACATGGAAAAGGGGGGCTTCCTTTTCCCCCTCAGGCAGCAGGTGAATGAACCCGTTGACCCATCCTCCAGATGGACGTGCACCCGTAAAACTTCAGTAGCACATACTATTTTCTCGCTAATGGGAACATGTCACCTCTAGTAGGTGGTGACTTTATTATTACACACAGCTTTTTTTAAAAAAAGTTAGATTTTGTTTTCTAAAAGTTTGCTTTTTCACTCTTGCAGTCACAGTATAATATTGTATCCCATCTAAACAACGTTCCAGCTAAATCCACAATGCATTGTACCTTACAGGAGATGTACTGAATGTTCTGCACTCTCACTTTTTTTACGTTTTGCGTCACAGGACGTGTTTTATAGTGTTGTGTAATTGTCGTCATTACATGTTGTTCATATAGTACACCCTATATAGTTGCATCACTTCTAAATAGGCTCTTTCCCAATAGCCCCAAGTAGTTATTCATCAGCTCTGTACCCTAATGTTTTAGTGTGCATGAGTGTTCCCATGCCTTTTACAATACTCAGCCTTGGTCACCCTCCAGCATTTTCTTTCCTTTTTTTTTCCTCCAACAAATTTCTGCTTTTTTTTTTTTTTTTAACTCCCATCGTCTGTAAAACACCAGGCATTGTCTACTCTTTTTTAATGCAGCCCAGTGAGTAAGATAGAATCATTTTCTTGTCCAACTCTTGTCAGCGTAGATGAATTTATCTTCAGTAGACTGAAGGAGGCTCAGGCATTGTTTGTCCTGTACAGGGTCGGACAGTGATTTATCTCACACAGACAAAAGACGCGTATAGGTCTACACACACATACACTCCCACACGCATGAGCATCGAGTTGATTAATCACCGATGTGTCTAACCCCACACTCTCAGGATTGAATTCTCCAGGAGCAACGTGGAAACAAAGATGGATGGCACTCCGTGACAGTGTGTTATCTTTCTGTCAGACACTGTTGGTGAAAAACACCCAAACGACAAGCTTAAACAGTGGCCACCGTCTGTGAGCTTCACCGTGGCCTTTCAAGAAGGATCAGACTGCCTGCCTTAGGACGTAGTCATCCCACTGCTTGTGCTAACACTCCCTCAGTTGGTGGATTTTCTTCCCTCATACTGCAGAAAGAAACAGCAATTACAGGAAAGTGCTTTGTCTAAACTATTTAACCCAGAGACCTGGAAACCTGAAATGAGTGTGTCAAGTCACCTTCAGTTGTAGGAAAAAAACAACAACATTAGTTTAGTCCAAAATTCAAAAAGGTTTCACAATACTCTTATAAATAATATTTTTTTTTACTGATTTACATAGATGAGTGTGTTTTTGATCATCAGATAGATGCTCTGAAATACAAGTCACAATCCTTCAACAACATAAAAAGTTGGGATTTAAAAAAAAAATAAAAAAAATATATATATTTTATTAATTAATTAATTAATTAATTAATAAAAAACAAAACAAAAAAAACAGGTAAAATTTAATCCTGCAATAGAATGTGATTTAAACAAACAAAAACACAATTATTTTAAGTTTATTCTTCACTTAAAAAGTGGAAAACAAAATGGGTGGAACAGCCCGTTAAATTCATATACACAGTATATACTCAGTTGACTATTTAAGTATAATAGAAAAAAATATTATTTTATCTTTTTTTTGTGAGTCATTCAAATTTCTTTATTAACTTGCAAAAAATTCTTTATTTAGCGATCGCTGCATTATCATTTATCATCCCGACTTTCCAAAACACACACAATCTGGAAGCGTTTTTGAAAAAAAGTGCCATTACTCACTTTTAGTGATACACCACAATAAAGTAGTCTTTTTTGCATGATAGTAATCTTAATTTGTAAATAACAGGAGATCAGTGTGAACCATGAGGCAAACATCCTCTAATGTGCCCTCCAGACCTGCAGCGACACATCTCTGCTCAACACATACGTATTTTTGTTGACTCCATAGATCACACTCACTCTGTGGTTAACTTCACTCCACGAGGGCAACTGTGCTGTGTATGTCATACGCTTATATCATGTGCATTAGCACCAGGCATATGTAGGAGAATGCCATGCTCTGACCTTAATAGCATCTCAATTAGGTAAGTATGCTGTAAATTACAGCAAGGCCAAATACTGGGAATACTTGAGGGCCGAGACAGAGTGTTGTGTTTGTTAGGAGTCCATCTGTAAGGCATTAAGGGCCCCTCGTCTCTAAAAGCACAACTTTGAGGGGGGCAGTGTGTGTGTGTGTGTGTGTGTGTGTGTGTGTGTGTGTGTGTTAAGACTGGTCCAATCCAGATCCAGCAGTGGGCTTTACAGATGACGGCCCCACACACACACACACACACACACACACACACACACACACACACACACACACACACACACACACACACACACACACACTTATATACATATTTATATATTAGACCATATACAAAAACACAAGTGGATATCCAGACATACACACATATACAAATGCAGTCAGTCACACACACATGCTGTTGTCCACTCAGCGGCCTCTCAGCTCAGCTCAGCTCAGCTCTCAGTGGAGCTACAGCAAACAGGAATAGCTTCATTATCTTTTCTGCTGGTACAGGATGAGCTGGAGACGGAACAGCTGGGGGTGAGAGCACTGCAGGGGAGGAAAATGCATTTGAAGCCTTAAATCTATACCAGTGACACTTGTTCATCAAACATAGAGTTTGTGTGAGTATGTATAAACCAGCCTCACAGTGTCTAAAGTCTGAATTTCTTCTTCTTCTTTTTTTCCAACAAATGTCCCACAAATGCATGTTTTTTTTTTTAGATCTTTAAAGATATAAAATTCTCTGTGGAGTTTTCATGTTCTTATGTTAGTTGTCTTTGAGTTATCCGGCTTCCTCCCACAGTCCAAAAACATGCACACATTAGGCTAATTAGATACTCTAAATTAACTGTACAGAGTGAGAGTGACTTGAGGACATCCACGTCTTTTGCCCCGTGTCAGCTGGGCTTGGCTTCAGCTCTCCGCAAAGCCTCATGTGGAGGATAAAGTGATAGCAAATGAGTGAATGGATGTTAATTATATGAAGCTGCATTTATTGTAGTGTTGCTATAAGTGTATTATGATCACGCTGTGACAAAACTACAAAAATGAACCAACCTTGAATATGTATCGAAACGTGCAAAACTAGTTCCTGACAACGTGAGTGCAAATGATTCTGAGCGTAGAGAAGATTTTAGCAGCTGTCAATTACAGTAACAGCTGCTACACTGCATCTTAAAAACCCCATACAGAGATAAAAAATGTTTTACATTTTTGAATCTTCCATATTTGGCATGTAGTCAGTTCAATTTCTCAGAGAATTGTTGTTTTTATTTGGGCCCACTGGAAAGATTCAAAGGGATTAGCTACAGTCGATCCTTCTCTGTTTTCAACTAACATCAGCTGTATGCATACTGCACAATAATGTTATTATCCTCCAGAGGGCATGCACTGGTGTCTACCAAACAGGCAGGATTGTGATTTCTGTAAGAAACTAACCCTAGGAAGTGCAGTAAAACAGGATTTCTATTTGTTTTTAAGCTACTCATTCATTCATTCATTCATTCAGTTCAGTGAATTTATTCTGCAACGTTTTACCTTGTATCTTATTTAAGGGGCGATGGTAGAGCAGTGGTAGATTGAGCTGTCTTTTCAAATTGGAAGCTTTTGGGTTTTAATCCCTGGCTCCGCTAGTCTCCATGGCGATGTGTCCTTAGGCAAGACACTTCGCCCCACGTCGCTCCTGAAGGTTGTGCCAGCAGCGTGTAAACGGGTATGAATGTGTGAATGTGTGATAGAAAATGTGTTGCACATCGATGCCCTGTATGGAAGTGTAGGTGAATCGGCGTGAATGGGGGAATAGCAGAACTGTAGTATAACTGTAGTATAAAGCAGCTTCGAGTGGTCGTCAAGACTAGAAAAGTGCTATATAAATACTATTTACTTCATAACTTATAGATTTATATTATAGATTTAAATATTCCATCATAAATTCTTAAAAATTCTACCCCACGAACGATTTACAGTGGTCACACTGACTTGCTTCACCCCTCTGCCTTGTCACTGTTGCCCTATTCATTGTTCCAATCTTAATCAACTCTTTCACTTTGCCTCTGTAAATACGATGACCCACTGTGTCCTTTTTCTGCCCTTCTGCTGGAGATGGTGAGAGTGCTGCTATCCCACCTCCCCTCGCCCATCCATCAGTCTCTCTAGCCTCTATAAAATGGCCTGTTTAAGGCGCGAATAAAGGCCTTTATTCTGCCTCACTGTTATGTATTAAAGGTTCAAACGCAGAAAGAAGGCATTGTTTGGCCTTTAGAGAGAAGCATTTGAGGTGTAGTCACAGTGAGTTAGTCGCTGACACCGTTACGTTTCATGTCACTCCAGTGATTTAGGAAGGCTGCCACAGGGGGTGGCAATGCTGTTTGTGTACTTGTTAAGTTCAATTTAAACAAACAATATGTGTCCTTATTGTCAACGTAATGGGTCTTTATAAATGGCGTTTTCGTTGTTTCAACATCTATTCCCCCCTGTCTTTTTTATTTTTCTTTACAGACACCAGTCTGTGCCTCTCTAAACTTCATTTTGCTCTTCTTCCCAGCACCTCTGTGCCCTGTGAGCACACTCTCTGTTGTTGTGCTGTGTTTTGATATATGTGTGTATTTGGCTGCAGTGTGCTCAGCGGGGAGCCAGACTGACCAGCCTGGTCTAAACAAAGAGAGGAAACTTGGCAAAGGAAGAGCGCACACATACACACACACACACACACACACACACTCTCACACCACGGCTGCTCTCCGGACTGCCCTGTGCTGCTTAAAAAAATATATATATGTATATATATATATATATATATATATATATATATATATATATATATATATATATATATATATGTACGGGATAGCAATTGATTTAAGTAGAAATAATTCAACATATTCAGTGTAAATTGCACTTTTTTGCCACTGAGAAGACAGTGTAGCCCTGAAATGCTCCTGTAGCAGAGCCCTAAACGTTTTGGACTGTACAATGTAAATCTTACCTGGGAACACGTGCATTTGTGTAGCCTTGGTAGAATAACTTTGTTACTGCCGTCTACCTGTCGTTCTTCAGTGCAATCGAAATATGACAGTTGCAGTTCACATATTTAAATGACCATTCAGGGTTCTGGTGTCTGATGATTGTCCATAAAAACCCAGTTTGATATTTCAGCTTCTACTACTACCTGCTGCAACATGCCAACACTATGGCTTGTGGTTTTTGAACGCACTATTTTTGTCCTTAGGCCTGCTCGAGCAGTCTCTTCCTTTGATTCACTGCAACACCACGCTGCAACAAACTGCGCTGGCCTTTTTCATGTCCACACTTCCCATCACTGATGTGGTATCTTTATAGCCTTGTGAACATGATAGCATGCAACGAGTAGTGGGATGCTGTGAGTTAGATAGTGCACCAGGAGCAGTTTGCTGTTTGTAGTGCGGCCCAACTGTAAATCATGTTTTGGCCATGCGCTGGGGATGCAGCCTCTGGCAGCTCCCAGACGGTCTTTGGCTCTGGTTCCCTTCTCTTAGCGCCACTCTCTAATTTCAGAGCCGGGACCCTGCCTACTACTGTGTCTTTACCGCATTCCCACAAACCAGAGACGAACAGTCTGCCTGCATGTCTGGCTGCTCGCTCTCAATCTCACACGCTCTCTCCCTTTCTATCTCACTCTGCTTTGGTGTGTCTCCATCACTTTTTTGCTCTCACTCCTCATTTTTTTGCCTGTTGTCACAAACTGATTTTTCTGTGGCTCCTGCTCTGTCATTCCGAGAGCTTGTCCCTTTCTCCCTTTCCTCCGTCTCTGTCTGGTTCTGTCCCTACTGGATTATAGGTCTGCAGTCTCACTCACAGCATCTAAATCACGTTATACCCTGCCAATGTCTCTCATCAGCTCACCCCTCGTTTCTCCCTCCCTCTCTCTCTCTTTGCATCTCTCTATCACCCACTGTGGGCTTGCTTTTTGGTTGTACACGTTTTCATTTTAATTGCCCCAGTTTCACAAGGCCCTGGGATGTATATTTTTACACACATATTTTATTGTCTTGGCCAAATGCCCCACCACTTCTACTTGGGCCTGACCACTAATGTACTCCTACATGGATCAGTTCATTATCAGCAGGAGGTGTGAGCTTATTTAAGAAGGCTATGAAGGGGTCAATGTACAGTTCATGAAACAGGGGTCTGTGTTTTATTGGGACCTGTAGTTTTACTAATACACTGGGTTAAGTAGTCCTGGTGCCACCCTACTTTTGAGTGCTATTAAATCAGTCTACTGCCTGGAACAGTAAACCGGCTGTACATAATGATAAACTGTGTAACGTAGTCCAGAGACCTCAAGTGTAAATGTCAGTGCTATTAAGTCAAGCTGGTACCTGGGGAACACATAATGGGCAATTTGTGCATTTGTATAATACTGTATGCCTGTACTGTACATTATGTGTTTTAAACCTTCATAACCTTGTAAATAAAACCTGCTGTAGGTGAAACATTAACTTACCATGCCCCTGTAGTTTGGATAGTCTCCAGGCACAGCTTCTGGCAAACACTCCATATTTCAGGCAGTAGGTGCTGAAGACCAAGTGATGCTTTGGGTTAAGTGTCAAACTTTAATACTTGTTGAATATTGATTGATACATAAATACTTAGTCAGGTAACGTTTAGTTTATATAATTTAAATAATATGCAATGCAAAATTCTTGCTTATTTATAATAATATTAAACACCACATTTTGTGCAATATCTGACATAAATGTCTCGTTGAGCTTTTTCAGTCCGAGTCCACATATTGGACTGAGTCACACGTCAACCCATTATAGTAGTAGATTTGAATATTTTGATATTGTAGCAGGATGTCGTGCCATTGCACCTTAGGTTCATGGAATTACTGTAAGTAGCAGTTCCTAATGCAGACACATCTATGACTATGTAAGGAGTTGACTGGGCTACTTGTGGTTCAGATGTTGGCCCTGTGGTGGTACTCTGTGCACAGACACATGCCTCAGGCTAAAGTGGGTTTGCTATAGTGCCCATAGTAAATCATAATGCATGGGTGTGTGTGCATGTTTGCCCAACACACAATCCACCACTACCACTGCCATAGTGAGTGGTAATTGACTAATGATTTAAATGAATAAAGCAGCACACCTTTCAATTATGTGTAACCCTTCACAGGGCAGTGTAGAGAAATACTTGGAAATTAAACATTTCAACCCTCTCAGAGTGTTTTTATTACATTTTCATGTAGAAAATCAAGGTCCATGAAGGTACCATATATGGTTCCTTGCCCTTCTGTGGTAAAAAAATAATAATCAAAAAAGTGTAAATATAAGAATATACAAGAAGAACAAGGAACGTTATTTTAGAACAGTGTTTGCAAATCCTGGTCCTCAGGGACCTCTGTGCTGCATGCTTTAGATGATAAGTTGTTGAGTTTCATATTCCACCATTAGTTTTTTAGATATTTCCTTAGATGCAGGAGAAGACCAAGCCGTGTGACCGTACTTTTTTCCTTCCAGAACTGCACTGAAGTTCCGAGCCTCACAGGCCTCTGCTGATCAGTCAAATTTCACGATGACTTTTTTTCTATGACGTATCTGGATCTCTGGCTGGGTAAAATCGACGTGTTTCTAAGATCTTGTGGCAATGCACGGTAACATGGTTTTTGGATGTCTGCGGACGTTACCAAATATCTTTACCCGGTAAAAGGGTAATTGACTTTGAGGTCCACACAGGATATGTGCCTAGTCTTGTTCAGTGCAATGGATACACTCAAGAAGTCTTTCTTTGAGGCTAATGAGTCTGTGAATGAGAACTGCATATTTATAACACCTTGAATGGTGATCATCTAAAAAAAAATGCTCCACAAAAAAAAATGCTATTGATCGATATATGAAGGATTACAGTCACTCACAAACTTGCCAAGTCACATATTTGATGACATTTTGTTTTGATATTACAATGTTGACTCTTTATTAATAATTAACTGGTATCCAGTATAATGTCAGCAGATAATAAGTGACATACAATTAACTAACAACCCCAGTAGACTGTAAGTTGTGCTTTAGGTGTTGGTCTTCAGATTGTAACCCTATACAAAAATCCCTGTTGACTATAAATACTATTTGTGTCGTGTCATTAATTAACATTTAACTACTTATCTATAGACTGTGGATCTACTTTGGATTAGATTATTGATGAGGACAGGTGAATATTGAGGACAGGTGAATTGGTACTAATTAAGGTGAGAAAGTTAAAGCATTTGTGACCTTTGACCCATTTTGACTGATACATTACGTGTTTACATATTTTATTTTGTCAGCACATTCATTTGTAAAGGTTTGCCTTTAATTAAAAACAATGAATGTGAGATTTGTATCCCCTAGTCCTGTTTGCACCACACAAGAAAGAACCCCAACCTTGTTAAAAAAGTAGCTAAGTAACTTTTACTCTGAGTACATTTTAAACAAGCTACTTTTTTACTTTAATTAAAAATTTTTTAGACCAGTACTTTTACTTAGTGATACGTTTACTTGAGTAGAATATGTCAGTACTCTTCCCCCCCGGGTTACACTTGCAAAATGAAAATCCCAGATAGTGACTCTATCTAAGAAAATAGTATTTTTCTAAATAATCCTAGTTCAGTGATACAGAGAACTCTTTGAGAAGGTCCAGTTGCTTTGCTGCTGAGTGCACTTTCAGTCAAAAACACGCAATTGTTATTGTCTGCTGTGTCTCAGGAGGGCTGTCGCTGGCCTTGACTTGTTCAGAGTGAGACAGATCAGCCCTTTTGTTGTCCATATACTGTATATGACACTTCACCCAGTCCTGTGCTGAGCGCTCTACTTCCAGGAATCTTTTGAAATGGGAACAAACGTAACAAATGAGTGACCGTTGAAAAAAAGAAAGAAACGGATGTTGTTACACTGATGATTTATAGAGATAGCATGAGTCATAAGAGAGGTATTTTGCAAGTGCCGCTTTATTACAGTGACGTGCTGTTAAGCAGTCCGTGACCTGGAAGCAATTCATGAATTAGACATTACCTTAAAGGAAGTGTTATCTTTCCTTACATCTGTGTGAAGTTTCCCTGATTGCACTCAGTTTTTGTATTTACTGCCCTCTTTTAGCAGCAACTGGCTATTTCTCGCACATAGCTAATTACTCGTTGTTGCATCTACGGTTTCTCTATTCTTTGTGGGTGGAGCCCATTGACAAAGTGTTGGGGGTGAGAGCAGCTTGTTTTGGACTTTGGTTGATGGCTCAGCTACATACAAGTAACATGCCTATCAAGATGCCCTTGCCTTAGCTAAGGGTTATGATAAAAGCAGGAAAACAAAACAGATAAGAATGTGTCTCATGACAATGATGCTTAACAAGCGAGACGCACACAGAGATAGTGACAGACAAGCAGACAGGACAAGAGAGCGAGAGAGACAGACATTAGTCTAGAGATCTTGATACTTTGTGTCTCCTCCATGACACAGTGCTCTGGAAGAGGGAGGCCAGCAGTGTCTCTGAGCTGAAGTTGGCCTGATAAGCAGAGCAGATAAAGGGTTGAAGTGAACCTCAGACAGACTAAAACGAAATCGAAGGACATGCTGACTAAGATAGTTCTATTAGAAGTGCTAGATAGGATTCTGCTGTCTCTTACATTCTCAGAGACACTGGGGAAGTGTGATCATATTCTTTGTAGGCGCTCGGAAAATTGTGTTTTTCTGTCTTCCGACATACTTTTTTGTTTCGTCATTCAAGAAGTATTTATGTTTGATTTCCATGCACACACAGACAGTCACATCTGGTCACTCACCAAGTGCACACATGGACATCTTGTGGTGAGAAGTGAACATCCAAAGATCTATGTAGGCCAAAGGGTCATTCCCACCAGTCCAACATTGGCCAAACAGCCTGTGTCTGTGGGTCACAGGTCATCTCAGCAGGCCTTGTCGTTAGTGCACAATGGAGACCATTCTGTCCGTCTGTGCAACTGTGTGTCTTGTCTTGTCAGTTTGTTTCAGCTGACAGGAGGTTGTGTGCGGCTCAAGAGAGAGATGAAGAGGGAAGCGACAAGAGTTTCCTCTGGAGGAAAGAGGGTTAGAAAACCACTTGAGGGCATAGTGATTGTATATATGTGTGTGTGTGTGTGTGGACTGTTTGTGTAAGCTCGCAATGGAATTTTGCTCGAGCACAAATGAGGTGTGTTTTTTGCATGTGGCTATTTTTGACTTCAGACTGAGAGTAAGCCTCTGTGCGTGTTTGGAGCTTTTCTTCTTGGCTCACTCAGCACCTTGACATTGGCACTGGGCCTCCGTGAAGATCTGCTGCCTTAGCTGGATCCTTCTCCTCCCTTTACCCCTGACCATTAACCCCCCCCCCCCCCCCCATCACTCACTCCCCAACTGCTGCTCTACTCCCACCTCTACTTCAGTCCTTCCAGCTGCCCTTCACCAGGGGAGAAGAGCTTAAATCACTCTCTTCTCTCTGGAAGGATTTCCTTACCCTCTACGCACTTGCTCAGTCCCTCCCTCTTTGATAGTGTCGAGGAGGGGGATGGGTTGTGACAGTTGACTTGGACTACTGTGGGAATGCAGGTGGTGTGTGTGTGTGTGTGTGTGTGTGTGCGTGCGCACTTGTGCTTGCGTGTGTGCTTACTTCAAAAAGCCCCTCCCAGGGCTCGTGGAGCCGACTAAGTGTTTGTCGTCTGTCACAGCAGCCGTTACGACTGTCATTGCTATGACAGCACACGCAGTTGCAGATAGCTGCCAAAATATCAAAACAATCTCCTTCTAACTCTCATGCAACTAAGATTTTAGATGGGGATAATCCGTTTGTGGTTTAGGTTCCGTTTTTCCCTGCAGCATTGAAGATTTACATTTTCAAATCTGAGATTGGAATAGTGAATCTTTTGTATTTTCCTTTTTTGATAAAATACTTTTTTTATGTCCCTCAAACTGTTGCTTGGTTGATTTCATGAGTTACTAATTCATTTATTAATTATATTATTTAATGAATTGATTAATATGAATTAATTACCAAACTCCACACACAAAGGTGTTTTATTGTTCACTTTTATCAAACGAAACGGACTGTTAAACCAGCATTTGTCTAGATGAATGTTTTCCCCAATTAAATCCAGATGCAAAGGAAAGGAGAGGTGTTTCCATATACCGTCTTGATGCAGAACAAGCTAAACATTACGTGCCGTCAAAACCGAATGTACTGTTCCTTTAAACTAGTTAACGAGGGGCTATTTTCCTGTGGAGGTATTTGATAATGATAGCCTTCACAGCCTTTGTAGCCTTATCTCCTCTGTCCCTACAATGACAGATGGTATCTGTTGCAAGTGGCAAGCCATCATGTCATCACACAATAAGTCCTACTTCCTCATACCACGTCCTCTCTCTTAACTGTGAACAACAGCAGGTGTGTCACACTACCATGTGACTTTGTTTTGCACATTTTGTGAAGATCACAACACATCCTCCCCTGTAAGGTTATATCTATATATGTGTTCTCCTTTGTGTCATCTTAACCCCCCCCTTTTTTTTACTTTTACTTTCCCTTCTTTTGTCATTCTTTTTTACCTTCCGCTCCCCCTCTTGGCCGTTGAGGTTAACCGCCACTTGTATTACACTGCATTACAACTCATCAACAATATGCCGGGCAGAAAGAAAAACAACCCACACTTGCTGTGTCCTCTGTCTCTTCTCTCTCTTGAGCTAAATCACAAAACATCAGGGCCAAAAATGGTGAATTGCCTAGAAACCCAATATGAACTCCACCCTGGAGATTACACAGTCAGCTCAGCCAGCCTGCACTAGAATAACAGCCTGGCCTGCTCTCACTGTCCTCTGCCCAGTATGTGTTTGTGATTGTGTGCACTGACTGGGCTACCTCTCTTTCTTTGACACTGTCAAAAGGTGTGTTCTTGCATACAGTATGTGCGTGCATTTTCTGTACGTGCGTGTCATAATGGGCCTCTCTTTACCTTACAAATGAATCACTTGTCATCAGCTGTTGCACAGGAACGTGTTGTGATGCAACGGCACACAAAATATTCCCTTGTTGTTTGTCACTTCTCCTCTTCAGACTATTCACACCTGCCAACATCAATCATGTCACTGTGCAGAGGGAGCTGTCTTTTTTTAATTTTTTTATTTCATAACCCTAAATGTATTTGATCATTATAAAGACTAATAATGTCGCTTTTAATGTAATATACAGTGTCGGTAGCACATAATCGGTTGTTTTCCTCTGAGCTTATGTGACAAAGTCTATACATGTCAATTTAAAGAGAACAACATGCACACATAAGTAAATACTGTCAGTGTAGTAGTAGTAGAAGTATACACCTTGTGGCATTTTACTAAAGAGCAAACTTCTTTTATACTTATACATGAATCATGATAATCGAGAAAATGCATCTTTACATATCAAGTATCCTCTAATATCACTTATATTTATTTTAGCCTATATTCTCACACGTTTTTTTCTATCTTGCCGCACAAGCAGATTATTTTATTTTACTTAGCCAGTTAGTCATTAGGAGGATGTCACATGTGCACATTAATTGTTATTCTTTAGTAAACGTACAACTATCTATTTTTGGGATAATTTAAAATTCTGTCACTAGTAAACTCGTGGCCAAAAAAACTAACTTTTTCTTAGTATAATTTGTTCTGCCACAATATCTTTGATTTATGCTATTGATAGAGCTGACCTGCTATTGCTGTTATGCACTGTTACAAACTGGACATATCTACATGAGATATGACTGGTATATATATACTCACCACACATCATCAGTGTGGAACTTAATACTACTTTGATAGTATTTTGAAATAGGATATCGGAAATTACTAATTTTATCTTATCCTATACGTGCACCACTTACCAGAACTAATTCCTAGTGTTGTGTAAACTTTATCAATAAAAAAGAGAAACATGGTTATCATATAAAATGTCCTGACATTAGATATCATTAGATACTTGACTCAAAATTGTAGATTTTGAAACTAAATAGGTGTATTTGTTCTTAATTCGTCATAATGAGGAGTTAGATTGTGTAAAAATGCATGATCAATTCAATTCATATTTTTTACGTTTTAAAGGACAACTGCGCTTTTTCTCTTTTTTTTTTCAATTCATGATTTTATAACATCCACAAATCATATTAATACAAATATGTTAATGGTGGTTAAACTCACTTTTTCCAGCTGCATCAAGCCCGAATTTAAAAGTCCAATTTCAACAATATATGGCAATCGATAAATTCTATGAAAGCATTCGGCGTGTATGGTTGAAGTGGGTGGACAGGCTATTTTGATTTGGGTTTCTGAGATTATAATGCCCATAGTTTAAAAAGCTGGATCCAATCTGAGGCCAGTCAGCCTGTGGTGATTGAGGCTTCTCTAATGCTAGGTCTGTAGGTCCGCATTGCCTGAATCTGGTCTGCAACTGGGGCAGAGTGGCTGATTGTTTCCAGCCATGATGGAGGTAATGAGGGGGTGGTGGTCATCATGATGCACACATACACGCACACACGTACACAATATTCACACATGTGCGTGTGCGCTTCAGAGTGCGTTTTTAGCCACAGCACGTTGGCTCACTCCTCAGATCATGGGGTCAATCTGCTGTAGTCATTTATTAGTGGTCACCACTAGCAGAAGACACACATCCATGCATGTACGAACACACAAACTGTGCACGCACAAACACAAATGTTACCTATGCTTTTGTACACGCAGATTTACCACACACACCTTCACTCGTCCATGTCACAGTATTGTGTTTGATGCATGCCTTGTTAGAAGCTTTAAGGGAAACCACATGCAGATCACTTCTGCTAAATCTCTGTCAAAAGGTCGGACTGGGTGTGCAGTCATGCATGTGTGGTTGCTGTTTCTCAACATGTAGTGTGACAGGGCCTTGAGGGCAATAGCTGACAAACAAATGCAAAAATACCCACTCTCTCACACAGTGCACAGAGACAGACACAACAGACGTCACAGTATTCTGTTAACGGAAGGGGAAGTTAAGTATTTGGGGAAATCAAGGTTTGTTTTTTTTTTTTTTTAAATAAAGAACAGCACATGTGAAGTAGGTCATCTCTCGTGCAGGAAACCAACGACTTTCATAAGACAAAATGACAAATAGCAAGAAAATATGAGCTGCCTTTCACAAGGTCATGTGACTTTAAAGATTAGAGAAGTGGGTTTTCGGGTACCTTTAACACCTTTCAGTAAATACATTTAAAGAAAGACTGTGTGAAGGCATGGACCACAACAAAATACACCACGCCCCAGATTGTACCAAGGAACAGCACCCTGACAATATAACTGTCCTTGTAGATTTTACATTCTTCAGTGTTAAGTTTAAATAATAAAACTAAACCTGTCACACATTGCGACACTTAAATGTAATTTCCCCACACTTGAGCAGATCTGTGCTAATTTTTGTTTCTATGGTTCACTTCATCGTCTAATTCGTCTTCTTCTAATTTGTTCCCAAAACAACACTTTGAGCAGCAATTTAGTTAATTTCTTTTCCCCCCATTTATCACATTTACGTTCTTTTCTTCAACTGCAATGAAAGACCACAGGCCTGTGATGGCATTGTGAGGCAAATTAACCAGTAAATTCTTCTTTTTCTTCATGCAATATGTTCATTTGTGGTCATCAGCCCCAGTGTCCAATTGTATATCATTTACATTGGCTGATTTAGCCTTCAGTGCTACAGGTTATTTTAGGCTTGCTTGGTTCAACAGGTCTATGAACCAAACTAACACAGCTGATCATCATCTGTCACCACAGCGAGTTGAAACATTAACCTGCCACGCGCGGACAATTTGCTCTACAACACCAGCTCCTGCTTCTCTAACTTATTGCAGTATAAAAACCCACTCCCATAAACCCATAATATCCAACCTTGGATAACATATTAAATGAGCAAGGTCAATGACCCAGGTCAGTTAAGCTACAAGTTTCAGTAAATAGGAACTATTGTCAATTAAAAAAAAAAAAAAAAAACCTTGTTACATCTAGAGCAGAAACAGACGTCCCAAATGATCTATTGGTTAGACAGCTTTTATTTCACCATAGAGCAGTGACAGTTGTTTGGTTGTTTGACTCGTTGGTAATCCATTACACACAATCACAGCCTTACAAGAAATTGTTGGCTAATCATGAATAAACACTCTGGGTGTTCATTAAACACCCAGAGTGTTTAATAGGGTAAAAGGAAGTCTGCGAGATAAGAAGGCACAAGATCATTAAGACGTTTAAAAACCATTCAAAAGCACCTTAAAATCAATCCTAAATCACATGGGGAGCCAATGCAGTGATTTTAAAACCGGTGTAATGTGAGCCCTCTTTCTGGTCCTCGTCAACACAGGAGCAGCTGAGCTCCGGAGTAGCTGAAGGTCTGAGATTGCTGTTTTGGGAAAACCAGGGCGTTACAATAGTCAATAAGACTGGAGATAAAAAGCGTGCATCAGCATCTCCATGTTGACTCGAGAGAGATATGGGCTGCCTCTGGCTGTGTTCTTAAGATGATAAAAACCGGTTTTAAAGACTTGCTTAACATGTGGATTAAAACTAAGCTCAGAGTCAAAACTAACGCCCAGGTTTTTTTTACTTGATCCGGTGCCTTCAATGACATTGCATGTGACAGGTTTTTCATCAATTGGCCATGTGCCCCATACTCATAAATATTGGTATTGTCCTAATTAGAAAACACCAAAAAAGATGGCAAAAGAACCCACAAGGCCTAAGACCTAAAAAGGTAAGCCATGAAACGAATGATGCCAAAGTGACCCTCAGACACTAACCGGATAATGCATTTAGTGAAGATATATACTCTTTATATGGTTTTACATAAATCTAGCCATGGTGATTTCAGTATCTTTTTTATGTACTCTCTTATTGCATAAACTGCATTTATACTTTTTATATTTATGTCTACTGTAAGTACTTATAGTTTATATTGTCTTATTTTAGTGTTCTCTCCCATGCTAATGCAACATGGCAAAGTATCTCTTTGTGCACTGATAAAAGACATTATTTATTTGTCAGCCCATGATATAATGAGTGACCGTCAGCCCCTTTCTCTAGGATGCTCATTTTGGGCCTTGTAGGAAAAGCTCAAATTTTCCAGTCCCACTGAGGTTACGAAGTGAGTCACTCGGGGAACACCAGGATGTGTCAGCTAGTATGATTTTCTTATGGATGTGAGTATTAAATTGCATGAGTGTGTGGCTGCTGATCAAAGTCTGTTGTATATTTGGATAAATCATTGAAAGGTTTTGTCAGCGATGTAACTGCTTATTAGTAGTATTAGTATATAAGTATTAGTGGTCATTTCGGAAAGACGGAGGAAACATAGGAGTGAAGTTATTGACAATGACAAATGACAAAGCAGGTCATTAATAATTCCCTACACCTCACACGTACTTCTGTAGCAGTCTCAACTGTAACTATAGCTTAATTTAACAATTTCAAGCAACCCTAGATATCAATAAGCAACATTTGCATGGAGCCTGATATACGTCAACAGACAAACATTCAACATTTGCATGATCTCTGCAGCTGTTTTGTCAGTATAAGTGGATCTTCACTTCATATGCATTTGCATACCAAAGCATATGCTTTGCCTATCTATAAAGCGATTGTGTCTCGTCTGCTAGACATTAGAAAGTGCCAAAGAGAGAACTTTAGCTGGTTCCATTCGCTGCCCTGTGTATGGATAGACTGTAATTGCAACTTGATGGAAAATACTAAAGCAGCTCATAACAAAAGGGACATTTAAGATTGGTACAATTACTCTTTCCAGCAGACAAAGCCAAGAACCTACACCATGCAGACCAACAAACAAGCAGCCATCACTCCAGACTATTGTTTGTTTCTGTTGCTCATTTATTAAAGGTAGGCCAATGCCCCATTTTTTGGAAAGTCATTTAAAAGGCCACCACAAAATGGAGCATGGTTTCATTATTAATACTCACAAAAAACAACAACACTGCAACAGAATACTTCTTTAACCCATAAAAAAAAACAAACAATCAACTCTGCAACTCGGTCCTCTAGAGACAGATTGAGATCGTGTGTCTCCAGTCTGTGTCCCTGCCTATGGGTATTTTGTTAGACTCATGCAAAGCAATCAACAAAGTGCAGTGCAATCGCAGCAGGTAAGGTTGCACTGGCAGACAGTGTAAGCCATTAACCATTTGTTGACCAATACATCTTTGTACAGGATTTCTGAAGAGTGGCCCTTGAGGAATAGCCAGTGTCACTGCTGAACTGATTAAGTCATGAGGTCGTGACAGATCCCACACAGATTGAGGCCCATTTTCAGCTAAATTTGACTGTCCGCATTTGTTGAGGAGTAAACCTTCGCAATTGACATCAAACTGAAGAGAGACGTCCGGATGAGTCATGTCTAAGTAAATAGACGAGAACATGGAAAGTATGGGTTATTGCAGCTTTACGGTGCCTTTATATGGTCGTGATCTGTGGGCTACGACTCCCTTTCAGACACTGTTCGCTCGTGTGTGTCTCCTTAGTCATGAGCACAGTTGTGTTAATTGTGTCTCACAAACATTGTTAACCAGTAATACTGGATGTCCTGTGTGCACTTGGCCAGTCATTTGCATACTGGTCATGATCCCTGACTCAGAGTTCCCATAGGCTCCATTCTGCTGACTCATCGTCCTGCCACTTTTGCTCCCCTTCTTCCTATCACTGGTTCTCGTCCGCTGCCTCTCCCCTGACCAGCCCAGGCTTTGTTTTGCTTCCCTCCAACATCATTTTGTTTGTCCTCCTTGACTAATTATCCCTTGTGATGACAGTAATGAGTGTGTTTGTGTCACTTGAGGAAAACCTTTGTTGGTTTTCCCACTCTCTTTTTTTTTTTGTCACCATGGCTTGGCCTTCGAAAGCAATTTGTTGCAGATAGAAACAAAGAGGAGCCTGTTAGAGCTTGCAATTAGATTATAGCTCTGTTGACTGATTGAAAAAGAAGGACGAAGAGATAACAAGAGAGTAACTGGGAAATAAATGTCTATGAAGTTTGTCTTTTTCTTCACATTAATATTCATGTTATCTATGTGCACGTGTGTGAGTACATTGGTTTATGTTGGTTTGCCTACTTTTTGTGCATGGGAAATGTGTAAATGTATAAATGTATCAAAATGCTTCCTTATTATCCCATCAATTCAGACTTTTATCAAAATTTGTTGATTTATTTTGTTGATTATTTGACAAATTTAGAAAACATTTCTCTATTTTTAAAGACTCCATATAAAGAGGGAATCATTTATGTGTTCAGGACTTTACAGAAAAACACTTGTACATGTTATGCACAATGTCGTCATTAAATGACTAAATGTTACATTACATTTTGGTCTCACTAGTTGAAGGGCAGGAGTGTCAGTCGCGTGTCCATTCAACACTGTGTCCTCTTGACACAAGTCTTGAGTCTTGACACAATTTAGTATGAATATCCACATGCAGTATGTTCCCCAGCGTATAAATCACTGAAGGAGTACATTGTTGGACAGTTCAGCCGTCTTTGGTGTGTTACTCTGCTTAATCTTCCTGCCTTTTCACATCCACGTCCAAGACCAAAGAACAAGAACCTCACAAGTGAAGAAATAAGGATGTGTCCAAGACAGAAGAGAGTGTGTGTGTGTGGGGGGGGGGGGGGGGGGGGGGGGGGAACTTTGACGCCAGAAAATAGCACAGTGTTGTAAACTGTTGTGTCTACCTGTGCTGACATGTGGCTAGCTGCTGCTGCTGCTGTGTATTTATACTAAAGATAAAAGGTGGCAGATCATCTGATGCCAGAGTATTTTGGACTTGACTGCTCATGAAGTTTACTGAGGATAGTAATAATCTTCAGAGGATGGAACTGTTTGTTCTTGATGACCCACTGGCCTTAATTTAAATATATACCGAACAATCTATTCTAACTAGTCAGACTGTCATTAAATGTGCAATGGTAGACATCAGTGCTGTCACAATGGCGCTATTACTGTAAGCAATTTTGAGTGTGACAATAGGTACATATATTTTCCTAATAGAAAAGGGCCCTTACATTTCCTATTCACCTTCTTGTAGTTTCATCATATTTGTTTTCTCTTTGTCTTTACTGAAGAGGACAAACATGTGCTGGGAGGTACTTTTTCCATTGACCTGCTACCCCTTCCAACATCTGAAAACACTTTGCATTTGTACACTACTATGCCAGAAGACAACTGTGCTCTACGAAGTCAAACCAGGTAAAGTGGAACGTAGAGTACAGCGCACTTTACTGGTCTATCAAAAATGTTCACTGTCCTTGAGCAGCCGGCCACCACATGCACTGTTTCTTTATTCCTGTCCCCTGCAGTCTTGCTCTTGTTGCCCCATATCACATTCCCGCTAGCCTGTCCATCACTGGCACAAGGCCCCCGCTTAGCGGCAGAGAAAGTCCTCAGGGTCAGCTCATAATGGACCTAAATGCAGCTCATTATCCTGATAAGGCAGGGGCGGTGGCTGAGCAATGGCTGCCTGACTGCCTGGATGACAGCCACAAAGCTTTGACAGGTAGACAGAGGTAGGCACAGCCACAGCGGCTATCTGATGGGCCCGGCTGACAGATCCAGTTGCACCGGCCTGCTGCTCTGAGGCAATAGAAGGGGGTGGAAACTGGACGCCACCAAGCTACACAATGATCTCTCCAGTTCTTGCCCTCTGCTGTGTAATGGACTAATGTGAATGTGACTCTGTTTTCCCTCTGGGGTGTGCACTATAAAACTCATGTATCTTAATAAGTCAAATTACTGTATGTGGTTAGTTTTAGTTTATTGGGGGTTTTTTTGTCAGTGGGTTGAAATATGGAACTAGGGATAGCTCTGCACCACTTTTTTTCTGTAGAATATGATATCACAACATTAAGTATCTACTGATATTGGTATAATAACACTGTTATTATCTTTTACCAAGCTTACACATTTTGTGCTGATACTTTACCATTTAGCCATAACTAGCCATTTCAAAAACATGTAACTGTGTAACTGAAGAGATGAACAGCCCATCTGTTCTTAGTGGAGCATTTATGTGAAATTTAGAGGTTTTGGCTTGTATCTGGTATACCTTTATACGATCCAGGGATTTGGACTGGAATTTGACCGATTCCTCTACATGTTGGGTCAGTGAGTGATACCAGGTCTGTTTTTGAGATCATAATTTACTTCATTTGTCAGATTGCCTTTTAATGTTACAAACATCAAGGACAGTGAGTTTTTGCCCACTTTTGTGGATGAAAATGGAGTGGGCCTGTCTCTCCTCAAAGTGTTGCAATATCTTCCCAGAGTTTATTGTCTGTTATCAGTTTGATGATTTTACGACTGTATACGGGAGTGAAATACATGATAAGAACGTTGTTTTCAGCATTTTGCACGATTTCGCTGTGCACTATTTTCTCTGTGGTTTTGCCACAGCTGGAGGAAAGCCACGTTGTCCCATCGCTATCAGGTCTTGCCGTCAGGTAAGAGGAGGTGGGAGGGGACTGTCAACAGCCCCCGGCCTCTGGGCATCTCACTAGCCACATATTCTCTTACAGCCAGATGTTGGCCATAACAGCACCACAAGGTCTCACTCACAAATCAACTTCTTCACGTCTCTCTTACCCATAACAGTATCCTTTCTCTGCTCTCTGCCCCGAGGAGTATCAGTGTATGTGTGTGCCTTCAGTTTCTCTGTGTGCACTTTGCTTGTGTGTGTGTGTGTCTCTGTGGTTGTGTACGTGGCTGTTGATATGCCCGGTGAGGGCATGCTGGGCCATTGCCGATTTTCTGTCAGTGGGTGTTTGGCAGCCAATGTGAAGGGGGATATGAAGGCATGAGTGTCATACAATGTACAAATCTGGCTCTCTCCTGCCTTTGGCACACACTGATGTAGTATAGAGTGACAAGGTAAGAGATAGCCCCAACTGATGTGCTTTGGGCACTGCTCACGCAAAATACACACTTTTCTGTTCAGACATTTACAGCTCTCACAACAAGTGTTTGCAAAAAAAAGAAAAAGAACACACATGCACGTGAGCAAGCTAAATGCACCAAGAGAAAATAATTATGCACGCACGCACACAGATCAGCTCAGGATTTATATTTTGCAGTATATAGTATATCTCGCCCAGCTTTCCAAAGGGGAGGCATTTTAAGTTGGATGAGGTATGTGCCTTGATAATAGAGTGGTTGTTGAATGGGTATCATGCTGCTCAGCATATTTCACCACAATCGCCCAGAGCCATCATTTTGACAAAATATTCCTCGTGAAGTTAGCAATTTGCACCCCCTCCCCCCCAGTGTGAATCCACTTTATCCAGGCACGTTATATGCACTACCTGCACATCTTTTTTCTGAACATGCTTACAGTGTGTTTAAGCAGATTAGGAAAGGGGTTTCCTTCTTAGATGGGGATTTTGTGGGGGTTTTGATTGTCTGCTGCAGGCTCGCTCCCCTCCACACCTTCATAAGATATAAAAATGTATAATTACTGCTTTCTCTCAGCCATGAAATTACAGCTGACTGCTGTTGGTCTTTTGGTACCCACCATCAAAGGTGTGGAATATCACTTATAGTCTCATGTTATCACTTGAATCCGAGCCAAGGAATGAAATAAAAGATGAGTTTTTAGGGACGATTTGTGCTTTACACAGCTGTGAATCCACAGAAGTCTGCTATGGTCTGAGCGACATAATGTCTCCGTCTGACGTAAATCTCTCCATGCGCAGCATTGTGTCCACGATGGTGTGTCCACGATGGTGTGTCCAGACTTAAGCGAGCACCTCAAAGATTTTGTGACTGCACTGTCTGTGCGCACGCTCCATGTAGCACATTGTGCTTCGTTGTTCAACCTCTTCTAGTCTAGTTGGTGGTGTGGTTTTGGACAAAGAAGATGACAATTAAGAAGACGATAACCATGGGGACTGTACACACTAGCAACTCTCTGCAGACACAGGAAGCAGATAGTATGAAGTGTTAGTTTTATTAGTTATTTTGAAGTCTACCTTGGAGGACAGAAGGTGCTAACGCGACATACTCGACTGTGCATACAATTACGGACCCACCGCACTTTCACATATATTACAGCTCTGAGATAGCTACTTGTTCACCTCTGAGAGAGAAGCGGGGGAGGAGGTGGCAAAAAAGAGACGGAGAAATGCAAGAAAGGGTGAGAGTTGACCTTTGGGTCTTGCTATAGTGAGCTCTGTAAGTGAGGGGGCGGGTTGCTGAACTAAACGGCTGATTCATTTCCCCAGAGACCCCCTTCCCCCAAGCTCTTACACACACACACACACACACACACACTTTCCCTTGTGGATGGGTCCAGTGATCCAGGTGCTTGCCTATGTGGAGATTTCAACACGGCCTCTGTTGACCCTAAAAGGAGCCCAGCTGGGGTGTAAGGTCATGGCAGAATCCTCCCACTGTCTGTCTATGTGTGTTTTTGTCTGTTCAGACCACAGGCAATGCCGCAGGAAATATGGCTGCCACTGTGCCCTCCCTGACCCCTTGTCATTTTTTTCATCTTTCAACAACAGGGACGACCAGAAGAGAGAAGAAAGTGAACTCTGCAAAGTTCATTTGAGTTCACATGTCAAGTTAGGAAAGTGGTTTTAGGGATGCATGAAAAATAAGCAGCTGAAATACTGGTGTTATTGAAATTATGGATTATTTAGGATCTTCTGACTGAGGATCCTTGATATTTGCTCTTTTTTATTTTTGGATATTGGATAGAGATAGGACAATACCACTTTTTGTGTCCGATACTGATATCACAAAATTGAGTATCAAACTATACTGATATTAGTCCAACACAGTCATTTTAGACTGTTTATGAACTATGAAGCTGTTAACAACACATTTGTGCTGAGTCATTTCACAGATATAAAAAGAAGAAATAAACAGCCCAAACATGACTCAGTGTAGAGTACATCTTTCAAACTGGCAAGACATTTTTCAACAGCATCTCTAAATACACACCAGATCCTCCATATAAACTTGGCACACAAGCAAAGTTGTTCCCTTGACCTCCCTCCCTCCCTCCCTTCGCGCCCGCCTGCCCACCTGCCTGCCTGCCTTATCAGTGTTTCCTTTCAGCGTGATGCTAAGTCAAGCAGCTGTCTTGTTTTGGGTTACGGTGAATGACGCTCAGGTAACAAAGGCTCCATGCTGCCCTGTCAGCATTTTCCTTTCTGTCAGCAGTGTGCTTCAGCAGATGTTAGCTGAGGCCAGGATATCAGTACAACCCCCTCAATAATGATTGCTTTATAAATTAGAAATGATCACTTTGTGAACAGTATAGTAGTCATGAATTAAAAATGCTTAATGGGGAAATTAAAAGCCCAGCGTGAGTCTTGTATCGTATGCAGAGGTTGGTAGAGTAGCCAAAAAATGTACTCAAGTAAAAGCACTCTAACTTTAAGATAATAATTACTCAAGTAGAAGTAAAAGTACTCATAAAAATAATTACTTGAGTAAGAGTAAAAAAGTATGCAGGGAAAAAACTACTAAATACAGTCTTTAAAATAAAATAAATAACCCTTGAATTAAAACAATAATACATTATTTTTTGGGAAATTAAATACATCACCCTTTAACTAAAAGTATAATAAATTAGGATTATCCAATTCAGATACACACGGTTAAAGTATTGGTTGGCCGATCAACCGGAGAAAAGGAGACCAGAGCCTCGGTGTCGGAATAAACAATGAGCCACTTGTCATGTGACTCAACTGGCTGCATTTGATTGGCAAGATTTTGTCAGCCATAGCCAACATTATATAAAAAAGGATATAAAAAAATGAAGTAATGACCGTCACTTAGCCAAATGGAACGGCGTAAAAGTATCGTTCTTTCTTCAAATATATACTCAAGTAAAAGTAAAAGTACATTGCAATAAATCTACTCCTAAAATTACAATTTATCCTAGTATTTGTAACAGAGTAAATGTAGCACGTTACTACCCACATCTGATCGTATGTTGAGTATGTTGTTCCATTGCATTCATTATGGAAACATTTCTGCAGAAAGTTTTCCATCCATGTTTAAAGGAGGTTTAAAAGTTGGAGGGCAAAACATCAACAACCTGCGATATACAGATGATACTGTGTTACTGGCAGAATCAGCAGAGGACCTTCAGAGACTCCTTGATGTCGTGGTTACAGAAAATGAGAGGAAGGGATTATCAATAAACTGCAAGAAGACATAATGTTTGGTTATTTTAAAGAAGAAGGAAGCTCCAAGATGTAACCTGCAGATGAAAGATTAGATAGTTTAGAACAGGTTTCTTCTTTTATTTACATTGGTAGCACCATCACAGTAGACTCGAGATGTGGAAATGAGATCAAGAGAAGGATTGCTCGAGCCAAATCAGCTTTCTCAAAACTGGAGAACATTCTCAGGAATGGGACACTAAGTATGAAGACCAGGATGTGTGTTGCTCTGTTTATCCTGTGTTGATGTACAGATGTGAATCTTGGTGAATAACATCTGACATGAAAAAGCATTTGGAGAGTTGTGAAATGTGGTTGTCAAGGAGAACGTTGGAGGATCCCTTGGACAGATAAAGTGAGTCATGAGGAGGTGCTACGAAGAGCTGAAACAAACAGGAAGCTAATCTGCGAGATAAGAACCAAGCAGATGAGATTTCTGGGGCATGTGCTGAGAAAGGATGGCTTGGAAAACCTGGCATTGGCTGGAAAGTCTTAAGGGAATAGGAGCAGAGGAAGGAAACGGATGATGTGGATGGCTAGTCTAAATGACTGGTTAAGTGGGAGAGTTGTAAAACATCAGGAAGTGAAACTGATTGAGATGGCTAAGGACAGAGAGCTGTGGCGGACTGTGATCGCCCACGTTTTAGGATTATGGCACCGAGAGAGAGAGCGAGAGTGATTGGTCAGAATCACTGGATCGGATATCGGACAGATAAAATTGAAAAATCCGATACAATCCAAACGTCCTATGTATCGCATGGTTTACCGTGCACAGACAAAACATGTGAATAAAAATCCGCAGCAGCATTTTAGCTGAGTCATGTTTGTGGGCTTTTTATTTCTTCTTTATGGGAGAAGAATATTTGTTTCACAGCTGGAGAAAGATGTTTTTGAAATAGCTTGAAGTGGTCACAGCATAAATGTGTTGTTAACAGCTTCATAGTTTAAAAAGGTATAACATGACTGCATCGGACTAATATCAGTATTGGTACAATTGTAGTTTGTGATATATGAGCTGAATCACTTGGTTTGTATTTAGCATTCAGCGTCTTTAAAGGGGATTTAAAGAGAGTAAAATTCAAGGGAAGATGTGTAGATTTGGTGTAGTGTCTGTGAAAGTTGCACAGACATGAAATAGACGAAGTTATAGGCAGGAAACAGACAACAACAAACACACAGGGAGCATCTGCAGACTGAATAATTACATAGGGAATAGAGACAAAGATGGTAAAGAGGCACACACACACACACACACACACACACATTGTGCTATAAGGCTGGGGGTTTAAGGATAAAGAGGGATAGACTTTACATACTCAAGTCCCCCTCCCAGTCTATGGTGGTTTCAAACAGAGACCCAAAAGATACTACTCACAAAGATGCTGAGTGACAGGAAGAAAGGGAGAAAAGAGGCTCAAAGAGAAAGACGGAGTGGCACCTAGTAAAGGAAGAGACAGCGTGTCTTTACTACTTCCTGCTGCCTGGCAGCTGACGCTGAGAGGAAGAGCCTCGTCTCCTTCTGCCTCCTTTTAATTATGGCCAATTACAAGGCTAGCACGCCAGGACTTATTACACGGCAAGCAAAGAGCCCCCCTCGAGTATGTTTGTGGGACTGAGGCACATATTATGGTGGTTTAGCGTAGCGAAATTTCCAAGGCCCGGCCTCCAAGGGGCCTTTGCAGTTCTCTATTTGTGGTTTTAATGAGAACTGAAAGCATGAAAATGCAGCAGCAGAAGAAGGCCCCCCACCATAAATGAGCAGCACTCTTCTCTAGTACACCGCAAGCGAGCTTCTGGGGCAACACAGGGACAGTTGCTCGTATGCATGTGTCATTCCTCAAAGTATGTTATGGTAGCTGGTAATGTCTTATCATAATTGTGCAAGATGAAGGGGTGAAGGAGCTGAGATGGTGCTCCTTATTGTTCTGTCATAAGTCAGAGTTGTCCCTGTACCACTGTCATACTTAGGTGCAGGGCTTGAACTGAATGAATAAAAAAAAAAAAAAAGCTGAGGTATTCTTTTTCAAACCAAGAGCTGCATTTGTCACAGATGATGAACTTGAAAAGACTTTGGTCTTAAAACTTTTTACTGCCTGAGAAATTGATCATGTGAGAAAAATGAGTGAGAGGAACATGGCCTCAGTTGACTATAGTGGCCTCAGGGACACTGGGCTTTCCACAGATGTCCACTCGAACGTCTGCGGAAAAATCATGATTCAAACACCTTCACTACAAGTTTTGTTTGTCAGTGTTATTTTTGCATGATGCACAGTGTGATCACTCACCGTACACGTGGTTTTCTATGTGTTTGTCATTGTAGTATAATATACTGATATATGTGGTTTGGAGCAGTGTTAATTTAAAGTCCAGAAATGATTCCTTACATTTATTTAAAGTATGCAGGACATATTTACGAGTCATGTGATTACTTTATCTTCTTTATCTTTCAAATTGTTAATACAAGATTTTATATTTGTAAGTATTATAACCTCAATAAGTATGTGTAACTCCACAAAGTGGTCACTAAGCTTTTGATCCACAGCAGCAGCAAAGCACAGTTTTTTTTATGTAATTTAACTTTGTCTGTGTCAGTTTTGTTGGTTTGCTATACTTTAACAATTGTCTCTTATTGTTATCTCTTGTTTTTATGACTTTCTTTATGTCTCCTTTTATTAATTTATGTTGGTGAGCCGAAGACTAATTTTCACCTCGGTTGTTCTGTTCTATTCTGTTATAGCTTTGCTAGATAAAGAGAGGGATTTACATAATAAGACATGCAGCAGTTCGCAGTACTATATATTAAGAACAACTATTTTGGGGAGATTTCCCCATCAACCGGCATAGACCATCATGTCAAAAAGAAACATGGGAAAAGCCTTGTGGGAATAATTCCCTGCTCTTCTTTGGAGTCATGTGAGTCTATTTCTTGGCACACACGTCACATGTGTCCATTGTTTGGCAGGTATAAATGGGGCGACCAGGGCCTCTCTTGGCTCCTTTGTGTCTTTAAGTGTTTGGGCACCTCCTTGGCATGAGCTGTTCGAGCAAAACTGTTGGCAAGTACCATGTTTGTGTGGTGGTGACAGGGATTCAACAGAAGAGGGCTTTTCATGCACCAACGTGTGATCATCTGCTATGATGTCAGGTGGGTGGTCACTCCATAAGGCCTTGTCATTCCCTCCATTTTTTCAGTTTACAGTGATGATGTGGTAACCTCATCATCCATAAACACTGACCTAACACACGGATTAGAGTTTTCCCATCTGTGGCTGCCACATAAATGCCCTTTAGAGACTGAAAGTGTCCTTCTATTATTGGAGGATTGTGTATTAGCCATCTAACAAAACAGTTCATTTGATTAGTATGAGTGTAACACCAATATAAACAGAGGGGCCATATGTTTCTACATCACTTGTTTTTTTTTCTTTCCTCTTTCCTTTCCTCCCTCTTTCATCATCAAGATGAAGCTCACTGGGTCAATTTTTTGTAAAAGTGGGATATCCATTTTAGACATACTCCATTTGCTACTAATTTAATGTTTTACGTCATCCCGAACCATAACCACAAGCAGTTAATGACTAACCTTAATCTAACCACGATTAAAATCTTATCCTAACTTAACCAGTTCCTCAGAAATGAGGTTCTGCCTCATTAGGACTAGGTTTTCCAGGTCCTAAAGAGGTAGCAAGTACCAGTACACACACACACACACACACACTCACACACATTCCCCACTGAGCTCATCTAATCAGCATCTCGTCAGACATCTTGTGAGCGTGCCATTGTTATGACTGAAACAGTTTCTTTACCCAGAATAGGTCTGACACTGAAAAAGAACATTCCCATTTAACCTCTGTGTAGTCATACACTCCTCCAAATACATGCTTTATCATCATCGTCTTCTCTGCTCATCTCTGCTGAGCTCATCCCTCCTACAATGTTTGTTCTTGAAATGCACAAGGTTCTTGTGTGAAACACACTGAGCAGTGCCAAGATGTGGATTTTGTTAGGCCGAGGGGGGAAAAAAAAAACCTTCATACCTAAAGTATCATTTTCTGTGAGATTTGTAAATATTTAGTCTATCAATAATGCAATATGTTTAAATCATGGGCAAAGTGTATGATACGCATTAGCCGAGCATGAAATTAACTGTTCACTGACATGAACTCCAGATTTTTTTTTTTTTTTGGAGAATTAAGTCCAGACATTGTCTGGAGTTTGCTGTTTTGAAGTGGCAAATTGTCGTCATGAGATACATTCACAACAACTGGAGAATCATGGTAACATCCGGTGGAGGAGGTAACACTGCAGTCACTCACTGTGGATTATCCTGAGTTTCTCCTGCTGTGTTCTCACAGGAAATCGCTCAGAAATGTAATAAAAGAGCAACAAGAAATAATTTCCGGAGAATGCCCAGATCAATGTTTTACACCCTGTTAAAAAAAAAAGAAAAAAAAAAAAGAATGTTGGGAGTTCACTGCATGTCTCATATCAGTTTAAGATTAGCAAAAGCACTTTATGGAGAGCTACAAGATAACAACGTTTACTGCTTTTTAAAACAGTAAAAACAAGGATCCATGTAAAGATCAACTATTCACTTACTGTATAGTCACTCAAGGTGTTTTCCTCATCAATATGGGCTAAGCATGTTCAGATATTGATTTGCTGTTGAGTATAGCAGACTTGTGTTGTTTGGTGCAAGTTTTCATTAAGCTCCCGATTGTAACATTAACACCAGCTCAGATCATTTGATGTCCCTCCACCTCCCTTTCCCTTCTCCAGCTCTTCTCCCTTTTTAAAACCCACCTTTAATATGTGGCCTCTCTCACACACTTATGCCCTTGGCTACTTGCGCAAGAGAAAAACAATGAACTGGAGGTCCAACTGTGTTCCCCTCTCCACCCAGTGGAGCCTTTGATGGGGCCAGGCGTAGCCAACGAGTGTGTAGCCTGAGTATCTGAGGGGGGCTCAGAGGGCAGCAAGCAGCCGTTCCTCCCTTAAACCCTGTAACTCCATCTTGGGTCATGAGCTCGAGGAGCAGCAGGCACGTGCCACAGGAGCGCTGGAGCCCCCCCCCCCCAGCCCCGCTGTTGCTCTTGGACAACGTGGCTCTGCGGGGCTGCTATTGAGCAGGACCTGGTGTCGAGTTCTTTAAGGGGCCTCTGAGATGAGACTGAGAGATTTTGTACAGGTGCCGGTGCCTAAATGAACACACACTCTATACACACTGACATGATTCTCAGGAAGATTTGCACAGCTGTGTGAAGGAGACCCCTCCCTTGCCAAACGCAGCGGTAACCTTCTGTGAAGCACACTCCAACACATACAGATGAAGAACAGCTTCTCTTCACTGGCACACTGCTTACCAGGCAGCTCAGGTAAAATAAAGTTCAAGGGCCTGGCTCACTATTCTTTTACATGAATTACTTTTATGTGTTTATTCAACTCACAGGAAAAAGAGTCTCCAGATATCTCTTTTTCATTTCAGTCTAGTTTTTTCCCTCTCTTTCATGGTTTGAAATGACGTTCATATACTTTTGGGTAATTCTTTTGTGATGGTTTGAAATATTTTTTCCCCTCATCAATCAACACTCAGTAGCCCATAAGGACAAAGTAAAAACATCTAGAAATCTAGAAATCTATTAAAAAGAGAAAAGCTTGATGAAGTATTCAGACTGAACTCTGTATGTAGCTGAGGTTGTGTTTGGAAGTAACGTTGATATGAAGTACAAACAAGCTTAAAGAGCACAGATAAACTTGTGTTTTTGATGCCATTCTTTACAGCAGATCCTCTCAAGTTCCTTTAATTTGCACCAGGAACCCTCAAACTTCAAACAGGCCCTTTTTGGTATCTTCAAAGATGTTTGATTGGGTTGAAATCCAGACTCTAGTGAGGTCACTGACTAAGCCACCTGCACTGTCTTTGCAGTGTGCTTAGGGCCATTGTCCCTTTGGATGGCGAACTGAATTCTCTGGACCGTGAAGGATGCCATACCACTACCATGTTTTTCAGCTTGCATTTAATTTAGCAGGTGGTACATCTGGTTCTTTCAAACATTATATTTCTCTTACTTACTTAGTACTTAGTAACCCATAGATATGTAGTCATGGTTTTCTTTCAAAAAGTGTATCTTCACACAGGATTTCAGTCACCGTTGGTTGGACAGCCTGGTCTAAGCTCCTTCCATTTTAGAAGTCCACTGTGCTCTTGGAAACCTTCACTACAGCTGAAATGTTTTGTTGCCTTCCTGCAGAGCTCACCACAATCCTCTCTCTGAGCTCTCCAGACACTTCCATCGCCCTCATGGCTAGATTTTGTTTTGCTCTGATATTCATTGCCAGCTGTTAAAAAAACCTCATACGTCAGAAATGCAGTTTTCCTGCTACTCTATGTTTAATTATTGAAGGAACAAGACGAACGAAGACATTTACTGTAGAACATTCAAGAAGGGGTCTGAATACTTTCTGCATCAGGAATGTTTTAAGGACTGATCCTGCTGAGGTTGAAGCAGCGCCGCAGTGTTTTGCAGGTAATCAGCTCACTTTGCATGGAGTAACTGGAAATTTCCTGCCTGTCTTTAAACAGATCTAGATCTGGGAAATGATTCGTCATCAAGAGCCGCAGCTGCACACTTCACTGCCACTCGCTGAGCAGAGCCGCACTGTCACACATGCTTCTGTTTCTTTCTTTGCCTGCACTGCCAGCCTTTTCTCTGCTTCTTTGCCTCTGTCTGTGCCTCTCTTTTCCATTTCCTTGTTTTTGTCATTACCAACTTTCTTGATTCTCTATCTCCTCACTTTCTGTTATGTGTAGTTTATTTATGTGCAAGCAGTGCATGCATATGCAAGTACATTTTTAATATAGATTTGTTATTCATGAGCAGATTTTTGCCATTATTTCATGTGTTGAGTTCCACAATAAGAGCATGGACTGCAGAGTAACAAATAAAAAAGGACAATATTTAACAAAAAAAGAAGAATTTGTGGAAAAACCTTTTCTACATGGGTCTCGCTGTCTTCGCCCTTTACATATAAGGACCCTCTCATCCACAAAGAAGAAGATCAAAACAGCATCACACATATCACACTACCCTCTACACGCAGACACACACACTCTGTCTTTGCAATTTGGCCATTCACCACCCTTCACACCCCTTCCCCCCCTCCGTTCAGCCCACTCCAGATGTGCAAGGACAGAGGGAGCCCAGTCACAGTCAGTCAGTCAGCCACTTTCTCCCCACAGTGAAAGTGAAACACCACCTGTGTGTCTTTCTGCATGTGTTTCAATAGCCACAGCCATAACCCTTAACCGCAGGCTAGTCGGAGAGCCTTGCTGATGGCTTCCCAAGCTGGAGGACTGTGAAGTGCTGTACAGAGACCGAGAGAGAGAGAGAGGGAGAGGGAGAGGGAGTCATCTTGACAGCACTGTTTTAAGCCTTTTCTTATCTGCATGTACAGCACCGTGCAAATGTCTTTGGGCAGCATCAGATTTATCGTTTTTATGTCTGTCAATTGATGCGATCATTGGCATTTGGACTGGACTGATGTGACTGAAAGTTGGTCTTATATATTAGCAAACTGCATCAACAACATGTGTCCAATGTTATCTAACTTTTGATTCAATTCTTTGTCTTTTTTGTCTTCCGACACTAATTCCTACAGACATGTTACAACAACTTAACTTAATATGGCCACAGTCTGAAATAGTTTTTTACTGCGTTAACACGTTTTTTTCCACTTTGTTTAAGAAAATGCTTTCACGACTTGATAATGGAAAGAAATTCCTATGATGATATATGCCATGGTATTGTGGTATGATTTCTGTAGATTCTGTAGAGAGTGAGCAGGGGCAGAAGCGGCTCTTTTAGCGACGCACTGTATCTGTTTTGCATTTCTACAGATATCTCGTGCATTTCCTCGCAGACTACCTGCAAAATTATAAGCCTGTCATGCGACCTGTTGTAAAAAACTCTTTGCATTTATAGATTGATAGGTATTGGTAGGTAATATTTAATTTTGCTTTGGGTAAAAACTGTTTTAGATGTCTATATTCATTGATCAAATGAAAGGAAACAAAAATGCGAGTTGTTTGATGGTAAAATACACTTTGGTAACAGTTAGGACATGAAAAAAAATCTGAATTTAGCAGGGAATAAGGAGACTGATGAACAAAGGGAATTGAAGAGATGAAGAAAAGTCTTAAAAAAAACTGAGAGAACCTTTTCAGAAAAGAAATCTCTTAGGTGAGGGTTAGTTGAGGGGAAAAAAACAGCACACTCCTGCTGTAGTCCCTAACCCTCCCTTTCTCCACTGAGCGCTTACAGGCCCCTGCAGAGTGGTGATCCAACACCATGCTTTATAGCCCAAAGGGACCAGGACTAAATCTGATACTGGGCCTCTTAACACACAGCGTAAAGTCAGCACATCCCTGAGTCTGAGGAAAACTGCTCTTGTTGCATCACTTTTACGACTATAGCCTGCGTGCCATTTGTATTAAGGTATTATTGAGATTCATACTTAGAGTGCAGAGTATCTTTTTTTTTAATAAGTCAAACTTTACCAGGGAAGTTTTGGCATTAAGGCATTAAGATCAGAAGCTGTTTGATGCTATCCCACGCTACAGTACAGAACAGCCGATTTACATATGTGCACATGAAAACACTTCCTTGAAATGCTAAAGGTGACTTGACACGAAAATAACAAGAGTGAATTATCTTCATGTAATATACTGTATATCTTCAGGAGGCTATTTACCCAACTTCTTCTTATCACCACGAGTAACGTCTTAAGCTTAGTCTGTTATCACATTTGGGAGAGTGCTGCAGTCAGCATATTTTCTCCAAGTTGAACTTGTGTTACAGCTGTGTGCATAGTACTGCTTTATGGCGCTTTTCCTCTATACAGTTCTAGCTCGACCTGGCTCTACTCGGCTCGACTCCTCTAGGTTTGGTTTCAGGTACGTCGTCTTCCATATTGCCCCCTCAACGTGGGCAGAGTCGTCACAAAACTACAGCTACACAAAGCTACACACACACAACCTAGTGATGGGCAAAGCAGTTCTTTTCTTAGTTGCTGGAAGGATAGAAGATGGTGTATAGAATGATCATAAATGTGATGCTAAAGTAACCACTGCAGGTAGCAGGGTTAAAGCATGTCATTGAATGTCCCTCCATCACTGGCTCTGCAGATTGATGAGCTAACAAATCTGAGCGTTTGTCACCACAAAGCCCAGGTCAAGAGGCCAGTAAGACAAACAAACTCTTGCCTGTCTTTCTGTTTGGACAAGCATTTTTTCCCCCCGGAAAAAACTCCAATCTCTTCCTTCCTAATGTTTTTATTTGTACCCGGGCTCCCACCGGCACATCGGCTGTTTACGGTGAATCATCTTCCATTTGATTTTTTTTTAAAAGTGTCTGCTTTTAGCTCCATCGTGTTTAGACAAAGCAAAGTTTGTTTCTTGACCTATAAATATTTCTTGACAGGATAGACATCCTTCCTATCACTGCAGTTACCTAATTAGCAAAGGGAAGCCATTGGTCTTCAGGGTGTTTGCATCATAGTCATGTTTCTATGACCTTGAGTGCTGGAATGTAGCCAGGTCTTGAAATATTGTTCTTGCAATACAGTTGGATGAGGATCAGAGCATTATCTAAACTCCTGATATTACTTTTCGGATTATATTGTGGTTTGTTTCTGTGTCAGTGTTTATAATTCCTCTTAGTAACTAATAGATTGAATAAATGCATCCTTTTCCCTGTGCGCACATCCAAGACTACCACTGGTCTTGCAGCATCCTCCCAGGTATTTTAGTTGATGGTTCACTAGCAAGCCGGCAGGATTGGTCCAGATGTTAGGGGTTAATCAGGATCAGAGCTGAGACCCTACAGCCTTGTTCAGATCCAGCAAAGCATTCAGCTCTCTGTTTTCACAATACACCCTCACTGCTATTAGTGCTGTGTCACCAGGCAGGTCTTCGTGTTATGAGTTTCCAGTGTCAGAAAGCCATGTAGACACTACACTCTACACTCACATGAATTCACCCACACACAAATAAATGAAGGTATGCACACTCTTGTTCCTCTTCTTTTGACTTTAGGCCTTTTGGTTGCTCTCAGCAAAATATTCACCAAAGACAAATCATATATTGAAGGAAAGGTCTACAGTAGATCAACTAAATTGCAGTCTGTAAAAGGCATCTCATGCTTGGCCAAAGGGAAACATATCTTTTCCAGTATGGATTGTGGTTTTTGGTGAGTCCTTGATTTTATGAAGGTTTGTGTTACCAGGTTTGGCGATCACCGCTGAGTACCATACATGTGCAACGTTCTTACTTGTATGCTTGACAAATACAACAGCTGGACTGCAATTAAGGCAAACCATGGCCCAAGTATTTGCTTTACAAACAATTTGGCCTGAAATCTGCAGTTGAAATTTGCACTCATGTTAATGAGGTAGGTCCACAACAGTCGAGCGACCGGTGTGTGTTTTCGTACAAAGCTTGACGTCTTGAGACAAACAAGGACAAACCAAGCGAAACAAAATGGATGCTGGATGTCCTCTGTTGTTGTCCATTGTGTTGTGTTGTTGTGTCACGCTCGATGTCATTGTTGGCACACTGGTGCAACTTCACGCCACGATTGTATTGTATTTTTGTTTTGTTTTTTTACCCCGAAAATGATTTGCATTCACCAACAACATTAAGAACAACGTGTGCAGTTTTAAATATTGCAGAGAATATTGGCAAAAGTATGTATATGATACACATTTGTTGTGACCCAAGTTTTCACACAACTGATTTCAGCAAGTTTGTGTATGTTTGTTGACTTGTCTGATCTGGGAAAAAAAAGAAAAAAAAAAGAAAAAGGCGTCTAGAGCATCTTGCCTGGTGTTGAATGATAATTTGACCTCAAGTGTCATGATGTGACACTAAGCTATTTTCCCTCTATTATAAGACACAGTCTGTGAAGAGGAGTGGTATTCAGCCACTTGGGTGGCTTTGCCTCGTTCCTCTCACCACAAGTGCTCACCCAGGACAAAATTGCACATCACATTGCTCAAGCCTCCTTTTATCCACAGTAAGTGTTGAATAATCAGCCATACATGTGGAAGTTTAGCTTTCTTCTCACTCCTTTTCACGCACTTACCCAAAAATATCTTTTTTTCTGTATTTACTGAGCCCAAAATAGACTCAGTTGGGGGAAAGAGGTATAACTAATGGAACACACTGTGTAACTGTATATCTCCAGCATGTATCTGTAGCAGCTGCAGAACATGTCTCTTTATGTCTTTCTCTCAGACAGACAGTGGGCACAGTATGCCAAGGTGGTGTGGTGGTTAAAAATAGAAGTTTAAGAGGGAATTCTGCACAGCATTTGAAGGGATTCAGCTACCTGCAGACATTTCCTGAGTAAAGCCACATTTCCTCCCCATTTTTAGATCAACAGTGCTCTAAATGAAGACTGTGATCTGTCCTGACTGCCTCCTTTGAGGGGGAAGGACAGTGACGAAGGAGCTTGTGTGAGATGGAGAAATAGGGAAAATAAAGAGAAAGTGAGAAGGATAGGGGGTTGTGATGAAAGCTTGGCTCTCTGTTTACTACAAGCTTAAAATAATATCCACCCTTGTGTGCAGCAGGCACAAGGAAGGAGGGCTGTGCACATAATGTTCATGTCACCCCAAACCCAGCAGCTGGAGGCTAGAAGGCCGAGACGGGGTCTCACATCACTGTGGGGGGAACAAAAGGTGGAGAACAAGGCATATGGTTCTATGTTTCTACTGTACATATGTCTGGTTGTGTGTGTGTTGGCCTGAGCATATGTGTGAGATTAGGCCCGCCTGTGTTTAAGCCTGTGCAGACATTTGTATACATCAGTGCCCTCTGTAAATTCCTTGGTGTCACACAGACACACAGGCCTGAATTGTCTTATTCATTCTCTCTAATCTATTTAAATCCCATCTGAGGCAGTGCTAAGAATCTAAATTAACGACTGTTGTTGTTGATGCTGATGTAGGGCTGGGCGACGTGGCGGGAAAGCATATCACGACAGAACTAGTTCATATTGATCCATATCGATAATTATTGATCAAGTCCTTGGCTTTGTGATATGCCACTGCCTCAGTTATGTCTTTGTAACGTTTAATGCATAATATGCAGATGACATTGGTCTGACTGTGGTCCGACTTAAAGTTATCTGCCATACTAGTGAGGTATAGTGTCCTTTTTTTTTTATTAACAATCTCTTTGCTCCTCACTCAGCGCTCACATGCTGTTGTTGTGAGTGAGACACGAGGAAGACTATGGCACAACCAAGCATTATTGTTCAGTGATTGGCTGTTTGACTGCCACTCCAGAGGCTCTGGCCACTCTACAGGTTGCAAGCATGGTTGCTACTTGGTTGTGTCTAACGCGATATATATTGTTATCGTATTATCACCCAGCCCTATATATGCTGATGTCTTAGCTCTAGTATGAGTGGTATATCACAACAGCCAGTCACATACTAGAGCTCTAAATTGACACATGTGTCAGTGTGTGTAGGGAGGGGTCCAGTATGTGTGACTTTGCTCACTACTTGTCTTTACCCAGATGACTGGAGGCAAATGGCCTTCTCAAATGACAGTGATTAGGTACAGTGAGGGTGATTGTACCCAAGCAGCTGTGCGTCTCGTGATCAGAGAAAAGCTAAAAATATAAACTGTAAAAAGTAAAGCAGGCAGCCAAGATGCGACAGTGAATCATAACTCACTACATTTTGACTGTACATAATGACTTTAGCAAAAAAAAAGGAATTAAAGTGTTAGTGCGACCAAATCCAGAACTTTAAGAGACATGTTAACAGGTCAGTTCTAAATTTTATAGACTGTGATTATGCTCTGTAAACAATGGTGCCATAGTTGATGGGCTGGACAGGTGAAAAAAAAAAAAAAAAAAAAAAAAAAAAGATTTAAAAAATACAAGTACAATTCAGTCAAGAGGCCGTAAAATACAGACGTTTTAACTGAATGACGGGAGGCGGTGGAATGCAGTGGTGGTGTGCTTGAACAGTGTCTGAGTGAACCTGATAGATAGCAGAGCCACAAAGTGTGCACCCTTTGTGGCCCTAACGAGGCAGTTATTGCAGAGACCTGGTGATGGTACCAGTTTAGCTAGAGAAATGGCAGAATAGAGGGAGAGGGGAAATGTGTGGTGGGTCTGTGTGTTAGCACGTTGTCAGCGCTCGATGTGCATGCACTCTATCGGTGTCTGTGCTCTATCAGCAACTGTGTACGCTGCCTGTGCTGATGAGGGCGCTTCGTAACATAGCATTGATTAATTTAAAGTTCATGGATAGAATGACATCTAGCCACAAGCTTAACCAAAATCCGCCTAATATTTACATGTTGAAAGGTGGGCGTATTACCACCTAGTGGAGCGGAGGTGGACACACTTCTGTCAATAAACTGATCCCTTGTATACTCAGACAAGGATAATAGTCCAATTGTATGGTGTAGTTCAGCTACTGTCCATGGAAACATACCAACTGTCATACCTGAGGTCCTGAACACGCCGCTGAAGCAGGACTTTTTCTACAAGAGGAAGCGTCTGATTGATTTTATTTATCTTGAAAATCTCAGCCAGCTACAAAGGTAAAGGAAAACTTGTCTAAAAAAATGAACCAAAATAACTAATCTCAGCCACTTCTTGGAGTCATAGGTCAACCAAGTCAAACAAACTGCCTCTATTTCCTTATTATTAACTATTAACGGCTCATTCTTTGAAATGTTTAAATCATGCAATGCCCCACAGCCACTTGGACTGCCGCCTGTTATCTCTTTGCTCTTTGTTTATGTTGCAAAATTGATCAGTGGAATACTGCATTACAAGGAGGGTACCAGGATCTTACCACATAATTATATGTTTAAAATAACTGATTGCACACTGTAGTGGCAATTGGGGGAGAAAAAAAAACCCCATACCATCCATGTTTATATTGGTCCGCTGTAAATCTTGCTTTCACTCTATTGTTCTCTTGGCACCCGGAATGCTGTTTTTTGTTGTTGAAAGATTAGACTTTCATATCCAACATGATGAACAAAAACAGTTCCCCCAGTAGATACTGTTTGGCACTGGCTGAGATGCTTATAAAAACACAACATATGCTCTGGAAAAAAAGGACCTGTGTCCCCACATAGTGTCTTGCTACTGCCGTGTCTTTGTGACAGTGATCAAAGTCACCAACCAGTACATCTTGCATCTGGGATTTTCGTGCAAACAGGAATTCATAGTATCTAATAGTGTAGTTCATTCTTTATACAGAGTGAAAACCAAGCAGAAGAGCCTTGGGTTAAAACTGCCTAATTTTAATCTGTTTACATATTATACATATTATACGACTTTGTGTTGAGGCCAAGCTGTCTGGTCAAATGAGTGGAATAGTTTTATCTGGCCTTATCCGTTTCATGTCTTGTATTGTCTGCTGGGCTGTCTGTCTGCTGGTCTCAAGGAAAGAATGTAGGATCATCAAGCAGAGTTGATGGAGTTATCATGAAATTTGGCTCAGGGATGATACTTGACATTCCTGTCCACAGTAAACCTCCATTCCAGCAGTGTTGAGCAACCTCAAAAGAAAGCTGTTCATTCAGATGTTCTAATGTTTTGCTCGTCATTATTTATAGTCAAATAAACACAAGTCTTTGCAGCTTCCTGGTGACCTCTGTGTAGACTTGCCTGTCTCTGACCATGGTCACTAGTCAACCAGGCACCTCCAGTCTGAGAAATATTCCTCTCTTACTTGCCCTGGCATTTGCAGACACCATCAAAACATAATTCCTCGGAAAGCCAAACAAACATCTGAAAGGCTCCCTACCAAACTCTATTTTTCAGCTCTATATCTCTGATGAGGAAACACATCACCATAACAAAAACAACAGGCTGAGTAGGATGGGGAAATATGCTATATTTGGAATGAACTAAAGGGGCAACAAAGTGACTCCTTTCTTCCTCAGTCTGTCTGTCCTTGCTTTACTGTTGCCTCCTTTCCTTCTCTGTGTCTGTGTATGAAGCCAGCTGTGGTCACAAAGTATAATAAAGCTCTCTATGTGAAATAATGTCTTTAATGCTGGTTAAAAGGGAACGGGGGGTTGGCTGGGGTCAGGCTGACTCCTGCGCCCAGGGATCAGCTGGCAGGCCGTCGGGGGCCATGGCACCAGGCACGGGGCCGTCGTCTCGACATGGCAGACAGCTGGGGTGGGGGGGTGCGTGGGGGGGTGAGTTCTCTCGATGGATACACTCAAACACTCCATCTTTAATTCTTTCCACTGTACCAAGGCAACTCTTGCTTACGCTGCATGTGCTAAATATTGTATCTCTCTCAGTGGAGAAGCTTCTCAGATATATACTATCGCTGAAGCCTACATCATAAAAAAAACATATTATGTTGGTATTGTGAACAATTCAATTACAGTAGACAATGAGTGTTTTATATTAATGTTGAAAAAAATCATCGCCATTAACAACAAAGAGCCTCTAGCCTCTAAAATACAAATTAAACTAAAGTAATTTAGAGACCTCGTATGATTAATTTCATAGATGTAACCACAATTTGTAATAATGCAAAGTATTAGCTTTGCAGCGCTAATGTACAAAGTAATTCAAACAAAATAGCCTGTGCTGTTAAGGATTTTTTCTTTCTGCATAAGCCATTGGTGCCATTATTATCCATTTCAGTGGTCGCCCTCAACCTAGGCCAAAGTGCTTGCACACCCCTTGTCATTTATAATATCAGGCTGACTGGCCTATTGATGACGAGAACAAAGCCACAGTGTGGTCGACCTACAGCAGTGGCCGTGGTAACATGGCACCTCCCTGGTGACTGACGATGCCACGCTGGCTACCACCACAGCCTGGCACAGTGGGGGGATGGTGGAGGGAGTCTGTGTGTGTGTGTGTGTGTGTGTATACTTGAGTTTGTCACTTTTTAGGACCTATTCTGGCCAGTTGTCCTCATGGAAACCAGAACCTGATCCTAATGAGGCAGAATTACGGGCTAAGTTTAGGGTTAAGATTTGAATTTTGGTGAAATTAAGGTGAGTAAATTAAAAGTTTGTGGTTATGGAAGTCAATGCAGTGTCCTGTGAAGAATAGCTGCACAAACCTGTGTGTGTGTGTGTGAGATGGGCGGGGTGGGCGGGATCCACTCATGTATAAAGACTCCCTATGTGTGGCCACACTCTGGACCCAAAATCACTTGCTTTAGGTGCACGTACACATGCCCACACACACATCAACATACACACATGAACGGATATAGTGGTGCAAAAATAAACGCACTGATATGAAGATCACAAACCTGGCTCTGTTTGCTGTGCTATCATATTTGTGGAGGTGTGTATTTGTGCGCATGTGAGTTTTTATCAATGGGTGAGTGTGAGTGTGTCCTGCTGAGTCATTTTTGAGTCTACATGAACTGTAGACTGGTGTCCCAACTGTGAGCTGTTTATTAGCTCCAGGAGACAGGAGAATGTAATCACACTGTGCTGATTGAGTCACGTGTCAGCATTTTTTCCCCAAATTAGGGTGTTTGGCTCATGTTTAGATAACTACATGACTAGAAATGCTGTGTGTGTGTGTGTGTGTGTGTGTGCAAGGACAGGTGTTTTTTTTTTTTCCGTTGAGTTGCCAAACTTCTCATTTTCCAGATTTTTTTGGTGTCATTTACTGTTCATTCTTTCACAGTATTAAAATGTGTGAGTAGCTGTGATCTGAACTCATGATAGCCTCCACACTGGGGACCAGTTAGGAGCAAATCATGTTCAGCTGTCTCTGTGGACAAATGGTCCATCAGGCAACTGCTTACCCCCCCCCCCCCCCCCACCCTCTTCTCTCACCCTCCACCCTGCTTGCCTTCCTCCATCCACCCTCCCTCACTCCGTGGCCCTCAGTGTGTTTGACTTGACATGCTAAACCCATTTTGAGTGCTTTTATCGGTTTGGTCACAGGAGTGAAGTGGCCGTGTGTCGTGACAGCCTCCTGAAAACAGATTGGAGGGTGATGTGTTCATGGATAAACGGCGACTTGCTTCACAAATTTCACATCTAATAGACTTAAAGCGACACAGTTTAGGATTTCAACCTTCAAATAATGTCTCCAAGATTATTTTGATGGTCCGTCAACTTACAACAGGGTGAATTAGCAGGTCTGCATCGCCTGCATTTGCACTATGTATCTTCTGGTTTTCAGGTTCATGCCATACAAAGAACTACAAAATTCTACTTTACGGCATATGTGACTTTTTCTTCTTTTTTTCCCCCTATATTCAGTCATGTGAAAGCTAAACATATTTCCCCGCCTACACTTATGCTCCTCTGCGCAGCTTCATCCCCTGGCAGCCTCCTCGTAATTCATCTCTTTTGACTTGCTTATGCCCCAAATTTATTTTGTTTGTGGTAACATTTCCCCGACCTTCACATCTGTCACCGTGAAAAACGGTAATGTGCCTCCAACACAACATCAAAGCCTCTCCTTCACCCAACACTCTCTCTCTCTCTCTCTAGCTGCTGTGACTTACGATCTTTACCTTCTTACGACATGAAAGAGCATCAGTGTATTCCACACTCTCGTATGTGCGTGGATACACACACACACACATACACACACACACACACACACACACACACACACACACACACACAGAATGATCAGTAAATCAAATAAAACACCCACAATTTTTGCAGAGAGTAGGAGTGTACACTGAACAAGGGAGATATAAAAAAAGGGAAAAAAAGGCAAAGGAGAAGAGGAGGAGGAGGGGAAGGATTGGACGTGGGGGATTGTACGTCCTCGTGAAAGTAGCCCTCAGAAACAAAAGCAGCTTTGAGTGCGCGCCCACTCAGAAGAGAGATTAGCCAATACACACACCCCTTCACACACCACCACCACCACCACCACCCGTGCAGAAAAGAGCTTTGGCTGCAGTTTAGTGGCACGTGGCGCAGCCCTTGATACTTATCATGTGCATCAGGTGCTCTCACTTGGTTTCCTGTTTTTTAAAATATAACCACCATTTCCCTCTTTCACTCCCTCCCTTTTTTTTTTCATTCTCTCGGTGCAGAGGCAGTCCATCTGTACCACTCCCTTCCCAGCCTCACCCTTCTTCATTTCATCCCCCTGTCTTTCATTCTCTCTCTGCGTCCATCTCTCTCTCCTGCTTTTACAAATACAAAGAACATACTGTATCTGCCAGCAATAAAGTGAATCCATTCTCCTTGGCAGCAGCCTGGTGAATCTGAGCTGCGTTCACTCAGTTTTCCAGTTGGCACCGAGGCCTCCAGTGGAGGAGATTGGTTGCTTGACAGGTTAGTGGATTTGAGTCCAGCTGACACATTGGTTTAGGATTCATTCACGCAGCCCGTCGTTATTGTTCACAATCTTTTCTTATTCTTGCCCAGTTTGCAAAAACATAACCCAGGTCACCACGTTGAAGATGCTGTCTTATAGCTTTAGTTGCAAATATGAGTGTATGCAGTGCATGGAAATATGCAATATCATTTCACAATTCTCAAAGACATTTGCTCAAAAAGGGGAACATTTAATAGTATTAATAAATTGCCAAATGGACAAAAAGCATATAGGAGATGGACAGTTACACAGATTGTCTGCATTATGGGGTGGTTTAAGCCACATCTCTTCATGTGTATGTAAAACCAGACAGTTGAATGCTTTAGAAACCAAGTTGGAGGAACTTTTTAAGGTCATGGAAGTGCTCCTGTTTCTCAAACACACACAACCACACAAGCAAAGTCAGCTGTACTGTACATATGAAGCTTGAGTCAACTGGAATATACTGTGACTTACAACACAAATCCATGAATTCATGCCACAGGACATCATCCATGGCTCCACATGTGTTGGGATTAACAACATTCATATGGGATGACATTTATTTCAGATATTTTTAGTTTTATATATCTATTGAAACTATCACTTTGCAAACTGAATGGAATGCTGAAGAGTGAGTCAAACCAGTCTATGTAACGTCTTTTCTTACAGCACAATTGTTTTTTATGCTGTTATGATCACTCAAGTGCAAGTCCTAATGTTTTGGTGTTAGCATAAACACAGAGGTGGAAAGAGTGCTGAAATATTCCACTCAAGTAAAATTACCACTCTTTTTGATAACATTTTACTTAAGTACAAGTAAAAGTAAAAAATTTAGTAAGTAAGTAAGTAAAAAAAAGTACCTTGTTTAAAGTCTACTCAGAGTAAAAGTTACTTAGTTACTTTTTTAACAAGGTTGGGGTTCTTTCTTGTGTTGTGGGGACACAAATCTCACATGAATTGTTTTTATTTAAAGGCAAACCTTTAAATAAAAACATTGTGTGCTGACAAAATAAAAATATGTAAACACATAATATATATCAGTCAATGTGGGTGAAAGGTCATATGCTTTAACTTTCTCACTCACTCAGGGACCTTAATTAGCACTAATTCACCTGTCCTCATCATTCATTCACCTGTCCTCATCATTCATTCACCTGTCATCATCATTCACCTGTCATCATCATTCACCTGTCCTCATCATTCACCAAAGTTTTTGGTATGTGATTTTTTTTTTTTTTTTATTCAGGCCAACATTGTTTTACTCAAAAACGGATGTGATTTAAAGCGTAGTGAAGTACACTACTTCCAAAAAAATATACTTAAGTAAAAGTACACATTTTAAAAATGTACAAGTACACAAAAAACCTACTCAATTACAGTAGCACGAGTAAATGCATTTTTACTTTTTTACTTTCCATTGCTACATAAACAGAACTTACAGTACAGTGAAGCATCAGCTTTATGGAAGCAGAATATATTTATAAAAACTTATATATAATAAAATGATACATCCTCTGCTGTAGGAAACAAAGCTCTGGATGGGATTGTATATATTTAATCAATTACAGTCATCTTTCTTGGCATAAACCCTGGTTAGAGCAACAGTGCCTTTCCAAAAATAGTGAAAGAGGGAACTTTTGTATCCATGGAAATCATCACTGTCATTAAATTAACTCCCAATTCCCTGCAAAAAAAAAGAAGAGTAGATTATTAGCTTGGAGATCGCTGTCATTGTTGCTATGTGATCTGGAAATTTCTAACAGAATGGAAGTGAAAGGACAGAAGAATACAGAATGAAATTGGCACTCTATGGCAGGCTTACGCTGACAGTCTATATCCTGTGAATCAGTACACAAGCAGGCTTGACTGTAAAGGCACTACTGTGCGGATTATGCTCTGAATTAAAGCCAGCCATGAGTCGCTTGTTTGGTGTTTGCTTTTTTTGGTAAAATACTTTGGTCTTTATTAATAATTTCTGCTCGTCTGTGTGTGTGTGTGTGTGTGTGAGAGTCTGTCCGTCCTTTGACTAACAGACAGTTTACATTCACTTGAGGATGTCAAAAGAGTTATGTTGTAGCTCTGATCACGTAGCCTCATATACAAACACACACACACGTAACCCAAAACACATTAGAACCAAAGTTACACACTCTTTCATGACAACTGCTATAAACACAGAGTGACACAAACACTCCAATAATGAGACGCTATCACATTTCATAATCATGGTTCAGGCCCAGAAACTAAACACAACCCTCCTCCCCCTCCCCTAAGAAATAGAAGAGCCCAGAAGATGATTCAACACATTCACAAGGCAGCAAAAACAAACTGTTGAATAAAGGCCACCAGAGGCTTTTGAAGTTTGCCTGACTGTCCTCCTCCTGTTGCTCCTCCAGCTTTCATCCATCCATTTTTACATCCATCTCCTCCTCTGGCCTCTTAACCACCAGCTTGTGCTGGTCATAAAACAATTATATGTCTTCTCCTCTGCTGTATTCCCCTTTCATGCTGTTTATCTCTGTGCTTTGTTTTTTTTTATGTATTTGATTTTACAAGCGTCCTTTGAACATTTGAAATCTCTTTGGTCAGCTTGTTCTGTTTTTAAATGCACTTTATATATGTAATGACTTTATTTTCAAAGCCGAGGCAGTAGTGTGTGTGACAGTCAGTGTGGGTTTGCCCAGCCACAAGTTCTGATGATGATAACAAAAGCTTATTTAACAGATGCTGCCCATTACTCGGGTCTTTTGTTTGAGAACCCCGTGTAAAATCACAAATTTGAAACCGAGGAGCGTTCGCAGTCAGTGTGAATTAATGAAATGCAACAACATAAGGCAGACGTTTCGTAGGAGGAACTTTCTCTCAGCCATCCCACATTTTACATATTCAGTTACTCGTACGGGGCCTTCATTTTGTAAAATATACACAGTGAGCCTCGCAGCAAAGACATTATAATGTGACTCACTGATGATATAAATACATTGCCTATCTCTTACCTTATATTGAGTTGACTTTCAAATCGAAATATAACACTGTTTCCAGACCAGCTGCCCTGCATGTTTTCTCAATTTAAAAAAAATCAGAAGCAGAAACTCTGTGGAGTAGAGGATTCGTCCAATCAGCTGCAGGAATCGCTCACGTCTCGTGTGCAGGCTGAAATTATTATCATTTCAAACAAACTCTCCTCCAGCTGAGCTGCACAAATTAAAAGCATTACCACCCAGTGTCGCAAAGTTCCACAATACATTTTTCCTTAATAAGTAAAGGGGACATAGAATTAAATGTCATTTCTCAGACTGTGTATGTTTCTCTTCACCTAAAGTTCTGAAAACAACTCTAGGAGCAGCTTTTCACATTCTTGATTCATAGTCAGTTCCTTCAGTATAGAATGTAATAAAAAAAGAAGAAAAAACCTGATTGATTCTTTGACAATATTAGCACATGAGTAGGTGGCTGACCTGAGCTGCATGTGTTAAGTCCTGCAGACAAAAGCCACCAGTGTAGTTTTTTTTTTCCTGCTTTCAAATTTATTTTCCTTTTCTTCTTGCGCTTTTTTCTTCTTCCTCTACTTTCTCTTTCTGGCATCCCTTTCCCTCGCCTCCCTCCCAACGCCCCTGATCTCTATTCTCCATTCATGCAGCCCTGTCACAGTGATGATAATGATGACCTCTGTGTAATGCAAGCTTGTTATTGGCCCACCAGTGAGGCCAGTGTGTACACCCTCTGTAGCTTTTCCTGCATTGTCCATTGTGTTAAGAGTGTGTGTGTGTGTGTGTGTGTGTGTGTGTGAGTGAGTGGAGGAGGAAGGGGATTCTGGGTAAGCTTCACAGGGAATCTATGGAGTGAAAAATTCACCTGAACTGACCCTTTACTGTAGCAGGCAGTTGCACTACAACATTAATTGGAAGTATCGCCACCTTTTATCGTTGCTTTTTAAATTGTATTTTTGTATTTTATTGTTCTGTTTACTTTTAAATCTTATTTTTCTTTATAGGTTAAGCAGTTTGAGATGCAGTCCTTGTATGAAAGTTGCTATACAAATCAAGTCTATCATTATTATTATTAGTAGTAGTAGTAGTAGTAATAGTAGTAGTATATTTAAAGCTGTAATATGTGACTTCTGGTGGGGTTTTTTTGTCTTTGTGAACAGAAATGTTGTATCAGACCGAGGGAACATTTGTTTGTATACAGCAGCAACACAGGGGTGGGTGGGGCATCAAACAAACTGCTAAACAACTCTTTTTTATGAGCAGTAGAGTTCACTTCTAAAAGCTGGCTACTCCTTATGTTTTCAGTCATAATCTAACCTGTCTTGACATAGAACTAATCACATTCCTGTGTGCAGTGCACGAGTCTCGCAGGGCAACACAAGACGCCATTCTGAGAAACACGGAGAGAACCGTGTGGAGCTGATGGGCCTTAATCTGCGTTGTGTGAACCCATTCAACAATGGTTTAAATGTAATGAATTTTGAGTTACAGCAGCTTTAACCTGCTGTTCAAGACAAGCAAATAATCATCATTGACATATGATCACCTTAAAAAAGGCTTGGTTTTCACTGTGGTGAAAGTGCACTCAAGGATTTCGATTTGAAAACATGTTTTTGGCAACCTGATAAATCTGTTATTCTCTCTTATTAGATCTAGTCTGGTCCTGATTTGGTTATGGGCAAGTGGTGCACAATTGGCTTTGAGCCGAAACAAAAACAGTGGGTTGAATGATGCTGATACCTTCTGTATAACAATACAGAAGGCACTGCAGTGGTTTTACTCTGTGGAATTTTATGTTATGTCTACCGTTAAACGTTCACGAAATACAGTGGGGTTTGAACAGTATCAGTTTGCTAAAAGTGATGGGGTTTTGTTTCAAAACTGTGTGGTATTTTCTGTCAAATTTAAACCCATCTGGGGATCTCCAGAGAATCTCAAGGTCAGTGCAAATCTGAATGCAGCTACAAAGTCTGCCCTCAGGTATCCTTTGGAGCAAATGTTTTGGTTTTAAGTTGTGTTTTTTTTGTCATAACTTGCCCTTTTTTGTGTCCATTGACATTTGAAAAATAATGTGATGATGGGAGCTAAGTTTAAGGTGAGGTAGGCGTCCCAGCTTGTTAGTGCTTTATGTGAATCACGTGTGTAATGTGAAGAATACTCCTGTTGGTGATGGAAACAAGGCAGAGCACGTAAAGTAAGGCAAAGACAACTTAAACCTAACCCTAACCCAGCTTGAAGCAAGTTTAAAGGCTTTTTGATGAGAGAAAATAATGGAAACACACCTCAGCATCTGTTATCATACTAAACTATGACGTTTTTGTTTCATTTTGGACGACACACTAAGCTATGACATTTTTGTCTCATTTTGGACGACACACTAAACTATGACATTTTTGTCTCATTTTGGACGACACACTAAACTATGACATTTTTGTCCCATTTTTGATGACATACTAAACTATGACATTTTGGTCAAATTTTGGACGACATACTATACTATGACATTTTTTGGCCCTTTTTGGACGACATACTATACTATGACTTTTTTGACCGATTTTGGACGACATACTATACTATGACATTTGTGACCGATTCTGGACGACATACTATACTATGACATTTTTGACCCATTTTGGACGCCATACTATACTTTGACATTTTTTGGTGATTTTGGATGACATGCTATACTATGACTTTTTTGACCGATTTTGGACGACATACTATACTATGACTTTTTTGACCGATTTTGGACGACATACTATACTATGACATTTTTGACCGATTTGTGACGAAATGCTATACTATGACATTTTTGACCGATTTGGAACGACATGCTATACTATGACTTTTTTTTACCTATTTTGGACGACATACTATACTATGACTTTTTTTTACCTATTTTGGACGACATACTATACTATGACATTTTTGACCGATTTGGGACGACATACTATACTGTGACATTTTTGACCGATTTGTGACGACATGCTATACTATGACATTTTTGACCGATTTGGAACGACATGCTATACTATGACTTTTTTTTACCTATTTTGGACGACATACTATACTATGACTTTTTTTTACCTATTTTGGACGACATACTATACTATGACATTTTTGACATTATATATTATATTATTATTATTATTATGACATATTATTATTATATTATTATTATTTGTTATTTATTATTTATTTATTATTTATTATTATTATTATTATTATTATTATTATTATTATTATTATTATTATTATATATTATTATTATATTTTGACATTTGACATTATATTTTTTGGTGATTTTGGACAACATGCTATACTATGACTTTTTTGACCGATTTGGAACGACATGCTATACTATGACATTTTTGACCCATTTTGGACGCCATACTATACTTTGACATTTTTTGGTGATTTTGGATGACATGCTATACTATGACTTTTTTGACCTATTTTGGACGACATACTATACTATGACTTTTTTGACCGATTTTGGACGACATACTATACTATGACATTTTTGACCGATTTGGGACGACATACTATACTATGACATTTATGACCGATTTTGGAAGCCATACTATACTTTGAAATTTTTTGGTGATTTTGGACAACATGCTATACTATGACTTTTTTGACCGATTTGGAACGACATGCTATACTATGACTTTTTTGACCGATTTTGGACGACATACTATACTATGACTTTTTTTTACCTATTTTGGACGACATACTATACTATGACATTTTTGACCGATTTGGAACGACATGCTATACTATGACTTTTTTGACCGATTTTGGACGACATACTATACTATGACTTTTTTTTACCTATTTTGGACGACATACTATACTATGACATTTTTGACCGATTTGGGACGACATACTATACTATGACATTTATGACCGATTTTGGAAGCCATACTATACTTTGAAATTTTTTGGTGATTTCGGACGACATGCTATACTATGACTTTTTTGACCGATTTTGGAAGCCATACTATACTTTGACATTTTTTGGTGATTTTGGACGACATACTATACTATGACTTTTTTGACCTATTTTGGACGACATGCTATACTATGACATTTTTGACCGATTTTGGACGACATACTATACTATGACATTTTTGGGGGATTTTGGACGACATACTATACTATGACATTTTTGACCGATTTGGGACGACATGCTATACTATTACATTTTTAGGGGATTTGGGACGACAAACTATACTTTGACTTTTTTGACCTATTTTGGACGACATACTATACTATGACTTTTTTGACCGATTTTGGACGACATACTATACTATGACTTTTTTGAACGATTTTGGACAACATACTATTCTATGACATTTTTTTACCCTTTTTGGACGACATACTATACTATGACTTTTTTGACCTATTTTGGACGACATATTATACTATGACATTTTTGACCAATTTGGGACGACATACTATACTATGACATTTTTGACCGATTTTGGACGACATACTATACTATGACATTTTTGACCGATTTTGGACGACATACTATACTATGACTTTTTTGACCGATTTTGGATGACATACTATACTATGACATTTGTGACCGATTCTGGACGACATACTATACCATGACATTTTTGACCCATTTTGGACGCCATACTATACTCTGACATTTTTGGGTGATTTTCGACGACATGCTATACTATGACTTTTTTGACCTATTTTGGACGACATGCTATACTATGACATTTTTGACCGATTTTGGACGACATACTATACTATGACATTTTTTGGTGATTTTGGACGACATATTATACTATGACTTTTTTGGTGATTTTGGACAACATACTATACTATAACTTTTTTGACCCTTTTTGGACAACATACTTTAGGATGATGGTTTGGTGTCTTTCAGAACAACATGGTTGGTGTAGTGGATAACACTTTTGCCTTTAACATAGAAGACTCGGGTTCAAGCCCTGGTTGAAACAAGTTCCTTTCGCAATCCTGAGAAGTATTGGTGTTAAGTTTAATGACATACTTTTTTGGACGACATACTATACTATGACATTTTTGGGGGATTTTGGACGACATACTATACTATGACATTTTTGACCTATTTTGGACGCCATACTATACTATGACTTTTTTGACCGATTTTGGACGACATATTATACTATGACATTTTTGACCGATTTGGGACAACATACTATACTATGACATTTTTGACCTATTTTGGACGACATACTATACTATGACATTTTTGACAGATTTGGGACGACATGCTATACTATGACATTTTTGACCGATTTTGGACAACATGCTATACTATGACATTTTTGACCGATTTTGGACGACATGCTATACTATGACATTTTTGACCGATTTTGGACGACATACTATACTATGACATTTTTGACCGATTTTGGACGACATACTATACTATGACATTTTTTGGTGATTTTGGACGACATATTATACTATGACTTTTTTGGTGATTTTGGACAACATACTATACTATAACTTTTTTGACCCTTTTTGGACAACATACTTTAGGATGATGGTTTGGTGTCTTTCAGAACAACATGGTTGGTGTAGTGGATAACACTTTTGCCTTTAACATAGAAGACTCGGGTTCAAGCCCTGGTTGAAACAAGTTCCTTTCGCAATCCTGAGAAGTATTGGTGTTAAGTTTAATGACATACTTTTTTGGACGACATACTATACTATGACATTTTTGGGGGATTTTGGACGACATACTATACTATGACATTTTTGACCTATTTTGGACGCCATACTATACTATGACTTTTTTGACCGATTTTGGACGACATATTATACTATGACATTTTTGACCGATTTGGGACAACATGCTATACTATGACTTTTTTGACCGATTTTGGACGACATACTATACTATGACATTTTTTGAACGATTTTGGACGGCATACTATTCTATGACATTTTTTGACCCTTTTTGGACGACATGCTATTCTATGACATTTTTTGGTGATTTTGGACGACATACTATACTATGACTTTTTTGACCGATTTTGGACGACATACTATACTATGACTTTTTTGACCGATTTGGGACAACATACTATACTATGACATTTTTGACCGATTTGGGACGACATACTATACTATGACATTTTTGACCTATTTTGGACGACATACTATACTATGACATTTTTGACCGACTTGGGACGACATGCTATACTATAACTTTTTTGACCCTTTTTGGACAACATACTTTACGATGATGGTTTGGTGTCTTTCAGAACAACACGGTTGGTGTAGTGGATAACACTTTTGCCTTTAACATAGAAGACTCGGGTTCAAGCCCTGGTTGAAACAAGTTCCTTTCGCAATCCTGAGAAGTATTGGTGTTAAGTTTAATGACATACTTTTTTGGACGACATACTATACTATGACATTTTTGGGGGATTTTGGACGACATACTATACTATGACATTTTTGACCGATTTGGGACGACATGCTATACTATTACATTTTTAGGGGATTTGGGTTGACAAACTATACTTTGACTTTTTTGACCTATTTTGGACGCCATACTATACTATGACTTTTTTTGACCGATTTTGGACGACATATTATACTATGACATTTTTGACCGATTTGGGACAACATACTATATATACTATGACATTTTTGACCTATTTTGGACGACATACTATACTATGACATTTTTGACAGATTTGGGACGACATGCTATACTATGACATTTTTGACCGATTTTGGACGACATGCTATACTATGACATTTTTGACCGATTTTGGACGACATGCTATACTATGACTTTTTTGACCGATTTTGGACGACATACTATACTATGACTTTTTTGACCGATTTTGGACGGCATACTATTCTATGACTTTTTTGACCTATTTTGGACGCCATACTATACTATGACTTTTTTGACTGATTTTGGACGACATACTATACTATGACTTTTTTGACCGATTTTGGACGGCATACTATTCTATGACTTTTTTGACCTATTTTGGACGCCATACTATACTATGACTTTTTTGACCGATTTTGGACGACATACTATACTATGACTTTTTTGACCTATTTTGGACGCCATACTATACTATGACTTTTTTTGACCGATTTTGGACGACATATTATACTATGACATTTTTGACCGATTTGGGACAACATACTATATATACTATGACATTTTTGACCTATTTTGGACGACATACCATACTATGAAATTTTTGACAGATTTGGGACGACATGCTATACTATGACATTTTTGACCGATTTTGGACGACATGCTATACTATGACTTTTTTGACCGATTTTGGACGACATACTATACTATGACTTTTTTGAACGATTTTGGACGGCATACTATTCTATGACATTTTTTGACCCTTTTTGGACGACATACTATACTATGACATTTTTTGGTGATTTTGGACGACATACTATACTATGACTTTTTCGACCGATTTTGGACGACATACTATACTATGACTTTTTTGACCGATTTTGGACGACATACTATACTATGACTTTTTTGAACGATTTTGGACGGCATACTATTCTATGACATTTTTTGATCCTTTTTGGACGACCTACTATACTATGACATTTTTTGGTGATTTTGGACGACATACTATACTATGACTTTTTTGACCGATTTGGGACGACTTGCTATACTATGACATTTTTGACCAATTTTGGACGACATACTATACTATGACATTTTTTGGTGATTTTGGACGACATACTATACTATGACATTTTTTGGTGATTTTGGACGACATACTATACTATAACTTTTTTGACCCTTTTTGGACAACATACTTTAGGATGATGGTTTGGTTTCTTTCAGAACAACACGGTTGGTGTAGTGGATAACACTTTTGCCTTTAACATAGAAGACTCAGGTTCAAGCCCTGGTTGAAACAAGTGCCTTTCGCAATCCTGAGAAGTATTGGTGTTAAATGACGTACTTTTTTGGACGACATGCTATACTATGACTTTTTTGACCGATTTTGGACGACATACTATACTATGACTTTTTTGACCGATTTTGGACGGCATACTATTCTATGACTTTTTTTACCTATTTTGGACGCCATACTATACTATGACTTTTTTGACCGATTTTGGACGACATACTATACTATGACTTTTTTGACCGATTTTGGACGGCATACTATTCTATGACTTTTTTGACCTATTTTGGACGACATGCTATACTATGACTTTTTTGACCGATTTTGGACGACATACTATACTATGACTTTTTTGACCTATTTTGGACGCCATACTATACTATGACTTTTTTTGACCGATTTTGGACGACATATTATACTATGACATTTTTGACCGATTTGGGACAACATACTATATATACTATGACATTTTTGACCTATTTTGGACGACATACTATACTATGAAATTTTTGACAGATTTGGGACGACATGCTATACTATGACATTTTTGACCGATTTAGGACGACATGCTATACTATGACTTTTTTGAACGATTTTGGACGACATACTATACTATGACTTTTTTGAACGATTTTGGACGGCATACTATTCTATGACATTTTTTGACCCTTTTTGGACGACATACTATACTATGACATTTTTTGGTGATTTTGGACGACATACTATACTATGACTTTTTCGACCGATTTTGGACGACATACTATACTATGACTTTTTTGACCGATTTGGGACGACATACTATACTATGACTTTTTTGAACGATTTTGGACGGCATACTATTCTATGACATTTTTTGATCCTTTTTGGACGACATACTATACTATGACATTTTTTGGTGATTTTGGACGACATACTATACTATGACTTTTTTGACCGATTTGGGACGACTTGCTATACTATGACATTTTTGACCAATTTTGGACGACATACTATACTATGACTTTTTTGAACGATTTTGGACGGCATACTATTCTATGACATTTTTTGACCCTTTTTGGACGACATACTATACTATGACATTTTTTGGTGATTTTGGACGACATACTATACTATGACTTTTTTTTCCTATTTTGGACGACATACTTTACTATGACATTTTTGGGGGATTTTGGACGACATACTATACTATGACATTTTTGACCGATTTTGGACGACATACTTTACTATGACATTTTTGATCGATTTGGAACGACATGCTATACTATGACATTTTTTGGTGATTTTGGACGCCATACTATACTTTGGCATTTTTTGGTGATTTTGGACGACATACTTTACTATGACTTTTTTGACCTATTTTGGAGGACATACTATACTATGACATTTTTGACCTATTTTGGACGACATACTATACTATGACATTTTTGACAGATTTGGGACGACATGCTATACTATGACATTTTTGACCGATTTTGGACGACATGCTATACTATGACATTTTTGACCGATTTTGGACGACATGCTATACTATGACTTTTTTGACCGATTTTGGACGACATACTATACTATGACTTTTTTGACCGATTTTGGACGACATACTATACTATGACTTTTTTGAACGATTTTGGACGGCATACTATTCTATGATATTTTTTGACCCTTTTTGGACGACATACTATACTATGACATTTTTTGGTGATTTTGGACGACATACTATACTATGACTTTTTTGACCGATTTTGGACGACATACTATACTATGACATTTTTTGGTGATTTTGGATGACATACTATACTATGACTTTTTTGACCTATTTTGGACGACATACTATACTATGACATTTTTGACCGATTTTGGACGACATACTATACTATGACTTTTTTGACCGATTTTGGACGACATACTATACTATGATTTTTTTGACCGATTTGGGACAACATACTATACTATGACATTTTTGACCGATTTGGGACAACATACTATACTATGACATTTTTGACCGATTTTGGACGACATGCTATACTATGACATTTTTGACCGATTTTGGACGACATGCTATACTATGACATTTTTGACCGATTTTGGACGACATGCTATATTTTGACTTTTTTGACCGATTTTGGACGACATACTATACTATGACATTTTTTGGTGATTTTGGATGACATACTATACTATGACTTTTTTGACCTATTTTGGACGACATATTATACTATGACATTTTTGACCGATTTGGGACGACATGCTATACTATGACATTTTTGACCGATTTTGGACGACATACTATACTATGACATTTTTGACAGATTTGGGACGACATGCTATACTATGACATTTTTGACCAATTTTGGACGACATGCTATACTATGACATTTTTGACCGATTTGGGACGACATGCTATAATGACATTTTTGACCGATTTTGGACGACATACTATACTATGACTTTTTTGACCTATTTTGGACGACATACTATACTATGACATTTTTGACCGATTTGGGACAACATGCTATACTATGACATTTTTGACCGATTTGGAACGACATGCTATACTATGACTTTTTTGACCGATTTTGGACGACATACTATACTATGACATTTTTGACCAATTTGGGACGACATGCTATACTATGACATTTTTTGGTGATTTTGGACGACATACTATACTATGACTTTTTTGACCTATTTTGGACGACATACTATACTATGACTTTTTTGACCTATTTTGGACGACATATTATACTATGACATTTTTGACCGATTTGGGACGACATGATATACTATGACATTTTTGACCGATTTTGGACGACATACTTACTATGACATTTTTGACCGATTTGGGACAACATACTATTCTATGACATTTTTTGACCCTTTTTGGACGACATACTATACTATGACATTTTTTGGTGATTTTGGACGACATACTATACTATGACATTTTTGACCGATTTTGGACGACATACTATACTATGACATTTTTGACCGATTTTGGACGACATGCTATACTATGACATTTTTGACCGATTTGGGACGACATGCTATACTATGACATTTTTGACCGATTTGGAACGACATGCTATACTATGACTTTTTTGACCGATTTTGGACGACATACTATACCATGACATTTTTGACCGATTTGGGACGACATGCTATACTATGACATTTTTGACCGATTTTGGACGACATATTATACTATGACATTTTTGACCGATTTTGGACGACATATTATACTATGACATTTTTGACCGATTTGGGACGACATGCTATACTATGACATTTTTGACCGATTTGGGACGACATGCTATACTATGACATTTTTGACCGATTTGGGACGACATGCTATACTATGACATTTTTGACCGATTTGGGACGACATGCTATACTATGACATTTTTGGTGATTTTGGACGACGTACTATACTATAACTTTTTTGACCCTTTTTGGACAACATACAGTACTTTAGGATGATGGTTTGGTGTCTTTCAGAACAACACGGTTGGTGTAGTGGATATCACTTCTGCCTTTAACATAGAAGACTCGGGTTGAGGCCCTGGTTGAAACAAGTGCCTTTCGCAATCCTGAGAAGTATTGGTGTTAAATGACATACTTTTTTGGACGACATACTATACTATGACATTTTTGGGGGATTTTGGACGACATACTATACTATGACATTTTTGAACGATTTTGGACGACATACTATACTATGACATTTTTGACCGATTTGGGACGACTTGCTATACTATGACATTTTTGACCGATTTTGGACGACATACTATATACTATGACATTTTTGACCAATTTGGGACGACATGCTATACTATGACATTTTTGACCGATTTTGGACGACATACTATACTATGACATTTTTGACCGATTTGGAACGACATGCTATACTATGACTTTTTTGACCTAATTATGACGACATACTATACTATGACTTTTTTGACCTATTTTGGACGACATATTATACTATGACATTTTTGACCGATTTGGGACGACATGATATACTATGACATTTTTGACCGATTTTGGACGACATACTTACTATGACATTTTTGACCGATTTGGGACAACATACTATTCTATGACATTTTTTGACCCTTTTTGGACGACATACTATACTATGACATTTTTTGGTGATTTTGGACGACATACTATACTATGACATTTTTGACCGATTTTGGACGACATACTATACTATGACATTTTTGACCGATTTTGGACGACATGCTATACTATGACATTTTTGACCGATTTGGGACGACATGCTATACTATGACATTTTTGACCGATTTGGAACGACATGCTATACTATGACTTTTTTGACCGATTTTGGACGACATACTATACCATGACATTTTTGACCGATTTGGGACGACATGCTATACTATGACATTTTTGACCGATTTTGGACGACATATTATACTATGACATTTTTGACCGATTTGGGACGACATGCTATACTATGACATTTTTGACCGATTTGGGACGACATGCTATACTATGACATTTTTGGTGATTTTGGACGACGTACTATACTATAACTTTTTTGACCCTTTTTGGACAACATACAGTACTTTAGGATGATGGTTTGGTGTCTTTCAGAACAACACGGTTGGTGTAGTGGATATCACTTCTGCCTTTAACATAGAAGACTCGGGTTGAGGCCCTGGTTGAGACAAGTGCCTTTCGCAATCCTGAGAAGTATTGGTGTTAAATGACATACTTTTTTGGACGACATACTATACTATGACATTTTTGACCGATTTGGGACGACATGCTATACTATGACATTTTTGACCAATTTTGGACGACATACTATACTATGACATTTTTTGGTGATTTTGGACGACATTCTATACTATGACTTTTTTGGTGATTTTGGACGACATACTATACTATAACTTTTTTGACCCTTTTTGGACAACATACTTTAGAACAACACGGTTGGTGTAGTGGATAACACTTTTGCCTTTAACATAGAAGACTCGGGTTCAAACCCTGGTTGAAACAAGTGCCTTTTGCAATCTTGAGAAGTATTGGTGTTAAATGACATACTTTTTTGGACGACATACTATACTATGACATTTTTGGGGGATTTTGGACGACATGCTATACTATGACATTTTTGACCGATTTGGGACGACATGCTATACTTTGACATTTTTGACCGATTTCGGACGACATACTATACCATGACATTTTTGACCGATTGGGGACGACATACTATACTATGACATTTTTGACCGATTTGAGACGACATGCTATACTATGGCATTTTTTGGGGATTTTGGATGACATACTATACTATGACATTTTTGACCGATTTGGGACGACATGCTATACTTTGACATTTTTGACCGATTTTGGACGACATACTATACCATGACATTTTTGACCGATTTGGGACGACATACTCTACTATGACTTTTTTGAACGATTTTGGACGGCATACTATTCTATGACATTTTTTGACCCTTTTTGGACGACATACTATACTATGACATTTTTGACCGATTTTGGACGACATACTTTACTATGACATTTTTGATCGATTTGGAACGACATGCTATACTATGACATTTTTTGGTGATTTTGGACGCCATACTATACTTTGGCATTTTTTGGTGATTTTGGACGACATACTTTACTATGACTTTTTTGACCTATTTTGGAGGACATACTATACTATGACATTTTTGACCGATTTGGTACGACATGCTATACTATGACATTTTTGACCGATTTTGGACGACATACTATACTATGACTTTGTTGACCGATTTTGGACGACATACTATACTATGACTTTTTTGAACGATTTTGGACGACATACTATTCTATGACATTTTTTTACCCTTTTTGGACGACATACTATACTATGACGATTTTTACCGATGTTGGACGACAAACTATACTATGACATTTTTGACCGATTTTGGACAACATACTATACTATGACTTTTTTGACCGATTTTGGACGACATACTATACTATGACTTTTTGACCGATTTTGGACGACATACTATACTATGACTTTTTTGAAAGATTTTGGACGACACACTATTCTATGACATTTTTTTACCCTTTTTGGACGACATGCTATACTATGACGATTTTTACCGATGTTGGACGACATACTATACTATGACATTTTTGACCGATTTTGGACAACATACTATACTATGACTTTTTTGACCCTTTTTGGACGACATATTATACTATGAAATTTTTGACCGATTTTGGATGACAATCTTAATATTTATAAAAAATTTGAGTTTGGTGAGAAAAATCCCAAGTCTTGTGATCCATTCAAAGTTTCAATCACGTCTCTATGTTAATGTATGACGTCACTGTGATGCTTCAAAGTGTGCTTGGTTTTTCTTCTTCTTTCAACCGTTTCCCATTCATCTGTATGTGGACATTTTTTGCCATTGTTGTCGCCATGGTAACTCGAAATGCTTATAGCACACCATTTTTTTGTTTTGATATAGAATGTGTGGGGGTTTTCTTAAAACTGCGGGACGAGTTACAGTCCAAATTTTTGGGAGGAAGAGGAAAATCAAGCGGAATAAACACGTAGAATAACAAGAGATGCTTGCGCTGCAATGCATTCTAGTCAGAACTCTTGGGAGTTCTGACTAGTATGCCTTGCAGCCGCAGGCACTAAAAAAATAGATATCAAGGAAAAACAAAACCCGGTGTGAAAGTGAAGGACCCAATGGAACGAACATTGTGTGTGTCACACTATTGTTGTATGAGTAAGCACAGTCATAACAAAAGCAAGAAAAAAAATGATGCTTTAAAACTGTCTGGTGTTACACGTAAGGGAAGTGCATCACACATTCATTACAGCATGCAGGGACAGTGACTTCCTCTCTTCTTATCTCTCGCTCTCTTTCTCTCTCTGTCCCAGTGTGTCTCCATTGTCTCAATGTGATTAAGAGCATGCCAATGACAGGAATCTTGTTTTGTTGAATAGTGTGGCCTGGTCGGATACAGGTGCCAAGACATTCCAGGAGTTGGTAGCCTTTTTGGTGGCAGCCCCGCACCTCAATTCCTCCTTAAAGTGACCATCACAGAGAAAAACGGTGGGGGGGGGGGGGGGTAAATGTGTCTCTGTGTCAATGTTTAAACACAAAGTATCTACTCCAGTCAGGACTGCTCTGTACAGTGTGTTGACTTCTTCTCTCCATCTCCATCACCACTTCACAATGCCTAATTACCATTCATTACATGTCGAGTCCACCACAAACTCCCTCGTTCTCATCCAGTATCATACATCATTTTGCATGTCACATCTCCATGTGTCAGTTATCATGTAATGGTAGAATTTGGCATGGGTCGGAGAATGCAGTGGTAGCAGCCCCAAGATTTTCTCCAGGCTTTATTAACTCCCCAACAGATGGCAGTGTGAATCACTCTATCAGCACTGCCCTGTTTGTGAAGAGTGTGTGTGTGTGTGTGTGTGAATGAAGGACATTTAAAGCAGTCTTCTCATCTCATCTCTTGATTTTATTATTCCCTTTGTGTAGATCCATCATAATGTATATCCATTTTCTTTTTAAATATTCAAGCCCAAATAACTAATACACTGTATTTTATATTCCAGAGTCATATCATATTGTTTTGACGTTATGCCACACGTCTGGAAGGTTTTGAATTGGGAACAGAATAGGAATCAAAGCTATGTGTGGTTGATGTAGTACTGCTTGGCAAAACAGCATTTGTAGTTTGTCTCCAGGCGGATTCATAAATCAAACCCATTGTCTAATGTCTGATTTGAGGTATGTCAGACGTGTGTCATTATCTGTTCTTGTTTTCCCTCTGGTTTCTTTAATTGTGACACAGCATGAGTGTGTACAAAAATGTTATCCCGCAGGACAATAGAGTTGATGCTATCTGTGTTTTTGTCGTCTCATCGTGATTTTGACTCATGTCCAAATAGCTAATGTCACCACACCAGCTTATTTACGTTGAATTAATCATGTTTTGAGAGTTTTAGTTTTTTTGTCAGTTAAATGATTTTTTGTATCAGTCATAGTACCCAGACACCATGACTTTATACGACCCCAAGTCAGGTGGCACAAATCCTCTAACCTGATTGTACACCTGTTTTGGACTGACTGACTTGTCATTGTCCCCCCACATTAATGGAATAGTAAATGCATTTGCGCCTGGTGGAGCACCCGAGATTAAGTGTAGTCAGGGACATTGTGTGCGATTTTGCTATTCAAAAAATAAAGACTGGATTCATGCTTGCTTTGTATGTGACAGGCAGAGCAGCACGAACAAGTGTGTACGTAATGTTTGTGTGTTTGTTTGTCTACTTGTATGCTCCCGTGTTTGTTGTACTGTACCAGACAACAAAAAGACACCGGGACTGGGGCAGGAAAGTGGTTCAGGAAGGGTGTTTTGTGTGAACAGGAGCTGTTTGTCCTCCCCACTGTTGTCCCATTATTTCATGTCTCCGCTAGTCAATGCAATTACTGGAAGTTCTTCAAGTACGGGTCAATAGTCAGACGTACTTTGTTAAGCCATAAATGTGAGGATTGTCACCTCGGCTCATAGTATTGAAGCTGTTTTTGAATTGCTGGTTGACAAAACAAGCAATTTTGAAGATAATTAGTCTTAGTATAATATAGCTTATGTTCATTAAGCGACATACTATTAGTGAGTCAAATTAAGAGTTTTTGTTGAATAAAAAGTCGTTGTATCACATCCTATGTATACTTAATGTTAGGTATTATATATATCTGCACATAGGTGTGTTTAGAAATAATGAAAAAAGAGATAAGAAAAGAGGGAAAGAGAGGTACATCGCTCAAGAGCTCCCTCAAAATGTCACTCTAAAATATTCTTCTTGAATAGATTGAAAAGAAAAACTTCCATGAAGCAAAGCATTAAAGCAGTGCACACATGGACATGTGTCCATGCATCTGTCTGTCTGCGTGGACTCTGTCAGAGGGACCTTATCTGGGTTCAGGGAAAGCCCTGCTGCTGAAGTGTCAGGCCTCTTAGTGACTGTCTCATGTGTTGTCTGTGGTCAGAGGGAGGGTCGGGGACAGCTGGACCGTCACCTGTCACTAGATCACATGTGTTTATTTGCGACACAGCAGTGGTGACACCCAACCCGACCATTTGCACATGACACAGGGTGGTCAATTTAACAAAAACGCCCTTCTCAACAGTCCAACAGTAGACATCAATTTAGGGAACCAAGGGCAACCCGAAGCCAATGGCTGAAAAATCATTTCCATGTCCCATCGTTTTTAAATCATAGAAATACCAAAAAACATATAGTCACACTCTGTACCCACATCAGCTGAAAATGTGAACGTATCACAAAGGTCATAAACATTAGTAGCTGTAAGAACTGCAGGACACAAAGTTATGTGTCATAAGCTTATGCAAGAAAAAAGTACTCACCAGGGTATTAGTATGAAACACAGTATAAACTACCTTCTAAGATGTCCCGTGAGTTGAATTATTATCGACTATTAAATAGTGAATTTTGTCTCTATTATATGTTACTTTCGAAGGCAGCAGATTTTTTTCTTTTCTTTGGAAACTACTTCTACTACTTATCTTACTCTAACCTTATCATACCCTTAACCAGAGACAAAAATAAACCATAAATGATGGTAAGGTTCTGGTAAGAGACCCAACAACCTCAGACGGATTAAGCTGCCTTGCTTTGGTGTCCGTGTTCTAGGCCCCACCTCCACCCCAGCATCCACCTGCAGACTTCCGACTGGGGGTTTAGAATGTTTGCTCATCACTCCCATAATATGTCTGTGTAAACATATCCGTGAGAAGTGATTAAGTCGGAGCCTCGACGCCAGAGCTAAACTGTTTGTATACCAACGCTGACATTCAGGTGCGAGTTGTCTGACTGAAATATAAATAAATAAATCAATGGTAAATAAGATATTGTCACGGTGACACGCGACGTCTACATCCACGTTACCAGGATTGCAACACCCAAGCTCACAACCGCGAGTGACACACTCGTAAACATGCACTTGCACAATCTCTCACCACCAATGTACCCAGACAGCGCACACATAGGCAATAAATTTGTGTCTGCAACGCGCCTGGATACATGTATTTCAGTTGTCTCTCCTGAGTCGCGGGGGCCGCTCTCTGCTGACACACAGCAGGAGGAATTCTTGATCCTTTTTAAGCCCCAACCAGAATGTTGATAAGTCTGTAGATTACTGCCCAACATGTTTATGATAGCCTATTATTCTCTAAGCTTCATCCGGGCCCCGCGCGTGCTTCATCTACTTAGCTACAACTATTTAGGTCATTGTAAAATCTCACAGGAAAGTACTGTGGATGGTGAAATATCAGTGAACCCCAGCAAAAAAGGTCAAAGTGAAATTATGCTTGTTCCATTATACTGTATATGCCCTAGCAGTCCAGTATTTACACGTAATTGACTGGAAATTAGTTTCATAAGCAGCCAGTGTACTTTCACAGGAACTTTGCAACCTTTTGCTGATATACAGAAATGTTAAATATGCACTTTATATTAAAGAGATTTAGCAGCTTGAGTCGCCCAAAGAGACATTTGCTGGCAAAACAGCTAAACTAATATACACATATATCAATTTGAATGGACACTAAATTTGTCAAGGCCAAGTTGTTTATACAAGACTATGGTTAGCGTGCTATGATGTGATGTTGTTCTTTTTTTTCTGTGACACATACTTTAGATTTAAGCTTCCTATTATAGCTCATATTTCAACAACAATAATAGCTGCTAAATGTCCTGCTCTGCTATAAAAACATCTGGACTATCAGGCACACTCTCTAAAAGATGAGGAGGAGGGGGAGGAGGAGGGGCCGTAGCCTAATGACCATTAAAAAAAGAAATGTCATTGATGTTAACTGTCTTAAAGATGCCTGTCAAAAAAAAAAAAAAAACACAGTTGGGCTCCGGTTGTTCACTATCAGTGTCTCGCAGAGACGGGAGTCTGAATCTGTCTGATCTGCCTTGTGCGTGAGATGTTATGGCTCTTTGATGTGCTCTGCTGTTCAGGCCTTGATTTACAAAGCACCGTCCTCGCCGTTTTCCTTGGTTTCTTGAAGCCATTTGAGCCATTGGAGAATGTTGGCCTGTGTGTGCACGGTGTCTGACTGTGGGGCTAACGGGATAAGTACAAAGGTAAAACCAAGGCCAAGGCTGTTAAGATATAGCAACATCCCTTTGAAGTTTTGTGTGCAGAATGCTTCAGCAACCCTCTTTTTTTGTGGCTGTACTTATGTGTGTTACATGCGGGCACTTGCGTGCGTACATATGCATAATGTCCCCACGGTATTTGCATGGAAGCAGGTAGTCTGTCACTCAGGTGGAGCTATTTATGTATTTATGTGCCGTCGCAGCATAGTCAGACTGGCTGTGCTTCGTCAGAGATGTCTCTGTCGGGGGTGACACACCTTTGTTTACAGTTGGGGAAACGTAAACAACAATGGCTTGTGCGCGACTGTCTGTCCACGCACTCAGACATCACATGGCTCAACGGCTTCTGTAATGAGTGGCTTTTGCAGGTAGACAGCGGCTGGCAGACTAACGTGTCATTATACCGCGCGCTGCTCTGTCATTGGTGTCGCAACAATGAAGAGGCAGACGCTTATGAAACAAAAGCACAGACTCATCCACCGTGTTTGTTTATCCTGGAGGTATTCAGCCGATCTCACGTGTCTGCCTTTTGTCCTTATGGCCAGGTTTATCAGATGGACCGGAAGATGGATTCGGTCCTGCAGATCCTGAGGAAGCAGTTCCCGCCCAAGTCGGAGCTGACGTCCAAGCCATCCATCCACAGGGTGACTATCCAGAAATGCATGGGGACCAGTATGGATGAAGGGCCCTGATGTCACAGAGAAACCCTAACCCATGGACAATTAAAAAGGCAGTAGTACACACAGGCTAGTCCCTTGCATAGGGGCCTGCGAAATAAAAAGGGGGACCCCATTCCCTCCCTTTGTTTTTGACATTTCTCACAGACCTTTGACCCCCGAGAAGAGAACAAGTTTTAACAGAGAGCCACTGAGAGTGAGACTGAAGAATGACCTTCTATGTTTGTTTGGCCTGTTAGGCTCTCTTGTTTTTTTTTTTTAATTGTCTACAAGCATCTTTCCTCTTCTACACAGCACTGTGGGCACTGATTCTGCACATACTGCAGGAATTCATTTCAATTTATTAGATTAACCTCGTAATCACACTACTCAGATGATGTTCATTTATGTGTGGCTTGTCATTGAGCTACATTCCGCTACTTCAAATGTTATTTCAAAGCTAACTAACCCAGTAATGAAGTTGTAATGCAGTCAAAACACTCGAGCTCCCCAAAGACACAGAGAAAAGCTGAGAGTCCAGTCATGGCATTCCTCAAATCCTTCTGATTATCTTGGCACCAACCACAGCAAGTACACAACAGGGTTATTTCCATAGCCACATATCCATCTAGACTGCAGCGGGTATTTGTTAGTAGTGATCAAATAACACGAGGAGGGAAAGGCAGATTATCTGTTGACTTTGCCCTGCGTTACTGGCCCAAAAGAAATAGAACTAAAGAAATGTGTCTGGGGTGGGTTGAGCTGCTAACATGGTGCTGATTTACAGCTACATTAGAGCTGATAAAAATAGCCAAACTGATGAGACACTGCCTGGTGTTGTGTTCGAGGAATACAGTCATTCATGGCTTGCTCTCTGTTTGCTCAAGGTTTCTTAAATGAAAGGCTTCGTATGTACTGTATTTTGATCTGGGACTCTCATGACAGCACCACCAGACCCCGACTTAATATCCTTCATTACCCTCTTTTAGGGGCTTGCACTGCTGTGTGCTATTTGAAATAAATTTGCCCCATTATAGCGCTGATTATTATTTTTTTTTTCTTTCTCCTCTGAGCTAATTGAATGCCGAATTCCTGGTAAAGAGAGATTACGCACTGTGAGTGTCTAATGAAAAGAAACACTGGAAAATGTGCAGAATTTAAACAGCAGGCTTTACGGAGCTGGCGCACTAAGTCAGTATGAAATGTTAGGAAATATCAGGCTACCGCTGAGAGCCCACATTTGCAATAAAAAGACAATGCTCACACTGTGCTCTCATACTCATTGTATTTATCTGACAGAACACTAAGGTATGTAGGAAGCTGAAAATAGAAAATAACTCAACTATGTAGCTACTGTATGAAAGGCCTCCCCTAATTGTAGTATTCACATTCCTAAAAAGACAAAATGTGCACACAAAAGAGGGGTGAACAAGAAAGAAAGAGGAGGAGGGTGTCTCCGTCTCTGCCTGCACCATAGCATATATTTTCATATTTTTGCTGTGGCAGTCATTATCTATTATTTATCGTATAAGAAACAAACTGGTTGTATTTAATTTAAAGGATCTAATTTTGTGACAGACGCTGATACATATCTGTCTGTCTGTGTTCTCTTGTACAGTTTTTTTTTTTTTTTTGAAGAGATGTAAATAGAAACGTTGCCTTATTGTACTGTATTTATTATCATGTGGAAAGATCAACCTGGAACATGTCTGCTCCCTGGAGTGATGAGAGGCGCAGAGACTGAGGCTCATGTTGTACAGATGGATGGAAATGATTGTAAATGATATTTATGCATACTCTCTGCACTGTAGTTCTGCTGTAAATAATAAAACTGCATTTCATTACACTCTGGCCTGCGCTCTTGGCTTGGGAAGAGTTTGATTACCAGCTCATCTGGTCCATAATTTGCTTTTACTGGAGGGTGAAAACCTGTCTTATCCTCTTTTTTTTTCTGAGCTGGGTTGGGTCAAGGTAAGTCATAGGCCGGCGTTTCCATCCAAATAAAATCTCCTCATCATCTCACGAAATTCCTTTCTCACTGCAATCACCACAAAGGGAGAAGAGAAAGAAAAAATAACACATTCTCCGTGCCTGCTTTAAACTTCAATATTCCATAACCCATTGAACAAGGCATGCAGAGGAAAAGGGGAATATGTCTCATATTACCACTCAATTATATTTGCCGTCAAAGGCCAAAAAATACTGGGGGTGTCCCAAGATCAGCACGGCCCAGTGCTGAGAGAGAGGGAGGGGGTTTGCCCCGAGAGAGGGGTGGACAAACAGGGGAAAAGAGTGAGAGACTGGAGAAGGACAGCAGGAGCATTATACGGGGAAGCCCTGGAAGAGAGCAGAGAGGAGAGCAAAGCCATTTTCAATTAGGCAGAGAGACTATGTGGGCCAGAGGGCCGCAGAGCTCCACTGGTTTTTGTCCTTTTCTGGTTTCTATCACTGCTGGGGGATTTTGGCACAGAGAGAGAGAGAGAGAGAGAGAGAGAGAGAAAGAAAAAGAGACCCCATGGCTACCGCCGTCTGTACAGGCCACTCTGATTCGCTCCATGCTCCTCTTTCATCTTAAGGCTAGACAGAGAGAAGAGAGAGTCTCCCACTTCAAAAAACAGTTTGATCTCAGAGGAACACAGGAGAACAACCTAAAAGAAGATCTGAGAAAGCAGTTTCAAGGAGAGTATAAAGGACACACTGTCACAGAAACTGGACAGTGACGTCTGGCATGCCTAAGAGTTTGTGTGGAGCAGGAACTCATGTTAGACTTTCTTAGGTTTGCTGATTGTCCATGGCACCTAAACCATGTTTAGCTATATATAAGGCCCCCGTCTGTTAATTATAAACTTTTTTTATTACTCTTAATCTCAGTTAAACAACCTTAAAAAACGTAAGTGCATGCTTCCATGAATTAGGAGTAAATCTGACTGCACCAACCACTCTGTTCTTGTAATAATGGAAATAGAAATGACCCCAAATGTACATCTAATGTAGGGAAATGTCAACATTATTTGTCACTCACATTTTTATACAAAGTCGTTATTAATTAATACAACAGTTAGTTCCAGTAGCGAGCAAGTCATTTGAGTGGAGAGGCATGTCATGTATCACTCCGCTTCTCCTGTCTTCATAATAATCATTCATTGCATTGACTGTTCAGTGCTATCCGCCTACACTGTGCTAAAGTATGCCGAATACACATTTTTCCAGAAATAACATTTGAATTGAATTATGAATAGTTGTCAGGAGAGAACGAGGAGAAGGAGAGGATATTTCCATTTAAACCTCCCTAAGTGCTTATGTGACATCACAGAGGAAGGTCATGGCAGGGAATAGACGCAGGTGATGTAAGCATAATGACTTATAATGCATCAGGAACAAAATAATATAGCCAAAAAAATAAAGTATAATAGATCCAGATCTGGAAATGTATTTAAAAAAAAAAAAGTAAAATCAAGCTGTAAACTCACCACATTCATACAAACCACCAAAGCAACAGCCACCATTTTTTTCTCTGGTTGCACAATTAATGGAAACATACAAATAAATGTACATGAATCAAAGTAGTTGACATAACCTGCTTTAAAGTGAAGCATGCAGGATATGCTTATTGTTTATGTTGCCAGGCAACAATCAAGTCAATCCAGTTGTCAAAACTATTTTTGTCGGTGGAGCCATATAACTAGTTAAATAAAAATAAAAAATCCTAATCATAAAACTAACTAACTTTTAACTAAGTTAACTAGTGTTTGTAGAGCTTTTGTATAAAAGCAATATATCACTTGACGTCGTGCTGTTGTACTGTGACAACTGTATTATTCGGCCTGTGGCCTCACCTCACCTATCACAGCCATGATAATATTCAATACAACAGAATTCCCTCTCAACGTATAAATACCAGTTACTGATGTCAGCGTTGTGCCTGATCAGTTGGAAATAAAATGTCTTCAATCTCATCTGTGTTTTATCTCGGTACTTGAAAAGGTATGTATAAATGAGGCCTGGGTGTGAAGCTCATACTGTGTACCCATGACGGCCAAGGCCCACAAAAAAGGGGGGAAAAAAGGAAAGGAAAGGAAAAAAATAACATAGGGCTCAGCAGGGAGGTCATAACTAGTGGACGGGTGGTAGTTGTCAGGCTGTGTGGCCGTGCCTGCCCACAGTGGGGGTGCTTGGAGGCCACCTGTCCAGAGAGGCCCGGGTGTGTAGAGGCCCAGCAGTGCTATATGAAAGCAGATAGGAGTCAACAGGTGTGTGTGTGTGTCAGTGTGTGTGTGTGTGTGTGTGTCAGTGTGTGTGTGTGTGTGTGTACTGAACCAACCAGGATTGTGACAAACAATGTCAGCAGCAGCTGATGCCAGGCACCCCGTCAGGAGCCGTCCCTAAATAGATGAGGCCAGCAGTTGCCTGGAAGACAGTTGTCCTACCTCCTCACTCTCCCCTGCATCTCTGCACCAAAGAATATTTGACATTCCCTTTTTTGGTCTTCGACCATGAAATAGAGTGTTCCAGTTGACTTTGATTGGCTTAGTCCGGCTCAGAACTGTCATGAAACACCCAGTAAACACACACCTGTGATCCCATTGGAGTCAAATGCTAATGTGCTACCAATGGAGAAAAAAAAAAAAATCCCAGTTTTTGCAGGAAGAAGGGAGTTTGGATGTTTGTGGTGGGGAATTTTTACTGGCGAGAGAAAAAGAGAATTTACTTTTATACTTCTATGATTATGGTGTCCAAAGCAGGTTGGTATGAAACTGGTTTTATCAAAGCAGAAAATTGCTATGCCCTCATATTACTTAAGTATTGCTGTGGTTTATATGATTCCCTTGTGGGAAATGCAGCAGCGGGAAAGTTTCTTGTTTTAAATGGCCTCACGGTACCTTGGGCTCTGTTTGCAGGACCCTCTGTGTCTCAACTATCCCCCCGACTTAGAAAACAGTTTTTTTTGGTGCAGCCTTTCACAACAGATACAGTACGCCCTTTGACCCCATCTCTGTTTGGACCGAGCATGGTGACATCACCCCGTGGGATAATGAATCAACCGGAGACCAGGAGGTTAGATTGAACCCCTGTGACCTTTGGCCTTACGAGATTTCCCTCAACCATATGTCTGTGGCTCACCATGGCGAACCCCTCCCCATAACCAGAGGAAAACTCAGCAGCCAAGAACAACAACACAAACCAGCCTCTTTCAGATCCAGAGATCTGTCTGAGCTGCTCAGTTTCACATCCTGGGTCCAGCCAGCAATAGAAACCACACCCATGGCTGGCCATGCTAAGTGTGACTGCTGCTAATGTGTTGCTACGGCTGCTGCAGACTTGTGCAGAGGTCTAGGCACACTTAAAAAGTGGGGCAAAGGGGGCAAAGAAAGGCTGGCTGGGGACTTCCTGTGGTATATAGGTCATTTTATTGTGGCATTTTCCCCCAGACAAGGAGAGAATTCCTGCCTCGAAACTGGAAGGACTTCAGTGGTGTGCTGGTGTTTGGCCAGCCGAGGCAGAATGTTAGGCATGGTGGACAGCTGCATGGAGCTACCGTAAGAAAGAGAGCAGGGCAGCTATTGTACAATAACACAGTGATATACAGTACCGACATGAAACGTCAGTCTGGCATTAATCTGGTGCTACGTTACAGCCATTTAAAATATGTTTAATTAGAAAGGGGAAGTGAAAATTGAACATGAACACAAGGCCTGCGCATTACTTGAAAAACATGTCATGTGGTTCAGTGGAATATGGTTTCACTGTTACACGTCTTATTATACACAGTCATTCTCAGAAGTGAGGGTTTTTATTTGAACGATGATGAGGAGAACCGTCAGATTCCTGATCAGCCTTTCTCTATCGTGCAGCTCATTTTGATTTAAAGCATCTCCTTCACTGACCGAACTAGGAGAGCAACAGGGTTTAATGAGAGGCATTAAAATTTATACCTGTCTCTAGTTGTTATATTTGCACAGAAAAGCAGCTCAAAATGTCCCCAAACAGCAACAACATAAGTGAAAACAGACCAAATAAATTGAATATTGGCTAACCAATAGAGCACATTTATGGTTGTCCAAAAAAAGCAGAGGTACGTTTCAGGCGTCTGCTTTTCTCATCGCGCTCCGAGCTGGAGAACATGTTCACTCATGGCAGGAATCTTTTCAACACCAGAGCCGAGGACTGTGCAGTCAGTGCAGAGGCCCCTCCTGGTGAGCCTCCTGATGAGGGCAGCAGAGGCAGGTCAAAAAACACAGACGAGCAAGCGTGGGCCAATTCATTGCACATGAAAAGTGGAAAGTCGATGCGTTTCTGGTACCAGTCCAAACCAACACTGCAGACAATTTTTCACTCGTTTTTTTTTTTTTGTTTAACCCACAAAGTTCTCTTGTCAGTGGCTGCAACATTAGGGCAGGCCCGGCGAGTTGAATGGGATGTAATTTGATGTAAGATGTACTTTTGACTGACTGGAATTATTGCCACATACACTTCTGCAAATGTTACAAACTGTTGCATCATATTGAAATATTTACCATCATGCATGTGAAACTGCCATTGCAGTTGTACACACCCATATTGTCGTCACCATCGTCGTTGTCATCATTGATGTCATCCGTGCGGGAAATCCCTTCTAATCATTTTTTTTTTGTCACACACAGTCGCTAACCCAATCCTCAAGAAGTCATTTCAGGTTGTGAGGATTGAACAAAATACAAAAAAAATACAGTTTGTTTTTGAAACAAATGTTTCCCCACAACCAGAGAAATGCACTATTATGTTTTTTGACTGTTTGTCTCACAAAAAACACGCTGTTAAATAATGACCCTTTGGACAATTGGAAAATAAAGAGCTGAAGTGTCACTATTTTCTGTAAAATTACTCATGAAAACAATAATGCACCTATCACTGAATTATTGACTCAGATCAGTTAGTGGCTACATGAAAGTTTTTAAAATCAAAATATACTGTTACCTAATAGTTATTGATTTAAAATACATATATGTATATATATATATATGTATACTGTATATATACATATACATATACATATATACATATATACATATATGTATATATGTATATATGTATATATATATATATATATATATATATATATATATATATACATACATATGTATAAAATAAAGATATATATATATCTACATATGAAGAGGACTGCACTGTGAGATTGACAGCAGTCCTCACCAAGAGAAGAAAAGTGTGTCTGTGTGCACAGATGTTTGGGCTGGACGTTGCTCCTCTATTTCTCAGCCAAACGCATCTTATTGCATCTCTGGAAAATTCCTGATGGGATTACTGGGCCAGGTACCATCCACTGGTCAGAGGAGCGAGAGATAAAGGCAGAGCGAGCCAGTCAGCTTGCAGCACGGCCTGCTTGTTTTCACGTCTCATGCTACGTGCTTGAGCAGATTTGCCTTGATAAAAGATAAAGGCTCTTTGATAGGCTGCAGGTGCACTGCTTTAATGAGCGTTACCGCCACCACCCCCTTTTCTTCCCTGCAAGAACGCACCACAGATGCACATCTGTCATCCTGAGCTTTGCAGTATCCCCCCCCCCATAACTTCTCCTTCCCCTCCTCCCCCGCCTGTCACTCATCCCCAGTCTCTCTCTCTCACACACACACACACACACATCTCTCACATGCTGCATGTCACACACCACAACATTTAAGAAGCCACAGTGATGTGATTGCCTTTGCTATTGAATGAAATAGTTTTCCTGTATTGATACAGCTCTCCTGGCCTCTATAAATCCAAATCCAGCTGTCCAGGGAAACATCCAAAAAATCCCCGTCCACTCATGGCATTTCATGCAGACGCAGACAAAATAATAATAATAATAATAACAATAATAATAATAATAATAATATTACAGTAATACAGAGGCAAGTTGACCTGCATCACGAGTTAAAGACTGTTAAAAAAATGGGGGAGGTGAACCAGAGAGAGAGAGAGAGATGTTAGGTGTTTGTTTGTGGGCACTTCTTTCCCCTCATTCAGAAGCGAAGGTGCCAGGGGAATATTTCGATGACGTGGGTTGTGGCCTGGGCAGGAAACATAGGGAGGAACTTGTGGCTTTATATTAAGTGCTGGGGCGGTTCGCAGGAAAAGATAACCTGTTTCTGTTGATATTGCAAGGAAGTGTGAATTCTTGGCAGATGCGAGATGTTGCAGAGAGGAACAGGCGGTCGATGCCGTCCACGTCTGATTGACTGGCTTACTGGAATTTCCTCGAGTTCAGCTGCGGTTTTGTTTGGGTGACTGTGATGGAGTGTTACAGGAATGCTAGCAGGGACATTCTTGTTGTAAAAGTTGTTTTTTATGCAAGGAGCGATACTGTTGCATTAAAGTGACGGAAAATGACTAACCCTGTTATTGGGGGCCTTTCGTGGTGCGTATAGTATTACATTATAATTTGTCAGATTTATAAATTGTAGTGTTTTCAAGTCACTGTAATGAGATAGAGATAGAGATGGATAAATACTTTATTGATCCCCCAGGGGGGAAAGTTACATTGTGCAGCAGCTCTTGACATGTAAGTATAAAAAATCAGACAAGATAAAAAAAAAAACCAGATAAATAGTAAAAAAGCGGAAACTAATAAATAAATATTGCACCGTTAGTTGCAACCTGCTCATTGTTTGGGTTTGTTTGTTCAATTATTAAATCAGTGTGGGGAAATTAGATTTAGGCAATGCCTGTTTTTCATAGCATTCACATTAATCATTGCATGATGTACAGAATATAGTTTATTTAAAAATTCACTTTGCAGTAATTCAGTGCGCTCAATCACACACACACACACACACACACAGGCATTTATGCAATTTTTGCAATATTTGAATTGATGAATTTCAATCATCTTGTACAATCATATTCTCTCACGAATCAAGACCATTTTAATTTAAGTTTTAATTAAGTTTTAGTAGTCGTTGCAAATCAACACATAAATAGAGGAAATAAATAAAGCACAGCCACACATAAATTACTTCTAAAGATTACACACTGGACAACACCGCTGTGCAGTTGGGACAAGGGGGAATAATTTGAAACCTATACGTCCTCCTCCTCCTCTGCCTAGATCCACTCAATCAGTCAACCCAACAGACTCCCAGTCAGCCATTCAGTCAGTTAGTCAGCCAGCAAGACACCTAGTCAAGCAGTCAGTCAGACACCCAGTCAGTCAGTCAATCTGTCTGGTGTTTAGGCAGGGTGGAGGCTCGTAGACAGGCTCTTTGTCTGAGCAGAGAAGCCCCAGACACAACAGTGGCCAGGCCCGGCCCCTCACAATGGCCCGCCACACAAAGGCCCACACATAGGGACAATAGGCTGAGCTCCGAGTGGGGGTGGACGGCTGAGCTGAGGTTACCCACCTGCACACTTCAGAACCCCCTCACACACACACACACACACACACAGACAGACACACATAGCCTCCACCTATGCAGCTTCGAGACTTGCTGCAGGTGTCTTCCTGTGGCAGTGGCACAAGGAGGAAGCAGGGAGATGCCGACTAGTGAAAGCATCAATTTCTGGATTCTGCAGCGACAGATGTGCCGTGACAGAGGCCGAGACACATGTGCTCAAGTTACCACAGGTCAAAGAGCAGCCGCCCGTGGCTTAGCACTCTGTTGTTAGCATACATCAGTCATACAACGAGACATTTATATACAAGAAATGTTAACTACTTTTTTTTTTTTTTTTTAACTAATGATTTAAATGAAACAGTCACACCACAAAAAGAAAAACCCGCAGTAATTTCATAAACGTATTAAAAAAAATTTTTTTAATTAATTTAAAATTTTAAACTAAATTGAAAATATATGCACTGTGCATGTAATGTGTAGTGGGCAGGAAATTTAAGATGCAAATACAAGTTAATACACACCATACATAAATGCAATTACTCTCTACACACACACACACACACACACAGAAATACAAATGCTACTGAGGCTGGTAAAATAGTAAAATAATAATTTAAGCAGCAGCTTTTTTATTTTGCAGCTGAGGATTGTATTCTGAGCTCACGTACTTTTTCCAAGAAGGCCACTCCCATAATTACTTAACATGACTGGCTGCAACAAGAGGTCTGTTTTCCACACACTGCTTTTCACTGGAGGACCAATGTGCCAATCAACCGACTGCTTGAGAGGCTGCTGAACTCACACTGGGAGTGTCGTTACATTGTGCCATTATGTACAAAAAAAACAAGGTATTAAGGTAAGGTAAAAAAAAATAAAAAATCATAATTTTTATTTTTCTGCAGTTATTTTCATAAAGTTAAATTAGAAAGTGTGTGTTTGTAACCAGGAAATTTGCAGGAACTGTAAAAAGCACACACACGTCAGACCGATTTAATTTTCCTCTTTTAATTGATTGCAACACATTTTATAACCACACATTACAAAATGCACATCAAATATTTTAATCAGGCTCAGTTTGCAACCTTAGAAGGGAAAAAAAAAAAATCTACCAAAAATATGCTTTTACAAAATAAGACAATTATAATAAAGTAAATGCCACTTTGGATAACTGTAATCAAAAACCCATTTTTATTCTACATAAAAAAAACTTGCCATAAATAAGTTAGTATAATTTCTCAGTGTTTTTACAAAATTATGTACAAAAAGATACATTGCAAAGATTTACACAAATACACAGGCATGGTGACTGCATTTCTTGAGACGAGACATTTTTTTTTTCTCTCTCTCCATCTTTGAACATAACCCACACTTCAGGAGAATAAAGGGAAGCTTTTAGATGCTCACATTTGCATCATCAGCAGGCTAACAACATTGTTGATAAAAAAAAACAAAAAAACATCAGAATATTAAGTCTAGGTTATCACAAAGTAATACAATGTGAAGTCAACTAAGAAGCAAAGGCAGTGTTGGCAATCATAGCAAAGCAACCGTGTATTTGGTATTGTAGGACATTCAACCCTTAAAAAAAAAAAAAAAAAAAAAAGTCTCCTTTGAAGGCTGATGAAATAATAGGAATACAGTCAAGAAACCTGTGCAGTTTGTACGGTCTTTGTCCTTCAATATCTAAGTACCTCATAGCTCCAGAGGAATACAAACACACCATCACAACGCGGTTGAAGTGCAGGACTACTTTAGGGAAAAAAATATATATATAATAAAATTCCAGATTTCAAATGATGCTAAAGGCACCAATCACAAAATAAATAGGATTTTATTTAAATTACTCAAACAGAAACATGATTTTTTTTTTTTTTTTTTTTTCCTGTGTTGTTTTCCTGAGGAAATAGATCTTGTGGAGGAACCTGCACTTTGTGACACTGAAATGACCAAAGGAAGGAGGGAAGAAAAAGAGCTACATTTGTACCATTCTTCACTGCTGAGTAAGAAAAAGGAAGATGACGGAGTGAGAATACACTGTCAAGAAACCGTAAGAACGCGGGATTTTTTTTGTCTTAAATGTTGAAATTAGGGACTGTGTAAAAGTCACACTGCCTTTCAGAAGATAAAATAAGGGAAAAAAAACAGCATTTTGGAAACATGTATCAAACTACACTACAATTCTTCAAGTCAAATCAAAAATTCACACCTTTTTACATAAAGGATTTGTTTGTTTGTTTTTCCAAATCATAACATTATCTTATGTGCTACATATGGAGAAATATAATATAATATATATTTATTTACACACAGGTAGTAAAAAAAGGAGCAAAAAAGGAAATCAAACCTAATTGCACACTGCTACATTGACTGCTTTTAGAGGCAGTAACTTTTATTTGAGTGCCACAACTTTAGTGTTTCTATTCAGTGCTTCAACAGCGTCCTCCCCGTCTCCTGGAGAGTTGATATGTTTCTGATGCCGTGTAGTTCCTCTTCCAAAAATCAGCCAACACTGAGTTTTCCCACACAAAGAGGAAACATACATTTTCGGCTCTGTGGGGAAGGAGAGATAGAAGAAAAAAAGACATGTGAGGTTAAGACGATTTTTTTTTCCACAGCTGGCAACACTGAGAAAAATAATCGAGAAAATTACACATTTTCACATATTTGGGCAAAAATACTGCTTTACATCCTGAAGTCATTTTTGACACATTTGACATCAAAATGGTGTGTGAAACTTAATTGTTTAACAAGTGCCGTTTTACTCAAGACATGGTTACTCTATGCAACAGTCCAGGTGCAAGAATAGTTACAAAAAAATGACACAGACAAAAAAAACCCTAGCAGATTGTGATCGTTACATCAGCAAGTGCACCGTCTCATGTTTTAATAATTGTTTTAAAACACAAGCTCTGCCTTTCTCCCAAAACAATCATTTGACATGTTAGAAATATACCATTACATTTATCCCCCTCGCTAATTAACTCAACTGTTAACCCCAATTTAAATGAAACAAACACACACAAAAGGCTTGACAGTTCGGTTCATATGCAGCTACAACTATACACATTTCACGCCTTTTTCCTCCTCTGCAATTTCCAGTGAACATACTCAGACATGCATACACACACACAGACACACAGAAGTGTACTCATTTAGGATGCTTGTTCCTTAAGACCTTTTCAGGTATAAACACAGACCTTGTCAGGACTAGGTAGTCCTTATAGAGACTAAAACCTGGTCCCCGATAAGGCAGAACATCTGCTTAAAGTTAGGATTAAGTTGTGAAATGTTGTTAGGGAGAAGTTTAGGCATTAATTGATTGTCGTTAAGGTTATGGGATAATATTTTGGGTATCTGGGCAGATACCCAAGAGGACAAGAGGTGTGTTACAGCAATAGGGTATCAGGCACATCAACTACTAAAATATAAAATATAGACAAATGTGAGAGATTGTGTGAATATACGAAGAGGAAATGTGAAGAAAAACATACTCCATAGATGACAGAGTGTGACTACTGCACACTCACTCACACACACACACACACACACACACAGGCACGCACACAGGCCGGCCCCTTTCCCGTCCCTGTTCTGCTCTGCTCTGAGGGGCAGTGGCTGCTGACGTGTTACTACTACACTGTTGTTGCGCACTTGTTGTTTACAGTTCAGTCGGAGACTCGGGCTCGCTGTGTCAGACAGCAGTCGTACTTAAAAAAATAAATAATTATATATGTGCAGCAATGTTTTTGTATCCCCCCCTCACACACACCCACACCCCACAACGTTAACGCTTCTTACGTGGACCGGTGCGTTGAAGCAAGTCTGAGTGCAACATAACACGACACGACTCCACTATCTGCACTTTAAACTCCCACTACTACTATTTACACTACGCTGCTCAATGAATGGCAGCGACTGACAACACCTTCGAAGAAGTCACAGGCGTGTCTGAGTGTTTCAAAACATCTATGATTAAAACACAGAAGGAGGGTGGGTTAAGGACACCACTTACAGTTGAAAATAATAAAGAAAAAAAATAAATTACAATTAAAGTACGGGTTAGTAGAGTCACAGTCACGATTTTCGATTTAAATAACAGCTGGAAGAGAAGGAGGTGAAGTCTGCGTCTACTGAGCTGTCGCTGGCAAACCGCGGGCAGCAACACATACAAGTGTCGATATATATATACGTTAGAAAACACACGTTTTGAAATATGCAGCTGCTTACCCTGTGTGTTGTCCTCACGTCAGTCTTTTGGGACTGCTCTTTCTGGGTGTGTGTTCTGCAGAGTGGCTCAGACTTGGACAACTAAGCTCATCTGAGCTGCTGTTGTTGCTGCTGCTGCTGTTGCTGCTGCTGCTGCTGGTGTGTGACCTCTTACTTTGAGCCGAACCATCTGCAAAAGCAACGTTTGCCATCGTTAAAATCTTAAATAAAAAACAGGAAGGTTCCATATGTATGTGGATTACGTTTACAATCTAAGTGCGACCCACACTGAGTGTGTGAGCTGCAGTCAGTCTACCTGCTGTTACGCGGTGAAAACATGAGATTACAATGTGGGTTCAGATGTTTTTTTATACCGTGACACGCAGGTCTTTTCCTCAGCCCGGTGCACTGCTCCATCTGCCCGTCTGACCTGTCGCTGTCGTCGGCCGGAGCCACCATCACCACACAGCTATGATTCCCATTTAGATCCACATTGTTATTCCCAGTGGAGCAGACGCCCTTCTCCCTCCGCAGCGACCGCTTGTAAAAATCCGGGACGTCCCTACAGTCCACTAATTCCCACTGGAGACTGCCGTTCACTAGCGGCGTGTGATTGGCAAAGTCGAAGCCCCACTTGGCAGAGGCAGCGTCCTCCATCTCCCGCAAGTGTCCCTTTAAATCCCTCTTTAACTCTTCGTGGTCCACGGAGCCGAAGAGGCTCTTGCAGGCGGACGGCTTCGGGTGATCCGACACCCGCGGCTCCGTCCGCTCCAGCGTCGGGCTCCCGTTTGAAAGTCGAACATCTGACATTTTCTTCCCCCCACCAAAAAAGACACGGCGTGTCAAAGAGCCGCGAGCGTCCAGTTTTCACGCGAAGAGAAGAAGAAAAAAGAAAAAAAAAAAAAACACACGCCGAGAGGCTCAAAAAAAGGGGGAGAAAACACGGAGCGTATCTCCCGTCGTCGCCGAGCAAGATCCACAACGAGCGTAAAATGACTTATGCCATGCATACGTCGAGCTGGAGACGGTAACGGCCGCGGTGTCGTGAGGCAGCAGAGTGTCGTCTCCACGGATCATCAAAACAAGAGTGCACAGGAACTGGAGCCGCTCTGTCAGTGTCGAGCCTCGGCGAGAGAAACTGCAGGCAGGCAAACCTTCTCAGCACCCAATATGGCGATTGAGAGACGTACTTGGGATTGTGAGGGGAGTTTGACTTTGGGGGTGGGGTGGGGAGAGACGAGGAGGGGATGATTGACACACGGAGCTATTTAAATGTGAAGAGGCCGCTCATTGGTGGGAACATCTTAAGCCCGCCTACTCATTTTAAGGTGGACCAACTAGTTGCGGCCTGCAGGCTGCAGCCTGCAGACACGTCTGCATTTAACCCCCGAACAAGAATATCTGTAAAATTAGGCCTTGTTCAGACTTAAAGAAAAAAAAGTTTTGTTTAGGAATATTTCATTTTGTCCAGATTGGATTTTAAAATTCTTGACCAAACACAAGGTATTTTTCAAACCACATTTGAAGGAAGTTTGAAATGCAATTCAAACCAGATTTCTACAGATGTGTCTCAGTCTGAGCGTGCCAGCTCATTTGTGCCACTTGTACCGCGAGAAATTACAACATCAACACGGGTAAACAAAGCGTGGCACCCTCCCGCTGTACTGCTAAGGCGGTTGTTACTGCAGTGACAATTCATTGTTGTTGTCTACTGCTTTATCCTCCGCATAAGGCTCACGGGACAAACACAGGTGGAAAACGGCCAGGTACACCCTGGACAGGTCACCAGTCAGTCCATTGCAGGGCCAACAAACAACCATTCACTCTCACATTCACACCTACAGTCAATTTAGAGTGTTCAATTAACCTCTGCATGTTTTTGGACTGTGGAAGGAAACCAGAGATCCTGGAGAAAAACCTCACACACACACACACACACACACAGGAAGAACCCAGATCTTGTTGCTGCAAGGCAACAGCGTTAATCAATATGTAATTGTTATTCCAAACAATTGCACTGTCAAGTTCCAATGCGGAATTTGTGCATCGCTGTTTTAATTGTGAGTTCTGGGTTACCTGGATGGCATGCATATTCCAAATTCTATAGCTTCCTCATTTAAAAACACACCCAAACATGGCAACATGATAACATTCTGTTATAAAATGACCACCTCACTGGTGCCACTCTCAGCTTGACATAGGGCAAAGGGGCGGGATACAACCTGGACAGTTCACCAGTCCATCACAGGGCCACATAAGCCTACTTTAAAACTATTAACGTCCTCAAATAAAATCAATCAAATATATTTTAAACTAAAATACTTGCACACAATACAGAATTATCTGAACATCAAAACTATTTTCAATTTTCTCTGTGATTCTGATTCTAAAAAATAAAAAAATAAAAAATAAATAAATAATTTGTAATCATTCCACCTTAAAAAAGTGACATTTCTGAACATAGGCTGTAGCTTCAAGGTGTGGTGGGCCCTATGTTAAAGTATCTGTACCCCCCCCCCCCCCAAGCCCCCCACCACAAAATGTCAAAATTCTCCAATGACTGCCAGTGTAAAGAAAAAAGAAAATCAGATTGAACAAGCGTATCGTCATGACATGGAATTTCCACCAATAACCTGGACCTGAGTGAGGTAAGTCAAGGACACGCCAGATCCTCATCTCCACTTGTCCCCAGGAGAAAAAGAAAAGAAGAGCTGTTTGACCGAGAAGCCACACAAATACCCACATTTAACGGTCCCCAAGTGCATGAAAACAAAAATACCTACTAGACTGATAAAGCCCAGCATGCAGAACATTAGAAACAGTTGGTTACACCACTGACAAATCTTTACTTAACAGAAAACTCCAATTCCTATCTTGAAAAACAGATATGCTTATGAAAATCAATTTTATTGTGGACCTAAAAATAATCTACAAACAAAATTAGTCCTTGAATTAATCTAAAATGTTATGATTTGTTTAAAAAAAAAAAGACACACTGCACTTAACACCACATGGAGAGAAAAAAACACAGCTGGAATTTAGCATGTTAACTTTGTGTTTACATCATGCCAAAAGAGAAGCAGTGTGTTAAAAATAGACCCATGAACTGTTTGCGAGAAATGATGCAATTTAATTTTACGGTAAGCAATTATTTACCTATGGGGTCACAGCAGGCCGACTGCTTCTCCCTTGGCTGCATGCTGTCACCAGACTGGGACCATGCTGCCCCCTAGTGTTTACTTGGCATGATTTTTCTAGGAGTAACAAAGTCAACAGGAAACAATATTTATAACAAATTATTTTTAATCCCTTAACTCTTGATAAATGTCACATTTGTACATATACATAATTACATGATGGTGATCTCAGCTACACCAAAAATCTTACTAAAACACAGGTCCATCCATGTCTCCGTTCTGATCCTACTGAGGTGCAGCCGCCTACCTTCCCAGCCAGGACGTTACAGTAATCCGATTCCTTGCCGAGATCAGCGGACTTCAGAGATTGAGCCACTTGATGATGTAGAAGTTCCTCTTGCCCACTTTGAGCAAGGTAAGTCCATTAGACAGGATGTGGAGTTTGGGGATCAGTACTTGTTCGGCTTTGTCTGTGCGCCTGTGGTTGATCCACACTGCTCCATCCAAAACCATCTGATACCTGCACACAAACGTTTACACCGTCAATTAATACACATTTCCCCAACAATCAGCCATTCTGAGCAGTAGAATCTGAATAAAACAAGTGTGTTGAGTAGTAATGGTTACACGATTCATCTACGTGGCAATACATCTTCTAACTATTGATTATTGCTAGTATTTATAGATATGACTATCTGAAATAAAAGCTCAGTATCTTTTTGAAAACCCTGTGTCAGCCGGAACGGGCTCCTACTGGCTGTGACCCGAGACCCTAGAGAGCAGGACTGGTGTGCCTACCCTCTGGCTCCACGTGGGATTGCGTTGACTCTGCGGCAGGTGTCGATCACTGTGGTCCCTGGCTCCAGCAGCATCTCGTGGAAGGGAGCCTCCCTGAAAAGCTCCTGAAGCTCGTCATCGCTCATTTCCTCCAAGGCCTGCACGCTGCTGTGGTACAATGCATTGGTACATCTGCAAAGAAAAGGTTACACTTGACTTTTCTTTTTTAAGTCGCATTAGTAATATGGTCATCATTATTATGCAGTGATTCAAATTGATATCAATATACTATTTTTTGCATTCATTCTATGCTACTGCGTGTATAAATGGCATTGTTGTACTATAAATTAGAGCTGCAACTAACGATTATTTTCATAATCGATTAATCTGTCGATTATTTTCTCGATTAATCCATTGGTCCATAAAATATCAGAAAAACTTAAAAAATGTTGATCGGTGTTCGTCAAACCTGGAAATGATGATGTTCTCAAATGTCTTGTTTTGTCCACAAACCAATATGATTAACTTTCAATGATTTCTTTGTTATCCAGAGGAAGGAAGGAAGAAAATACTCACATTTAAGAAGCTTAAACAATCAGAAATGTTTGTTTTAATCATGAAAACAGCTTCAAACCATTTAATCAACTATCAAAATAGTTGTCGATTAATTTGGCACCAGGCAGCCAGTGATCTTTTCTGCTGTTCTAACTAGTCTTAGCAGGACTTTTTTTTTTATCTGCAGTGGAACAGGCTGCATACCACACTGTGATGCAGTATGTGAGGATGCTCTCTATGCTCGCCCGGTAGAATGCCACCAGCAGCTTCCTCTCCACGCCGTTTCTCCTGAGCACCCTGAGGTAGTGGAGTCTTTCTTGTGCCCTCTTGATCGTGGACCCTTTCCACACATTCCCCACTGACATAGAGAGGTGTATGTGACACGTTTTCTCCTGTAATCCAGCATTTGTTTTTGTTTTTGTTCCAACCTGAACTAAACACTATAAGATGTATATAGTACACACCTGTAAGAATGATTTTTAAGTGTATATATTGAATCAAAGAGCATTTAGTAACACATGTAGCCTCAACTGACCTCTTTGCAGATTCAAGGCCCTCCTTTCCATGCACCAATTTTGTCACCTCTGCAGCAAGTCGCTTGTGTGCGAGACGTTTACCCGGATCCTCCCTCTGTTGCTCCATCAGCCTCTCCACTTCAGCCAGAGGCAGGAAGGTGAACAACTTCAGGTACCTGTGGAAAAAACAAACCAAACTGTATCTGAGTTTCTTGTTACACCGCAGTGAACATATCTTGTGGAAGTGGGCTCATTAAGACCTCTTCCCCTTTAATTCATTGTCGATTTTAGTTTTAAAATGTCGACACAAAGTAATCCACAATGACAAGGAAACTGTGTTTTGAAATTATTATCAAAACATAAACAGTATAAAAAAAGGGAAACCTCATCAACAAACATATTCAGACTATTAAATTGAGTGTCTGTTTGTATGTGTCGTATGTTCACATAAAACGATTGGATTTGAAGCAGCCCCATGTTTTGCTGTTGTGTGGAGGAAAGAGGTCCTCCTCCTGCAGGCACAACAGTGTATTCCACTCCTCAGGCGAGGAGTGGAATACGTTGTTCAAAAGAGCAGCGTGAAAGCAAACGTGGACGGAATCAATGTTGCAACCCCGAAATGAACAGAGTCCCCAATGGAGTCTAGCAGACTATTAGGTGTAAAAAAACGACCTTAATGTCCTTGTGGACCAACGTTTTCTTTTTCTTTTTCACACATAAAGACAAAAAAAATGTAAATTTAAAAATTTGATTTTTATCAATTTTCAGTTACAACAAAGTTAAGTTTGAGTCTGAAGAAGAGGGTGATCCACAAGTACATGTTAATGACATGTTAAAGTGATGTTTTTCTCTTTTTTTTATCCTCACATACCCTTCCACATTATTGTCAGGCTGTCTCAAAAAGAACTGGTACAGCTCAAAGGGGGACGTCTTGTCTCTGTTGAGCCATACTGCGTTGCCTGCTGTCTTCCCCAGCTTGTCCCCGACAGAGCTGGTCACCAGTGGGATGGTCAGGCCGAACACCTCCTCACCAGTCATTCTGAAGAAATAACAGGATAGTTAGTGTAGTGCAAGTATTAAAAAAAAACTATTAAAACTTACTGGTGCATTTCTTTTCATATACATTTTATCAAGGGTAAAAGATGAAAATGAAATCCACTAAAAATGATATGATCTCACACACTCCCAAAACTTAAACTAGTTACTTTTTTACTGTAACTTGAGTACATTTTAGACCAGCACTTTTACATGTACTTAAATAAGATTTTATCAAAAATAGTGGTATTTTTTTTTTTTTTTGTAGGACAGTGTGCACATACAATAATCATTTAAATAAAATGAAAAGTTGGGGTGCACCAGATTTAGCGGAAAGCTAATTTCCATCTCATCCATACATGACCATAAAATATACAAGACATAAAATACAACATAGAATACAACATTGAATACTGCAGAAAAAATGACACCAAAGAACACAGTAAATGTACATAAAACACAATACATTTAAAATAGACCACATACAGTAGAACACAGCCCCTTCACACACACATTTGATTGTGCAAACTCTTTGATCTGACAGTGTCACTATGTTATAATCTGTGCTGACCACTATTATAACATGTGATGTTTTAATATTACTAGGGAGCTTGTTCCCTGGACATTGAGTAGAATATCCCATTACTCTTTCACCTCTGCTATTATCTTGTCTTCAGTAGCACTCTACTCTTTATAAGTAAAATGGACATTTACCTGTGAATGTACTCATGGCCGGACATCAAATTGCCCAGCTGGTCAGTGCCTCCCAGCTGAATTTTGCAGCCATAGACTTGGTTGAGGTGGTAGAAGTCATATGCTTGGAACACCTGGTAGGTGAACTCTGTCAGACTCATACCGTCTGCGCTCTTGAGCCGGGACTGCACACTGTGGCGGCTGAGCATGGTGCCCATCCTGAAGCGTCTGCCAGCCTCCGACAGAAAAGCCACCACGCTCCAGTCTTTGTACCAGCTCAGGTTGTTCATTACAGTCATGGTGCCCAGCTTCCTGGAGATGTCGTGAAAGTGCAGTTCGTGGTTGGTGAATATTCTTTGGATGCTCTCGCGGATGCTGCGCGTGTTCACCTCCACGGCGTCCGCGGAGAGACTCTCCCTCTCGCGTGTTTTCCCGCTCGGGTCCCCGATTTGCGCTGTGGCGCCTCCGAGCACAGCGACAACATGATGCCCGGCATCGCGAAAGTGCAGCAGCCCGATGATAGCAAGTAAGTTCCCCACATGGAGGCTGTCGGCCGTGGGGTCAAAGCCGCAGTAAACAGTCTGAGCACCGGACTGAAGCAACCGAGGAAGCCGGTCATGAGCTGCGTCTTCTGGGAAAGAATCCTTTAGAACACCGCGTTTATTCAAAGACAAGAGGAGTCCACCGTGTGTAGAGGAAGAACAATAAGATTTAGACACGTGTGTGTGACAAAGACGGTTCCGCCAGAGATAAATAACCGAGCCATGCCGCGATAACAACCGGCAGGTCCCTGCTAAGGACGCAGCCATGTTGGACAATGTGACGACAGGCAGGCACCGGAAGTGTGGGTGGTTTTTTTTTTGGAGTCGAGCGCCCTCTAGTGAATTCATTCTTAAAGTCGAAGACAGAACAAAACATGTTTGTAACTCGGGCTGAAAATGAACTGAAATGAATTTGTGTATCAATTATTAATCGATTATTACAACTATTTCCATAATCGGTTTGAGGGTTTTTATATAAGTAATTGAAACAATTGCTGATTGTGATTTTTCTGAAATGTTTCTTGAAGGTACATATTTTGTGGTTTCTTTGCTCTATATACCAAATAAACTGAACAATGAACTGAACAGGTTTTTGGACAAAATAATACAATTGTATGACATTGTATGACATTTTTTCTCGATTACTTGATGAATCGAGAAAATAAATGACAGATTAATTGATTATGAAATTATCGTTGTTTGCAGCCCTAAATATAACTTTCCCAAACTTGAGAGCTTTTTAAATTTTAAAATAAAAAAAATAAAAAACTACTACACAGGCCCACAAAATGTAGCTGATACTGAATAATTAACAAGAAATAATGATATTTTTTTTGGCAATGACCAAGAAGTCCACTATTGTGTTTACACAGACACAACACATCATGAAAATCTAAACAAAGCCAGATATATTTTGTATTATTATTATCATTATTACTATCTTTTAATTCAGACCCACACACCCGTTTCATATACTGGCCTGAGGCCCATCTGCAATTTACTTCTGTGGACATTCTAGTCTATGATCGAAGATACACCCTTAAAAATAACTACAGAAATGATGTCACTTCAGTTGTTACAAAAACTAAATCAACTCTCAAATTCTCCATTTACATAAAATCAAATACAAATCAGAGCGTATTTCAAAATCATTTTAATTCGACATCCATTCAATGTCAACTTATTTCATTGTTTTAACAACTAGATATACATTCATCAAACATTTACAGTATTGTTACCAAGTCACAGTACACATGAACAACACATCCATAGACAGTCTCTATTGTCTATTTGCGTGACGTTGTAGTCACAAACACAGACTCCATGAAATCCAAAGAAAAGGGAAAAAAACCTCAAATTTCTAATTCTTACGACTGCTGCCTCCCAAAACGTATTTATCTTGTCAAATTTGAAGAATAACAATAAGGTAATATCCATAAGTATTGATGTTGGTGTTTGTGTGCTGTAGGGCAGAGCACTATACGTTTATTCTGGAGAGAAGAAGAGAGACAGAGAGAAAGAACAGTACCTTTCTAAGTCCTGAGCTAGTTTAACAAAGGAAGACTAGATTTCCCTGATAAAGGTTAAAACATCCCTTGTCAATTCAACACAACAAAGTTACATTATAATTTTCTCCAGGGCCTGGCTCCACTTTTTCCCAACCATTGTGTATTTAGCCTTTAAAAGTCTGTCCTTTCCTGAAAGCAAATCCTTCATTGTTACTGTAAAACGAAGCTTTACAGCACCTCTGAGCCTTGATTTTACAGCTGATACTGGGCACTTTCCTAAACCTGCTGTGACATCATTTTGACTGTGTGTCCCCAGTGTGTCTCCATCGGCAAAATCCCACTTAAGACGGCTTATAAGAAATTACAATTCTGAAAATGTGTGTGTGCACAAGTCAAGTATTTATTTCTGAATCTCTAGTGTTGTATGGCATGGGCACACAGTAAGGCACAGATTGTTTGTTTGTGGTTAATCCCCAAAGGATACCTGGGGACGAGCTGCATTCAATAAAAGCTGCATGTGGGACTGACATTCTGAGAGAAGATACAATAAGCGAGAGGGAGCACTTGAACACGTTAGTACAATATAGCAGCAACTGATGAGAAAAAAACAACGGCAAAATAGCTTTATAAAACAGCATATACTCCATTTTCATTACTGCATCTTATTTACTGTAATCTAGTGTATTCACTTCGACCAACAGTGGTCAAATAGACAACAAAATAAAGGTTGGTTTATTCAACATAGAGAATTAATGATAATAGACCTTTTCAGGGGCGAACGCTGCCTTTTCAGCTGGGATTGCTGGGCCTGCAACCCTCATGTGGAGGATAAAGCGGTAGACAATCAATGAATGAGTGAGAATTATGATGCTTATGCATATATTGCCTAATTTATTTTTGTTCAATGTGCAACCTGAGAACTGAGTATTAAAGGTGGATACCAGTATTGAAAGATCAGTGCTGAGTTGTTGGCCTTTGACTGCTTGACTTTTCAAAATGATAATTTTAATCACCCGACCAACGTTGTCCTTGTATGCTTTCAGTTTAAATCACAAGTGCTTTTATTTTTAGCCGATATTTCCGATCTGGGGATAATCAGATTACCAGTTGCCCTGTTTACCTTTTTAAATCTATTTACACCACACACTAGAATCGTGCCACCTCATACTGTATATACACAATTATTTGATTTTATGTACAGTACATCTATACCTAGGTATAAAAAATATGCTCCAATTCATTTGAAACACAATTGTGTGGCACTGAAGCAAATGAACATACAGTACATGACTACATCTACTGTAAGAACAAGAATATAAAAGTTGATCATTTGTACCTTGTATACCTCAGGGGTTAAAAGAAGGGGTGAGTGGTGAGAGGTGATCGGCTATGGTGAGTACACTCTGAATTGAAATCAACTGAAGGAGATTTTGGTTTGAAATCAGCTGATGGGGTCACAGATCCATATACACTACGTAATCCAAACTTTCATACATGCATGTGTCCACCATCCAAATGACATGAGCGGTATTTTCACATGCATAGTTATCACAAAAGTTGGAGGACAAAAAAAAACAGAAATGATATCTCATGGAAATGTATTTGGTCGACATTCATCACTACAGGTCTGTATACTCATCTAGCTGCAGACAATGTCTAAGCAATTTTTTTTTTTCTTTGACTGTCTTCATCTTACAGAATCAAACTAAATCAAATGGTCAGACGCTTGTATTAGCCTTAGTCTTTTGGTTTAGTGACCAACACCAAAGACCTTTCACCCAAAAGGTAACACCGTTTATCTTCACTTCTATGCAGAACAATTTGTGGTTTTCATTTGCCGTTACATAAAAAAACATAAAACATAAGGCAGGAGGACTGATAGGGAAAAACAGAGGTCAGACCATTTGACTTGTGTGGAACAGGACCAAGATGAGTGCGAAATTAAGAAACGGAGGAATTTGTTTCCAACAAATCCAAGTCTGCTTGTATGAAGTTTTTTTTTTTGTGGTGTTAGCCCTTGAATACCAGGACACAAAACAGCATGGAGTGCCAAAAAGGCCAAAAAGGGAGTCAACAGAGGTCCAGTATATAATAATATCACAATATCAACATATCACAGATGTGTTAGTGCTTCAAATGCGCATTGTGGCACGCACATAGTGAATTTGTGCATTTTTTGCCATCTGTCTGCCAAACCTTTAATGATTTGGATAAACTGCAAGGTTTTGCCTTCTATTATATCTGTGTAATGTAAAAAATACTATTTCTGAACAGTTCACAGTAAGTAATGATAATCCATACAAAGTCTTGACGCTACTTTTGTAGATTGAAAAAAAACAAAAAACAACAACATGAAAGATGATCATGTTTGGTGTCATTGCAACCAACGTATGGCTTAGAAGAATTACAGTACAAATAAATGATTATGTCCAGGAGTCTGGTGACAGTTGTATCTCTGGGTATAAAAAAAAGGTGTGACGCTCATGTATGGATAGCCACCATTTATCGGTAGTTAATTTGGCAGAAGCTGCCTTGCTTGACATCTTGATCATCACTGTCTTAATGCTGCTGTGTTGTTAAACGCAGAGGTATGTGGCTCTCTGCTCTTTGACATCAGTAAAAAAAAACAAACAGATACTGTCAGAGACTATGAAGTTCACCTTCTTCGCTTGTTTTGAAATTATAGCCTTTTTTTATCCAAGAGTTTGGTCAGACATGGCATACAGTGGTTTCCTTACAGCTGTATGTCAAAAACTTGTCTTCCATGACTTTTCTGACTGGGAAGATCCACACGAGAGAGTGGAGAACACTGTGTTGAAACCAGAGAATCATCAATCAGCCTGTTGCTCGGGCCTACGCAGGACCTCGTGTGATGATCAAAGCTCACGCTTGCTGTATTAGGCTGGTTTAAGTGGTTCAACCCTAGCTTATGGAGGACTCTTCTTTTTCTTCTGTCCCTGAAAAAACGAGACGTTTGTAAAGTGCCTCTCCCGGTTATTTCTCCACAGGGGTCAATACATGTCTCTATAGATCTCCTGCAGGAGTGGGTGCAGCGACGTGTCCTCTGTCTTTTTGATCTCTTGCACCAGCTGTGCATGCTCGGTGACAAGTTGCCGGAGGTCAGCGAGTTTCTGCAGCAACTTGGGGAAGAGGAAAGTGTCATCTGGACGATTGGTCAGCAGATGGAGCTGTAGCACCTGCACAATGCTCTCCTGCATGCGCTCGATGTATGCCACATTCACCAGGCCTGGTCGGTCTAATCACGGCGTAGGAAAGACTCAAGTTAGAAGACAGAACTTCCAGAATATCTTAACAATTTGTGAGAGTCTAACCTTTCAATTGGCAAAAAGAAGTAAACACTGGATAACCACATTTTTGACACATCTCCTTCATCCTCACCTCCACAGCAGATGATAGCAGCCACAAACAGAGCCAGGTCACTGTCGTCCAGCTCCAGCGCATTAAACTTCATGGCAAATTGGAACTTTGGCTCCATCATATCACTGAATGGACGCCGCAGGCTTTTGAGGAACTCCCGGGTGATGAAACCTGCGCCGTACGCCACCAGAAGCCCATCCTTGTTCATACTGGCGGCGAGCATGGCAAAGAGTGCCTCGTGCACGCCGTATTTTAAAAGAGTCACCTGATCGTTGAGGTCCAGGTCTGAGAACCCAGGGACAGACTTTGCAAACTCGGTGAGCTCTGTAACGGTTTCCACTGACGTGCATTGGCAGCAGTGAAAAATGCGAACCTCTGCTTCCCTGTCCTTCAGTGATCCAGCCGAGCTGACCATCTTAGCCACCAGAGTCTGCTCAGCCAGCTGTAGAGTCTCCATGTCATGGATGACGAATGGCTGTGGAGACATAACCACACTCGTGAGCTCTGTGTGTAGCGTATGGTTATAAATATGTACCCAGTCAGTAAAGGGTCGACTGTGATTTTGGCCTCCGTACAGTAAACTAACCTGACCCCACTCGACTGCTCAAATATGGGAAAAGCTGAATCGGCAAACCTCACGACATGAAAAGCTCTAGTGACTGTGGTGTTTATATATAATCTTTACGGAGAGGAGGCTGAGGCCAGGGCCCTTATTGACATTTGAATATTTCCACAGTGACAAGATTACTCTCCTTGACCCCGCAGCAATGTAATTACAAATGCCACACTTACAGCAAAAACAAGTTTTGTGTGCAAACAATTTCTCTTAAGCAGAGTTACGTTGAGTAAAGTCAGCAAACTAGGCTTAACAAAGTAAAGTCAAAATGTAAGAAAAAAAATAAGGCAGTTTATGCCACTATTGATAAAACAGGCAGGTAAATGGCAGGTAAATGTAAGTTGTGAACAGTAGTGGTTGATCTTTCACTGTGTCCCTGTTGCCACACTTACACACACACACGTATTACGGCTCAGTAATTTGTCTACAATGGCAAGGGATAATAAGACGGACACGATGCTGAGCTGAAGATGGCATTGTTGTCATATGGTTGCATTGACATATCCAGTATTGTCTAACATATGCACTTTGCTGTTTTTCTACCAGATATACATTCCTTCTTTTTATGCTCAGAAGAAGCTATGCAACATGTTCTTGCAGCAGCGAAGACGCCCAACTGACTCTCCTAATGTTAAAAGAATCCCAGAAGAGACCTTGAGACTAAAAAAGTACAAAGCCCAGTCCGACTACAATGAGCAGAATAGCTGATTAGTCGTCTTAGCCCTGGAGCAGCAAGACCCGTGATCATCAATAATGATTATTGGTCACAGTTTGATGGATAATAGTTAATAATAGTAATATCTACGGATCAACTTTAAGTTTTTGGTTCCAATCGCATTTACACACTACATGCACTGGCAGGAGCTGGAAAGTGGCTTCTTTTGTCTTGAAACGTCAGTTTAAACTGTCAAGACTATAAGTAATGTGATTTATATCAACGCAAAAGCAGTTAAATGAATGATAAAACTGGGCATAAACATGTCAGAGCCAGCACCGTTATGCCTCACTGTATTCCTGAGAGTGATGACTGTCAAACCTGATGGAAAATGTATGTCACACTTTTTCCACAACTTTCTGTTACTTTAAATCGATTACATTTGCTGAAAACATAAATGTTTTCAAATCAATGATGGATTGAATAATATGTGTTTTCCCAACTGTGTGCTCTCCTGCAGAACCTAGAGTCTATGATCTTTACGGACATTCTCCATTTGAATGCAGTTGGAACGCGGAGGTGCCCTTTGACTGACCTGGCGCTTTTAAAACCATTTCACACATACACCTGTAACATCCATGGAATTCAAAACAGGGCAGGGCTGCTCTCCTTTACCCTCCACTTGCCGACATATTTCTTACAGAGCAAAGACAGCAAAAGGAACCAGGCTGTGATGCAGTGTTTTTGGTGAGTTTAGGAACGGGTGATGGAAAACAAAAAACCCCCACAGCAATGGGGGGGAAGAGGAGGTGGAGGGCAAATTTGATGGGATCATACACTGGCTCATTATCCCGTTTTGGTGCAAACAGATGTTTCCTTGTCCAGTCTGAGCGCTGGGTTGCACTACGGATTGAGCAAGTTATTTCTGTCACATTGGCTGACTCCGAGTCTCTGGAGTAGTAGCTGCCGGGTCATATTGAGACACGAGGCTGATTGCAAAGTGTCTCAGAATGGCATTAAAATCACTGAGGTGGGGATGAAATAAGTTAAATGCTGCAAGACTACTGAGCTGTGACCTATGAGGAAACCCTGCTACTAAGGAGATCCATCAACATACACAAAGACACACTTAAAAACACACACACACACACCCCTGTCAATCAACATACAGGGTTGCTGGTCTTGCCAGTAAGAATGGTTCGAGCCTTGGCCTTGTTCATGTTGAAGTTCTTGATGTAGGCCTCACAGATCTGCCTGGCCAGGGTTTTCTGGTCGGCTAACTGAGGGTCTTCCACCTCTTTGTCCCCCGTCACCATCTCTGCTTTCAGCTTCAGCTTCTCCGACTGGGGCATCCGACCAAAACGGATGGCTATGAAGGGCAGAAGGAAATACGGTCAGTACATACTAACAATGTAAAGTAACTCTTACTCAAAATAAATGCAAAGAAAGTTATTTCATGAACTGGACTTTCAGATTTTTTAAATACATCAAATCAAATGAAGAGCAAACGTGTAAGATAACACAATGTCTACTTCAGAAACGTTACAGGAGTTCCACTTTAGATGCTTTCTCGGTTTGATAGAGGCTGTTTTCTTTCGTCTTTAACCTGTCCTAACCTGACCAGCTTAGACACGTAGTGTAATTGACTGGATGTCTTCTGGTATCAGACCGATTTGCTCCGCAAAGGACGAGTCTGTCATACTCAACCTGTTCTTTTATATACTGATATACTGATATATAGATTCTGTGACGCAAAAAAAAACAGCAGAATTATTTATCACCGTGTCTCAGCAGCTTCATTCATTTATTTCGTCCCAAAATCGCATTGTTGTACAGTTTCTTTAGTTGCATACGTCGCACAACAACCATCAGCTGTTTAGTTTTTTAAAAAGTGTGACATTTACTAACTCCCACTCCCTCTTCTTTTTCCCTCTCTCCCTCCCCCTTTCTCCATGTCCCTCTCTCTCCCTTTCTCTGTCTCACATACAGAAAAACTCACTGAACAACATTTTGCACGGGACGCTAAACACAAGAAAAGAGCATTTAAAAAAATCACGCATTATGTCCAGCCCTTGATTAACACGTAACAGGTCCATTACATTTACTACATGACCTCTGAGATATAAAAATACCACTTTATTGCAAATTCTAATCAAATCTGGGAGTCAGATATTTATTAGCACATTATTTATGGCTGGAGCTACTTGGAATCGTAATGAAATTTAGAGATAAGGCCCAATAACACCGACGTCCATCACTGATTAACATTCATAAACAGGTACTCTGTCCATCTAAGGTTCATAATACAGGTATCACAGCCACAGGTGTTATACCCATCACAACATTGTTTTTGTGAAGTGTATTTTAACACCACACTTGAGTTGTTTTTCTATAAGAGGATGGCGGCATCTCGCAGACGGCCTCATCCCATTTGACTAACGAGATTAGAGGTGAACTCTTTTTAACCCTGCCTCATCCCACTCACACAAACATACACACACAAGCACACACACACACACACCTACATCCAGCTGCGCTGATGCCTGTATTTACAAGACTATGAAGCATAAGAGGAGATCTGATTTCCCTGTTGTCCAACCCAGCGCCTCCAGCTGATGAAACAAATCCAGACTCAGATGCTCATAGTGAGCAGGGATGAGATACAGAGCTGGCAGACAGCATGAGGGCCCATTAGATTACTGGTCACAAAGTGGATGGATCATCTGAAGCTGGTAACACAGTGGTCGCCACCGCCTGGTCAGGAGCCAAGTCTAATTAAGATGAAAAGAAGTGAGTGATGCTAAGCTGAGCATAAGTCTGTTTCTTAGGAGCTGGTGTGAGTGGATGGGTCTGTGTCTCGCAAGCTTGGAGGGAGTGAGAGGGGGGGACAGTCTGTCATTCAGTTAAATATCTGATTTGTGGAGCAAGGTTTCAGCTTCACTAGGACAGACTTACTGGCTCTGTATTTGTTATTTTCCCACTTCCTTTTTATTTAACTGCTGGATTCAAGATTCAATTATTCTTATCAAAAGATAAATAAAGGGATGTGGTGGGTTTAGCATCATTTTAAGTAAACTTAAAATTGAACCCTTTAACACCGAGCATATCGCAGATGAAATGCAAATTTGCATTACTGCAATTACACAACGGCTTGTGCTATTGGAACAATTCCAACGGTTTCTGAAAGCTGAGAAGTTGCACGTCAAAACTAATATGTGGTTGTTATGGTAATTTCACTTGCACTGTTGCAGGAAGCCGGCGAATCAACATATTGTTGTCGCCAGAGAGGAGAGAGTTGGAAAAACGCCTGTACATAGTTTACATTTTTTGGCCTGTTTTTGGACATTGAGACAAAGACTCAAACAAATGTTATTTTAAATGTGTTTTATACTGTTCAAATTTAATATGCAAACTCATGGTGTTCATGTACAACTGCAGTATTTTTATCTAAATACAACTTTTTGTTTTGCTTCATTTTAAATTGGTTGAAACTGCCAGATATTGAAAGTTATTCTGGAAAAAAAGGGCTAAAGCACTAACTCACAGGACATTTTCTTTATAGATAAAACAAGCAAAACATTTCAGACGGAAATTGAAAGTCAGACATGAGTGTGTGGTCTATGTCTTTTAAATTTACAACTTATAAAATGTAATTCAACATCAATTTTAGCGTGACGAGCGTCACGCCGAATGATAAATCCTTTTGTAATCCTGCTGAACTGTGTAATCAACTGCTAAATTTAAAAGAAACATCCAGTCAAACAAATTGGATATCGATGAAAGCTGAACCACAAACCCTCCAAATTAGCAGCGCTGTGGTCCTGTAGTAATCTTCGACGACCGGACCTCAAAAGATTAGGTTGCACTTCATCTCAAATCTCCTTCCTTTAGCCTCTCTGGTTACATTTAGACCCATGAAACTCAATATGCATATACGGTAAAGAGGAAGTGCAGCACACAGAAATACTGCTACTGCTGTATTTTGAGGCACTATCATTATCAAAAACTGGGCTATGTCTTAAGGAAGCATCGGAAGGGATCTTAAGTCAATGGCCCCATGGGACACAACGAAGGATCAAAACAGGACAGAGAACACAGACAACTATCTGATTCCCGCACAAACGCTATCTCCAAATTCTTTGTCCTACTGTAGAAATCTTTTTTTCTAATGGGACATTGACCCAGGCCATGAGTCAACCTGCCATGTTGTAAGTTTACACAGTGTAAACAACATTCACCAGAATAGCACGCTTTGACCTCACTACTCCATCCCGAGCTAATTTTAGCAGCACTGAAGATTAAATCTAATGTAAAGCCTGAAAAAGACAATGGTGGGTTTTGGGTGTTTACAGATGTTGCACGTGCAGGTGTTTTCTGTGACATTCAAGCATGACATGAACATAACTTTTTCTAGGCCTTTGAACCCCAACGATTCTAATGCTTTGTAGTGTCAAAAGAGCACATTTCCAACAGGCACAAATGTAATTCATCGTTTACAACAGTGACGTTTCTTTAAAATTCTAACTAATTAGAAATAAATTAACAAATATTGATTCAAATTAATCAAAAGGTGAAGGTGTGTTTATGCACCAGTGACCATTTAATGTGCAGTTATGGCTCTCTACCCTGCCATTTAAACAGTAGCCTGGATGTACAGTATATTTGCACCAAAAGGATTGAGCCGATTCATAAATTGAATCCACTCGATCAACACTTTCAGAAGACACGCAGATGTTTCGTAGCCTGAATTAGTCTTTGATTAGTGACACGATTTAACGTGCAACTCCACACACAACAGTGCTGTTAGATTACTCCTTTGTGCATTTTCTGCACATCTGCCAACCATGCATATGTGTGTGTGTGTGTGTGTGTGTGTGTGTGTGTGTCTGCTGCTGAACTTGAAGAACTGCCCAGACCTGCCCCGCCTGAGTCACTCACCATTGTGGGACATGCCCACTGACAGGCACTTCTGGAAGCGGCAGTATTGGCACTTGTTGCGGTTCTTCTTCTGGATCTTGCATCGGCGTTCACATTTGTCATACTCCAGCTTTAGGCGGATGGTCCGCCGAAAAAAACCCTAGAAGAAACAAAAAAGAATGTGACAACTGCTTTGCAAAGTATTAGCATTTGTGGAAAACTAAGACGATCAGAAGAATACAGCTGATTTCACGTACTGTGCAATGTTAAACATGGAAAAAGTTGACATTGATTTTGTATTGTATTGCATTGTCTTAACCTCAGCCTCTTTACTCTGCTCGTATCTCTCTCTCCCTCTCTCTCTGTTTCCCCTCTGTGTGTGTGTGTGTTGTCCCAACCCAGGAAGAGAGAACAGGAAAAAGGATGCATTATTTATCTACAATTATAATTAAACTCAGCTTAAAACACTGATCAGTGTTGATGTCACTGACAACAGTAATTGCTTCTGGAAGCCCTAGAACAGTACATGACAACATACTGTATCAGAGTTTCATCACTAGTGTCTTATTGTTTACACAACCCTGACATAATAGTGACATTTAAATGTTTTGTAAGAGAAAGTCCAAGATCCACATTAGTGTTTGTAGTACAGAATACATACAGACATCACCCACACATAGTCTGAAAGACTTGAGGAAGATTACAAAGATGCTACAACCGTGTGAGCACACGTTAAGTCATTCAGACCACCACTCTCTCACCCACTACCCCTGAACTGTGGGGTGACATGAGGACAGAGTTGGAACCAGGCCAAATGGACCTCATGCATGACCAAGGTCAGCCTCCTCTTATTACTGTTAGACATCCAAACTTGAGAGAGAGAGAGTGAGAGCACTCAGAGAGCGCAAAACTCAACCTAGGCTGCTCAATTTCCCACAGTGCCAATACACTCCACTATCTCGCAAGGTTAACAACTGGAAGTCATCCAAATATGTATTTTTATTTTTCAGGTTATGCTGCTCAAAACAAATAAAGGCATCCAAAAACATGTAGACGAGACAATGTACTGTATATATATACTAAATATAAACACTATTGTTTTAAACGTTGTGGCTTATTTAGTGTAGAAACATTTTTCAGATGAATTGGAAAAAAGAGCTACAAAGGACTAAATGTATTTCTGGGCTAAAATGCTTTGAGATTGCAAACGTCTTCATATGGACATTACTCCCAACATGGTGACTCCAATTCAAACTTCCTATCACTGATGTTGCAAGTAGGGGCTTTACTATAACCCTTTGTGTGTAACAGGCCGATCTGATAGATGCACTTTTAATGACACTCTCCTAAAGGTAGCAAAACATATTGTCCTTGACTTTTATGATAACCTGTTTTTTTACAGCCCTACAACTCCACAAGATATTGCCTCTGTCCTGTGGACTCTTCATGTTTCACTTCCTCAAATTCATACTCCTACTACTAAGTACTTGATACATTTATGTCAACTTGAGATTTACAGTGTGGACATTTTTACTTTGTCTTTTTCAACACAGTGACTAAAAACATGTCTAAAAAGGATGCAGAGTATAAAAAACCCCCCAACAACATTGGATAAAAAGCACATGCGCACACACCCCGGTGATGCTGTCTTTGTCCTGTAGTACCTCTTAAAAAACAGCCTTGGGTTGTTCTTCAGCACAACTGGAAAACAATTAACTAAAAGATTATTGTGTGGCCACGTGTGGAGGCCAATCCTGATATTTCTGATGCTTTAAGGAGTAATCATTAGTCACAAGACACATGGCCTCTGGATTTCTAGCCTGGCATGTCCTACTTTCTTCAGTGTTATACACCAACATGTGATTTGTTGTTTTGACACTGGTGTAAGTGTGCCCAGAATGCTATTTATGACTTGACTTGATTTGTTTGCACTTGGCTGTAGAAAATAACAGATGGATCTTGGGGAACATAAGTGAGAGGGAGAGAAAGCAGTTGTGTAGGTTGAGACATGAGTGATAACCTGGCCACAAGTTCAGTCTTTAAGATAATGTCCTTCAAAAACTATATGGCCTTAGTGCTAAGTCATCAGTCGTTGCCCTGATCTAGTTCCCTTCCCTTCTAGTATGAATTTAAGTTAGACCACTTGTTTGACTTTTATTCATGTGTGTAGCTAATCTTCACCACACCTTGCAGCCCTCGCAGGCGTGGACTCCATAGTGGTAGCCCGATGCGCGGTCGGCACACACTCGACACTCCAAGCTGAGCGATGACGTGGACGACGAGAACTCCTCTTGGCCCGTTGTAAAGCCGTAAACAACTGATGAGGGGCTGGACGCTGGCGTCAAGGCATCTACAAAACAAACGCACACGCTTGGTTCACCATGGTATTGCACTAATCCGACAGCTAATGCAGACATTTCAAGGCAACAATGACAAGGTAGTAAATCAAAACACCACAGTTGCAACAGAAACAGAACATACATAAGATACGTTTTCCACTTATTATTGTGTCTCTGACACAGCTGCACCTTCAAAGTACTGAGAGAAAGTAATTTGAATGAACCTGCACTGTCATTATAGATAAATTCCATTGTTGCTACAATTGTCATGGTCCTGTATTTTGAGAGTGCACACTCATGTGAGGACTGCATACTTGTGTTGTGCATGGAAAACTGCTAGAAGCAATATTTGTAAAGCAGTGATATTCATTTTTCATTCATTGTCTAGTGTCTTTCCCTTGGGAAGGAAAGCTGGAGCTAATCCCCATCTCACAGAGCAAAGGCAGGTGCACCCTGGACGAGTACCCAGTGCATCGCCGCTTACGAAGACAAACAAGTAAGTACAATTAAGTCAATTTAGAATTTTGCAGTTGCTCCGTCTGAACATTTTTATAGGCAATATGACCATCATAGCCATCATCTCTTCACTGAAGTCTTATTCCCATGCAAAAACAGCCTGTTTTATCGCAAAGAATAGAGTCATTAAAATGCCAATAGTGGTGTATATACCTGCCACAAGAATAACAGTGTTAGAGTATGATCAGTGATTTTCCTAATGGGGTAGAGGTCATGGGATTTGCTGTAGGCTGCCAACAGTTTTCTATTTCCACCTTGAGATGGGAGCATGGCTTATATGACTTGAAATGGTGTCATGGTACAAAACAGTGGCATAAAGTCAAACCACATGAGTTCGTCAAGGGGGATAAGGAGAACTTGGCAGTGGACCTGGAACCGTGTACTTGCCTTGTGGACATAGACTTGGTTTGAATGAGTGTGGACAAGCAAAGCATGTCTGGGATTCTTCTGCCCCTGTCTCTCACTTTTAGCTCTTGGAAAGATCCACAAGTCCTGAACACCATTGCAACTTTTCCATGACATCAACAAATGTTTCCGTGATGCATTTTCCCCCAACACTTCCCTCTCAGTCCTTTTGTTTTCTTTATCTCCCTCACTCGTACTCTCTATTCTTCCATTAAATGTTTATCTTTCTTGACTTTTCAAAGCTTGGTCGTAGCATAAATTTCCCGGATATCCATGACACATCTATTCAGCAGGAAACACAGCAGCAAAGTGGATGTTTCCTGAGAGGTGGTCCGTGGTGGCTGAGGAATGTTTAAATTCCTCATTGGATGGGGTGAGAATAAGGAATGGAGAGGAACAGGATGGCAAATGAGGGTGTGCATAAGAGTAAAAGGAAAGTAATAGGGAGAGAAAATGGCTAGAAACGGGCAGCACAATTGTATAACGGAAAGGACTATAAAATGGCATTTTAGGAGCAACCCCACATTGTCTTCACTGTATAATTAACGATGTGAGGAAATACTTCAAAATGATGACATTAAGAAGGCTTTTACCTAACACAGTGGATCCCTCTGAACCATTGCTGGATGACTGGTATTCAGGGACATCGAAGGAGCTGAGAGCATCATTATCAATGGACTGCGAAATGTCCTGGAGGTCCTCCATCCCATCCATGAAGTCATCACCGGTGCACAGGGGGCTGTGCAACACCGAGTCCTCCAACGGAGAAGGGGGATGGTAGCGGCTCTCCATGTCGACCATTGCGGTGGCGGAGCAGGCTGCCGGCACTCTCACTCATCAAACTAGAGACAGAAGACAGTGGGAGGGTGGAAGGGGAAAACCACAGAGGTCAAAGAGGTGACATGGACACTGTGACAAGCAGACAGAGGAAGACAAGATAAAAATTCATATCTAACATCACCTTTGTGTTGAGACTGCATTCATTCAAGTAGCCCTCTATAACAGCAGTTAGTGCTTGCCATCTTACTTAGTTAAACAGGTAAGTTTTAATGTGCTCCCCGTGTTTACCACTAGTGTGTACAACTGTAATGGTAGTGTTAATGGGGATTCCATTGGTAAGAATGGTGATACAGTTATTGAGGGAGTTCACCTAAGGTGACAATGAGATAAGGCAATTCAATCTGCACAGTCCTAACAATTCATTAGCTAAGAATCACTTATAATAGTTGTTTGAGTTAGGATCAAAGTGGCAGCGCTGGAATCCTAAAGCACTGCTGCTAACATCTTTATCAACATCAATGTGATCATGAAATACAGCTTTATTTGCAACGCTGGCCAATATATTTGGGCCTCATTAGTGGTGGTGATGCAAGATGTGGCCATCCACCCAAACAAGGTGTGTCGATATAGAGGGTCAGCTGGCAATAAAAGGCATGGAAGACATGTGCTATCTCATGACAGGACACACACTCCACTCCTCTGAGCCGTCTGCTCTAAATGCAGTAAACATATCCTCACAAACGTCAGAAGGACAGAGAGAAACAGAGTGAGGCCCAGAGATGTGTGGTCGGATGGATGTAGGTCATTGGGGCTGGCTTAGTCGCTGTTGTGAGAGAAGGACTGGGGGTTGGGGGTTAGTTAGAAGAAACATGACAGACTGGCTTGCACAGTAGATGGGTGAGTTTTTGCTGATTTGCACGGAGGGGGGTGGCGTTACTAGGAGGAGCTATTAGCTACACACAAGGTGTACTAGGCTTATGTTAAGACTGGCAAAGGGAATAGATCTTACATTTCAAACTTCATATATCTGCATGTAATCTGGGTCAATCTTTGGTAAGCCGGTTCCATCACCCACCCCACACACACTTATAAGAACATGAAAGAGGAGGGGGTTGGCAGTGGCAATACAGCAATAAGACAGCAGCTGTCAGTTTGCTCTCACCCATCCCACGCCTTTGCATACCTTTAGTCTAACCTTAACTTGTCCTGTTGGCAGTGTACAGCATTTTAGAAGAGAGATATACTGCACACTCAAAACATTTCTGGTGCCAGTGCTGTGTCTTAAGTCTATTTAAAGGTTTAGCGACATACAGTAAATGACTTGGATAAGGTAGCTGTAACTGTATGGCGCAGTTACAAACCAGTGACATTAATGTGTTTCTACTGAAAACTTCAAAATGTAATAATGCTTCATTCAAAGTTGCATGCAGCAGTTTCTTCATAGGTTTTCGGGTTTAATATGGGATAGTGATGTAAAAAAAAAAAAAATGAAATGAACAAAATGATCAAGATTCATACCCCTGCACAAGAAGTGCTTTACGGATGATCACCACAACCAAAAGGAGAATCCTGGCTACTCACTCCCCAGTGTTGTACTTGCAATAATGAATGAGAGCAGTGTTAGCTCTACTTGGGTAAAGCTGGTGAGCTCGGCACCACCCACATCAGGCCCAGAGTGTCACCCCCAAGACTTCTTCTCTCACAAACAGTAAGTTTTATGCCTGGAATTGAACTTGAATCATCCTGAATTCCCCCACTAGGCCAAACATTAAATCTCCCTGTAAATTCACTCTGATTGACATCATACTAACCAACAGACCAGACAAATATCCTCACACTCTTTGCCAAAGACATTAGTAACCACTCCCCCATAGCCTGTGTCAGAATAGCCAAGGGTATAAAACCTCAAGGTCATACTGATGAGCAGGATTTTCTAAATGACTTACGTCAGTCCAATCTAGGGAGACTGTTTAATTCCACATCCACAGTCAGCTCTTGATTATTTCCACAATATATGTTTACGTCCATAATTGACCAGCATGCACCTTCCAAAAACACAGTCCCTGGTTTACATCCTCTGTCCTCTGATTCAGCCTGGTCAAAGGCTAGAAGTACAGGTCACCTATAGTCACTTTTCATGAAATTACAGAACAGCATGATCAGAAGAAGCTAAATCTGACTACTATCTCAGTCAGATTTACTATCTCTCCGCTCTTTGAAATACTCAAGGAAAATACTCACAGCCACCTTCTGGAAAAACTTAAATTCAATCAAATCTAGGTCTCATCTGTCTTTATCGCCACAGATCAGCATTGACAGTAAGTCAGTCTCAGACAAATCTGGCATTTTCAACCGCCACTTCACAGCATCTGGGCTTCTATTTGAAAACCTCCCTGCCAACGCTACCACAGTAAGACGTACTCAATATCCAATACCAGAGACCCCTTTAAATCCATAAATGTTCATTCAGATGTACAACGTACAAAAACTGAGTTGGGGAAGACTGTGTTTTCATTTTATGCACCTGACAAATGGAACAATCTCCACAACAAACTCAAACTAATCCGACTGGTCCCCATTAATACATTTAAGACACTAGTGCTACTCTTAGCACTTTTCCTTGCTCTGCCTTCTACCAATATTAATAGTTTTATAATTGTATTTTATTTTATTTCCCCCCGCATAAAGAAAAGTTAAAAAACTAAATAAAGCAAACCTCTTTAGCATTCAGCTTCTTGCTTCTGACCTTCAGGTTTTTCTTATGAGGTTTCATTCACACACTTCACTCAGCACCGTCTCATTATACTACAAAAGCCTCTCAAACGTAGCTTGGCTTGTGCTGCCTATTCAGGTAACACTCGGTCATTCTAGCAGAGGTATTTTCTAGTGGTATGGTGAGATGACTTTGTGCTTGTAAATTGTTTGAATTCAATTGTGTTTTCCTAAAATCTGTCAAAAACCTATCTGCAAAAAAAAAGCTAATATTTGAAGACAACTTAACGTATTTATCAGTCAATATTGTAGCGCAAAACTTTGTCTAAACACACAGCATATGTAACCTACTATTTGAATAACATACATGACACAAGTTTATGACCCCCTCCCAGCAGAAATGGTGGACCAGGGTTACCTCATGTTGCCACCAACATGTCACGAGAATGTAAACACACAGGGCTGCTTTCCTGTAAGTTGTAGAGGTCTGGGACAGTCAGAGAAAGACACAAGAGAACGTGAAGAGGAATGTCACTTAAGCTACATTGCACAGCCATGATCAACAATGTGCAAGTCGGAATAAGTTTGGGAGGCAGAGTGAGAAAGAAAAAAGTGGCTCCTAGGCAACAGTAAACCTTTGTCTCATAGGTCAAGACCCTGTGTGCTCATTCAACCAAGCCTGCTGAGGGAGCTGCGCAAAGTGAAAGGAAGATGAGCAAGGTTGTCCTTGGTTGTGTATTTTCAGACTAGGGACAGGGTCAAAAAAAGTGGATGGGGGTTACACTGACAAAAGAATCCAGACCAAGAACCAAGGTTTCCCTGGCAATGCCATGACAATGCTGACATATGGCTCACATTTTAAATTAGAGATGGAGAGTGGACAACTGAGAACATCTTTAATTTAATCTTTTAAGATAAAAAAAAATCCCATTCCCTTTCAAAAATATGTTGAAATGCATGCACATGTGTACCAGATGTATGAGTGGAGCATAAATAATATAATGCTCTGGTCACCCTGCCCCCCACGTTACTCATGTGTTGTAGTCAAATCCCACAATAGACAGTCAAGCCATGGCTAAGGCAGATAAATATACTCTGAGCATGACCCGCAAGCAGCCTCGTACTCCCAACAGAACCAGACATGAAACATAATAGATAGCACTGTTGAGGTGATAGTCTCATTAGCAATATCTGTGAAGAAAGTGGTGTGCTCAAGACGGATGAGGTCACCTGATTGAGTATAGATAGATATGGAAAGGTGATTGCTGGGCAGGATCTACTGTAATCATACCATGACTAACCATCGCATATCCAACAAGAATGAAGACAGCAAAGAGTGTGATGACAAGAGACATTCAAATATATTACCATTTGTCTTGTGAAAGGGGAGAAAAAATAGATAACTGAAAAAAAAACAAACTGATGTACTTCCAAGTACGAGAGAACATACCTTGGCAAGGAAACGAAAGATAAATTACTCACACACAACTAAAACTAGTATTGTTACTTCTTAGCAATTATAGTTAGGAAAATATGAAGTGAACATGTCCATACATACTGAGGTAGCAAGACTTCCAGCCTACCTTCCTCCTCCATAAACTGAGTATTCCAAGCAACTTTGATCATTGACAACATTCAGCTCTTCCAAAGAGTCGGTGTTATCATTCAGTGTGTGTGTGTGTGTGTGTGTGTGTGTGTGTGTGTGTGTAGATAGGGGATCACATGTTAATGTTTAATCCACCTGTGGTCTGACTGACAGACCTGTAAGAACAAGGGGCCCCAGAGGCTATAATGGTGGTCTTCAGATGGGAATATGGGCTGATAGGGCTGCTGCCCTGCCTACTTTACCTGTCAATGTGTTTGAAGAGATCAAACAAATGGACATGAGCTCAGTCTGGACCATGCCCACAATGTAAACACTAAGCTGAACCTTTATCACTTAGGGCTGATATGCCGGTCTGCTCCCTCTTATCGCTCTGGCGATTGGCCTATGTACAGGCTGGGGAAGTGACTGACATTGGACTTCAGCTGTAGTCTCTGACTGATGAGCCGTATGATAGCTAACGTTTCAGTCACCAGGTAATTTACTTCATCACAGGGTCAGTGACACTGTACAGCAAAAAAGCAGCTAATTTTAGATTTAAATGCTCTTCCATGTGTCTTTGCTTGTTTTAGCCCTCTTTTTTTTTTTCGACATGTAATGCTGCGTTTTATGCATTATTACCATCTTTTGAGACAACCACTGATTTTCACTGATGTATGATGAGAGCACAACAGCAGGGCATGACAAACTATATAAATGTGAACGCTTGCAAAAGAGTAACTGGCTGCAAGTTACATCACTGGTTGTCTTGCAGGCTTGCAAAAATAACTGACCACGTTTGCTGACTTAGACATGAATTAGAACGGAAATAACAGCACAGCTATTGTTTCTAACGCACGAGTACTGTGACTTTTTTCCCAGACATCACAGGAGGGAATAAAGATTTTTTTATCACAATGAAACAACATCTATATGGGATATGTGAATGGGAGCCAAACGATGTTCCCCAGTGAGTGACCAGGTTTAAATTAGAAATGCCAAAAAACTATACAGAGTAAAATAATATGTGTCCTGAACTCCTCATTATAAATTCCACTTTGGATACAAGTGTCTGCCAAATGAGTGAGTGACAGATGCGATTTCCCTGTCTGTCTAACAGAGATAGAAAAACAAAAAAACAAGGGAATGACAACAGTTTTATTGGGAATTCAGCTGCACCTAACTGTGCGCACAGACAGCTGGAGTGAAGCAAACAGATAACGCAATGAAACTCATTGACGTCAAGCCGAATGAAAATATGTCACAACGACACCACAAATATACCCTGCAGTTATTCTTGAGCAGCCCTTTGGCTACTTTGACATGAACGTTAATACTTCAAATAGTCTTTTGATTAGGTTTGGACCGAATTGTATTGAGAGCTATTATTGGCTGTCAGCATATTCCATGTCCACAGCTTCAGTGTGTTAAGAAATAAAACTAGCCCAGTGGACTCTGACCTCTGCACTGACAGCATGTTCAGTGTCATAATAACAGTTAAATGTCCACACAAGCTCATAAGACAAGTGCACATGCAATCTGACCATAAAAACACTGCAGGAGGTGCAATGTGGCAGTGTATCATGATACCTCAAAGGTCTGCCGTGACCTGAACCCTGCTGCTGGATGTTAAAAGCGAAGCATTGTGTTGTGGATAATGTGTGTATGTTCTGGAGGCAAAATGGCTACATGGAAAACAGGGGCCATGGCCTTCAAATGACAAAAGTCATTGTCATTTTGTGGAAATGTCAAAAATCTGAATTTAAAGTCCATGTACAGTGATGATGCACAGGGAGGGAGCGCACAAATTAACATGTGCAACAAATACATAAGATTTACCAGCAAAACTCATCCTATATGATCAAAATATTCTTTAACTGAAATAAACTCAGTAAACTTAAATGCGGCTCCTACACTAACCACCTTGCCAAATTTGAATGATTAAAAAGTGTTAAATCTTTTTTATTTCAAATTCAATAATATCCTCTACTCTGAGACTCTGGGAGTGTCCTATTGTGGCCTATAGCTTAAGTGGGGACCAAAGTCTGTGAACGTCGTGTTTGTACAAAATATAAATGTAAATGAATGGCTATTAAACTTCCTGTTCAACGAACATGTAGAGAAGCGATGTTCACCTGCTTTGGTCGCACCTGCAGCGTGTACGTCTGCTGGAAGAAGTATGCCGTCTCCTCCTTATGCACTTCCACATACACACTCGAACCTCTTCAGTAGTTAAATGAAGGCGAGTGCACTTGAGTTAGGGCTGATGATGTATGTATTCATCAGTAGGCACTGTAAATGATTGTCTTGTGATGTACTGCAATGGGTTATGCACAATCCTCAATGTAGTATACAGTATATAAATCATATATATTATATATAAAATAAAGTAAATAAATACATTTACTTTACTTATACAGTACTTACTGTATGACACAGCTGCTGCATCAATGTTCGAGCTGCGCTACGAGCACAGCTTGTTACATGTAGCTGAACATGGCAGGCTCAGCCCTCACTGTTTCCAGCTGTAAAAATCACTAATAGCCAACAACACAGTCCTTAAGCAACACCTCCACTCTGCCAAGTGCTGGCTCCTGGCTGCCACTTGAATATGCTTATTTCCAAATCACAGTGACATTGATCAAGCAGGCCCCTCTTTACAAAACCTCTCTGCAGTACAGTCCAATCCGTAAATTTCACAGTGAGGAAACGCACTTTTTCAGCAGTTGTGTTGCTTGACAGATGTAGGGCTGGGGTGACGAGACAGAGATGCAGACATGGTCTTGTCTATATAAGGACTTAGCTGCTTATGAAATCAGAATTGGATCGCTGTATATTTTCCTAACGTGTAAACAGTGACATGTACATACAGTATATCATGGCTAGCACCAAAGAGGAGGGACTGTTCAAGAGAGTGTGTGTCGCTCTCAAACAGCTGCTCTGTCCCCTGAAGCTGTGTCAAGAAACAATACCTTCATTCCCTGGCAGCACAGGGACAAAAGGACAGCAGACCGCTGACTCAGTCTACAAACTTTGACTGGACCATGCTGAGTGTGGTGCTGCCAAGAAACATAAATAATTTTAGAGCTAGGAGGAGAGAGACTTTGTTGCGACATGACAGGGGATTTAAAGGTTCCTGCTTCAAAATAATTTAAGGTTAACGAAATAGAAAATGATTCGGAAACTGACTAACTTGTAAATCTTAATTGATGTACTAAGGATCATTAAATATTATAATGGATGGGTTATAAGGATAATCGGATATTACTGGATTTATTGGGCCTGTTCTAACTTGAAGTAGAAGTAGGAAGTAAATAACTGATCATAAAGATAGTTTAAAGTTTAACTGACAATCCTGCCTGCATCTATAGCACGCCATCAGATGTGCAGGCCTCTGTTAAACTACATTCTACCTTCGTCTTTGGCTAAAATAATTTCTGCAGTGAATCACGCTGAAGATTTTTCCAAAACTGTTGAGGGATTTTCTGCATCAATAATGAAACAAACAATAGGGCGGGGAGGAGCATCGGGGTGCACATCTCACTAAAAGCCCAACAGAGAACATGAGGCTGGGAGCATTTCTCTTTCTCTCTGACAGCTGTGTGTATCTTATTTCATTTTCCAGCATGACACTGGCGTCCTGAGTTCCCCCTTTCTGGCTGCCAAACCAGCCCATGTGTTTGTGGGGAGGCATGCAGCACACAGGCCTGGCGACAGAACAACACTAATTTGCCTCTGCAGCAGGATCACCGTGTACTAAAAAGACAAACAGGTTTCCAATACATGTAGTCTTGTAAGCAGTAGCAGCAGGGAATCTTGTTGTTTGTTGTCCAAGAGCAATTCTTTTCGTTTCATAGTGTATATATACACACGCTGCCTAGGATTCTCCTCTTCACACATTATATGTTAGAAATGTGTGGCTGAGAACATGTGAAACAAATTAAAACAGTGGAGAAAATGTGTCTAAGATATGGCTCTGGAGCCACAGTTACCATAATACTCCTCTTTAAACCCTTCGTGCCCAACTGAGAGAGTAACTGCACCTGCTGTCTTGAAACTATACAAACGTGCAGAAAAGCCCTGCCATTTCATTTAACATCGCAAAAGATGAGGAAATGAAGTAAAGAAGAAGAACAGAAAGAAGAGCAGACTCTTGCTGTGAGGCTGCAGGTACCGCTGATAGAAAAGAGAGGAGGGCTGGACTGTTGCTAAACCAGCTCTGTCTTTGTGACGGTAAGCTGTGATTAAAATGGTGAAAATGTCCCTTCTCTTCATGTCTGTTAAACAAGTGCTTTGATAGAGTTTACGTTTATATTCTGTACACACACTGATGAACAGTGACGGTCGTGGACTTGGGTCCCCACTTAAACGAGTAGGTCCCTATGTGTGTGTGTGTGTGTGTGTGTGCGAGTGTCGTCCCCACCGTCTGGCTAAATTTTACATGTGATTATTCGAAACCGTGTTTTTTTAAACACTTTTTAAATTATTCAAATTTGGAAGGTGGTTAATAATTCTATCAATTTACAGGGTCTTTAAACACTGCACAGTAAACATAGTGGTATTGTCATATTGTATGTTTGGTTCTTAATAAGTTACAAAAAGAGGTGAAAGATTCAAAAATAGAAACCTTAATCCCAAACAATCTTTGCCTTGCTTCAACCTTTGGCATGTTCATCTGTCATGTCAATAAACACTGTCCTTTGCATGATAGTGTCATAACTTGTGTCAATTCAAGCGAAACAGACAATGTGTGAATACTCTACAGAGGCCTTGTTTGTTTACTGTGCAACAGAATCTATGTAAAATCAGGTCAAAGAAATGTTTCTTCTTCGGACTGAGCCGAGGATTTCTACAGGCTCGCGTGCATGGTGGATCAGACACCATTTCCTCAATGTTCGGGTGAAAAGAAAGAGTAAATCTTCCAACAATGGGTGTGTCTCAGACAAATGGGATATGACACTCAAAAACAAAACACATGCCTGGGAGAGACAATGAGGCTCTGGTGAGAAAGACATTCCCTCAAGACACCAGTCAAATCCTGCTGTTGGTGTAATACAATTTAATCTCATATAAAGTGTCTCTTCCCAATCATTAGCTCAGACAATCTCCTGACCAGAGCTGCTTACTGTAAGTTTGGTAAGAGTGTCTAAATCCCATTCAACCCCGAGGGACTTTACCAGAAGAAGGCTCAAAGGGGAATAGACCTGGCTCAGATGAAGGTCAAATCTGTCCAACACATAAGTTGAGGACATAAGCTGCAAACCAAATACTCATTGATGTGACTACAAACAGTGAAAACAGCCTCTTTTTTTTTCCCCCGAGACACATTTAGACTGAATGTATACGCACGTTATTACAGGTACCAATAAGAAGCTGAAATTTGATTCACAAAGTGGATATGAAGAAGTTTGAAGGTTTATCAGACATCGGCATAAGTTGAAAACCTCTCTGATGGGGTCACCTCAGTGTCCTTGTCAGTCTAAATTCAGCCTCAAGGCTTCAAACAAAATGCTTTAGTCAATGATAATGGCAGACCTCAATGCTGTTCAATAAAATTCATATTGTGTTTGTTTATATCAAAGCTAGGGATGTCCCTAGCTTATGTTGAATAATTTCACTTTATATCTCTTTATAGTCCCAAACCAGAGACAGACAAACATTTTTTTGACATTTAAACATAATTACATAAAGGTGAGGTCACATGTTTACAGATCACAGATAAAGTAGATGAATAAAATAGAATGTTGAAGAAAAAAAAACACACACACTCCTCCCATATCTCTCCTACCTCACCCACCATGGACCTCATGTACACAAAGAACCGCTACATTAATGATTTAATTACAGAAACTAGTTGTTCATATAGTGTGAAATGTGTTCTGCCATTGCAATGTTGCATGTTGGACTGCCTGGTGTTCCACGCTTCCTCAAAATCAAGAGACCATGGCCAGAATGTGAGCTCTGTTCTTGTTTTGGTGTTTAAACGCCAACATACTCTACTGCTCTGTGTAAATGCAACCGAGCAGAAGCTGACTGAGTGTCTCAGGTTTCTTGAGACAAAAGCGTCAGAGTAGGGAAGCACAGCCAGCAGGAAAGTTGCTACAGTGAGTTGCTTAAAGGCTGAAGAAGCACTCGACAGTTTGTTTCCAGTCTTCTTTCGTGGACTGTGCTTGACAGATAAGGTTATCTTACTGCATTCCTCTCTGACTATCACAATTGTTAAGTTTGATGAATTAAAAGCAGGGGATACGCTAAAAAACAAGAGCACTCAGGGAGCCGTGAACTCTTTGGCATTTGGATTTTTTGCATCTGAAACTTAAATTGCCAAATCTGTAATCTAGATCAAATGAAACTTTGTCTGATGGTGTCACCAGTGGGTAGATCCTTATCAAATTGTAATGGGAACATTCTTAGATATTCAACAATTATCCATCACAACAAATCCAGAGTGATCCATCAAAAACAGGACAGACAGGAAGTTGCTGAGAGAAGGACAAACAAACTTAAAGATAAACCCACAGCGATGAAAACATAACCTCCTCGGTGGAGGTAATAATGCATGGGGTATAAGTGATTTGACATTTCTGAGTTTTCCATGTCTGTATGGAATAAAGTATGGTTTAAATGGTTGGAATTGGATACCATCTAATTTCCCTGGTGTCTTAATTCAGTCCTCAGTTAATTAATAAAAATGTAATAGGCAATCATGATTTGATTAAATGCCATTTGAGCCTATCAAGTCATTTATTCTTCAGTGTACACAGTACATACAGTCTCTGTTGTGCATGTGTGTGTACTGTGTATGTGATTTGTTTTCATTGACTCAACACAAACAATCACTTCAGTGCATCAAATCTTACACACGTCATAATGCTCTTTTAACCACAATCACCAAAAGTGCAGACTGAAGACCTTTGCACACAAGGGAAATTCCACGTCAGTGTGGAGACTGGCTTCAAGAGTTAGCAAATACAGGTAAAGGCCTGGTACATACGACTTGAGTTGTATCTCTGTTTATCTAGAAGGGGACTGGAGAATGCACTGTCTGTCTTTAGATGACCTCCAAAATCTCACTTATAGCAAAACATGTCAACAGATTGGTTTCACCTCAAGGCGCTGCATTCCAAACGCAACTAAAAACGCAACTCTCCTTTAAAAACGTTCACTTAAAGCATACACAGAACACTGGGCTCGACAGTCAATCACAATGTCCCCATATGTCAAAACGAAACATTTGCTCACCTTTTACACAACTCACTCAACTTAAATAACAGGGCGATGTGTTTCTGCCTGTAAAAAAAAGTCATTCCAGGCAACGGTGCAGCGATAAGCTAAGTACAAAGTTAACACTTTCCATAGGTATTGATTAATAAGTACCCATGTAACACATCGTACAGCTATGACCTCACCCAGCAGTCATCCAAGTGGTTCATGTTCATAACACAAGGAGAGAGGGAGTCACTGAGGTAGAGAGATAAATGCTCCAGGGTTAGTTAGGTTAGAGCTAGGTCACAGCACCCTGAGCTACACATTAACTACTGCCTTTCCATCTCTCCATCATCCATCCATCTTGCTCGCAACATTACAGTAAATATGGATTGTTAACCACATATGTAGAGTCCCATGATTTAATATGATCAGACTGAAGCACCGTCTATCTACCGACTATGTGTGCACCTGTTCAACTGCATTTTAGTGCAAATACCTAATCAGCTCATCACATCAGCAACGCAAACTGAGCATCAGAATGGTGGAAGAAAAGTGATTTCACAGACTTTGAACATGGCGTGGTTGTTGTTGATACACGTGCTCGTCTGGAGTATTTCAGAAATGTCTGATCTACAACGAGATTTTCACACTACCGTCTCTAATGGTCTGAAAAAGGAGGAAACATCCAGTGAGCAGCAGTTCTCGGGGGGCAAAAACAAATGCTTTGTTGATGCCAGAGGTCAGAAGAGAATGGCTAGACTTGCTTGAAGTGAAAGAAAAAGGGCTAAAAGTAACACAACCGGTCACACCTTATCTATCTATCGCAAATTACACGCAATAATGAAAATCAATGACTTACAAGTGACATTTGAAGACTGACCAAGGATTCCTGAACATGAACAGCGGATGGAATTTCAACTTGGCTCCATCTCTGACATGAACCTCCTGGATTTTTGTTTGGAAAGCAACATTTACACATTTCCCTTGCATTAAGAGCACCATAATGCCTGTGCAGCAGATGCTTGGTGGTGTGGACAGTGCTCAGTTTCGTTATCACTGTGTGTGCATCAAGATAAAAGCAAAAACTAGCAGCCCTTGGACTGAGAGCATGGCAGAATAATGAGAGCTTACATCACAGGAACATGTTGCCTGTTAATGAGCGAGGGTGGTGCGGGTGACTAAAGCTGCGCAGCATGAAAAAGCCTCCTGACAGTAACAATGCTCTTGAAATCATTGAACGATATATCGATCCGCTCCTGCTGCTTGTAAACAATCACGTTTATCCCTATGCATGTGCATGTATGTGGAAAAAAAAAAACACACACAACTGTGCACCCAACAACAACATTCCCGTACAGAGAGTTACTCGCTCGGCTGCTGCAGGAGGAGGGCACACTCCTTCAAAAACAACAACAAAAACAGACAGAAACAGGTCCAAAGAAGATCATTACCTTCCAATAAACAGCCATGTCTCCCCCTCCCCCGGAAATCTTCGAGAAGCGGTCGGTGGCAGATGGGGAGAAGGAGAGAAGAGGGGAAGAGAAGTGACGCCGACCCAGACCTCACGTCCCTGTCTGTTTCCCAACAGCGCTGCCGCTGTCAAAAATCCCCCACCACGTCCATACAAAGCCGAACCGTGCAGTTCACACCCGCAGGAAGTGACGTCACACGTGACAGCTGGGCTGGCCGAGGAAAGGCGCACACCCTTGACACACCTATAGTTTCAGCGAATAGAACGAGAGAAGGACGCCCCCTAACAATGGTGACAGATGAGGCAGTGTCCACTAAATGTGCACGAAGATTCAAACTCATAGTGGTGAAGACAATAGGACGATAGGACAATAGGGTTGATATACTACAATGAAGACTCTCTGTATAAGTGTATGGTGTCAATAAAACTATTTATTTTTTGTGGGTTTTTTTTAGAATCAGCCTGATTTTAAGGAAAGTAAGACAACCTTAAATAAATCAAAATGAGGAAGTGGGGTATAAATATATTCCTCTGTGGTTCATATGAAAAAATGTCTGTGTAAAAATAAAGTAAGCTGTAACTGTAGTGTTATTCCTTCCATTCGGTAAACTTCCAATTTCAAACTCAAATCAACATTTCAAATCAAACTCAAAACCGTTATTTAGTCAAAATATAATATAATAAACCATCATGCACGTGCCATAACCTGATGTATATCACCTTTGCCTAACTGCTAAGTGGAGGTTCTAAAAACAACAACAACACAAATGGCTCTTACAATAACCTTACATTTTAACTTTAAGATGAATCTAGCAACTGCAAACCTTTTATATTGGTATCTAAATAAAAAAAAAATACAGTATGAAGCTGGCTGAAATACAAACATACAAACCTCGGGACAACGTTCCCAGAACGTTCTCTTTTAGTTGATAAATATATATACCCAAAATACAACCAAACGGAAACGTTGTGTGGAAAAAAAACACAGGAGAACGTTTCAGTTTTTGCTCCCCTCAACATTATGGGAACGTGAGGCTCCTACCTAACCCTGAGGGAACGTTCTCTACATGTTAGTTTTTGGTTAGGTTGTACCTAACCTTAGGAGAACCATGGGCTAACATTCTTTGAACTTTGTGTGTTAGTGGGGTTACTGTTTCTTCAGTAGCCCACTAGTCAGAGCATGTATTTTCAAGCAAGAGCTTACAACGTACATGAAGAATGACATCCGTTCAGGTATGTTACCCGATGATTGATAAATGGAGGGTTGAGTGGAGGAGTCGCTGGTTTGTTATGTAGACCCCTGATGTGCAGTGCTTTATTGTCTATTTCCTTCTAAATTAGAACATAACTAACTAAATTAACATCATGGGCTATTGGTGAAGACCTGACACTAGTGATTACCATTAACTCCCCAAGAAAATGTTCACTGACATTTTACATTGAGTGAGAAGTTGACTTCCATTCAAACAGAGTTCTTTCTGGAACCAGCAAAGTTGCTATTTATATTTGTAGTTAGCTTCAGTTGTTGTCACTTGTTGCAGTCTTCAACCTCACCGTTAGATGTCACTAATTCTTACACAGCGGACTTTCAATGCAAATATCTAATCAACATAAATACTGTTCGGTGAGACAGGGTAATGCTGGTAATGCCAATAATGCTTTAAACAGATAAAGACTGAATGGATAATGTAACAAGTTACTAAATTTAAATGCACATGTATTCAATATGCTGACAGTTAACAGCAAAAAATGTTATACATTTATTTTCAGACAGAGACCTTCAATATAAAAACAACTTATGAGCTCAATGAAATTAAAAGAAGAATATATTTAATGTTGTTATAATGTAAAATGTCATGTATACTTCAAATAGCAGCAGAAATCACACTGCAGCTGAAGAGATTATTGTATTCCACACCATCATTGCGAGAGTTTATGCTCAAACTTTTGCAATAAAATGCTCGATAATGAAACAGCTCTGTTTTCCCAGCTCATGCCTTGTGTGTGTGTGTGTGTGTGGTTCACCTTATGGGAACTTGTCATCCATATATGGGGCCTACATTACTACAAGACATGTTTTAAGGTTAGGGTTAGGTTATGTTTAGGGCCAAGAGTTAGGATCAGGCCAGTAGTAATTAAGGTCAGAGTAAGTCTCCACAAAATGAATGTAAGTCAATGCAATGTCCTCTGAAGTCCCGGAAACCAGACTGTGTGTGTGCGTGTGTGTGTGTGTGTGACCCCATGTGTCAATTGCTTCTCTCTCTGCTCTCTTGTTACTTCATCCAGTTCGCATCACATTCTCGCCATGTCTTTGGCAAAGCAGTGTGGGCGTCACACTAACTCTTGGCCTGGAAGTAGTGTTGGCTGTTTTAAGGCCTGTGGCACCACAACAGAACTGTCCAAACCTGCACGTACTCACAGGACTGAGGACTCATATACCCCATGCCTTCGAATCTCTTGCTACAATACTCACAGTATGCCAAAATAGTATCATTCATACCTATGGCTTATAAGTGGTCCATCTAAAGTCTTAACTTGCAAGTAACCATTAACTGTAGCTTTGAAGAGTCCAAAGTACAATCTCAGCCTTCTGGACCGTGTGAACCTTGAGCCTTGGGAACTTGTTCAAATTAATCAGATACACGACAAGGTGTATAATCGTTTCGGATTTTTCATTCATTTTGAGTTCGTTTTGGTTTGCTAGTTTTTATTTTTTTGTAAATGCTTAGTTTTAGTTCAGTTTTTATTAGTTTCAGTGTTAGTTTGAGTTTTTTTATATGGAGTATTTTCCAGGTACAAGATTAAAAAAGGTCATAATAAGTGTTGTTGTTGTTGTTGTGTAATAAAAGATTCAGGTTTATTAGAACAGTTGAACCACCATCCCTGAATTAAAGAAAGTAAACTTTTAGACTTTCTTGTGCAACATGTCTCATCATAGTGCTGAGGTTGGATACAGTTAGTGTGCAGTTGGGTAAAAATAGACTAAAGAAACACTTAACATAAATAATAATAATAATAATTAACCCTCAGTGCATGTGTGTTTGGCAAATAATTATATCTAATAAGCACATCACCTCAATCTGCAATATTTCAAATACAATCAGGGGAGGAAAAAAGTACAATGTTTGGTGCAGTTTAAATGTAGAGTGGCACAAAATGAGTCGTAAAGTAAAGCACCTAAAAATTGTGTTTATGTGCAAGACTTGATTAAATACAGTCCATCACTGCAGTGGCAGCATTTGTAATGGATTTGTGAGGATCAGGTACACAGAAGCTCCATATTGAATATAAAAGAAGTAACAGACTCTCCAGTACATGAACGAACCCTCACCCACAGATGTCAGACGCAGTGCACCGACTGTCCCCACAGCCACTCGTGATTTCTCCATATGAGGAGGACATGGAGAAACATTAGAAGTTATGGCTTGCTGCAACACGGCTCCTGAGACCAGGCACAGTAATGAGCTACAGTCAAGACTTTCTGTCTGGGCAACAGCTGGATCCCCAGTCAAGGTGAAACTCCGAATGCTTTCCACATCTAGATATTAAAATGACAACATGTCTGTCCCTTGTTGTAATAAAACAGACTATGAAGAAACAGAAACTTGATAAAGTGGTTTATGATTATGAAAGAAGGAGCACAGTTTAGGGGAGGACACTGCTCCATCATGAAATCCATCCATTCATCTTTTACCACTTTATCCTCCACATGAGAGTCGCAGGGGGTGCTGTGCCAATCTCAGCTGACATAGGGCGATAGGCGGGGTACACCCTGAACAGATTGCCCCATATTTCATGTTTTTGGACTGTGGGAGGAAACTGGAACCCCCCCTCTTACACACACACACACAGGGAGAACATGCAAACTCTGCAGAAAGGCCGTTTTTCTGTCTGGGTCACAAACCTGACCACTACACCGACCGTGTGGCCCCATCGTGAAATCCTTTTTTATTTTTTTTAACTTATATACAGTGAGATTCAAATACACTTCGGAGTATGTAAAGCAATGTGAATGCAAATCTGTTGTAGTCCAGTATTCATATCATATTTAAGTGTGTTGCACTGACCCACTCAAGTACAGTAAGTGGGCCTCAGCAGAGATCCAACGGCACGAAGATCTCTGCTGCCACCTGCTGCTCAAATCGTGCAGTAGTGGTGCAGCACTATACTACAGAAACTACCCTGAACCAAAAACCGCTTAGTTTAATATTTCAATATAACAAAATAAACGTCTGAAATTCGTAATTAATAATGTGGAAAAAAAAAACGTTTTGTTTGTTCTGGATTGTGTACTTCTGAAACGAACAGGACATTTGAGGACATTGCCAGGCTTTTCAGATAAAAGTGAAGGACATTTTTCACTCTTCCGCAACCACAACCAGGATTTATCATTTAAAAAAATTAATTAATCAGTAGGTCACTAGTAGTAAATACAGTAAAACGATGCAGAATAGAATGACATTTGGTAAAATACTACAAAGAATAGTAACACGATTATCCACTAGGTGGCACTTTTTCCACAGCAATGACTGTGAAAAAGACCTGGGACCTACTGTTTTGAATTTCTGCTGTTGATTGATTATAAAAATAGCTTGTTTAGCCAGCATGTGCAGACACATCTAAATATGAACATGGACTAATTATTACTGTTAAAGAAACAAGTCATTTTATCTTGTTATTGAAAAGCACATCCATCTTCTTCACAGTATATTCACTATGACACATTATTCATACCAGTGAATCTCCTTCTGTTGTCACGGTGCCTTGGTCCATACTTACTTCTGTCCTTGTTAGTTTTCATGTCACTTATTACTTTTGTTTCTGGAGGGCGGAGCCTCAGTCATTGCTGTGGCTGGGGAAAAAAAACCTGGCATCGTTGTGTTCTTTCATTCATTCATTCATCATCTACTGCTTTATCCTCCACATGAGGGTTGTGGGGCTGCTGGTGCCAATCCCAGCTGACATAGGGCGAAAGACAGACAGGGTCACACCCTGGACATGTCCCCAGTCCATCACAGGGCCTGGTTTGTTCCAGCTCATTATAAATGGCCTTCTCTGACTCTCTGTAGCGCAGCATGGTTTTAACATGCTCTCATATGTGCCACAAACCCATGCACCCACATTCACCAATGATTTTACTGATGATCAAATTGCATCTTTTCTTTTCTTTTCTTTTCTTTTCACTTGCTCCTATCGTGGCATTAAGCTGGGTATTGAAACTGCAGGCATTAGTGTTTTACATTTTAGTGAATGCACTCACTGGTCTATTTGAGAGGCCTGCTCGCATACAGCCTTCAGTCCTATCCACTTACATTCGATCAATAATACTATTCCATTTTACAGCTATTACATCATACAAGGCTTATAAGAGCCACTGAGAGTCTTACTCTTATGAAAGTCCACTAAGTGTTGATAAAACAACAGCGTATTATTGAATTCTGACTCACATGTTTCAGATTGGGTCTCCAGAGCTTGTCATTAGTTCCTCATTACATGGGAAACAAATATCCTGGGGTGAATGTCAAAGCTATTTGCAACGTGTTTTTCTGGGTGAAGCAGCAAGATGGGAGATGAAGGATGGAGGATAGCCTTTAGAGATGCAACCCCAGAGACAGGATGCACACAGATCCATTGTCTCATTAGGCTTAGTATTCAGCTCACTTTGCGCTATCGCAGAGGCCAAGGCTCAAATCAGTTCAATATGGTGGCTGGCAGGGGACAGCTACAGAGTGGGTGTAGCCCACATATAAATACTCCCAACACGGTCTAGACACACGGGACACAGTACAGTGTTGAGCGTTTTTCCCACGCTGCAGTGTTACAGTTCTGATCAACAGATGTACTGTCATATTATCTTTCTTATTGTAACAGAAAAGTGAGGGAAGGAGACAACGGCGAGCAAAGTAAAACTGAGAGAGTGTTAAATAAGTGTCTGTATGCGTAGAATAAATGATTGTTAATAAACAATTACCTCTGACATCAGTCGATCACTGATATGTGACTGTGGAGTGAAGAGACCGGGGTGACTGAGGGCTCCGGCTTTGAATAACACCACCCCCCAAGTGTGACCTTGATATGAGATACAGGCTGCAGTCTTAGACAGTGAGGCATCTGTGATGCCCAAGTTGGCCTGATACCGGCTAGTATTCACCTCAACATCTATGTGTGTGTGTGCAAATATATTTATGTGCACTCTTGGCCAAGAGAGCAAGAGAGTACTGTAACCATCATCTGTTGCCATATGAATCACGCTGTAGCCCAGGAGGTGAGACTCTGCCATGCTCTTCTTTCCATCTGCTCTGCTCTTGGGCTTCATTACTCGTCTGGGCTGCTGGCTGATCCCAGAAAAGGGGGGGGGGGGGCTTTTCCATATATGTAATTCCAGTATTTTCCGAACCAACAGTGCAAGTACAATAATGTTGGTGATGAAGGATTCATGACAATATGCTAATACATGTTTTTGGTAGCTGAAAGGCCCTATAGTGTAAGTAACATTATCAGCCCAATGACAATACGTTGGAGCCAACTTTGCACTCTCAAATTGACACTCAGAACAAAATAACAAGGACAAACTGATGTATTACCAATTTATTTTTTTATTTTTGCTCAAAGCAGAAATGTATATCAAACCTGAAATTCCACCGAGAACAAACCTTATCTGCTGGTTCTGTCTGCTGGGCTATGACTGACTGTTAAGTTTTACACTCCAGGTAAGAAATGACTTGGACATCAGACCTGCTTTACTTTATTGACGTAAAGCAGGTAAGTCCTGTTAATCTTTGTTTGTTTTTTAACATATATACTTGTTGTACATGTTGCCACATTGACACTCCCTGTTGTCTGTCTGGTGAAGTATTGCTGCCCTTCAGGGAAGGCAGTAGGTTGTATAGTTATCTCCTGATTGGGCAAAATCACTACCCTGAAACCACACAACCTACTACCTCACCCCGTACGAACATCAGAGAGCTCCTTCTGGCTATAAAGCTTTGTCGGGATGTATAATTCTACGTCGTAATAGAATAGCGTAAAGAGTTACTATTATTATGGTAAAAAAAAAATAAAAGAAATGCATGATAAATACACCTATATACATTTAGACAATAAAAATACTGCAAGAAATAAAATAAATAAGGTATAACACCATAAAGAGTGACAATTAGGTAAAACAGACAAAATGATTTAATAAGATATGAGTTGACTGTTGCACGGAAACAAACAGAACCAGCAAAAGACTATACCTGAATCATTATTCAATAACCATCTCGTCTTAGGACAAAATATGAAAATCATGGGATAGAAATTAACATTATTTACAACAATACTGACCAACCTACCGTCATCATTTTTTATTAGGTCTGAAGCAGTCAGTGTGGGTCATTCCAGGGATGATTCCCGATCCAAAAGCTCCAAAAAAGGCATCTGACGACATTACAGCCACTTCAGGAAAGACAGTAAGTTGTATAGTTATCTGACAGGAAGGGTATGACCCTAAAACTATACAACCTACTACCTCACCCCAAAGGACAGTGTTTAAAAACAAACTCCTTTTGGGTCTCTGTCTTCATGCCGGCAATGTGCTTTGACACACCTCACTGAGTATGACACAGTAGTTAAGATTCACAGAAACACAAATACACATGCCACTCTCCTCTGGGACACCTCACTGGTGTGACAGCAATCTTTGAGTTCAGAAGACAACGTGATGACTGGGTCATCCGGTTCATGGCTTTGAGCTGAATAGGAATTCAAATTATTCAGCAAGGTGCATATGTACCAAGCAAATTTCATAGCCAAGGTATTTGCATATTCAAATACACGCAGAATGTAACTCAAAAGGGCAATGTGACCTTTAAAATTGAGGATTTGACTGAAAATAGTTTTTTTTGAACATTTAATACTGGTCTGCATCAAGTCGGTGTATTATCAATGCTGAAAGATGGTGGTAAAATGAGCCTTTTACCATGTGACAGCATTGTTACACAGCCTGAAGGTTGGGATCTCACATAACAAGTAATGATTCTATGTAATAATCTCTCTCTTGTTTGATGTTGGCTTGAAACACTTCGCCAACATTTACAATGCAAACACGCGACAAGCAGAGAGTCAACAGCCAGATGCCTTTTGGAACTGAGCATCATACACGCAATGACATACAATCATAAAAGAAGACGGCTTTTATTTCAGATAACACGTGTCCACTTTCTTTCTCAGGATTTTTTTTTTCTCCTGTGTTTCAGAGAAAAGAGTGTTAACATTTGTGACCAATGTTGAGAGTGGGCGAGCTTGAGCGAGCTCATATCCTGGCCCACATGTGTGGAGCAGAGGGCCGCAGCTGCTGCTGCTGCTGCTGCTGCTGCCTCTGTTAATGTTTCTCACCTGCTCAGCAACACACAGCAAAGGAGGGGGAGGCACAGTGGCCTATCACCTCCTTCCTCCATCATGGTTTCAGCAGCATGTCAGGTAGCCTCCACCTGAAAAGCCCCACGAGAGAGAGAAAAATCTGTTACCACTGCATGAGAGGAAATGAGAAAGGCTTCAGCACTACAACTTTAAGATTGGATTTCTGTGGCATCAGCTGCCAACACCCCAGTGGATGACTCTTAAGTAAGAGTGTCTTTTACGTCTCTGGTGAAAACATTTTATTTGTGTAAACACTTCAGGTGGATTTTACAGCACATGCTTGCACACGATTCTGTGCGGCTCATACATGTTGTGTTCCTTGAGAGCACCTAAACTGTCATGTCTGTTAAACTGTCACAAGATGATGGAACGAAGTCACATCAAGGTAATCGGTCAGCATGCACCTCTACTGTAAAAACTTTGAAAGCACAATGTCTCGAGCCGAGCGGCCCCATTGTGTCTGCTCAGTGGTGAGTCTAAGGCTCTCTGCATTATTCAGCACTGCCTTACTTACACCACAGAACTGCATGAATGGATTTTAAATATGCACTAACACACACTCGTGCAGTAATGACGGAGGCAAACTGTATATACAGGGACTTAATTAAACCTCGAAAACAGTTGATTTCAAGCTCTGTTGGATGAATCGCAAAAACAGAATAGACAGACCGAGAGAAAAACATCCAGAAAATGACATTTAATTACATCAATTAGAACGAGGAGCTTTAGATTGCTACTATACATACTTCAGATTAGAGAAAGTGGGAGTAACTGTCTGCTCTGTGTGGAGGGAGCATTGATGTGACGGTCTATTCTCACTGTGCACCTCTGCAAAAAGCTGGACGGTGTGGACCCACACTTCATAAGGTAAGGTCACACACGCTGTCCTCTCAGTCTGCTGACTGGACATACTTCAATCTAATATAGCCGATGACTCTGGGATCCTGACCAACAAAGAGCATGTCCAAGAAAGCTATTGCTTTCAATTGAAGCCAGCTGCTATCAACCATTGCGAGGGAAATATTCACACTCGCACACAACAGCGTTATGCGCACTTGTTTAGGGCTCTCTCTACACAGTTACGCAATACAATCTAATAACGCCTCCTTTACTAAAAGCTTGGCCACGTGAACATTCAGCCTTCTTAAAAGGGTGCAAAGTCAGCAAGTGCGCCTTCACTTGAAAGCATCCTTAGCATAGCCTTCGTAACCGATAGGCTGCTTGAAACTTCCACCTCCATTAACTGCGCAGAGGGCGCGAGGCGCCAACACCTTCTTACTTCAGTTCATTTCTTGTAACGCCACACAAACTCAAGCGCGCAGTCACATAAACAAATGCATACGAGCCAACGAATACCGTTTTGAAAAAGGATGTACATGAAGACCTCATCGCATTTTCATACAAAAGACACTTGCATTCAGTCACACTTCAGACTAAGTGCCACAGAGCCCATCAATCAATACCACAGCTAAGAGTCACAGCAGTGATGGTCGGATTAATTGAAGTGCTGCAACCTTGTAAAACGATCTCCTGGTGGTCTATGGTCAGTCAGCGCAGCAGGTATTTCAGAAAGAGCAACGAGACATTTCTATTTCTATTTCTATTCATACATCAAGCTATTATATCATGAAATGCTGGCTATATTTCTGTGTTGCAGGGTTTCTTTATTAGATTTTATTTTCCAATTATGTGTTTGATAAAATCTCCCTTCTGTGTGTCCTGGCATGAATCCTGAGGCAAAATGTTGAAAATAGCTATAAAATTCTAATTTCACAAACTCTTTTACTGCACACCTACAGTGAACTCCATTCATTTTATAAATGTGTCAGAAATGTCTACATTTTGAACTCATCATGGACTCACGCTTTTGCCAAATTGCATTACGGGGATTTTCGAGCCACTGTGTGATTTACGGGGTTTATATTGATACAATTAATTGATCTATAAAATGTGGAATTTTAGTTTTAGCCTTCAAGTTTTTTTTGCTCTACAACATAATATGAGAGCTCACGGTTGAGTTTTGTAAGTATGTGCTCATCGGTCTTTGTGTTTGTACACAGGCTGCTTCGCTTATATCAGGTTATGTGGTGTAGGTGTAGCTATAAGTACGGTAGATGCACGCACTTAGGTACAAGAGCGACAAGAGGTGTCTGGGCATCAAGACAGACACAGTGGAGCATTTATAAAAGGGAAGCATGGCTTCTGTGCCCCCCCTCCCACCCCACCCCACCCACGGCCCCCTCAGTGTAGCACAGCAGGCATGACCCATCTATTTATACCAGGCCACTGGGAGGCAGCGGGAGGAGGAGGAGGGCAGTAGAGGGGGAAGAGGAGAAGCTGCACGGGCAGGTCCAGTTACACATGCCAGGGGGAATGGCTGGGGCAAGCCACAGGGGGATTCTGCTCAGTCAGACAGACTGACCTCCCTGTCACCTCTGCATGAGGCAGATATTGAGCTCGCAAACCTTATGCATGTGTGTCTTCACGGGCTGAAAGAAGAGCTAATTTATGGGTATGCATAAAATATTGTTTGAATGCATTTCATCGCCGTGTGCGCGCGCGGAGCGACCTGTGAGCTCAACGCACACACTTGTGCATATGTGGCGTGCGGATCGACATGTGTATACACGTCTTCTATGTGCATAATATGTGTGTCTGCTTGTCAGGCTGTGAGATGTACCGGACCCAGTGAACCCCAAGCCCCCCCTGCCCCCCCCCCCAGCAGAGCCATAAACATGCCAGGTGAAGCGGGCTGGATTAGGCAGCATTAGCTGTTCTCAGTGCGGCCCCCTGGCCCCATCCTTAGAGGTAAAAAACGACCCCAATCATTGTAATGACAGGGCACACAGCAGGGGTCGCCCAGACCACTCAGCCCAAACTTGCCAGCTGCTTCTCATCTCTCACGCAGTGTACAGTCAAATGCACATAGAGAAACGTACACACACACACACACACACACACACACACACAGTCGGGATGCACAGCAGGGCTCGGGCTTGTAGAATGGTCTACAGTACATGACAATTATTTGAATGGTTCACAGGTGTCTGGGACATCTGCACTTAATATCATGACACCTGAAACAGGACACATTAAAACAGTTTTCATATTTATGCTCAGTGCAGGTAGTGAAAAACAAAGACATTAATTCAACATTACTCACAAGATATTTCTATATCAATGTATATTTATATATCATTTGTATTCTTGCCTTTACCTTTGAAATATCAATTCGCTGTGCACGCTAGAAACGATTCCCATCTTGTAACCACGTGGAAAATCATTCTTGATATAATTTATACACTGGAACCAGCGTACACCACACTGGTTCTACTTTTAGGTTACAAGATTAATAGCCTTGTTGCAAAGGCTGTGAAATCCAAGGACACGAGAATACTTAAATGTAAATTGTGGTCATGCATTTACAAGATTTTCTTTAGCTGGACTACATAGTTTACACCAGCTCAAGGGTTCCAGGGTGATGATGTGTATTGGGGATATGATGTTATTCGATGTTATGTGTGATATTTTACCTACAGTGCACTATTTCAATATACATCTCATACAAAAAAAAAGCATCTCCACATGCTAGTGGGAGTTGGTTTAACATGCACAGCCATGTGTCTGCTGGCAATCTGTAGGCCCTCTGTCTATTGGAAGTGTGAAGTTCTGACACGACTTCGTGGCCAGCTCGGCTCTGTCCTGCCTGCAGGGCCCCTTTCAACTTGGGTAGTGCCCCAATGAACTGCATCTGTCGCCAGCTATATTTAGAGGGTGGGACAAATACCTTTCTCCCTGGATATGAACTTCAGCTGACAGACAGAGAGCCTGAATAGACAGACATGGATCTGTACAGTTTGTAACCTTAAAGAACTTGTTACCCCCCAGGCTACAGCTGGCTGTAGTCAGATCGAGTACAGTGGTTAGCAGTTCCAGCTGAAAGCTAAGGCTGTAAATACAGCACAGTTAACCACCGTTAGCAGTGAAAAGCTTGGTTTGGCAACAGCTATTAGCACAAGTTCGTACGGTTCCAGAACGGCTGCCAGGACAAAGTAGAATATTCAGTAATAGATGTTGATAAAGAAATGTAATACTTTTCCCCTCTGTGATTGATTGAAGAATAATGAATATATTTGTGTGGTTTTGAATCACCTTCAATCCAGCGTTGCTGCCTATGAGCATTTATGTGTTTGGCAGTGCCAGCGAGGCAGCGAGTATGTGATACATGACCCTGTTGCATGGCCATCTGCTCTATATAACCATAAACAAATGCAGGCAGGCCAGCTTCACGGTATCATTTCCAAAAAGGTCTGGGTGAATGTAGTCCTGTTTTGGTCTATGGATAGATGTTTCGGAGATATACTCTAGAAACAGGCCACAGTCATGCAATAGCATTCATAATTCACAAACACAATATGGAGGCTGCTTTCTCCCATATGACTTATAACACATGCTCAGATGAGGAAGTGGGGAGCCAAAGGGGACAGAGTGCTTTCTGTGCTGTAAGCTACGCCAACGACTGTCCGTCCCTCTGTCTGTCTGTCGCAATGAGCGCTTGACTGTGACAAGCCTAAATAGGGCAGGTTTTCCTGCTGCAGGGACCTCTGCTATATTTTGCACCTAGAATCTAAATGAGTGACGTGCCACCAAAGATACACACCGATGAAGTCGAGAAGTTTTTACAGCATCACCTCTGACAATAAACGGACTACAGTACTGTTATTAAACGCTAAATGGAGTGCATTCATATAGCATTTCTCCAGTCTTAATGGCCACTCAAAGCACTTTACACCACAACTCATATTCACCTATTCACACACATATATTCATACAGTGCATCTATATATAGCTGTGCTCCATTACTCATACAGTACATTCACCCACAGCTAGCACAGCCAGACACAATTTGAGGTTCAGATTGGTATAAACAACCTGCTCTTCCTCTGCCACCAACAAATATACATAAAACGTAGACGGTGTATACTGACGCAAATGTTGTTTGGCCTAATATGAGCTAAAAACTCAAAGTGATTTTGGTGCCGGGGCCACATACAGCACAATTTCATCTCCAGTGGGCCGCACTAGTAAAATACTCCAAATTGTTCCGTTTGTTTTACACTTAATGTAGTATCTGCTTACAAAACAATTTATGAACAACATGAAATTCTAATGATAATGTGAAATCTTTAACAAATTCATCCAGCGGGCCGGATTGCACCCTCTGGTGGTCCGGTAATGGCCCACGGGCCGTACATTTGACACCCCTGCTCTCGATAATTATGTGACTTGGGGGTGGAGTCAAACTTGTGACCATTTCAGGATAGAGTAAAAAAATATTGGTACATAAGCAGAACGTACTGTACTAATGTACTACAAGCAGGCAGGTTGTATTTCTACAGTATTTCTAAGTGGGCTGGGGAGTCTGGGTGGTGTGGACGACTGGTGGAGGGTGGAGGGTAGAAGGGGGTGGTGCAGCTGTGGGATATGCCAACACATTTACCCCACTGGAAAAGAACAGTTTATGGCATCCACCCAAAGTCAGCTCTTTGAGAAGAGGAGCTGGGAAGGGTCCAGTGGGGCAGAAGATGTTTGAAGGCTGTCAGTCAAATCATTAAAAACTGAAAATGACTTATTCCATCATTTTTAATTGAGAACCACTTCTTCTCCAAATTGTACAAAACCCTTTCTGCTTATTTCAAATTTCCCTTTAACCCACCATCTAGTTACACCCACCTTTTTCTCTCTCTCACTTTACTCTGTCCTCCTCATACTGCTACCTGACTTCTTTGGCAGTGATACACAAAATGGCGACGGGGACCTGAGAGCTGGGAGGCAAAGAGTGGAAGCCATTTTCTAGCAGATCCAGGCCCCAGCACAGAGAATCAAGAATTTCTATTCCTAGTGGACAATTAAGATTATATCCTGTGTGTTTTCTGTGCACATGCTCTACAGATTATGTTTGTTTTTGTGTTTTTTAATCGACTGCACTAACAAGCCACTGGGACCACTAGGCATTTCAAACGGGATAAAGGCACATATCCAGCCATTATGACTTAATCTAATGCAGGCTCATGTTAAAAGATTCCCACGAAGAGGAATAAAATAGATGTAGACAGAGCAGTAACGTACACAGCATCTAATCACTGAATTAAATGCGTCGTTCTATAAAAAAAACATATCAAATTTGCAGTAGTTCATCTTACTCACAACGCTGATGCCATCGCCAGTCTGTCTGTCCATGATTCCACTTGTTGACCAACATGTCTGTGCCTGTGGCTTAAGTCAAAGCCCATTTTACTGCCTATAAGAGGGAGAGAGAGACAGGGGGGGGGGGGGGGGGGAGACAGAGGGTGAGAACTGTAGAATCGAAGGGGGAGAGACAATTAACGACGGAGACAAGAGAAGTGCAACAACAGAGAGAACCAGAAACAGAGAATGATCCGTTGGAGAGCCAGCAGCAGCAGCAGCAGCAGCAGAGGGCTATAGGGTCTCCTCTCTATAGCCTGTTTACTAATAAGCTCGCCCCACAGTCTTGCCTGGCCAAGGAAACTCATTAGTGGAACATGTAACACACCGCACCCTCTCTGCTGGCCTGTACACCAGCCAAAATCTCACTGCCGCATGCTCACCCAACACCAACACACAAGCTCTGCCGTGGTCTTGGCCTTGCCCACTAGCACCCACACACTGCATACATGCACACATTTTAGCACACTGTATTACCGAGAGCCTGCAGTGTCACGTGCGTGGGCGAAGTGGCGAATATGCATGTACACTTGTGAGCATAATAAGAGTCTCTGCACATGTGGAACAGTATGTTCCCATTCACACATGAGGGTATGCACAGGCAGCTCCTCCACATACTATGTGCCCACGTTGTTCACGCACACCTCCACCACCACCACATGGGGGTATAGGGGACAAACGTCGGAGGTAGTTAGTCACGTCTAAACATTACAGAAAAATAAAGAGGGCGACAGAGACAATGGAAGATGTTTGCATTGCCCTCTAGCCTACAACCAAGGAGGACACTGCCAATTAAAGGCCTCCACTCAGCACAGGGTGATCATTCTGTGCAAGGACACTAATTGCAGCGCAGGACACAGAACCTTGCCAGGGATAGGTCTGTTCTATATTGTTTCTAATGTTTGTAATTACAGTGCGGTGCCTTGGCCCGCTGCCAGGACATGTTTATGGGCTTATGAGTAACCAAACTCCTCCAGCCTGTGGAGGGAGAGTCATGTTCGAGCGATGCACTCAGTGCCCTCTGTGTGCCAGTGTTGTTTGTATGTATATACATGTTGATGACGCAAAAGAGTCCGGGCGAGTGTGTGCATAGGGGATAGTCAACAGTATATTAGAGCACACACACACACACGCACATTGTAAGGCAGGGTGTCAGTTTTGAGTTTAAAAATCTGGGCACTCTATCTTTGCAGTGTAAGTAAGCCAGGGAAATATAAACGTATAACATGAACCTGGACTGCTACACCATCAAGTGGAAACTAGTGCGCCAGAACATTGCATTAAAGCCGATTGTATGCAGTGAAGTGAAAAACACAAAGACACGTCAAAGCCAGTGCAATTATTCTTATCACTACACAAACACGACTTAATTCAGCTCAGGGTTGACGAATGTAAGAAAGTGATGAAGTGGAGGTAAAATGAGGTTTTACAGTATTTTGATAGTGAAGGAGTTGCAGGCAAGGCCTCTCAGCACTTCCAACTTTGCCTCCAAGTAGAACAATTTTGCAGATTCTGCAGTTTTTCTCGGACCAAATTGCCTTTGGCGACGGCGGAGGCCAAAAGCTGGAGAAATATATGAGAGTTGGAAGAGAAAAGATGAGTGGGTGCAGCTCAATATGATCTGGAATATCACTTTGCCTGGCAGGTACATAAAACAAGTATCTGTCCTGACGATGTGTGCTGAGAGACAGGCACATGTGAAGCTGCAGACTACACACTCTCTAAAACACACCGACATCTTAACATTGAGCAGTTACGAGGAAAGAAAGCAATGCATTTTATTATTATGATTCCGGGTGTTTTTTTTTGTTTTTTTGAGAAACCTGTTTAAATGCTCAGATTTCGACAATAAATGTGCATTAAGTGTATAAGAAACCCGTTTATGGGCAAATTAACTTGAGGGGAAAAAAAGCACACAAAAAAAGCACCTTGACCTCAAAGGGTCCATGATGTAAAGCAACCATTTAGAGGAAAAAAGGGGGAGGTACACTGGAGGAAAATCAACATCATCTGTCACCTCTGAAACTCTCACCCTGTCCAACATTATGTCATTATGACTGTGCTCACTGCCTCTGTGGAGTTGCTGTGGTTTGGTGGATAAATTACATGTGACACTCCCAGCTGACATTCTGATTAACACAGGGAGAATAAAATGGTCTCCAATACTCACTCGTCAACGGGGTAATGCACTAATGGCTTCAATGTATGGCGCGAGACGAATGCTCGAGCACTTCGCCGAGCGTTGACGTGTGAGCGCATCAGCATATGTGTGCGCCTGTCATTATTTCTCTCATTGAGCTGTGAAAGTTTTGTGCACCAAGTTTGGCGTTTGCACAAACACAGCCCTGAAAGTATGCGCGCGTTGGAGCCTTTAGAGTTCAAGTCTCCCTCCTCGTCTTAAGGCCTTGCAGATTTCTTACTGTACTGCCGGTCCTGTGTGAGTGTTCAACAACCTGTAGTAGCCAGTCTGGACTCTGCAGATACACGCACGCAGGATGACCGTGAGGGAGCCTGGCAAGTTTCTTCCATAGAGATTTGATCAGACTGGATTGTCATATGCCCTCGAGGAGTTTTGAGCAGGTTTCTCCACTGACTGACAACTGACGACCTTGAGGCAGATGTCGCAGTGGCTGACGAAGAAGGCTCTTTACAAGCAGTGACCTGCTCGTCCTCACTGAACAATGAACCTAGGTAATGGGTGGAGCTACATATAAACGTCTTTGCAACCAGCACCTCCCATTTATTTTATGCACTTGAACGTTAACCAAAAAAACGTTAGTTAAGAGTTGACTTCCACAGAATATTCATTCATTCATTCATTCAAAACACCATACATACATACATTGTAAAATGTATACACACTGCATCTACTCACCATAGATTGAATATATGGAAAACATAATGCATGAACCAATATCATCTTACATTTTTACGACAGGCAGCACCGTATGTCAATCAACTCCCCAAAACCCTGTCAGTCCTCCAGAAGGCTGAGCCATACTATCATTTTCATTACCCTGGGTTTCTCAGTTTTACTGTACTTAAAAAACAGCAAAGCTGAGACCATTTTTGTGGGGGAAATGAAAAAAAAAAAAAGAGGCTTCATTATTATGGCAGAAAAATATATTTACAACGAGCGCTCACTTGGCTTTCATTCCCCCAGTCCAATCTGGATATCATATTAGGAGGAAATTGGAAGAAAATTCACAACATCACAGCAAGCTCATAAATGAAACAAAATCACACAATCCTAAATACCAAGTTATCCACAACAAATGAAGCAGTGTAGTGGTGGCTCAAAGCTGGGTGGTGTTGGTGAGCGGCTTGTTTTCACTATGTGTTGCACTAGTAAGAAAACGCTAAAGTCCTGGCACGTCACATATAAACCGCATACTCAACACTGTCTGGTAGAAACACTGAGATCCAGAGACGTTCAAACTACACACACACGACAATAATCCAAATCTACAGCAGCAGACATTTATCAGAACATTGTTTTCCATTTAGATCCATGTAATAATATTCCAACCTTACACTGTGCTGTTCCCATCTGTTTAATCTGTTTATTTTCTGTTTGAAATGTATATATATATTTTTTAATATTAAACATACTTAACTCAAACACAGTGAGACTCAATTCCTATCTAGTGTTATTTGGAATAAATCAATTAAAAATAAATTAAATAATTAAAAAATATATATATTTTTTTTTTTTACAGTTGTCACAAATTAAATATTAACAAATTCTGAGAATTGTAGTTTGACATCAACAGACAAAGCAGTATATGCATGAAATGTTTCTGACCCATCAAAAGTCAACCAGTGATATTAAGATGATTGACAGAGTTGGGGATTTTGCTCTGAAAGTTAACTAAATGATATCAATATAATATATCAATCAATATCAATATAATATAATTGTTTACTTGCAATTCTTTAATTGCAAACACATGGGTGTACGTGTGCGCACACACATACATACACACACTCACACACACACACTTTTCTCTGCATCTGCTATTAAATAGACAAAGATGTCATACTATCAATTTGTTTATACTTTAGTGTATTTTACTGTATTATAGACGTACTTGGAGGAAATAAGAATGACCGTCAAGTACATTTATGTCACAATCTAAACGTTTTAAAAAATATTATGTATTTCTTACAAAAAAAACCCGAATAATTTCCTTTACAACATTTAATATCTATCTTTTTGCTCAGTTTATAGCAAATAAATCTAACACAAATTAAACAGGGGACATTCAGGGTAAGGTAAAGCAATGTCAAATATTTTAAAAGCTTGTACTATAATATACATTCATAATTCATTATAACTCCTATGAGCACTGTGTGTAAGCACAGCTATACACAAAGTGTGATTTACAGTATTTTCACTGTGGCCCATTTTCTTCGGTTGTTGTGTTGTCAGACGAAGGCTTTAAAATCTTTACGATTTCATCATTTAAAAAAAATAAAAAAATAAATCCAGAAATTCACAGCCAAGTTCAAGGCCATGGTCAAGTTCGTACGTTTGGTAACTTTGGTAACGTTCTGCATAAAGCGTATATTTTCCGTAAACTCTACTAAAAATTAAAGCATGATGGCTCGATTACTAAAATGACAAAAAATGGAATCTATTAAAAGGAAACTTTAGAAAAATACAAAACCATTTCAAGAAGCCAAGAACATGTATTGAAAGTAAAAAAAACAACAAGGACATAAAACACTCATCCTTCATACTGTGAAAAAGAATCAATATGTGACGTTCTACCTAAAGAAAAAAACGTTAATCATACACACAGTTATGCACATTTGTTTATGTACTTGTTTGTGTGTGTGTGTGTGTGTGTGTGTGTGTGTGTGTGTGTGTAATAAAAATGACTGCAAAGCCTCGCCACCCTGCCATCTGCCCCTCAACACGTAACCACGTAACTTTTCCCTGGACCGCTGCCATTCGCTGCCAAAAAGGCCTTAAGGGTGGAGTAGTGTGTGATTCTCTGCCAGCCAAAATCCTGTGTCCACTATTACTCAAGTAGAGATTATGCTCTAATATTCTATCCCAGATATGAATCTACGAATCTCCCTAAAACCAAACATCAGCTTGGTTTAACCCTTCAAACGAGTTAGAGGAGAAGCCCTGATAAGCAGCCTAACATGCCAGAAAACCAAGCCACAAACCAGGCCCACGATGAAAGCGCTAATTTATAAATGACTTAAAATATATATATATATATATATATATATATATATATATATATATATATATATATATATATGAAAACAGTACTATATATACATCACAGGCAATAATATAAAAAATATGTAATAGAATAGACCCAGGGTTGTCTTTATTACACACTAATACAACCTGCTAATACGACCAGAATTTTCCAGAAAAGAGTTGAATTCGTACATTTTTTTTCACATCTAAAGCTTTATTCTTTCACTATTTGGCTACTTGCAGAGGGATCAGTCTCATTCAGGTTTGTTCTTAGAATGAAAACAATAGCATTTTATATCCATCAATTTAATTTACGAGACACTTTGTCTTCAAAATGTTACTTTGCAAAGAATACGTTTCGTGACGTTCCACATTCAAAGAAGAAAGATACACATACGCGGAGGGGAAAAGACGTGAACACGAAATGTGGATGCATATAGGCAAACTGATTTTACTTTTTTTTTTGTCTTAAAGAAATGCACCAGGCTTATTTAATTCCACTTTAGAGAATATTCAGCACCTCACGTATTTCTCTCTATATACTATAGTGCATACTAATCCCACACTGCATCACCCTCATAACCTGAAATACCTCCACAACCATGGCCTTCCACTCATACACTGATTACTATGGAGTGTAAAAATCCTGCGGAAATCAAAGTACAGTTGATCATTTTTGTTAATTAGAATTAAGTTCACTGAGAGCTGGGAAAACTATGGCTTCTCATAATAGAGGGGTTTTTTTATATTCTGCACATTGAGGAAAAAGGAAACTTTGCTTAAAAAAAAAAAAAAATATCAAGTTCATCAAAAGTTTAATTGTAGAGGATGCTTGTTAAACGCTAAAAGCCTAAAAAGTAAACACGCGGACAAACTTCCCTCGAAAACCACAAAAGCGCGCACACACACACACACACTGTATAAAAGCTGATGTTACTCACCAATATTTCAGAACAAAGATGGCAAAAACTCTGCAGCTCTCCCTGCTGCAAGATCCCGTTTGATGCTTCTTACAAGATCCACTGACCGTCCCGTTCACAGCCATGCCTCTTGCCTCATGCCCCCTTCAGCTTCAGCCCCGAGTCCCAGCCTCAGTCTCAGCTCCAGGCTCACTCCCCCTTCCAGCCACAGTCCCAGACCCCAAGATCAGGTCTGTGCTTTCCCGTCTGCCACCAGCTGGGTCCAGGCCTGGTGAGGCCTGGAACAATAGGAGGCCATGAGGCTGTCTGCAAGGCTCCAGCTTAGCCCGTCTGCTAGTTAACAAGTCTTTGAATGAGGAATGTTAGCCAACAGACAAACAGCATGTCTGATGCATGCAAATAGCACAACTAGTCCAGTCACAGCCTCTGCTGGGCACATGAATAATTCAGCATTCTATATGCTACTCTCCCACATTACTCCCTCCCTCTTCCCAAATGAAATGCCTTCACAGGAATAAGTGTGGCAAAGTATTCAAACCCATGCTTTAAAAACAGCCCTGGCCACTACATTGGATTTAAGACATAAACGTGGAATAACAGCACAAAGCACTCATGTCGAGACACAACAGTCGCGGCTATTCTTTGACACTTCATCGCAACAATTTCGGATTTTGTGCATGCTACCTTTCCTCTCTCTTTAAAATGCCTTTTGTTTGCAGTTGGCACCTGTCCCAGAAAGAACTCGGCTCAGCACACCACTCTTTGCCCGTTAGGAGAGCGAGTCGGTGTAAATGTGAGAGTACAAGGGTGAGTGAGTGACTCAGAGACAGAGAGAGGATATGGGAAGGAAATAAGGAGACACACAGAGTAAGACGAAGGAGGCACGATACTTCACACCCAGTCGCTGTTACTGATGAAGGATATTTCTTTAAGACACAGACGTGAACCAGGCTCGGATACTGGTCAGTGCATGCACTACTTCCGTCATCCAGACCACAAGCCCACCACAAGCAGGTTACCCATCAGAAATGGCGCCCGGGCACTCCAGGTGGAACGAGGCCCATCACGTGGCGAAACACCACCTTCACAAATTTCGAATTCCAAAATCAGAGAACCAAAATAAATACTACGAGAAACCCAACGGCGCGGAAAACAAAACACAAACACCGCGGCACATTTTTACAAAACCAAAATGCAGAAGTACAAAAGAAAAAGGACTAAAATCCAGAAGCGATGCAAAAATCAACATCAAAAGTGAGAAAAGGCAACTAATGAGCAACTTGTTGCCAGGTTCTGCAGAGCTGCTGTGCAGCTTGTTGGAAGCAGAGGGTTAAAATCCAGCTAGTAGTGAGTGAAAAAAAAGCTCCGTCTATGGAAGGGCGGGCTGTGGGGAGGCCCTGACTGTAGAAATAGCAGCAGACTTTTTGTTTTTTTCCCCATGCAGAGCTTAAGTCTCCCTCTTGCGTGTGGCTGGAGCAGAAAGAAGGGAGCAACCGAAACAGAGAGAAAAAGAAGAGAGAGGGGTGGGTGTGGGGGGGAGGAGACAGCGGGAGTGAAGGGGAAGGGGAGAAAAGCTCCACTGATGATGAAATAGGAGGTGCGGTGGAGCGCGCGAACCAGTCACTTTTTCATCACATGTCCAACACGGCGAGGAACTGTATTTGCACTGGAGACGGGGGAGAGGGAGGGAGCATAAGACGAGTGGGAGACTGAGACACAGAGGGTAAGAGAGGGAGAGTGGGAGGGTGGAGAGCATTAAATGTGGGAGGGCCTGGAAGGAGGAAGAATGACACAGAAGTCCACTCCCCCCCCCGCATGTGCGCAGACGCAGTGCGCACACTCACACGCCATACTGGAACACACTATACAGTACCTCTGCTATACTATACAGTATATAGACGAGTGAAAAGAAGAGCGAGTGAAAAGAGACGGTCCCTCAGAGTGGACGGTATGGTTGAAGGATCTGTGAAATATGCAACACTTCTGAGAGCCGGTTGAATTATTAACCTCGTCGCTGACTACAGTGGGTTCTTCGCGCTTGTCTTCAAAGCACAGGGAGCGAAGCACACACTCATGGAGTGCATTAACTCTTTAGCATGCCACAGTGACTTGACACACACACACACACACAAGGAAAAAAATAAGCTTATGAATGGACGGCATGGTCAGGACCATCTTCCTCGCCCCCCGACGCACCGTCACAAAGCAAACTGAACGCTGAAGCAGAACCCTTGAAGCAATTCTGGCATTAAGTCAAAGCGCTAATAAGCATTTTTGGGTGAGACTTTGTTGCTCGTCTTTGAGAAAAAACAGCTGCCACTTGCCTGGTGAAGAACGTTTAAGAGTTCAGAGAAGGGGGGGAGCCGATATGTCGTGCAGGAACAAGGAAATATAATGGTCTAAACTACAGTATGCACTGATTTGCACGAGGAGTCATAGAGAGTGAAATAGGGACGTGAACATTACACACGGCTGTTTCCACCATTTTAGATTGTATTGATTATTCTCTACAGTAACGTCTGTCCCTCTCACACACACACACACACACACACGCTAGCTCTCTTTCTCTCTTTCCCTGCTGTCCCTCCCTCCCTCTTTCTGCCTCTGTTCTGCCACCTTCTCTACTCGGCGATCAGCATTTGGCTTTTTCCATTTGTGGAAGATTACTGTAACGCTATTGTAAAACAACTTCCTGCCTCTTTTGGCTCTGGTTCTGAAAAAAAAACTGCAAATGCAGAGCTTGTGAGTCGTGGCTTTAACTTTTTTTTTTTTTTTTTTCCCCTCTGCCTTGATCTACAGGAGCTCTCTGAGGAAATAAAAGGAGGAAGGGGATATGTAAAGTGTGTCTGTTACTAAGGAACTATTTTAATTGCATTTCTGCTTTAAAACTGCTGAGAATTAAAGAGGGCAAGAGGGGACCACATGCCTTGCAGACACAATGAGGGGAAAAAAAAGGTGGGGGTTCAACTTTTTCTTACTTTTACTCTGTGAAAACATTCTGTTGGTTTTGGACGGCACTGAGGCTCAGGCTCACGTAGATGTGTCTAACATGGTTGCTACTGCTTCGGGCTGCTTTCATAGCACGGCCACCACCCTGTTCCTCGCCGGTTCTCTTCATAAGCACAGCAGCACAGTGGCTCCACTCTCCGCAGAAACTTTCCTCCTTTCTGAAGTAAAAAATACAGATGTGCGGGGAGTCAAAGACGCCTGTGAGCATTATTTACACGAGCCTGGATTGTTTGCTCTCGCTCTCCCTTTGAATACGATCGACGCAAGCTCCGTTTAGGTGTCTGCACTGGCATGAGCTATAGTATCTAGGAGGAGTGCAGCTGCGCGTCACATCTCGCCATGTGTTTTAGCCAATTGAGAGACCCATGACTTCATTATGGCTGCAATGTATAAAGCTGTCATATGTGTATATATTAAGAGACCTTATTTGGGAATAACTTGAATAATAAAACAGATTATGTTGGACCTCCAAGAATTAAATAGCCGTTTCCTTTCTGCGTTTGTGTTCAGTGTGTGCAGACTGCACTTTGCACGGACTAAAGTTCACTTCAGGATTCAGTTTTAGTTTTGAGTCGCCTGCAAACTGTAACCACTCTGCTGAGGACCAGATTATTTGTGATGTTTTTAAAATCAATTCATTACTATTACAGATTTGAAAAACCTACAAAATAAATGAAATAATGCTGTTTTTGCACCTTAAAATGTTTTACTCACTTACTCAAGAGGCTTACTTTTTTTTTTACAGAATGATCAAATAAATATTAGTATATAATATATAAATGTTTTTTATATATATATATATATATATATATATATATATAATTTTTAGATGAATTTGAATGCTCCTTGATTGTCATAATGAACAGAAGTAAGAGGAGTGCTACAGCTTGTTTCGAGGCAGCTTCATCTGTATGACACACAATCGGTCAATCAGGCCTATTGATAATACAATGTGAAACAAAATGGCAGGCGACGCCATGTCACGGACATCATTTCACTATTCATCTAAAAATGAATACTTGCACTCTAACGTTAAAAAAAACTTTATGTTCTGATTTTGTGATCATGTTTCAAAGGAATATTTATTTTTAAGCTTTGGATCTTAGAAGAAGCAAATTATGAACATTACACATGGAAACAAACACTGATTTAAAAAAAAAAAAGTGCAATTGTACAATTGTGCAGCAATATGAAGTGCTACACACAGGCATCCATGACGCGTGAAATAATAACTAGATTCACAAAAGTGTTAACTGTAAAAGTTTCACACTGATCGAGCCTCACATATCGTATGAGCTGTGGTCTGCTGCAGGCACAAGAACACGATCAATATGCTCTCTTATTTAAAAATAAATACTGTGTACTCTAAGAGGTTTGGGTGAGTGGACAGGTCGAGGTCACGTGGCTGTGTACACCTGCTGTTTTTCCCTATATCGTATAGGAAGCAGTGAGCAGTGAGAGCTGGAGGGATGTGAGTGTGTGTGCAGTGGGCAGGAAGATCCACAGAGACAAGGCAATACTTGTACTGAGTCATTTGCAAAACATCAAGGACGCATCAGGGTGTCTGTGAGGTAATAGAGGGGTGGTTCCGTGCTTGGTCAGCAGCCACTACATCAACAGATATTCTTATGGACTTATTCAAGATAGCCACAGAATGTAACTCTGCACTTCTTTATATACTCAAGGAGCAGGAGCAGGAGTCTATGAGGTGGTCTTGCTTAAGCCCTGCACGTGTCTAAACAACTTCTCTATTACACCCAAGACCTTTGAGGGCACACCCCATCGAGCGGAGAACAAAGGCCATGACCCCTAGGTCAAAAGCGTTACACAGGAGGCCAAGCAGGCCCATTGAGTTTCCCATAGCTGTTTGCTTTAAGAAGGTAAAGATTACTAACACATTAACTAATGCCGATTAGGGGGTTATTCCTCATGGGAGTGAGGTCCCAGGGGAGCACATGCCGTCTTATTAACACAACCCGAACTTTGACCCCAGCAGTAACCTCAGGCAGTCGACTGTGACCACTACTTTCTGCTGTCTGTTTGACACACACACACACACACACACACACACACACACACACAGACAGGCAAGGTGCAGCACAGCTTGAACTGGAAATGCGCTCCTCTTTAAAAAAACAAAGGGTGTACTGACTTGACTGTCGATCAATGATCTGTACATGTTAAAAAAAAGACTCTAATAATATTTACAGTAAATAAAAATTCCTATCCAAACACAATTGATTTGCAAATGTTGTTTTTTACGGTTCCAGCTTTAAAGCATTTTCAAGTTTATAAAATGGGGGCATGGACAATAAGGTTCTGATCACAAAATGGTGGATTCAAGACATGCGCAGCATTGATGTTCCAGATAACTCAGGCGATGATGATGTCCCAAATGATTATATGCTGAAAGGGAAGAAAATAAAGGGGCAGTTTTTTCACCTAATGTCCGTGCCATGCTGTTCCACCATTGCATCAGCTGAGGAGGTCAAAGTAAAATGGGATGATCTTACATAATCCTGCAAACAGCATGCCAATAATAGGCCGAAATATGATAGATATCTTTTATCATCTTTGTAAAATAATGCTCATAATCAGAACAACCTGTGGTTATCTCTCCCAAGACTGAATATGTTATTAATATTAATTACATGGACAGCAAAAGAAAATCCTGCAAGTGTTGATGTAGATATTACAACTGAGCATTTATTAAAAAATACACAACTGAATGCATTTGAAACCAGAACATCTATATTTTTTTCTATTAGTTTATTTTATAAAAACATATAATTTAATTTAATATAAACAAGTATAAGAGAAAAAAAACTAAATAATGAGTTTTGAATAGGAAAATAAACAGATGTGTTTTTAATTTAATTACACACTTTAGTTTCAGTAAAATATATGCATCTTCTTACTTACTGTAAGGTGTAAATGGGAATCATAATATATATATAAAATTTAAAAATTAAAAAGAATTCTAATATACACATAAATATGGACTTAAAGCATAAACACCATCTATTTATTATTATTAAGATAACACATTTACAACTCTTGCAAAAACATGTTTGTTCACTAAGTTCATTCATTTCTGTAATTTGAGGTTTGTGGAAAATTGTACTTTCATGTGAAGTTTATATCGACTTTCCAAAGTTTAATATTACAGATTTACTAAACAAATTATAGATGCATGTGCAAGTATAAAAAGAAAATACTACAAGGCTGACAAAATTAAATGTTTGCAACCATTAGCGTCATTATTTTATAAAGTTTATAAAGTTTCTTATGATGATTAAAAATCTACTAAATGAAGCCGATCCCTAAGGAATAAATGATTACTTTATATATTTTGAAATCTTTTGTGACAGGTTTTTAAAACATTACAAATTGTAAAAAAAAAAATCACTTAAATGCATGTTGTTGCATTTGTTTAGTTTTATTCTTTTGCAGCTTAGATCGACCGACTTTGCCGGAAATGTTTTACGATGTGACCTTTCAATCTACTTCTAATATGAAAGTACAGAGCAGAAGATTCCTTTTACATTTGCTAAATGTCATTTGATCCAGTATCTTTATATGTTCACAAATCAAATGCAAAATCAAGAGAATTCTGGTACGACAATGAAATGATTTTAAAGGCATATTCTAAAAGAAACTAAAGAAAGATTATACTGGATCAATTCTTCATAACACAATAAACAGAAAATCTTTTTTTTTATGGCAAAACTGAACTCACCTTGCCGTTTCTCTTAGGATTTAAAAATAAAGAGGAGACGAAGAGGTAAAAGAAGAGGGGAGACACAGAAAAAGGAACAAGCTCCGGGGAACAAGCGGGAAATTATGGAACTATTTGATATCAGACCTCAGAGTGGACAACCTTTCCAAAGAGGGACGCGCCCTAGCTGTAACTAACAACTGCTTCTGGCAGCACAACAGCCGAACACATTGTCCTGCATCAGGGCAGTTTTAGCATTGAATTGGGAGGGAAAGAAGTCCATATCAAAGTATAGCATATTAAATATTTAAATGTTGTTATAATGCAATAACATGTATGAATGCCTTTTTTTTTTTTTTTTTTTTTTTTTAATATATCTATCTATCTATGGGAACTTTTTTTTTTAAAGACTAACATATATTTTAATCATTTAATTATGATAATAATAATAATACAAAAATAAAATGTTTTAACAAGGTCACTATTTGCTGACTTTTACTGATATAATTCCGAACCAAAATATAATTTTCCTCATAATAATTAAAGTAATGTAACTCTTTACTGGTCATAAACAAGGGGATGTATTATGGCTATGGCTACATTGTGGTGCTAAGGCACTAAATAAACTGAAGTACTGGGACAAACTCTCAGTGACACAAAGAGACAATCGTCCACTCTCCTGTCCACTTGAAGAGCCCTGTCTACCACATACCTGAACTCTTTCTTTTCAGGTCCCCCCCCCACCACCCACCCCCCAAAAGGGCTTATCATACCTCGTTTTAAAAGCCATGGTCATTTTTGTTTCGTATTCTCCCACCACAATGAGCCAGGAGTACAGTGAGCTGGTATTTTTCGGGGCCATGTCAAAACCGACCATTTCTGCACCACAGGGCTGCATGGAGGAGTCCCGTATGTCTGTCCTCAGCATGCATGCTGTTTTATTTTCTTACACACTCTCACTAGATTCCTTGCGCCCCTGAAAACAACAAAACATGCACCTAATGCACTATCCATTTCATAAACTTGTTCTCCCTCTGGTGCCCGCTCTAGCACAGAACCATTCTGTCTGTCTCTCTCTCTGTCTGTCTCTCTCGCTCTCTCTCTCACACACAGCAAAGTTATCACGGTCACATTAAAAAACTTTAACTAAAAACAACACATGAGGCAGAAAATACCGCTAATATTCATCCAATTCCCTCTTCAGCAATGCCTTTCAATGGCATTGATAATTGCTCTAATTTAATGCACAGTACAGAACATATCGGTGGCATCCTTTAACATAGGAAACAGCATTGGTATTGATTTCCATGTGACAAGGACATAAACACTGATTAGATAAATTCCACTTGGGCCCAGTGACTGTATTTGGTCTGCATCGTGTTATTAGCGGGAGGATATTTATCTATGTGGGAGAAAAGTGGCACTTCACAGGACAGCTGAGTAAACAAAGGTTTTATTACTGCACATGGAAAAGGAGCAAAATACAAAAGGGGCAAAAAAACATAATGAGTTGAAGATATGCTCCAAATCTTACAGAAAACAACATATTCCTTTTATTTGTTCCACTGTAAATATGAGCCTTTATGATTAAGAACATAAAAGTTGTTGCCTGCGTTGGAGACGCCGTTGAGTAAACAAATTAGCCCGTGTAGACGCAGAGACTCGAGGACATGTGCACTCAGCAGACGACTTGTTGCTGTAAACCTGAACCTTTGGTGTACACAGGTGCTCGCTGTGCTCGCGTGTGTTTCCTCCTGCTCGGCTGCTTTGTTTTATACAGAAGTAAACGCAGCACATCTATGAGCTCCTGCAGAGATACGAGGGTACTGCATACTAAAGAAAATTGCAATTTAAATTGTGTTTTTTTACTTTTGCCTGGCTAAATTTATTAACATATGTTTTGTCATTATTATTAATTAATAGTATTATAATCTCAGCCATAATCACGTGATGTGACGATACTTACATACGTGCTGAAGTTTAAACAACAATTTCTGTAACCGAGGCTTCGCATGTGTCAATTATATATACCTAATATTATTATTATTTTTACCAGTAGTCACTATGTGAACAACACACAGGATACTGTGTTTGACAGCCTCTGATCCCCTAAACCAGCTTAGTGTGGCCAAGGGTCATGCAGAGGACATGACAGTGGCGGGAGAAGTCAATCTTATGCTTCCGTACTGCCACAGGCCTGCATGTGTGCAGCGACAGCAAGATGAGCTACAGGGCTTTCCAAAATCCACACTCGCTTTGCTGCGAGCAAGTGTGTGTTTCAAAGGAAGCGCTGAGGAAAGCATTTTTCAGGGCAGCACTTGTGCACTTGACAGTGTGCTTTAGCCTGTCCCTGTATCTTTGCTCTGACTCAGAATCCCCTCAACACCAATATCTGTCATGTTTAGCAGCCAGAAGGCATGACGTCCATTTGTTTTACAGTGGAGACGTCCATCTTGTCTAATCGTGACATGGTGTTCATATGTCGGGCGTGTTTTTTGTTGTGACTTCTAAACAGTGCAAATACTCTGCTGAACAGCACAGGGTCGAGGGGTTAAAAGGCAGAAGGCACTGAAATGGGAGGGAGAGAAAAGCATCAGCTCTCCGACTGCTGTCAACTGAGCCTCTGCCTCTGTAATGGAGGGGTGATAACCTGGCACAAAACCAAACACTAATGCCCCATAAATGTCAGAGACTGCAGAAAGGCAGGGAGACAGCAAAAATGAGAGCACATTCATATTTCAGTATGGCAGATGCTATAATGCATTGATGCCTCACAGTGAGTGCACACCAGTACACCAAGAGAGAGAAAAAGAAAAGGCAGATATTAAACAAGGGAAATTAAAAAGATTTTTTTTTTTTTTTTTTTTTTTAAAAGGTGACTGAAGCAGTCCCATGTGATGATTCTCTCTATTCGACAAAGTTCGACCGGATCCTTTCTTACTCCCGTCTTTCACCCTCGCTCACAACCGAAAAACTGGCAGGGTGGGGGTTGTGGATGGGGTTGAGTCTGGTGTTGGGGGTTGGGTTGGACTGCTGGAGAGAGTGATCTTTTTTCCAGTGGGGTGAAAGGCGGATGGTCATGTGTGCAGAGCTCATGACAAAAGGCCCTTTTATGTGCAGCGTATGCAGATAGAGGAGGCTCCTTTGTGCACAGATGGAGATCCCATGCCTGCTCTGCCTGCGGCAGAGAGGGAAGGGAGGGAGGAGCGGAGAGAAGAGTGTTGGTGAGGCGAAGGGAGGGAGGGAGGGAGGGAGGGAAGGAGGGGTGTCTCTGGCACCGAGTGCCATCACTGTGTCTGCTTCGGGAAAGGGGCACAGAAAGGGAGAACCAAGCAACCTGGTCCTTCCCTGTTCATCGGGAGGACGGGGTTTGCTGTGAGTGAGGACAGGGAGACAGGTGACTTACAGATTCTAAAATATTATTTGCAAATCAAGCGCCAGAAGGTTTAGACCAGCAGAACAAAGTATGTAAAAGTTAACCAAAGTTAACTAAGGACTACTGGGTTACTCAATCTCCGAAAAGGTTAAATAAAAGTCAAACGTAAGCACCTCCTAATCACAACTTCACCAGTGGGAGGCAACAAGTGATCAAGTCAAGGTGAAATAACAACAACATCTCATGCCAATAACATGATTAAATGAATTTGCCACTGTTTACTTACATCATACTATTACACTGACGTTTTTAACATCTCCAGATTAAAGCACCAAATGATGTAAGTGTCCACTGCCCCGGTGCCACTTCTCTCCTGAGACATGAGGTGACTCCCACTGACATCCCGTCTGCTGAGAAGACGTCACATCCTTTGAGCGGCCTACTCCCACTGACAAGAACATGTTGACTCTCAAGCCAGGCAGCTCTGCTGCCAGAGTATCGACTCCTTTTCACCAGTGAACAGATGGTTCACACACACACACACACACACACACACACCCTAACTCCCCTTATCCCCTCTTAAATCTAACCTTATTAAAAGCCTTCTTTTAAACATTGACTAAAAATCTGCTTTTTCATAATTAGGGACAGTCCTGAGTTGGACAAGCCAATAAAAAAAGCAAAATTGACTTGTTTTTATTTTGAAAGTTGTCCCCAGAGTTCCTCAAAGACAGAAACACACAATAAAAGCCCAACAAGGCAGACTTCGATGAATTAAAGTGATTATGTGTTTTTCGTCTGAGGACTGTCTTGGTCTTTACTCTGGCCTGCCTGCACTCTGCCTGCACTCTGCCTGCAAAGAGTCCAGGAATGAGAGGCTGGCACTTGTTCCTGTCTCCACTATCTGATCCCCTGTTGCTACCCTAGATGCCAACAAAGGTATTTCTGCCTCTAATACACAGGAAGAAGAAGAGAGATTCTGAGCCTTACTTGACTGAAAAGACTTAGTTAAGCTTATTGCCACAAAGTTAAAAAGTGTTAGGACATTTTCTAAAATGTAACTGCAACCTTTTGTGATTAACCTTTGAAAAGATTGTAATGATTAATAAATGACCTCATCTTCATCTCATAACTTGCAAACATGCAAAAGCAAGAGCATGATGAAGATAAGGAAGGGGATGAGAACTCCGTGGCACGTTTAAATATCTACTCGTCTACGTTGACCTGTAAAATCTTCAAGACTGGAACAAATGCAAATCGCGCTAACTTACTCGCATCAAACATTCCTGAAGGCTTTTCAAATGAGCTCACGCTCACAATGGTGGGGTGCCCAGAGCAGGGTGAATATACAGTCCTGACTCTGAATGGCACAATGTGTGAGAGCTGAAGAGGGAGCTGTGAACTGAAGGCTCAGGACCCTCCAGGTCGCCTGTCTCTGTGCGGTGCTGAGCTTTGGATGCTTCCAGTTTGCAAAGCTGAACACCGCAACTGCCGCTACCACGTCTTATGATTGACTCTACTCTAGACTGTAAAACACTGAAGCTCCGTACACAGTGTCCCAGAGTGCTAACATAACACAAGACACTGCAGCACTGTACAGCATAAAAAAAACTGTTTAATCATATACTCTGGTTCAATTAAAAAAAACTATCCTACTTGAGTGTTAAAGTTCCAGTGTGGAACTTCTGTTGCCCCCCAGAGGAATTCTGAGGAATGACCAAAACACGACCACCACTTCTACATAACGTAGGCCTGTGATTGCACAACACCCATCGCATCAAACTGCATTTCTAGGCATTTTCATCTTTACTCTAGGCTTAATCAGCATAGTTTGAACTCCTTTGGCCTCTAAACATTTGTTTATATTTAAAAGTTACGTACTACAGGTTTAAGTCAACCCCAAGGTACACGACTTCACCCATTCGCTCCAACTCCAATTCTCCCAAGCTAAAACTTCCTAAATCACATTTATTTAGTATTTGCTGATAAATAACTAACACAAAACATGAAGCTTTTTTCTTTTGTTGGTCTGTGGTTACTTAAGAGAAGTCAAACATGTTTACAGTTTAAATGGAACAAATACTGCAATGTGAGACAATGAATAAAATAAAATTGGGGTGGGATACTGGAATAGCGCTAACTGACAACACACTCACAGTAGACCACACTACACCACAGTATAGTATAGTATAGTAGTTTCATATTTTCAACAGAGATAGTTAGTAATAATTGAATATAGTCTGCCATTCATGTTATCCATTGTGTATATTCACCATAAAACCACAGGAAGATGGTCGGGATTGTACCTGTTGATTTAAACAGTGAAGCAATGTCACCATTTAATGTGTGTGTGCTATGAATGTGTATGGATGATGACAAAACGACAACCCTTGAAATCGTGGTCCTGGCGGCGACGCATTGGGAAATGTAGGTGCACCTAATTTTGTGCAGGTGCACAAATAGTGCATGAAAAAGTCAGACTCACCAATGCAACCACTGCCAAAACTGCTGGAGCCCTGTTATTCCTGTAAACCTTCTGTAAACAAAGTCTGTCCATCACTTAAATGACACTTTAACAGCTGTACAGCCTCATCGCTCTGTCCACAACTGATGGCATTACGGTGGAGGTCAGAGCGCTCTGCTTTGTTGATACCATTTCTACTTTCATATTCTTTATTTTCAGCGAGATCGTCAGAGCTGCTCTCTGGATATTGAGAGGCTCTTCTCAGCGTGTGTTGTGATAGGGAGATTCAGACCGTCCTTCTCTCCTGACCCTCTTAACCTTAACCATCCTGTTTAAGTACTTTGCCTCTGCAGTGCCTTTGCTCCAAAGTGGACATTACATGTTACTCTGAATGTCATGCAAGGGACAGCGCAGGCAGCCTGCAGCATCTGGTGGACACCTGCAAGAGTGCAAGTGACTGGAGCGGAAAAGAGAGGTCTTTTTGGTTCCGCTAAGTCACTAAGTATCTGGGCCAGTGTACACAGACCGTCAGTGCCCCGGCCACTTCCATAGCCTTAAGCATGGCATGCGGAGTAGTAAACATGGATGTTCAATCGCTAAATCAAAGGCAGCATAAATTACAATGAATAGTCAGTGGATGCTTATAGACCAACTTCATAATTAACAGCAAAAAAAAACAGTTATGCAAATGGCAATGGCTGGTGCACTTTATTTTCAATCTTCTTAAGTAGTTGGCCTGCAACTTGTTATATTATATTATATATATATTATATTATTAATATTATTATTGTTGTTGTCATCTCTACTAAGTGAATCTCTGCATCATCACTTGATTTAAAAATTGACCCATGTTGAGAGCACAACAACCATTTTAACTTAAAAAAGTACTCACAATGACTGAGTCATGATCGCCGTCCTCATTTCATTCACTGATCTGTTGGGTAAACATAAAAAAAAAAAAAAAAACATTGTCAGTAAAGGTGGACAATGTAGTTAATTAACCCTAAGAATGAAGATTTCAAATGTGTTCCAGAGCTCAGACCTGTATCCTCTGTGTACCGTGAGCTCTTTCATTTAAGAGCTTATCACTACAAGTGAACCTGATCACAAAGGGACAGTCACTGATACCAGAGCAATTACAATGTACATGTCTAATCTCTTACACAGCACTTAGAACCGTTTTAAAGGCCACTAGGGCAAACTGTAGAGTTTGCTTAACTGTTAGGTTGCAGTTTGGTCCATTTTACAGCCACTGGGGCAGAGGCCTGATTGTTAAGACCAGGGAAAGTAATCCCTTGAGTCAGGCCACTAAACCTGCTCTGTCCCTGTAACCATGGCAGCAGACAGGTAGTGTCTGGGTCACAGGACAAACATGGCCAAGTTTTAGCACTGGCTGCCAGTTAAAAAAGGAAAAAAAGGAAAAAGCAGCCTGGCGTGAACGCACACACACACATGCACACCGATCATCCACAACTGCTAACAAGTCTTAATGATGTTGCTTATCTGTGTGTAATCGAATGTTACAAATCTCAACACACACACACACACACACACACACGGTTCAGGCGAAAGTCGACAGTTGACCCGAGACCTGCCATGACCACAGAGTGGTACCAGGTTTCAGTTAATGAAAAGTGCCACTGGATATTCAAGATGCTTAGACGTCAGCAGGTGCTAAATACATGAAGTGGCAGCAGCAGGTGAATGGAAAAAAAAAAAGGTCCAGATTTGTTTTGTTTCAATTAAAATAGTGGTATGCTGGAAACATTGACTTTGATCATCCATATATTTGACAAGATTAAACGATTGAAAAGTCACCAGACTGGACTGTCTATGTCTATGTCTTCGTTCTTTTGTTTATTATGTTCTCATCACTTCATTCCACTATTGCACTTCATTTCAGAGAATGATGCAACTAGATCAAAAACACTGACATTTTGACATAAAAGGTGACAAATATGATATACTGGTGATGTGAATTTGTCCTCCGTACAAAGTACCAAATCAACAGCCTAGACTTAACAGAAAAACCTGATCTCCCGTTGCCCGTTCTCCATTTTACCAGCTCTGCCTCTCTCTTTTCAGTTGCTATGAGACACTCCAGCTGAAGCCAAGGCTTCCACAATTAATTACTTGAGGAACAAAAGCCAAAGCATTGGACAAAGCAGGGCAGACCAACTCAAACCAGCTCCCACTTAACACACACATCACACTTCGGAGTGCTACTGACGTACAAATGCTCAATTCAAGATGCGTCTGTCTGTCTTTGTTTTCTTCATTTCATTTTTACCAGTGGGACAAACGGAGCAAATTATAACCAATCAACAGGTGGGAGAGAATCAGCAAAGGTCTTCTACATAAATATCCTTGTTGTTCGGTTGGTAAATAACAGCAAAGATAACCCAATATGTCTTCTGTGGTGAAGCTCTCACAGTGCAGCCTTTTTTTTATGTATTTGGTGACGACTTAATAGGCTACACTGCGCCATCCGTGCAACATCACCTGTCTCTGGCTTCCCAAAAATTCTGCTTTGCCAAATCATGAACCATCTCTTTTCTCTCCAGCCAATCAGATCGGAATCTCTGGCTGTTCTCATGCAAAGAAAGGAAGGGGAAGGCCAATGAGAAATGTCCCTCCTTCCCCTTGTACCCCACCAGACACACACACACACACACACACACACACGCATGCACGCACATGACAATCACTGTCTGAGAAATGCCAACGGACAAGCAATCAGTCATTGTAATTAGGCTGACTGCCATTCCCGAGCCTTCATAATTCAGGCTGGAGCTGGAGGACATAGGTAGTGAGAGCCCAGCTGCCAGCTGCAACAGCTCACCACTGGCTCAGGCAAACCTCAAAACAGGCCACTCCTCTCTTCTTTCTGCTCCTTCTCATGGGGGAACCAGTAGAATTACAAGGGGGCTGGCGGACTACAAAATTAAAAGTTCCCCCCCCCCCATCGCCCTCCCTTCCTCCTTGTCTACATCCCAAAACCGCTCCCTCTCCTACTTTCTTTCACTGCACTGCAGTTTTGTTCTCTAAACTGCTTGAGTGAGAAAGCAGATACCTTTTTTTTTTTTTTTTTAAATGGCTTTTACAATGCGGAAGGGTCCTAATCTAAATGCATTAAACACGTCTATAAAAAGTGGACCAGTGTCGTTTTCCCCGTACAATTTTCATTGAAGATGCAAAGCTTACAGGGAGGTACTTTTCCACGGCGTTCCCAGGTGTGGAAACCGTGGATTTATGGTGCAGATATGGCTTGCTCTTTTTCTCTTTGGAATTAATGGATAAACAGGAAGATATGGCAGAATTGTGCAGAGATTTATTTGATTTGCTTACAGGCCGTGGTACAGTCAGAAACTGGCTTTGCCTGTTGTAAGGGACCTGAAGTTTTCTTGGCAGTGAAATGAAGAACTGCAAGTTCAGCCAAAATAGACAATGAAGCAGAATAGAGAAACATGCCAAATTGCTGGGGCAATTCAGTCCAGAGGCTCATTTTTCCAAAATGATTCACACTGAAAAGAAAAGCATTTCCCTGTCCTTAGATGAACTTAGTGTGCTTACTGTCGGCTTTACAAGGAAGCAGTGGAGGGAGGGGTGTGCACACTTAGTCTCACACACACACACACACACACACACACACACACATGTGCACTCACACACAGCCATCTCTGCAAATTCTCACAGTGGAATTAGGTCATGCACATAAAAGCCCTAAACACACACACGGATACAAACATGCAGCACTTTAAGAAGACATTTACAAAGTCACGGGGGGAAACCACAAACAACAACTCCTTGCACGAAAACACCATAAACCATAAAGACTCGGCTGAGCTTTGGCTCATATACTGTAGATGAACAGTTTGCACTATAACCCACTGTGCATTGTCATTTTTAACATACTTTGTCATTTCCAGTGCAACACTGACTCATTTTGTCCTGTCAGAGGCTGCTTTATGATCTCGTCCGGCTTAGTTGCCTGATCGTGTTCACCTGCTCCTTCTGCCCTGCCCCCCCCCCGCGGGATGTCAGTCAACCATCTGCCGCAGCGCAGCAAGTACACGATGCCTTGTCATCGTCTTTGTACTGTACGTACGGTGGCACAACATATCACAACTCAACTTTGTAGATATTAACTTCTTCAGCCTCACAGTATAATTAGATCTTGCACTGAGCAAACGTGAAGCATTGTGCTACCAAGAGTAGATTAAAAACCCTTGTGTATGTTTTCACCAGGATTGTTCGTGTGCTTGAAATGATGCTGCTGCTGCTGCTGCTTGGAGTGACAGTAAATATCTGCACAGCTGTTTCATACAACAGATATAATATTAGATCCCCCCAAAAATAAAATAGGTGCAAAAAATCAGAAGGGGATCGAGGAAGCACGTTCAAGAATACAAACACGTGCTTGCCACAATAGAATGTTGAAGTAATTGTCACTCCTAGTTCTGGGACCCTGCTGCTGACTCATCAGCTTATGCTCAGAACTCTTTAGTCGCTGCCTAACATTATTAATGATTCACAAAATGTGCGTCCAGTGATCCGCACTCCACACACACACAGTTATTCACTGATGAGCTCTACAAGCAATTAGGAAATGGGAAAAGAGAATACAGCCCAAAGCTGTGTGCACACAAATCCAGAGAGAAGCAAACAATAAGCAGGTCAGGCCACATCGAAACTTCATGACGAGTACAGTGATCAGTGGCAGCATTTGGTAAGAGAAATATGACCATTATGATGGCAGTGGCTGCAGAAATCCTAATATTTTATGTTTTTCATACTTTCTTACTCGGTGATCTCCCCGTAAAAAGGTCAGTTTGATCAAATAGTCTCATTTAGATCATTGCATTACACGTCTGTCATGGCAATAAACCTTTCAACCATGCTTCATCTTTTAAAGCTGCACATCTTTAATTTGCAAAATATTAAAATAAGGTCACAAGTTTGTGTTACTCCTGAAAGACCCTATTTTTTGAGACTTTTTAACAGGCAGCAGACTAACATCTGTGCTGCTGCAGGGATCTAATTTCGACCTGTGCTGTGGTTTTACTGATGTTTGCTCACAGTGGATGCATAAATTATATTCTTCCCAGTAGTTTCTCTTCTAATAACAATGGACCTGTTGCCACGTGACACCTCCCAGTAAGGGTCACATGTCCAAACACAGAAAAATGTGGTTTTCGGGGGCTGCACAAAGGACACAATAAACAAATAAACAGAGGTCCTGATTTAACAATTGATCCGTCTCATCAATTACACTCCACATTTGAATTGCATAAGTCCTGAAGAAATGAAATGACATTGTTAAACTGAATTTAGTTGTCTGTTTCTATGTAGAGCCGTGGGAATTTGGGAGTTACATTTAACACGCTCATTATAATAAGTCTGCCTTTTCCCACACGACTCCTGTTGCGTGACTCTGTGTTGGACTAAGTGTGCTCATCCTATAAGAGATGAAGTTACATGTCGAATACGTGTCGCGGGACAAAGGGAAAGTTGGAGTGGACTCACCATAACAACGCACCATGTGCTCGGCACTTGTCTCCTCCGTGTGTCCACGGCACAGGCGGCAGAAGTGGGCGCATGTATGACGGGTGATATTCCTCTGGCTGTGGAGAGCTGTCGTGTATTTGTTCGTTCAGAGTGAAGGTGGAGGCGGTTTTTGGTGCGAGTGTCACCGCCGCTCTACGTGTGTGTGCGTGTGTGTGTGTGTGTGTCACGCCACCGAGAAAGTGATTCGAGGTATTATCTGCAAGGTGACGACTGCCGTGAGGACAGGATTATACACATCCCAGCGAAAGCTTCTCATCCGTCTCATCCGCTGCCGCAGGGCAGGCAGGCAGGCAGGCTGTCTGTCTGTCTGTCTGTCTATCCGTCTGTCTGTCCCCACTAATATTCTGTGCGCGGCTGCAAAGCGAGTTTGACGCACACACTCTATGCATCAAGACTTGGTAAAACAAACAGCAAAGTTTCTGGACTGGTGTGTGTGGTGAGACAAAAACATGTGTGTGAGCAGAGGTTTAGGGTCACAGAGTCGTTATGCCCACACACACACACACACACACACACACGCGCGCGCACAGTGTGAATCATGTTACTTGGTCCAGTCTGGCTGCATGAGACGAATGAGAGTTAATATTTGATGTGAGAGGCCTGATCAATACCACATATCTGCTTTACTGCAGAGGTCTGAAACCTGACCTGCAGTCCTATGAGCTGGGCTTAGATCATTGACTTTGATATGCAGGGTGAATGCACATGATTCATCACTGTCATGTTTAATCAGACTGAAGTCAAGTCAACTTTATTTCTAGAGCACATTTAAAAGAAATAAATAAATAAATAAATAAATATTAACAACCCAGGTTGACTAAAGTGCTTTGCAGATTTAAAGGCACGGCCACATGAAAGGTATTGAACATCAAATCAATAAAACATAGAAGTAAAACAGTCAAATAGTGACATCATGGAATAGTGAAATGGTAAAAAAACGACATAGAAGTGTCCTGAAGTGAAGTCCAAGGAGAAAAGGCGATTTAAAATGTTCAATGTTGGGGGGGAGATTTAATTTCCATGGGGTAACTTGTTCCAAAGTTACAGAAAAGGCCCGTTCGCCTCGGGTTTTCAGTCAGGATTTTTGGCACATCTAAAAGCAGCCTGTTATTAGACCTCAGAGCTCGGGATGGAGCGTGAAGAAAAAGTTCCGAGAGGTATGATGGTGCCAAACCGTTAAGAGCTTTAAAAACCAACAATAACATTTTGAAGTCAATCCTAAAATGAATAGGAAGCCAGTGGAGAGCGCGCAACACAGGTGTAATGTGGTTTCTCTTCTTTGAAAGGGTGTTTATGAACTATCAAAGAAGTTTATGGTATGGTCAAGGAAAAGTTTTGTGTTTAGATCTCCTTTTGCCAGATGACAATTGGAAGTTAATAGTTTTTTGCCAACACAGACAGCGGCAACAGCAGTATGTTGCACTAGAAAAGCTAGAGCGGTAGGAAAATGACTTACATTTTCAGCAGTTTGAGAGGATAAACTCTTACTTTTCCCCACCCACCCCTGCACTTCAGCTACATAAATACATTAAAAAGAGGTAAAATAATAATCAACAACAACAAACTAACCTAAAGTTATAATGATTTATGATTTATTATTGGTCATGGAAATGCTTTAATAAAATAAAAGTCTGTCTGTGTGTGAGCCGAACAGTGAATATCCACTAAACCTAATCTGGATATATATCTTAACAATAATTTTTGTCCTCTTCTTGGCCCTGAACTTAACCTCAGTCCTATTCTGGTCTCTAATCCTAACCTCGTACTCTTTTTTTGCTCCTCTGAGGATCTAAATGCACCAATCAGGCAACAGAGCCGCAGTATACTTCGCTCTGTGGAGGAGAACGGTATCAATGCAAAATTTTGCAAATGTGGACGTGTGGGAGACAAAATATTGAAAACACTGGTTTATATATGTGAATTTGTTCTAAATTGCACCAGCCAGCTGCCCTAATTTGAAAAGATGCCCTCTGAGAGCATTGAGGTAAATGAGCGGAGGGTTTGTGTGCAGAATGCAAGCAGCTGCCTTCCAGCTGCAGAGAAGACACCGACATATTTTCATCGTTTGTTGCATTTCAAGTATTTCTGGGAGATTGTTTAGTATACACGTCTCATTAGTAAGCTTAGCAGTTGAGCACCATATGTCCTCTGTGTATAGTGCACTTAAATAGTCACTCTGCAAGTTTTCAGACTGACTGAGTGGCCTCGGGGATGTTTTAATAGGGACTTGAGCTATCACTCAGAATAACACTCACGGTATCCTAAGTTGCACCTGTTTGCTCGAACTCCTCTAAAGTACCGGACTTGACAGACAGTAAACACAGTCTGCAGTGACTTTTTATCCTGGCCACACAAACAACTTTCACCCAGCAACACAGTTTGCTCAGAAGCCAGGCCACTTAGGCTTCTCAATCGCTGCTATTAATACGAACCGCCTCTCACACTGGGGTGACTCATGTTTCTGTGAAGCCTTGCCGAAATTCATGATCATTCTGGTCCTGGTGCACTGCCATGGCACAAGCAATGCAACCTTGTTGACCCCATACTGCATAGAGACAAGGGTAATGAGATTAGCCGTGCATGAGTGTGAGCGTCGTTTGTGACGTGTCCTCTTGTGACTGTGCGTGCACAGACTTCGTGCTCTACAGATCATGTGACAAAACTACCGCAGCTCAGAGAGCGAGGATTACAGGGCAGGGTGACTGGGTTCACAGAGCATTAAGGGCTCAGGGCAAGAGTTAGACACCATCGGCTTCTGCCAAATGAAATGACATAAAATTCCTGACTGTTTCCAGAATGGCCTTCCTGACTCCTAATGGTTACATTCTGTTATATTGCACAGGGGAATAATGGTTCAGTTCTAGGCTGTGTTTTAAAGTCAAGTAGTATTTCAGTGTTTGTAATGTCTCCCTTACTGTGAGAGTGTGTCCACAACTGATCAACTTCAGGATAAATTTCACTGTTTGGATTTGTGCCTTATTAGTTTCTCACTCTGTTGTGATTTCCTGGATGTGTTTTATTTCAGGACCAGCACGTCTAGCACTTGCACAACATGGTTGTGCCTATAATGTATCTGGTCCTTTTGAGTGTTCATATATTGCTTTTTGTGAGTATCAATAAAGCAACGGATTAAAGTGCGTGTTAAAAATCTCTTTCCGACTTGGTCAAACTGACGCTGTCTGCTGGAGGAGCCCCACACACGTGCGTACACACTCACACACAGCTGGTTTAGCTACATTCCCGCCTTCTCTCTTGTCATTCCACGGCGGCACGTCATTTCATGTGCAAACACACTAACTTGTGACGAGCAAAGCAATTGTTTTCGGTGTCCTGAATCATCGGAGTCAGTAAATTAAAGAGATTGGTTCAGCACTTCCTGCATGACAGGAGCACAGACTCTGTCTGCCACAGTCACTGAATTAAAATACGGCGGAAGGGGCTGTGATTCAGCTCATGATCACCGGCTTTCGGCAGTGCTGTCACTAAATACACCAGACACATGTTTTCGGGATTTTTAAGTCTTTTCAACTGATATGCAGTTCGGCATTGTTCGGTTTGATTCCTGTGCCGGTCGTCGCCCTCATGACTCTTCCAGTGCCGAAACTCTGCCAGTCATTGTCTGACAGTCTGGTGACCTCCCCAGAGCAGGTACTAAAAAAGTACTAAGTACTACCAGGTACTACTGCTAATGGAAAAACAAAAAAAACAAGTATATGTATAGTGGAAAAGCGCCATTTCTCTAATTTGACAGTAAAAAATCTGATTGCCTCTGCCTGGCCCCACTCTGCTGCTATATACACACAAATGCTCCCTCTGATAGTTTTGCTTGACAGAGCCTGTTTTTGAGTCAATGACACAGCATACACATAATGTTACATCATTTTCTGTTCACAAAGACCAACATAGGCAGAATAATAACATCACCAACAACAAAAATGATTAAAAGCTATGCACTGCAATGATATACCACCAATGTGGCCGTATGTCAAGGTTAAAACCTGAATAAGTTTAAGTTTGCGCTGTACAATTTACCTCACACAGTTGAACAGCATCAAGCATTAAAGGGGTTGCTGTTGGTCTTCAGATGTCTTGTCGGACAGAGAGCACTTGTGGACCACAGACATGGTTCCACACAGAGAAGCTCCACTAACTTTTTGCCCTCAACACCCACCCGTCTGGCAGCTCCAGACACTGACTGCAGAACAAAGACACAACTGTGACTCCGCTTGTTAAATCAAATCACTTCTGTTGACTTGATGTTAAGCTGTTCGGCAAAGACTTCTGCTCAGCCTCAATACTTTGATTAATCACATGCTGACCACTGGATCAGAGCAGTCACACTAGATTCAGCCAAATTTAGCTTTGTCTCACCAGTGGACATGATAGTCAGTGTTGTGTATGTCAGGCAGGCCTTTCATGCTGCATCAAAAGGGGGATTTCCTGACGGAGTGCAAGGAGAATGAGCCCGGTTCACGCCACTGAAGCCACAAGAGGGTTTTCGCATGGCCAAAAAAAAAAAATTCTGATCCATGTGAATATTCAAGGATTCCAAATGTCTTTGTTTTGGTTACGTCATGTTCTCATTTTCAGTGTGCTACCTTTTATTTGAAATGTATTTAAAAAAAGAATAATCTAGACAATCTAAACAAATATAACATATTCTGTTGCAATATTTGAAATTTTACTAAATAATATAGTATATGTGACCCTGTGATAGCGTGTACCCCGCCTTTTGCCCTATGTCAGCTGAGAGTATTGTCAGCGCCCACCGCGAGCCTCATGTGGAGGATAGAAGATGAGTGAGAGTGAGTGAATATAGTTTACGCACCATAATGGATGATTTGTTTTTCTCACCAGGACAACTGCTCTTGGTCTCCGCCCTCTTTAGATCCACATTATGTGAAAAAGGTTTGTTTTAATCCAAAGTCTCTCTAACAGTTTAAGGACCCAGAATCCTCACACTGTCTCTATATGTTGCCTCACACAATGAATCTCTTATGCTGCTTGATCAAGAGTCCAGACAAAACATGTTTGCAAATGCAAGACCACTTGATATTTAGATTTAAGGATTACGACTTACTTGCCTTCTTTCAAATTCAATGGAGTTTGCCATGATCCATGAGAATGTGAATTCCAGCTCTGGGGTAAAGCAATGAGGTGGCCCGTGACTGTGGTGAGATGTTTTGCTTGAATGCTCTTTGACCTAAGACTGTCTGGAGGCTCTCTGCACACTAAGCCATGCTTATTTGTCAACAGAATGCTATGCTGAAGTTCTCCATGCTCACCCTCTACCCTCTGAATAAGGCTTCTTTGCACAAAGAGACCATTCTCACTGGTGCATTTCTGCATTCTATGTGTGTTATGTTATGAATACCCCCATTTGCTTTGAGGTGACAAATACTACCACATTTGTTTTGCATAAAGCATGCATTTATTAGTGAATTGAGCAATGTCTGTTGGGAGTGAGTGACAAGTATACGTAAAGGCTGAACATAGTAGATATGTTTTTTGTGTCTGGATCAACTGCACTAATAATACACCCTCTAAAATCCTGCATAAAATCAAAAAAGTCTGTAAAATTAAATCTGGCAGCAGACCTCAAACTCTTGGCCATCAGTAACTCACAGTGTTCAAGCTCACGTTGTCCCCTGTGCTAGTCTGTTAACTTTCAGAGTTAGCTCCTCAAGAAAACATGTTCATTACATTCCCAGCAGGAGTCTCCATATAGGCTTCACCCTGTCATTGACAGATGCATGAATGACTCAATATGCGTCTGGATTTGTAACCTGCGAGGGCTTAAGGAAAAGCCAGGGAGACAATGGCAACTGAGGCAAAGCCGCAGTGCCTCCAGTCTAAACAAAATCTCATTGTTCCTGTTTTCCACAGTTAGGGGGTTAGACATTCCCTCGCCTCCCCGCCCCATAAGACTCCCAGAACCTTAGTCCGCTGTCCACTCCGGTCTCTGTGCTCCACCAGCTCTGAGGGCTGTTCGTGTGGCTAGTAATTAAACAGGGCTGCCTCTCAGTTTCTGCAGCTCCATGGGGGGGTGGGCGGGGATCTCTCTCCGTGAAATGTACTCCTCTCATTCTGAGTCCAGATGGCAGTTGATGAGGGATTATCTGCTGGTAGAGACGTGGCATACACCCCACCATAATCTTCAATTAGTTCAGTTCACGTTGATATGTGGGGCGGTCCTGCCACTACCTTTCCCACACCTTCACGCCACGTTGATGTCTACAAACATTTTTTGACGAGGAGAAGAAATAATCTTGAGATGCCATCATTTTATTTTTGGAAAAATATAAATAATTAGACAGATGTAACTTTTTTTTGCCAGTTGACATACGTATTGGGGAAATAATAATTTTTTTATTATAATGTCGTAGATTTACGTATATGCTTAATCCAGCACTTTAGGGGCCCCTTTGTATTCCTGTGTAGTCCAAAAAACAACACAAATTGAGTAGGAAGAACTTCCATCTTGGTCTCCAATGATTTCTTGGCAGGTTGCTTCAGGTAACTGTTGAACTGAATGGTGAACAGTCACTTCAGCGTTGGTTCATGTGCTCCCTGGAGCAGGTTTTCCTCGAACACTTCTCTGTGGTTGACTTTATTCTTCCATTTCTCTCTTCTGACCTGTCGCCCCGTCGCTGCTGCTGAAAACCACAACGTGATGCTTCCACCACCATGCTTCACCACTGGGACATTATTATTCAGGTGATAAGTGGAGTCTGGTGCTTGCCAGACCGTGTTTTGGTGTTTGGCCTGAGGGGGGGTTTTGTCTCATAAGGTCAGAGAATATTTTTCCTCATGCTCTGGAAATCATTAAAATGACATGTGACAAACTTCAAGTGGCCTGTCATATGCCTTTGGCTTCTGTCTGGTCACTCGATCACGAAGGCCTGATTAGTGGAGTGCTGCTGAGAGGGTCCTCTTTCCAGTAGGTTCTACCATGTCTGCAGTGTACACGTGAAGCTCTGTGACAGTGATTGTTAGCCCCTCGCCTGCTCACTCAGTTTCTTTCTTCTCACATTGTCATTATAGGTCATTAGGATTGCAAACGTACCCATTGACAACAGAATGTACGCGGTGTTTGCGGAAAAAAATAGTGACTGTTCATCTTATCAAGAATAAATGGAAATAACACATGGAAAAGACATATCCAGCCAGCCACACCACATGCTAAAATGGCTCATGTTACTTTGCAGCAGTTATCCACCAACTCTCTGAGGTAAATCCATAAAACAAGCATACTTTACACTCATCAGTGCTCTGTTCCTCATAGTCTTGGTTCATTTGCTGTTTAAACAACTGAAATTTCAGGAGGCGTGTCTCAGATTACGCAAGAGAAAAGCCTGATTTAAAAAAACAATTCGGCGACTGGATGAAACACAACACTTGAGCACATACACAGTTGGAGTATCGCACTTTAGCTCGTTGAATCCATATCTTCTGTGAGAACATAAAGATCGCGTATTTACCGCTCATTTGTAGCTGATTATTAGTTATATGAAAATATCCAATTATAATAATCAGGCAGCAAATTTTTTCATCACGTTTTCAAGTGCAAACCATTGAGGACACTCTTTTACTTCCGTAATTATGCCGCACCTACATCTGCTACAATTGGTCTTTTGTCTGGCAAAGCAAGTTCTGGGGGTTTGCACGGAACTGCGAAACGTGCAAATCATCACACTGAACTTAATTACATAATTTATTTTAATAAAATGTGTCTAGAAATACTGTACAGAGCTCCACCTACATCTACACAAATATGTTTGAATGTTCTTGATGTAAATAGGTCGAGCAAAGTCAGCTACAGACTTTTTACAGGAGGCAGATTTATTCCCAATAAGATAATTTGCTCTCTCATCATCCTCTTCTTACTCGCTTATACTTCAGACATTGGTATAGCAGAAATAGATCAAGATGGAGAGAGATAAGGTGGCTCTAATTATTATTATATAATGTATTTTTATTATTTTTTATTTGTCTAATTTTATCTGCACTCCAAAATCCCTCAGCTCCATTCTGATCACATACCCTGGTTTATACAGTAGAAAAACCCTGTCGTGCACCACATCAACATTACAAAATACAATGTAGGGCATTGGCTGCGACAGCTCATCTTGTGCTTCTGCAGTAACAGCCACTGTGTCTGCAATGCTCTTACAGAAAATAGTATCGTGCCTGCGGTACTCAAAAGTTATTTCAAAAAGTGCGGATTATGCTTCAAGTTGTCTACGGCTGAAAATCAGTTGAGAACTTTTAATCTTGGGGAGGCAGCTTGTTAAATAGCCACTTTGCTATGATTTCATGAACTGATTCAGTCTAATGGAATTCATGCGCTTTATTTCCAGAAGCAAAAATATCAGTCAAATGTGGAAAATCACAGGGCATTACTGCACATATCCTTGTGACCATACGTCTATCACACAGTGCAGATAACAGTTTGCAAACTGTGCCCATGATAAGTTGTTATTTTAAATCAAATATGCACGTCAATCCCATACTTAGTTCAAATTCACTCATCATGACAACATAAAAAAATGCAAAAGTACAACAAAGAATCATCTTTGCAAGCTCCGTTGCAAACTATTTTGCCGGCAGTTTAGTTTAAAGTGCATTTCAGGTCACGTTATATTATGATAGGAGGTGTAAATCCACAGCAACACCCATGGGGTGAGTCACATTCATGTGGAGAAGGGTCATCTCAGGTGAAGCAATCATGCGCGTTCCCTTGGCGCTTCATCCTATTATGTCTGTCAAAAGCTGGCCCATATGCTGTGTTCTGCAAGAAAACCAGCCGACACTCACACGAGGCCAGAAATAATGTGACACAAACAAGTTGCAGGATTTGCCCTCGGTTTACCTGTGACCTGCATTTTAAGGACAAGTCTGAAAGGATAAGTGTTTTTTGTAGACGTGTGTATGTGTGCCTTGTTTGTTTTCCTTGGGAGCGCAGTGATAGGGTTAGAAAGCCTGGCTGACGTGCCCTAACAAGATATGGGGCAGGCCTCGATAACACACTCAGATGATCTGCCTATTTTAGGTCATGGAACTGAATGAACCAGCTCTCCCCAGCCGGTGCAGATGAAAAGCATTTGGCTGAAGATACTGACATCAAAATACAGCAAGGGTCTTTTATTCATACAAACGCATATAACAGAAATAAAATGTATGTACTTGGTATTCAGTTTGTGCAAATACTGTATGTCTCTGTGTGGCATGTCCAAGTGCACAAGTGAGTTTTGCATGTGGCATCTAATGTTTACCTCATGTGGCCTGGCCCTGTTGTTTTGTTGGGGCATTACTGCATCTGATTCCTGCCTTGTGCTTTTGGATGGTTTCCATTTAAAGGATTTTTTTTTTTTTTTTTTCCCCCTCCGGCTGACCCAAAAGTTCTTTTGTCAATTCAGACTCTCTGTTGGGCCATCCCCACAGCACTGATGCGGTTCTCTTGCTCACCACGGCATGTGTTATTCATCGCATTTTGTCATGAGCTGTCAAAAGCAGCCATGACAAATGCCGCTTTGCTGTTTATGAAACGGCCGTGTTGGCCTCACACTTCAAACCACCATTCTCATCTGCAGTCGACTGCCAGTGCTGTGAAATGAAGCTGAGAACACAACAGGAAAGGCATTAGTATAATTAACGGCTGGACGGCCGGGGATTAATCACAGAAAAACATACTCTCTTTTCTTGACAAAGATCTTAAAACACAGAGCAGTCAACATCTGTCACTGCATAATACAACTGCTGTATGTCTCTTACACCACCCACTGCTCCCAGAGGTTACAAATATGTATTGTCCGTGTCCATGGACAGAATAATTGCTTCCTTTGTCGTATAGGGAGCTCAATGGTCAGGCCAGGTCAAGGATCTTTAAGAGGTGTATGACTGTAAAAAAATAAATACTGTATGTGTGGAAAAGACAACAGGACTCATTCATAAGAATGCTTTTTGTGGAAGCATGTGCAGCACATCTTCCTGTAAACCGTGCTCCACTAGTTGAAATCCAAACCTCCCAGGATCTTGGTTTTGTTATTGCATCTGAAAAGCTCACAAGTCTGGTGTGGAGCCTGTTCGGACAAAGCCGTCCCTCTGTCACAGAGCTGAGCTGAAGATATTTCAGCTGCTCCACTGGAGACAGCTCTGTCCCCTCTCTGCGTCACTCCTCCCTCCCCTTCACCCCTCCCACCCCTTCCTCGCTCAGGCTGAATCAGCACCCTGGGCGCCCCCATCCCGTGTGTTGCTTTGCAATGGTATCACCACAGCTTTGCTTGCATCACGGACAGAGCACTCTCTCTCTCTCTCTCTCTCTCTACCCCCAATGACGGAGCTATGAATTTGAAACAGCCGTGAAAAAAGTTTTACTCGTCAAACAAAAAAAAACACAATAAATCATAAAAGAGCACATGAAGGCCCTCTGTAATATTTTCTAAGTCTTGCACTGATTCTAACTTTTAAAAGGCATCTGTATTTACTTTGGATGTGTGAAGAGAGCAGGCTATTTGTCTTAATTAAAAACATCGGCAAATCATTAATTCAAACTCTGGGTGATAAGTTGACATGAAGCAATAGAAGGAGAACGGTGTAAATTGGCACACTTTTTGAATATTACTTGGCGAACTTGCATTTGACCCACATGATTAGAAGGGAACTGGAGCTGCGGAGTTTACACAGGCAGAGCTGAGCAGTTTAAGACTCTGGAGTCTGCTCTGTGAGAAGGTGCAAACTGGTCTGGATCCAGCAAACACTGATTGTACACGGGTAGGAAACGTGGCGCACACTCAGTCACTATAATTTACTGGGTCAGTGGACCTTGATTCGTATCTTTCCCCCCAATCTTGGAGGCTTTTGAGGGAAAAGATAATCTAATTAGTAGCAGTATATTATCTGGCTGTAACTTCAGGATGCTTGCTGACATGTGAAGAAAAACCAGATGGCGAAATGTGAAGCAACAAGAGAGCATGAAATAAAATTTAATGACAGAAATTATACTCTAACTTGTCTACCATGCCCTTGTATAATTCCAGTCCCGGGTTGTATTTTTTTTGGGCCATTATTTCTACCAGTTCTCCTCTCGTTGCACAGTTCCACACATCTCTATTGCTACTACTAGGTGCGATGGTGGAAAACCCCAAGAGGTCAGTTGATCAGATGGATTGCAAACAAGCCAGTGATATGATAAGATTATCCTTATTTGCATGGTACATTTAAAATTGGCCAGCATTAGAAAAAGTGGTATATTAATTCTAAATTTGTGAACAGTACAGTGTGATTAACATGGTCAATCTCTGTTATTTGATTTCCTATCAGAAATCCTTAATAAACCTGTTCAATTATAGATCTAAAATCCTTAAAAAGTGGTGACAGGCTGGTTATGTTAATCTAAAAGATGAAATTATAACACATTCTGTAAAAAGAACAGTTTTACTTGAGGGCAATTTATGTTTGTGTATTCAATACACCAATAATGACTGGCTGCACACGTTCTATGTTTACCGTAATGAATGGATATTCACTGTACTTCACTGATGTTATTTCACAAATGTAGGTCAGTAGCACAGAGGAGGGGTTCATAGTAGAATTCATTTCTAGTTTTAGGGCATTTGTGAACATAGAATTGAATGTAGATCCATCAGTCTTGTTCAGCTGTTGCAAAAAGGATGGAGGAAGTAAGCAGTCCTTTCTCTGTCCAAAAAGCTCGTACTCCTACGCAGAAGTGTGGTAACCAGCAGGCTGTGGTTTCACCAACAGGTCCTTAAACCAATGCAGGATACTGATTAAAAACCATGCTGCTCTGCTAGGTTTGAGAAGTTTCCTTTACACACAATCATGGACATGAATGGCATTTCCTCACAAGGGAATAATCAGATAATTGAGGGCATTTGTAATTATTATTCCGTTTCTATAAGCAGCGTTTACTGCTATATGTTCCAGGTTTTTAATGTCAGTCCACACACTATGAGAGGAGGCAGCTTTGACGATTAATTCTGGAGGAGAGTGGCCAAAGATTGTTTATAATTATATTGACCATTTACATATGTTTGATGTTTAAGTGCCTTCTGCTACATGCTAAAATCGAACCCGGTGCCATAATGCACTTTGACTCAGAGACGTATGCACAATGTACATCTTTGATCAAGCTCTTTTTTTTTTTTTCTGTTACTGTACAGTGATCCACCTGGTGGGACTGGGAGCACGGCGTGTCGGAGCCAGACACTGTTTCAATCACATGGCAAGCTGGAATTGGAGGAGATGTGTTCCTAAGAAAATCAGAGAGCTGTGTGCAATCAAGAGTCTCCTTCTCCCCGCTTTACACATTCACTAACACACGTACATGCAATCCAGTTGGCAATCCAATCCACTGTTATGTTGGCTGCGGTCAGGAAGTGCTAATGAAGTTATTAATGATATTCATATGTGCAGTGGCGTGCAATCGGTGGGGGGGGGGGGGGGACCAGGCCTCTGAAAGCCAGCTGGTCGATGTGTTGAATTCATGATAATCAATAAAGTGGGGAAGTGAGAGGAGGAGACTTTCACTTTAAAAATAAACAGACGGATACTGTTGAAAAACAGATGATGCAGGCAAAAACATAGGATAACAAAGGAACTGCTGCTCTCCATTAACAGATTGGTGGTCAATCCACAAGTCCTAAGATCATCCACAGAGTAGGGACACTCTGTTATCGCAGCAATTGTTAAACTCAGCAATTAAGATGGCGGAGGGACTGGGAGACAGTCAGTCCTCAGCTCCATGCTCCACTACAAGGGCTGCCTGAAGTAAGGACCTCCTTCTCACTGCTGCCTCACTGGTTGTCTAACAACTCCCTCTGCTGGATGTCCACGTTGATCAGAGTCACGGGCCGTCTCATCAGCTTATCTGATTTCTGTGAGGGTTTTATTCTCCACAGCTCCACAATTAGCCTGTCTTTCTAACATGATTTAATTATTACAATTTTGAATCATTCAAAAAATTGCTTTCCGAGTGCATGTTTTTATTCAGTGGTCATATGATTTAAAAAAAATAAATAAAAAAATGACACAGGACCCTTTCGTCAGACCTTGTGTTGCATACTCTGTCTCCATCTACTGGAAGGACTCGGCGGACACTCTGTTTTACACGTTCATGCCAGTGTCTGTCAACAACAGGTAATCATAAAGGCATCAAACTGTGGTTTTATAGGCACCAGATAATACAAATTTAGGATTAAATTTTTTTTTTTATCCAAGTAATATTTAGAAATATTGCACCTGGCACCATATTTCTTGTCAGAACAGGAAAATAATCTTCTACAAAACCACACGCGCATCATTCACACATCACAACAAGAACAATGACACGTGAAATAATGTTTCACACATTTCACACATAGGGTTATACAGTCCCGGGCTGAATTTGACATATTGCTCTAATTTATTATACCACACGCAGATGGGCAGAGATTCCCAAAGACATCACCGTTCGAATGGCTTCCTGATGACAGCGGTCAAATCTGAATTTCATACAGGATTGCCAGGAACCAACCACCCATTAACCACCAATATATCCCTCAATATATTTAATCACTTGGTTATGAATGATTTATCTCTCCGACAGCAAGCGGCGCCAGCACTGTGCACATTGGGGAGCCATTATTACATCCAAGCTAAATAAAGACAAACAAAAAAGCTAATTTATTGCTGTTGTGTACCTTTGGTAAATAAAGAGGAATTATGGCTTTTGCCATCTGCCACTGCCTGTGCACTTTCTTTGTTTCTGCATTTCTGCCAACAAGCATTTCCATCAAATTCCTCTAGATTCCAGTAAGTGGTATGAGACAACTTTCCTAGCCTTAACTGGAAATCTGTCTTTGGGGTGCAAGATTATAACCTCTCCAAACCGCTGGTCAGTGGAAAAGTCCTAATCCACTCATAGGCCAACCACTCCCAAGTGTAATATTGGCTCCATGAGATATGGAGGTGGCGGATTTGACCAAATACAAATAATTTGTATGAAGAATAAAATAAATACTCCAAAGAATGGTGTGTGTGTGTGTGTGTGTGTGTGTGGAGAACAGAGGAACATTTTGGGCTCTGTTTTCCTTCAGTCACTTTCAGTTATGTTACAGCTGAATTCAAAGGCAATAAAATGCTGTGGCCCCTTCTGGTTATCCTGGAAATCTGTGCAGTGTCCTGGACACTGAATCATTATATTTGTAACTAATTCCAACCACTTCAACTACAGTACAAAGTCTTTATAATGTCATCCACTTAAAAGGCTTTCATGCAACCATAGTGATGACATTTCTCACAATGCGCAATACAATGGCCTCTTATCAGAGGCTGCTGATGATTACTGATATTCTTGCACTTGGCCTCATTGTTTTGAGTCAGATCAAACAAAGGATACACTCTGTCATTCTCTGAAATAATGTATGAAATGCATCACCTGTATTTTATAAAGGGTTTTACACTCTGACCAAACAAATCATTGTCATGCCAGTGGAGGATGATGTTGTCATCTTCACCCAAAACCCTGACAGACAGAAGACTGCACTGTGAAGGACGAGAGCAAGACACAGTAAGAGGAAGAAAGGAGGAACCCCTCAGAAAGTGTCCTTTGACCTCGGCTGTGAAACCTCTGTTTGCAGTTCCAGTGGACTCAAGTCTGCTAGCAGGGAGCTCTGGGTTTGGCAGCACTGGCTGTCACTCTTCTGCCTCAGCGGAAATGTCTTCTTCCTGCTTGAGGGCAGACACCCAGACCGACAGACAGACAAACCGCAGGCAACCCAGAGCAGTGGAGTTGAAATAGCAGTCACTTCTCGCAGGAAGTCGTTGCACACTGAGATGCACCACTGCTCAGACACAACAAAGTGGCTTATAAGCGAGCACAACACACGCAGGGAAAAAAGTGTGGGGTTAACCAGGGGCCAGGAGCTGGACGAGAGTTGATACAGAGTGCGTGTTGACTGTGTTTTCAGATTGTGCAGTTCACAAAATATACACTCATAAAAGCCTCTGGCAGTCTGTTTGTCCTTGGTAACACATGTGATGGTATGCAAACTGATAGTTGGGAGCTGTCAGTGTGTCTGGACCGGTGTCACCGGGACGACGTCTTATGTGCTTATTGTTCTTGACAATTTAAGTGTTTCTCACTGTGACCCTCCCGAACCCAGAATAATTTCACTCTCGCTTTGCCTTTGGTTTGGCTGTCCCCCTATCCACTGTCCAGCGTCTAGGAACAACAAGAACCTCTCCCTGACCCAGTTTAGATCAGTCAGATTACTGTTGTGGCGTCAAACAGGCAAACAAGCAGTGTGTGTGGCTGTGTAACGGATCCATCTAAACATTCCTTTGTGTACGTGAGGCCCCCGCGAGGTTCAGTGTGTGGCCGACACAACAAAGAGAACCTGTGTTTGACGGACTGCCCGATGCCAGGCCCTTTCCGAGGCTGACAGGAGCTCAGGACACTATGAACCCACCTGAGGGTGAATGGCAAACTTACTGTAGAGTCAGCACACAGATGCACACAGATTCTATCGTTCTTTTTTTTTTCTTTCTTTCTTTCTTTCCTTACTGGTGCACATATGTGATAATTTGGAGGCTACTAATCCACATCACACATTGTCTTCAATGGGTGCAACATAAAAAAGAAAAAGAAAAAGTGTTGCTCATCTGTGCTCATCACATTAACAACAGATGGCTGATATACATCACACCAGAGCTTTCAGCTTTTCCTCGGTCGATATATAAATGTGCTGAAGCGATTTCATATTCTGTTCTACAGCACCCACGTACTGTAAACTCCCCATGCTTTGGAGCACCGTGAGGCGTGAGTGAAAGTTCAGGAAAGTCAGGTGAGCCTACAGTTGTTGACTTATTGCTATTTTAGATGCCTTGGAAATAGAGAACAACTAACTTTTTTTTTTTTACGTACTTTATTTTAAACCTAGAGAAAGAAATAACTACTGCATAACATAGAATCTTGGCATGTGCGATGATACGATTTGAAGGATGATTGGTCAAACTAATAACTCCCTTATATCAACAGCAAATCGAGCTTAAATATCATTTCACGTCAGCCGTCCTGAAAAGGCAGCGCTGCGAGGAAATACTTTTGTGCCATTTTTTCATACCACAGTCTATCACGATGATATTATTACACCCCTTTATACAGCTGCCAAGCCATCAGTGAGCAGGAGTGAATGCCACAGATGGCCTTTACATAGGCCTACTGCATATCCAGTGTTTGATGTCAGGATGGTATGTAAAGACACTCTGACGGTGCCAAAACAGGAAAACCACATTCTTATATCCAAACATATCAGGCCATTGGTATAGAAAACCTCAATCGACCGAATGCAAAGCTTAAGATAAACAGCGTGGACGTCTTGAATAGAATGGCATTTGGCGAGGCAGAGAGCAAAGAGAGTTTAGACATGCGGCTGATGGACTCATCCAGAGTGTGATTTACGTTCAGTTCATCATGCAGGATAATTCAATTCTGGGAAAATGAAAAACAAACAACAATAAGGCCTGTTCCTTTTGAAGCTGCTCTGATTTCAATATAACACATGTAATGTGTGATGTGATTTAAGACAATGAGAGCGTTTGCTCTTTTTGAACGTGCCTTGGTTCATTTCTTAGAAGACAATCAGTCTGGCATTCTTTTTTATATATATATATATATATATATATATATATATATATACATATATCTTATAACAGAGCAAAGATTGACAGTGAGGACAGCGTGTACCAGCATCTTCCTGCAAGTTTGTCTTTGTGACTGCCATTGCTAAAAGGAAGGAAATAGTGCATGACTAATATCTTGATGACCCCGATTGGAATGCCAAAACATTATCAGGTGAAAGGAGAAAGCAAAATGTATCAGGGACAAAATGTATCAGGTGTGTTTCTGAAACTCTAGTGGATTTCTCAGTGAACTTGGCCTTTGTTTTCTGAGCGTGACCTGAGGCCAAGCCTTCCCGGCTTGTGTGCATCCTGACAAAAGCAGGCCTCAGAGTGTGCTTGAATGGCGAGGCGGCTGGAAACGCAGGCTATTTGAGCTAGGTGCAGTGCAAACACACACACAGCGCATGGATCATTGTGTGCGACAGAGACGAGAGCGAATCACCCACTCACACCGCAAACACTCCCAGCTGTTCAGAGCAAGGTGAGCATGTGTCTATGTGTGTGTGTGTGTTTGTGCGCGGGTGTGCACGTATGTGCGTGTGCCCATGCAATTGTGCCCATGATAGCGGCGGTCAGATACAAACATGGGGCCACACCTTAAGTCAATGCTCTGTGTTTAGCTTTCACAGGTATGTCAACTCCAACGCCGAGGCATGCATTTGATGTACCTGCAAAGTTTACCCAAAAGGGGAGGGGGGGGGGGGGGTTAATACCTTATTCAGTTTTGCAATGTTACTCATATTCCTGCCCGTTGAGTCAAAACAGGCTCAGGACATTCACTAATAGCTCTCAGTGCTGGAATCAATGATGCAAGACAGTTATTAAAAATTCTATAGCCCATGTTGAGAGCACTCACTCTCGTAAAGTGAACCTCAAACTTACAGTTTTATGCACTCTATGCTTTATTAATGCCTTTTTGCATACCCAAGCTGCCCTCTTGAAAATAAAACAGCAATTACCCAGTTGAATTGTTGCTTCTGGACATAGGAAATATGTGAGGACACAGGAACCACGAGCCAGATCGTCGTGGACTGTCTGTGCACAGACCTTTTCTCATGTCCTCGGGCTTATTAGAGGGCAACAGAAAGTATTGCTTGTATTCACTCCACTGCACAAAAGGTCTGAGGCCTTTGCTACAGACACAGGCCATATGTCTGTCAGATTTTATTGTGAATGTAAATGCTTGGGTTTCATTCTATCACCAAGGAGACTGAATGTGGTTTGTGTTTTTCTTTGACTTTTTTTTTTTTAGAAACACCGCTCTTTTTTTGTTGTATTTCTTAGCAATGAAAACCTTTTTTTTCTGTATTTATTGACTACGGGCATCAGCTTAGATACTAATCTTCAATACACTTCACTGTATAATAATTTAAAAATAGCATTAACTTTAGTACATTCCGCCTTATACCAAACACAACACAAATGCCCCTCCAAGGCCCCTGTCCATCTGATTTCAATTGAAGCATCGGAGGACAAATCATTTACTCAGTGCAGCCGAGCGGCCAGTTGGAGCACTGATGCTGCACAGCCTTACTCGTGTGGATTCTAAGGATGTGTGGTTCAAGTCTGGAAGTGAAAACAGTCATTTATGATCGTGTGATCTCGCTTACACAGCTTCGGTTCAATCCCTCACACAGTGGCAAGTCACTGGTCTGTTTTCAAATGATCAAATTAAGTGTGGATAACAGATAATTGGCGAAGATGTTGAAGTTTTCAGGTGGTCCTTCATTGTGCTTCCGATTCATTAGCACGTGCAAACTCAGAAACGGTTGAGCAGTGAAATCAAGCCACAAAGCCAAACCTTCAATTACTGCATCATGTCGTGTGGCCAGATTTTGCTGTAAATTTAGCGCTGCTGTACTATCACATTCCGTAATCATGGCGTATATATTGTATTACTTTTGTAAAAACATACCTACCCAACTGCAGTCACACACACACTGTACACTCAGGACCAGACACATGGCACAGTAGCAACAAATCTCTAATCTCAGTCATTCTCAGACCTCTCCAACTTGAAATTGGACTCTTCTTTCCTTTAAGACATTTCATTCATTTTATTGAGTGCGCTCTTGAACGGAGGCTACAGCTTTGGCGTGGTGTCCCAGACTGTCAGATTTGGGTAAACTGATCCCGTTTCTCTGTTCTGTCTTGCAGCCTTGGCCTGATCAGGAAAACACCCATGACAGTTTGGCAAGTGGCCTTGCTAAAAAAAAAAAAAAGTGAACTCTATTTAAAGTAGTAACATTGTAAATTAGTGTTTGGTTTAACATGAGAAAAAGTCACAGAGGTGCAGTTTGAACTTTGTGCGAGTTCCCAATGTCGTATCGGACACTAGCAAGAGGGGCCAACCCTCAGAAAACCTGCTTTTCATCGAGGGTGCATGGTGCAGCATTTCAGTCTCAGCTAATCAGCCAGTGAGAAGCAAACTAGGACACATGTGGACCCAGCCTGGCAGATCTGCTTGCAATGCGTATGTGCACACACACGCACACAAATGGGGCAAATAAGGACCTGATAAATCACCAAGCATGGTGAGGAATTAAGCAGTTCACACCCTGCTTCCTTGTCCACAGCTGTGACTGAAGAGGAGAAAGGAAAAGGTCAAATGCATTGGCCAGGATGAGGGGATTGCAGGGTTGGTTTAACCTTTGACTGCATAGTTGGATGTATGAGGAGACATCTGACATCCAGGTCTGAAAGGTCACGTTCTCTCAGCATAGCTCAATGAACGCTCTTCCCTTCACGGAGTCACATTATCAGACTCAATCTGAGCTCAGTTAATTGAAGGAAGTGTTACAATCAGGGGGAAGAGAGAGAGAGAGAGAGAGAGAGAGAGGGATGGCTGTCACAGAGGGAGAGGGGTCTTTGTCAAAGCACAGCAGCCATTTCCCCCCTTTTGCCTGGGGCCCAGTGTAGATGTGGTGGACCCAGCCCCAGACACCACTCCATGGTTTGGCACGCTCAGCATATCAGCCTTCTCACTGCTTCCAGCTGAACTAAATCCCATGCAAGCACATGGGCAACTGGAGGGTTTTCATATTTAGGAGTAGGTCAAGAGTACTTAACAATATTCAAAAAGACAGTGCGACATATCTTCTCCTGTTAGTCCCCCTTTGTTCTCTAAAGCCTGGGACGAGTTGATGAAAAGGAAGATTTACACGGTGCTGCCGCAATCTTGACAGTTATTGCAGTAATGGAGCGGGCTAGGAACAGGGCAAGTATAGAGCAAGGAGGACAGCGAAGAGACGGTCAGAGGAAATATTAAAGATACAATGGCCTTTAGTGCAGCATAAAACACAACGCAGTGATGTGGCATATGACTTACTCAGATTGATATGTCCTTGCTGACCCAAATGCTCTCATCCCCGCCTCAGCTTTTTGAAGTTAAATAAACAGTGTGTCACAAGATCTTCCACATACCACCCAAGAGCACTGCGTGTGAGAGTCTCTGTGTGTGTCCGCAGTGTGTGCGTGTGTACAGTTTGATTTGTGAGTCCGTGTGCTCACTCACTGTATGCGTGGCCCCTGGGAGACAGATAGCGTGTGTTAGCGTGCACAGGCGTACGTGTGCCGACAACAAGCGGCCAGGGATGTGTGTGACATGTCTGTAATGACAATGGCGGGTGACCAATAACGCTGACGCACGCCGTCCTCGGTCTTGCTCCGTCTTCAATAAAAACGTGTTGGTCCTTTGAACATTTTAATTAAACTAAACAGGACCATCCCCACCCAGGCCTTGACGATGAGCTATGTACATTTGAAGACAAACAAGACCATCTTTTATGGGGTAGACATCAAATACGTGTCTTTTTTTTAATGTCGTCCTGGGCCCGCATGTTGACTTTCATTATTTCTAAAATCCATCTGGAATTTTGATGGGCATGTTTTGAAGGAAAAGGCCTTCAAACCACAATGCAGGGATGTCTTAAAACAAAGGTCTCAGTGGTTTTGTCTGTTCCTCGTGGTCAACAACAGCCTGGCAGTCTCTGCGCTCAGATAGCTCATGTCTGTAATTTTAGTTTATGCCATTATTATTACAACACATTAACTGTTTTTCATGCCGTTTCTTGGACATCAACAGAAATGTTGATTTATGTGCGCTTTAAAGAAATTGTGCAAAGTCTATAAAATTTAAATAGAAAAGAAAGGGGATCTTTAGACTTTCACCAAGAGTTGTTTGCTGCTGCTGCTGCTGCTGCTGCATAAAAAAGGATCCTGATGACATATAAGTTTTGTTAAAACTGAAGACCAGTGCAGTCCTGTTATCAAACATTGTTTTTTTTCCTTTTTAATAGCAAAGACGATGGTGTTTGCCACAGAGGGCCCACGTGCACATGGATGTGCAGCTGCTGCACACGCTTAATGCACATCAGTGCAGTGGTGTCAGTGTTGAGCCACCAGAGGGAGTCTTCTTAGTCAGATAACAGTTCCCTGCGGACATGACTGTATTCTGAACATCTGCATAAAATTCTCCCGAACTCAGCCCTAACCAGTTGGAATATTTATGTTTTGTTTGTCTTGGTTTGTTCCTGCATTGCACCGTTAATCAAAGTGACTGAAATAAACCACCCTCACATGTAGATATCATGACGCCAGTTCATTATTATTAGTCATAATCAGGCATGCAATGGTACTTTTTTTTTTTTTTTTTTTTTTTTAAATAATTATTATTCACACAGCTGGAAAGTCAGTCCTTGTCTGTTTGACTTTATGGAGTTTACTGTTGTGGTAGAGCCCATCCGGGAATCCCCCACTGGTGCGGCAAAACCCAGGCAATACCCAACAAGCACCAGCTGTGCCTGGGACACAGGCCTATAAAAGGCCACTTCACTTCGTCCCTTTTAGTTTTCTGTACAACAACTACACGTGTTGATCGCAGTCTGGAAGCCCGTCCCATTCCCTGCATACCCATGCCGGAGGAGGAGGAGAAGGAGGCGTGCAGCCCTTTTGTTACCTGTGTTAGAGTACCTGGCTGCTGTAAGTTAGTAACCTGGACTGAGCTTAAGATGTCTTAAAGAGGAGGAGAAAGCGAGGCAAAGAATTTAATCACAGCGAAATGCCCTGCTGGAAGTACAGCTCGTTTGCTTTCTGCCCACAAGGCGCAGGAAATGGGAATTGTTAATTAGGCTCTGTTGTGAAAGTAAGGACGAATAGGAGGCACTTCCTCCAAGAACTCAGTCACCTTTCAAGTCTGACCCTCTCCCAGGTGATATTCTGGAGTTAAAGTCGCCTTTCAGGTCGTCGCCAGCATCTCTCCTGGACTGCTGGACCATGGATTTCACACGGTCGAAGATTTCACGCGCGCTCCAGCTTGATGTCGCGGAAAATGGGCAGCGTACGTGCATCTGGAAGGGTTAGAAAGCTGCCAATGTGAATAGAAAGTGTGACCACTTCATGTTACAGTGCATGGCCCCCGGAATAAGTGGTTACGATCATGCACAAACCCCTCCGAAAGCGGCGTCTCTACGTGTTCCTGTGCTTTGGCATCATTTACCTCAGACTTGGGTGAGTTTCTGTGCAGGTTACCTGTGATTCACGCTGCTCACATGCGCACACCTGAGTATCACATTTATTGCGACACTCAAACACAAATACACTCTGTACAGGAAGGCTTCGGGTGCCCTCTGACCTCAGACTCAAGAGAAACTGTTTTTTTGTTTTTTTTGCAGGTGTATTTATAATGTAATGATATGCACACACCTGCGTAAAAGTTGCACAGTTTAAGACCTTGTGCCAAAAAAACAACAACAACAAAAACAATAACACATATGTGGACAAGCATTATTCGCTGTCAAAGGTGCATTTAAGTTCACCTCAGGAGACTCTCATGCTGCTCCTTTGTCGCACAAGATAATTTGAGCCGCTGTCTCTGCTCCAGATCCAGCTCACTCCTGCATACCTACATTAATAGCAGCGGACTGAGTTGTATTTCCACATTCCTTTGCCCCGACTGAGTTTTTACCTGTTTTGCAATACACTTCACCTTGATGCAAACTATACTTTTTTACATGCATATTATGGGATTTGTATTGTTATGGGATCACACCACTTCAAATCTAAATGTATGTCTAATATTGTACTGTTGTATAGATGTGTTATGCATGTGCAATAAAAAAAAATATAACAATAATAATATATATAAAAATATATGTGACCACCCTGGAACTTGAAGGAAAACTTTAACCTAAAATTATGCAACACATTTAAAGTTATAATAAGTCACAACAGGGGCCTTCAGGCAGGATAATTGTGCAACAACGCATTTAAATGATGATGTGAGTGTCCCTTTAAATCTATTTTTTGCAACTTATCTGTTTTCTCAATTTAATGACAACAAACTTTTTGTGCAAAAAAAAGGGCCACTTGATGTTCAGTGATTTTTTTTTTTTTTGCAGTGACAGCAAATCAAAAAAAAAAAAAAAATCAGCCTTCCCTGTGACTGTTATCCCACAAAATGTGTTCATATCATATGACGGTATATGGGAGGGAAGTTACCTGTCTCCGTGTTGACTAAGCCCCGGCCACATAGCTCATTAGCTCCATCCCCTTTTCTTTCTGCCTAAATCTTTCATGACACCCTCTTCATTTATAATGAGCGGAGCCTGCAGGTGTTGAGTGAGCGTCACGATACTGGAGCGATAAAAGCCTTCCACTCACTCACTCACTCCCTCACTCCCTCACTTCATTTCTCTGCACAGATCCAATCCTGGACTTGTCTTTGAGCAGTCATTCAATCTGGGGAAATCATTACACAATTTTACAGCAGAGTCACACAATTAGTATTTGAACATGATGGGATGTCGGCCATCGAATGGCATCAGAGCGCAGCAGACACGCAGACCTCGCACATGCTATAGGAATATTAGACTCTCGCCACAGGAAATAATAAGCTCGTTGGGATTCACATCTGCGTACCGCAAACATTCTTTGTGTCTTTATGGAAATATTATAGGACCACTTGCCACCAAAGGTTTTATTGGTCCCACGAGGACACTAAACATTGTAGGACTTTTATAAGGGATTTTCTCACTGTATCTCACACAGAAATACAATTGATGTGATATTATAAAGAATGCTACGGGTTGATATGTGGTTGATTCAGAATGACATAAACGGATTTTTTTTTATTTGCACATGGAGCTGTGATTATGATATGAAGACAGCCAGCGTCTGTTTGTTTATTTTTGGCTATAGATGGTGGGGGTGGAGTGTGTGTGGGTGGAGGGTGGAGGGTGTGCAGGATGAATGAAACCTCCTGCACGTCCAACGGGGATCGGATCAGTGTCACTCTATTGTCCCGTCGTGGCAAAGTGGGCGGATTGCAGTGTCTCTCCCTGCCCAATGGCAGGCACGACTCTCACGAGAGTGGAGAGAGGCACTTTTCTGCCATGCAAAATCCCTAAAACCATCATCATTTCAGCAAAGGAACCCTCAGTCCTGTGTAACAGCCTCCGCCGCTCAGAGATGACAGAACCAATCTCAGCGCACACTCGGCCCTGGGAGCTTGGAGCTGCGTAGAGCCGCGCCAAAGACACGCGGAGACGCACAACACCTCTTTTTTTTTTGCATTTTGTACGAAAAGGACTTAAAACCGTGAATTAAGGGATTTTTTTTCTTCCTCATCCACTCCACGCCTTCTTAATCAGCTCGAACGTGGCCATTTGCTCAATGTCATCATGATCATCTTCTCGTCGCGCAGTGTACTGCTGTCAGTCTACTATCCGCAGATCTTCCTCATCCTGACGAGCGGCAGCTACCTGTAAGTTTCAGCCAATTAACGGCTCCTTAATCAACTTGAGAGAGTGACGCGCTCATCCACAGACAGACTAATACGCACGGGTTTGTTTGTTTTTTTTTGCTCCCGTGTAACCTTTTTACCGGACAATGCGATCTCTTTTCCCTTCAAACGCCGGGTCTGATATGGATTTCTTTCGTCTTTACGCATCAGAGATTGAGTTTAACATGTTTATAGTGAGTCATCAAACTAAAGCCGCGGGGAACAGGCGGAGCAGAAAGTGGAACTTAGTGTAAACTGAATTTAACACCAGAACATGATTTACGCACGCTTAAAATGTCACACGACGCTAAAGTCTCATGGAAATTCTCACTCATGACAAAACTCATTAATGGAAAGGTCGCTTGGAAAAACGATCCACGTGGGAATAAAGTAATTATCCCAAACCCAAACGCGCTAATGTGCCGTCTGCAGGCGGATGAGCGTTTAAAGCGGCGATGGTTTATGTTCAGCTGCCGCATTGCCAACATTTACGAAGAGCAGAAAAATAAAACGTCCTGGTAACTGCTACATGGAATCATTTTTGGCCACAGAGTGGCAGAGATGTTCAAGACAATTGGATGCTGGTATTCTGTCTATTGTCCCTGTGCGGAGAAGTGAACACAGTGTTTACCTATGAGAGCACTGCTGACCTGTCAGAGCCACAGCGTGTGAACAATTATCTCTGCTTAATTCTTTGTATTTTACTCTCAACATAAAGCCCACATCTGCACACGTTTGAGCGATTGACAATGAGTAATCCCTGAAAATCATTCTTGCTGAAGGGCAAGCTTATCAAATTATTAATCCCCCACGCTTTCTTTTGATTTCGCAGGAGACCACAAACCTGCTGCTGATACAGAGGTGGTTTTTGGTTTCCAGTTAGAAGCGGTTGACACAACAAATATTGTGATCGCTTGCAGAACAAAGCAACAATCCATAGTTTTGGTTATTGTGTGTACATGAACCACAAGACATGCCCTGAAGCACAACAAATAATACGGATTGAAAATGATAAAATCTGAATTACTGTAGGTTAAACTGTACAATTTATCAAAGGAGTCTGTAATCAGTGCCTTTTACCATCAGCACACGTTTAACTGTTGCTCCTTTGCACACTGTAGAATAACATCATTTTTATTCTACATATTTATGTTGCAACTGTGATCATTCCACCAGCTTTTTGTTGTTGTTGATAAAATCCCAATGATGAGTGAGAAAGCTTGGATATGGTTTAAAAACAGAATGGTTTGTGAGCATTTCTTAAAGCTTATTATTATGTAAACGAGCAGTTTAACAGGGAACCCATCTCCATCACTATAATTAATATACCACTCTTGGAAAATAAGGGCATATACTCAGTCGACTTCGTTATGTCGTGTGTCAGGCATTTTTGTGAGTGCATTCCTCGGTAGAAGATGCATGCCTGCGAGCTTAATAGTGTGTCAGTTAGTTTCAAAGTGTTCCATGTGATGGAGTAGGTGGCAGTGAGCACACTGTACGACGATGACGTATGGACTATAGTTTCTCTTTAGCCCACACTACCCTGCCATTAAAAATCTGGAAAGTGCAACGATGCTGGTGCAGAATGAAGTTTTTCCAGAGAAGGGATGTATGCATGTCTGAGATTTTCTCCCAGTCACATCACAGGTTTTGTAATCAACCTAAAATCCCAGACAGACCAAAATCCCCAGCTTTAAAAATTGAAGTTGAACATAATGTGTCATGTGTGTATGTGTGCAATTTGAATTAAATTTAAATATATGCGTAAAAATGCACATGCACATTTGAGCTGTTTAGTTGCAGTATTTGTGCTTCATGGCAAAGGACAAAAAAAAAAAAAAACATGCCACCTGTTGCATTTTTCACCAAAACGCCTGTGTCAGTGCAACACCGAGCGATACACTGAATCACACCCCGTGTTTTGTACACACTCGATGTTTATCAGCTGCTGCTGCAGCAGCCAAGCGTGACAGCCTTGTTGCATGTGTGAAGGGCAGCTCGAGTCTCTGTCGCTGCTCTGTCTGACGGGAGAGCTGTGTGACTGTGCGGCTCCCCCCCGAGCCCGCTGGCGTACTAAGTATACGCTAAGCAAACATGATCACATTTGTGCACTTTGATGATGCGGGGATTTAAAAGCTTAACTCTGGAATTCTCTGTTTGGTGTTGTCTGATGTTTGGAGTTGCCCGTGGTAGACTGGCAATTCTGTGAATTAGCAGGTGAATGACATGAGAAAGAGCCAAGAGGGGAGGTTTTATGAAGCAGTGTTTGAAAGTATCACTGTACTGCTGTGTTAGGTTTATAAGCCAATATATATATATATATATATATACATATAATCCCAAAACAAACTCAATTGCCTTTTGAATTTGTTATGAAGAAACAATTTCTATTCAGGCTCAACACTCATCATGCAAGACAATGAATTTCCTCCAGTTACGCATTACTTCTCTTAGCTTGACCTTTTCGGTTTGTACAGAGTAGATGTCACTGTTGCCACGAGCAACCACATATACAGCAGGGTCACAGAGGGTCAGAGGAGCTCAAGCCTGTTTAACAGCTGAGAGAGCAAAGAGGCTTTGAAAGCGTCTGCAGGCTGCAGTGTTTACCGTGGACCCTGAATCTCCTGAGCCCGAGTTTTCTTTATTTTTAACATAATACATGGTAACATTTAGAAAGATGGAAGCAAACTCAGTGGACACGATGCATCCTTTACTTTTATAAAGTAAAGTATACTCCCCGAGAAGAGCAGGAAAATGTGTGCCGTCTAAAGTTTGGTCAGAGATATGCATCTCGCTGCAATTAGGATTCATTTAAACATGTGTGTGTGTTTGAAATGGAGATCTATGTTTTTTTTTCTGTCTGTGTGGAGAAATTCTAGCAACCTGTGGAAAGGGGGAAAATGGTTGTCCAATAGAGATTTCTAATCAATGATCATATCTTTGCTCATAGTCAAGAATTCTCCCACTGACTAAACCAAGTACTAAATCCCACATAAATCATTTTCTCTTTCTCTCAAGGCCGGACAATATGGCTGATAAATAATATCTGGATATTTTTTAAGGCTGTATCCCGTTATCAGGATATAAAAGTTTGTTTCTCTGGCCTCTCGAAAAAAAAGATGTTTTGCGCTTATCAAAGGAGAGTGACAATACACTGTAAATACACTCTAAAATAAATAAATTTACTGTATTGCATTCTTAAGACACAGATATTACCTTTTGTTTCAGATCATTTTAAAAACCAGGAAAAGTCGATGTCGCGATATAGATATAATATATAACCCATTGTCTTCCTTTTCACCCCTTGTATGCCACCATCATTTTTCTTTTGCTGACACACACAGCGTTAGTCTGCTGGATTTGCGGTGAGTCCGTTGGAGTTCTACGTCACACTTCCCAGTCCGTGCTCATTTATGGCTCCCTGTGCCTGACATGTGTGAAAAGTGTACATCCACGTGGTTGCAGGGGTTATAAACCGAGCTGTGGAGGGAGTCAGTGCTTTGTTGGGCTGTAATCTGTTTTGGCTTCCTCTGCGGTTACAAGACCATCTTTGACATGTGTTTTGATCTCATCACGTCAAACTATCACATGTGCTGAAGTCTCCCTGGGGGGAACTGAGAAGATGCTGTGACTCTACAGCACTCTTATTCTCTACAAATTCAGGCGACCCGTGTTGAAAACCCAACATATTTTCATATTTTACATATTTTTGGACACCAGGATGTGGGTTAGAGGAAAAGCAGCGCCTCGTAAAATCTATAGGCGGTACTTTACACACAAAGATAACATTTTGTATGACTTTTGGTTAAAAAGGTGAATTCTGCATCTTCATCACAAAACACTGGGCAAGTGTAATGTCCTGCATTGTGTAAGAGTCAGCTCTGGCAACTATTGCTGCCACTGTTACCTAACAATTAACGCACAAACCCCGACTCATTACTCCAAATCCCACCATCCAAACCAATGTGGGATGGCATTGTCAGCAGTCAAATAAGCATTTTGTTTTCTCTCCGTTGTAGCAGGTCTCTCTGTGTGTTTCCTTATGTGTTTATAATGGATTAGGTTTTTCATTTATCTCTACGCCATTAAATGCTTTCATGCAGCGCAGCTTTCACTTCAGTATGGAACGTACATAAATTTCAGACTGAATTGAATCCTGTTCTGGAGAGTCTCACGTAAGTGAGTCTGACCATCATCTGGAACCTCTAACCAGAGCCCACGTTTTGTTTTTTTTCACGTGTGTGTGTGTGTGTGTGTGTGTGTGTGTGTGTGTGCGTGTGTGTGTGTGTGTGCAACAACGCATGTAGGTGTGTTGCAATCTTGCCCATGTGACTGCATCGATGTGTTGTGAACGAATGCTCATGTGCATGTTTGGCCGTCTCTCTCTCTGACTTTCTGCAGGGCCCTGTCGTCTGTGGTGGCTCTGGGTGCCAACATCATCTGCAACAAGATTCCCGGGCTGGCACCTCGTCAGCGGGCCATCTGCCAGAGCCGTCCGGACGCCATCATTGTTGTGGGTGAAGGCGCCCAGATGGGCATCAATGAGTGTCAATACCAGTTCCGATATGGACGCTGGAACTGCTCGGCGCTGGGAGAGAGGACAGTCTTCGGTCAGGAGCTTCGAGTAGGTCAGTCTGGGTCCTGTGACAAAAGGGAAAGGTCCCAGTGGGCGCTTGTCTGTGTATCTGTGCATGTGTGCATGAGAACCTTTATTATGACAATTAGCTGTTCTGAGTGAAGGGATTTTTTAGTAAAGTGATGGGTTTCTGCTCGTTATTCACAAGTTTTATTTACTACGACACTTTTTAAAGGACTAAGACTGGATTTAGGTTGAGTTGATGAATTTCCTTCTCACATCTCTGTTGGGTAGATAATATAAGAATAATATTTCTCTACCAGCATGCAGTGCATTTTAGGTTTAAACAATTATTTCGAAATTTTAATACAGAGTCCTGCGCAATATTTGTTAAAGCCAAAAAGTGTGTCAAAATATAATTTGAGATGAATTATTGTCTCGATCTATACACGCCTTACTCTATAGACTGATCTTTGTTTCTCACAGATATGCGCACATATCACACAGTAATCATTTTAAATGTGTTTTACAAATGAAAACGAGAACAATGACCATTCCCTCTGACATCGCCAATCAAGTCGCAATCGCAATTCCTGTCAAATGAAATGTAGCTCAAAAAAAAGGGTATCATCAGTTTGAATATATGTTCAGTTTTACCCGTATGCAGGTACAGTGAAGTACTGATGAACCAACCCATGATATTTACTCCACACACGACACAGTGTTGTGGAGTCATGCTCTTGGTACGCTTGTGCAGCAGCCGAACAATTGATTGCGAGTGTGTGAGTGTGTGTGTGTGCACTGGGATGCACAGCTGAGGGTAGAGAACTCTTTTGAAGCCTGTGATCACTGATAGCCATGTGGTAGTGATGAAGTCGGCAATGACAAAACCGAAAAGGAAACAGAGGTTGCATAATGCGTGTTTTCGAGTCACACGATTGTCTCAGTTTGCAGAGACACGACTTGAAACGCATCAAAAAAATGTGGTACCAGCCCACGACCCTCTTATCCCCTATGAAATATGGCTCTTCACGAGCCAAACCCAAACTGCAAACATGACACAGTCAAAACTCAAACCAGCAACACACACACACACTCTCTCTCTCTCTGACTCTCTATTGTATAACCATTTGCATTGGCATTGCTCAAGAGGATTTCATATAGTGCTGATTCCCGCCCCTCGTAGTGGTCGCTCATTCCCGTTGACAATGTTATATTTCTCCAGTGTGCTCTAGTTTCTGTTGATGTCGGTTCTGCTGCACACCGACCGTCGCCGGCTATGCCAAAGTTATGGAAAAGCTACCGAAAGACTTTGGAGCCCTAATGGGGAAAACGTATGGTTGAAAAATGATATCACAAATGAGGAGACAACTAATGGTGTTATTGCAGAGAGAATGCTTGCCGAACTGAAATAGATGGACACATCTGTTGTTAATCGAGCTAAATCGGTTGTGTCCATGCTTGGCTGGTTCATGAGAGTGCGCATATACATGCTGAAATAAGATCTAAAGCAGACAAACATTTACATTTACGATGCTTTTGTTTGAGAAACTCGGTGGTCCGCAAAGCCCCTTTTGCATCACTTTTGTTTTACGGTCTCTTTTATATACACATATATATATCCTTTCATTTAGAAGATATTTCTGTTGCCATCACGTTGTGGATGGGCTGTGCATTTAATTCAGGGGCTCTGTTAACAATCACTCCTCTCGAGGAGTAGCAGAATTAGCTCCAGTTCCCTCGACAAAGGCATTTTCTTTGTTGTGAATGTGGCACTTTCTTTTGTGAAGCAGCTCGTGTTGTTTTCTTCAGCGCTTGTCATTCCCCTTTCTGCTTTCACTCTGTTCTTTTATACTTAAAGGTTGCACATGAACCAGTTCATTGGAAAAAGCGGTGGATTTACTCTGCAATTAGTGTGCTACTTTTACATATTCTACATTAAGTTGGCTCTCATTTCACACAATCCCTGTTCTTTGAGGCAGTTTTCTATGCATTTATCAGTCATCGCGATGGATTTGATGCACATGGAAAACCATATATATATATACTGCATGAGCTCACACAGGTTTTTGATGAGCACCATTGTCATTTACATCCTCTTCAGTCATGACGTCGTCTGAATTTAATGCTCCTGTTTGCTTTTCTTGTTTGGTTTCCGTAGAAGGTCGGCACCAGAAATAGCTTCATGTGCCCGCGATGAGCACATTACTCTTGGTGTCCAGTCCTTGTCAGAAAGCGGTGACTACTGGGCCTGCCATGATTGTTCAATAATAATAATAATGACGACTTGAAGGCGACTTTCCCAGTAAAGCATTCCATGATTTTTTTTGTTTTAGACCAATGTCGAACTTTGTTTTTCTCAGCGTTCCCATGACGGATTCAAGAGATTATTTCCATTTTGTTTTGATAGTCATCAAACAAAAGTCAAATGGTTTTGTGCTTATACCAAGTGAATTGGAAGTTGCTGTACGGCTCTGTCTGTGTCTCACCGGGATTGCGTAATCTCTCTTTGCCTTTGACATTTTGTGTGAGACGTTGCCTCTTCCCAATTAAATGAATTTCCTGTGCCCTGTGACACGGCCGTATCTCCTTCAAGTTAATGATTTATTCCCCCTTTTAACGATGGAGAAAAGGAGAACATGTTTCATTGTTTGTACTTCTTGACAGTGTTGGCATATTTGGTGGATACCATGGCTGCACGAGGGGCACACAGTAGCTCTTTGTTCCCGGGGCGTTGGCACACTGGCTCGTGCATTATTTTTGTGACTGGTCTTAAAGAGTTTAACATGAAGTGGAAATAAACATGTTTATATATCTATATAGATATTAAATAAAGAGGTTTAAAAGCAGGGATGCATGTAACACAATAAGCCATTTAAAATGAAGAACACACACACACCTGTTCATAAACAAATATCCTAATATAATACACATGTTAGTGATTAGATGGAATATGACTTGCACAGAAAAGACACATTGGTTGAACTGAAGTGAAACATATGAAAGAGAACAAATCTCTTTTTTGGCTTTTATCTCAGTTTACGGAAAGAACAGTATCAGTTGTTACGTCATAAAATTAATCATTAGTCATTAAATTAATCAAATAAGCCCCCAAGTGTCCATTATAATCATCTTTAGTGCTAAAATAAAGGTGCATACTAGTTGTCAACATGTCTTAGGTGAATTATTTTCCATACGTCTATTACATGTATGTATTACATGTATTACAACTATATGTATGTACTGCAGTACTCATTGTGGCTGGTATGTCCATGTGTTTTTACCAGGCATAAAAACTGAGTAGTGGTTGGTTTATATTTGGATTTCCTTCTGGGTTTGTTCGTATCACAGAGAAGCGACCTCTGGGTTTGAGTGATGTGTTGCAACCACACTATCAATCCAGCCTAGTGTCACTGGTGTCACCAACCCTCATCATCTTTTCTTACACTGATCATCAGTGATCTACAGTTCACAAGGCTTAAAGTTTAGCTCATTCACAGTTTTGCTACGTTTATTATTTTATTATTATTAGTTTTATTCTCAATATATCGTATGTATAGTAGAGAAACAGTATTTCTGACTGTTCTCCCTCTACTATAACCAAGCAATCAAATACATTGCTAAATACTGGCGTGTGTGTGATTGGCTCTTGACAGACAGACTGACAGTAAGATCAAGCACTTGACTGCCGTATGTGGGAAGTGTTATAGAAGGGCTATGACAATACTCCTTTAATCCTACTAGAGACGTCTATTATGGGAGATCACAGACGCAACAGCTCCTGTAGACCTCACCTTATAGACACTCGGTTTATTTCTCATCCCACCATCTTTCTGTGACGACATACGCAGCATCCCTGCTGTGATAGTTTCCAGTGTTTGTTTCTCGACACTGAACATGTAGCCATGTTTTCTGACCATGTCTTTACGTATTAGGAAATGCTTTAGCATGGCATTTGAAATCATGGAACACACTCTCCCAACAAAAATGTTCCAATCCCTTCTCCGAATCTGCAGATTCCACATCATCATAATCAAGTATAGGGGTAAAGCTATTCCCATTCCGCTTCCATATACGTTTTTTGATTCAAATCCCTCAAATTATGAACACTAAACCTTTCCCCCTTGCTCTGTGATCCAGTCTTAGTTTTGTAGTGTTTTTTTTTTTTTCAAGTGCCAAAGATCAGCAGACCGCAAGTCTAATGCATTTTCTCCGCGCTGTCTGCTCTTGGAGGCAGTCTTTATGTTCTGGAGCTGCTCCATGGTATTAGATTTGCTTTCCATGGGAACGCACATTGATAGATTGGTTATTGAGCGTTATAGGCCCTGAGATATCTCTATTCAACAGAGGTGATTCACTTTGAAAGACAGGCCATTTGATTCATTACGCTCTTCTTGTGGAAACAGAAAAGTGTGTTGACTTGAGAAGACGGCTTCTGCTTGGCATCCTCTCTGTGGCCAGACACCCAGTTGAACTCAAGACTTGAGGCTATAGATTGAAAAGCACCCTTGCTCTTGTGGCACTTCTATCCCTCGACTGTATCTCTGTTTTACAGAGTGTTGGCTTACCTTATTGTGCCCTCACTGACAAATTGGGGAGCAACGCAATAAATTTCGCAGTGCGATTTGAAACTTGCATTTTAAGTGCATCTCTGTTTCCTCTGCAAAAGCAGATTTAGCAGCTTTCCCCCTCGTACCCTGCTATGGTGTTGGCAGTGTGTAAAAATGTGGAATGAATTATCCCATGCTAACAGAAATGGGTGTCATTGTGGGGCTCGTTGCAGTCTATTAAAAAGTAATAATAAAATTAGAGGCAGATCCATCAGCAATGCAGAGTGGTTTTCAGGATGAGAATGGCAGCCGTGGTCAGTCCTCCAATCATAATCCTTGGCTTGGTTTCTGAATGAATCATTGTATTTTAAATATCCCTGTCAAGAACTGATCCCATGGCTGTGCTTTGTTGATGCAGGTTTCTTATGCATATTTGAGTGCGTTCACCCACGCGTGAAGTGCAATGAAAACCCCATGTGGTTTCTGTTACACATCTCACATAATAAGATGATGTGTTTGAGATTCAGCGAGTGATCTTTGCCCCGTATCCCCCAACTATTCTCAACGTAAACACGTATGAACACTTATTTTCCTGTTGCATTTATTCTCCTTCTCAACTGCGATAAAATCGCCGTTTCTATTCATTTTTACCTTTTTTAACTTTGTTAATAATATCTTTGCACTTAAAAAGCACAATCTGTTGTACAATCAGACATGTCTATGGCTGTGACAGGGATGGCCCTCATCTCAAAGATGTGCTTATGAACACCTTGCAAGTCTGCAATGCACTTGATGTCAGTGATTGGAGCTTGAAAATGGACACCTTTCAACGGCTACACTCAGCATCAAAAGCCAACACTGGCCCCCTTGTCATAAAATGGCCTGCTCTGGTTACTCTGTTTGAGTTTCCAGCCAGTTTGTCACCGTCGTGATTCATGCTTTTCATCTGAAAGAGGTTTTTTGTTATGCTGGCAGTGAAATATTACAAAAGTTCAATCACGCTGCCTCTGGCTCATTTCACAAGAATAGTTGCAGCAGGTGAGCCATTTGCTACAAAGGGAATGCTGCTGTGTATTCATTTATTCATTATCCCAAACACAGTGAATCTGCAGTTTAAAGATGCAATTTAGCAGCAAATTGGTTTAGGCAGAACTGCTGGTACAGGACGTATACTGATGCATGTAAGAACAGATGGAAGGACCAGTCTGTTTTTCATTGTGACCTAAAACATAGCTCTCGGAGTTGTCACCCAAAGCTGTGATTTGTGACAAGAAACCCTGAGGACAAGGACAAGCAAACTGGATAAGAACCGTCTGTATTTTTATAAAACAATGTGGAGGATTAGGCTGACAGGAGTTTAGAGAATAGAGCATGTTTTCATACTTCAAATTTCTACCTCCCACCATCAGTCGCTCCCTTGTCCCTCGATCCACCTGCCAGGAACCTCTGAGCTGTAGGAGCCAAACCAGGGCCAGTCAGATAAAGATTGTTTAAGTCAGCAGGTTGGATGAAAAACAGTTTCCCTCTATGAGACGGGGGGAGAGGTCACTACAGGCTGAAAGGCTCAGGGGTGAGGTTGGTTTATTTATTCTGAGATGAATCAGTGGAGGATCGAAGTTGTGAATGACAGAAGGTTTAGGGTTATAGGTGTTTTAAAGCATGCCATCTTAAATTAAAGACAATTTAGTGTTACGTCCCTGCTCGTTGGTGGGGTGGAAGGGAAGCAACATAAACAGCCAAGATGTGATATGGTTAAATACAATTATTTATTTTACAAAGGAGTTGAGGGTAATTTCACAAAATAACTTGGCAAACTATGGAAAACGGGCAGAGGATGCTGTTCAAACAAAATGAAAAGCAAATGAACATTACTCAGTTTGCTTTAAGGAAAACAAAATGAACAGGGTGCAACAGCATTGCAAAGTTTCAATCTCAAGCTAAATCACAAGTTAACTGCCACAGCATGAAGCGCTCTGACTCTCACAGGCGCCTGGTGAAGACTGGCCTATGGCTTCTTATCTTCTTCCATTGGGAGTGAGACAACTGGAGGTTCTGTGGCCGCACCAATCGCTGTCCAATCCACCAATTGCTCCGCCCATCCGCTCCAATGACAGACGAGGGACCACACAGACTCATTTGCATACCTAACTCAAGGCTAAATTAGATGCACAAAAGCATAGTTTTTTTCACCTCATTTGAGATGCAAAATAGGGTGAATCAAGTTTTCTGAAAGAGGGGAATCAGGCCTGGCTGAAAAATATAATAAAAGAAGGAAGTGGTATTAGCAAATTGAAAAATTATGAGTCACATTAACAACAAATAGTCCAATTTAAGAATCACGTGTAAGCTCATATAGCAATTAAATAGCCTTTTCCCCCCACATTCAAAGGAGTTGTCCTGTCATGCACCTTGCCCACAACTCCTTGTTTTCAGTCTGCTAAACAATTACGGATAACAAACGCACTGGCTGAACTCTTTCACCTTCTCAGAATCAGTTGATGGTCATTTGTGGTGAAATCCTATCCCTGCAAATTACAAGTAAAGCGTCACAGGCCAAACTAAGGCTAATAATGAACGGACAAGAGAGCCTATTTCAGTGATCGAGTGGTTCCGTTCTTGAAGTAAAAGGAAATGCAAGTTGAGAAATTGCTTTCGCTCCAGTTGAAAAATGTTAACCGACTGCTTTTAAATCATGCAGCGATGCCATCTGAACTCTCAAGTTAAACATCAGCTACAGGATAAACATTCTTTCCTTGAACGCAAATAAGTCAGTCCTTCAGTGTAACTGTAGCCACCTATGTCAACCCAGTCATTATTCAATGAAACAATAATGAAATCACGAGTTTGCTGAAGAATATCGTCAACAGGCAATGAAAGTTAACAGTTAAATTCCTGCTCGAAATACTAGAATGTTCCCCTATTTGACGTATAAGCTTAGTAAACTGGCAGTGACTGTTATACCCAGGACTAATAAAGGCGGTTAAATAGTCATTCTTCAAAACTAGAGGTTTTTCAAGAGCTCACAAGTGGATACTTTGACCCTGATGAACTCGCCCAAGATACCATCAATCACCACACTGCCGCCAACGTTTTTTCCCCTTGCGGGATTTGTTTCTTGTTGGTTGTGCACTCTTAAAGCTGTAGTGTGTAACTTTTAAATATATTCAAACCAGTGTCAAATAGGTTCACACGTTGCTCGTTAAACCTATCGGCTCTACACGTCTTCACATAGCCATGTCTCATGCACGCAGAGAGTGCAAGTCAAGACAAACAAACAGCAGCAACATTGTGCGAGTAAAGCAAGGCGGACACAAACAGGTTGGAATGTGTCTGAACATACGAAGAAAGTTTCAGAAAGTGAATTATAATGCTGAAAAAAAAAAGGTTGCGCCGCAGTTTGACAGAATAATAAATCCTTGTCATCCCAAACCTCACCGCACACACAAACGCTCCCTCAGTCGGGTCTGATAGTTTTGCTTGACATAGCCTATTTTCAGATGCAGCATATCATTCATGTCATTGTCACAAACTGATGCTGAATTGTGACAGGGAAATCTGTCTCATGCATTGTTCTCATGCAGCTCCCAACGGCGCTGCAGATTATTTCCGAGGCAGCCAAGTGCTTGACACCATGTGCATGAACAGTGATGAAATGACGCGTGCATTGTGTTATGGTGGAACAGTGTTGGATAAAAGGCCTATTTTTCAGCCCATCATCATGTGGGTTTTCCGTAATCCTCTCTGCCCTTTCTCAGTGGGACTCCAGAGAAAACAGAGCAGTCATCAGTCATATACTCTGTGTGTGTGTGTGTGTGTGTGTGTGTTTGTGTGTGTGTGTTGGCGCGCTCGTCTCTCTTTATCAGATACATGAGTCTGATGCTTTGTTGTTCTACAGCGTGTGGGCTGTGGTCATCTTGGCTCGATAAAGGTCATCTCTTACTCGTTTTCTTCCAATATTTCATCTCACATCCTCCGCCCATGACATCTTCGTGTGTCTATATCTAGGGTTGGGCCGAAGTGCTGTCATCACCAGGCCCCTTTTTCTTGTTCATTCATCAGCTATGTGGGTGAGCCGGGGTCCCGCTCCTTTTTTCCTTACCTTTCTTTCTTTCTTTCTTTCTCTATCTCTGTCTCTCCCTCTCTTCTGCTCATCCACTATCTGTCTGCTGACATGGCCTGTGGTCTTTCTGGGCCCTGACCCTCTGGCCCCCGTGTGTGTGTGTGTGTGTGTGTGTGATTTGCGCCTCCCCTCCCCGCAGTGATGATGTGTTATCGGTGGGATCTGTGTCTGTCTGTGTCTGCCAGTGCCACTAGACGCAGGAGGAAACAGGATGCGAGTGGATCAAGTGTAATCTCACAGTGAGCTTTGTTCAACACAATCCCAGGCAGATCACGGTATTCTCTGCACACAGGGCCGCCACTGGACATTTACATGTGCAAACAATCACACAGCTACATAGCTGAGAGCACAGAGAGAGACGTTAGCGGGCTGGACAAAAATAAAAAAGATAATAGAGTGAGGATATTAAGAAATGTGGAGCTTTATTTGACAATTTCCTTTTGAAATGATGAAGGAAACACATTCTCAGTGGCATATTTGACATATTTCCACGTGCCAACAATCACACAGCTACTGGCCCACATAGGTGAGAGATCGGAGAGCGATGTCAGTGGGTTGGAGGAAATCAAAACCACAGTGAGAGGGTGAGCATCCTTGATAAATCTCAATGAAATGTGAAATTCTTTGGAAATGGCAAAGGAAATATGGATGGATTTATATTTATTTATATTCATACATTTCAGTTTGCACTGAAGTCAAATAGGATAAAACTGAGAAAAACAATCAACACTGTCCTTGCACGAACTTGATATTCACCATGCACAGCGCAGGCCTACATTTTGCAAACGTGTGCAGGTGAGGTCCTGATTTAGTCTCATTATTAGGATGAAAGGGTGGGAAGAAGGATTGGGCTTGTTTTAGCAAGCCTTGGTATTTAGTCAGAAAGCTTTATCTCCACCTCAGGGAGATCAAGGAAGAAAAAAAAAAAGGATGCTTTTGAGATGTTTTTTGCCAGCCCAGTTTTCTATGCCTGGGAGGCAGCTTATTTTGGATTCTCATCATCTAATACAGTCAACGTTAAATACCATCATAATTGTTAAAGCTTTTCTGCTCAAAGCCCCACTTATTATATGAATCAAACTCGAGACCCTACAGTGAGCACAGCTACGCCAAAGCGTGTCACTTCCTCAGCTCTGTGATGTGAGTACACTCAGAATGTGGATCCTAGTTCTGGTAAAACAATATTATTTTATTGTACAGGAACATGGCTGTGCTAATCCCTCGAGCTGCAAACCTCACGGACCACAACTTTGTCTATAATTTGCTCGGAGCATATGTTCATAGCAACGGTACATAAAGCGGAACGGAAAACAGTAGTAGAGAGCACATTAGTCAGTTCAGTGATTGGTATACAAAGCTAGGGATTTTCCTCTTGCTTTCCTCCCCTTCTATGGGGCCCTGGAGACATAGTTCCAGCATCGACATGGCTTTGGTTATAGCTTGTTTTTCAGTATTTTTGGTGTCATAATTCTATTATATATATATATATATATATTCAGTGTGGAAAAATAATTCCAAATGGAGTCTACATAAGGTTATACATCTACAGTACTTTGGATCTTTCCCTTTCCATTTTAAAATAAAGTCTGGTGGCAAGTGAGGTCTCAACTATCCTCTATAACATGCTGTCACTCAACATCATGACAAGTGCAAGGTCTTCTGGCCACCAGCAGGTGACACTTTCCCCTTTGTTCACTGGGGCAGCATTCATCCCTGATGTCAGGATGTCCCTTGGATACTAAGCCCCCAAAAAGTCAGTGTATCATTGTGCTGTTGAAATGATGTAATTTCTTATGCAATCCAATCCTCCAGTGTCCCTGGGGTATGAGTGCATGTCTGGGATGAGGAGGTGGGGGGTGGGGGGGCCCTCTAAAAAGCTTTTCCCTGCAGTGCTACATGCTCGGCTTGTGTGGAGCCGCTCATCTGCACTGCTGGGTTCAGCCAGCGTGTGTGTGTGTGTGTGTGCGTGTGTAGCATCCTCCTCACCTTTGCAAGTTGCTGCAGTGCTTACCGTCTGCATGCGTCATTACAGACCACTTAGGCCGCAGACTGTCATTTGTGCTTGTGCAGCCTCAGTTGGTAGAATCAAAATCAAGTTTTGTGGCCGAGCATGCTGAAATAAACAAGATATTTGACTCCGGTTGTCAGCGCCGCTCGTTGTGCCAGATGCTAAATATCAACAGATATTTACGGCTAAACTTTATTTAATCACAAAAAACCCAAACAAGCACAACATCTACTGGCCACTCAAATGAGTGAGGTTTCGAGCTTAGAAATTTGGCTGCAGCAAACATTTTTTTTCTGATACACAATACACGTAGGCCTAATTATTTTTTTAACAAAATTCGTCCATTTTGTAATCTGAAATTGTGCATAGATCGCTCTTTTCATTTTTGATCCTGTGACCTTGAGTTGTTTTTTTAGACAGAGCAGTTGCTTCCACACACCATCTTTTCTCTGTCCTCTCTTGTCAGCAGCACAGCCTAACCGTGTCCTGTGAGTGGACAGAAATGAGGCCCGTTGAGGTCACTGGTCAGTTAGCTTATACTCAACCAGAACTGCTTTATAGTGTCATCATCTGTAAATGTCAAGTGTCGTGTCATGTGACATCTATCTAGCGCTATGCCTTTCTCCGGATCTAAACACAGATTGCCATTTTAGCGGCGAGCCACTACATCCAGGGAGGGTTTTTTTTGTGTGTCCCTGTTTTGGCAGCGGGTCAAACAACAAGACGAGCATTGCAGCAGGGGCTTGTATCCAAAGTGGTGTGGTCAGTGAACGTAAAGGCCAAGGCATACTGAGTCAGTCGCCTTCGCTCCATCTCCGGTTTCAGTCCCTGACACATGGATTTAGCAGGCTATTTAATGCTTGTTTATGAATGCATGTACCTGATCTTCTTCCATACTTTCTTGGATAGTGTAGCAGACACTTGCCACTAAACTCCATTAGACATCTGGTTTAATATTCCCTCATTCTTCTCTCCTGAATGTTTCCAAGTTCATTGAGGTTTTTCTGGTCACTCCAATTTTCCACTGGCAGCTTGCGAGGCTATCCCAGGGTGGTTCCTCCTGGAGGGCTGTCAGGACACTGGGGCCAGCTTCTTCAGGGCTTTCTGCTGCTGTTATGGGTGCTTTTTCTCCTGCTTCACATTTCATCAACCACACGTCTGTTCAGCAAAGCAGGAGCACAAGGAGCACACTGATTATGCACGCACAGCATCCACATCCACATGGGAATTTCCTGGCTGTGGTTATGTTTGTTTTGTTCAGCATATCAGAAACTTTGGTATTCATGATGGTGTATTTTACACAAATTGAGGCTTAACTCTCCATTTATTTGAAGTGAATAATATTTAAGAACCATCACAGATAATGTAACTTTGCTAGGACTGAATCCTCCAAGTGGATTTTTTTTTTTTTTCAGCAGACAATGCATTCCAAGTGCTAAAATTCCAAAGTCTTCTTTGGTTCATTGCACAAAGAAAAAAGAAGGTCTTGATCACCATGTTTATTCCATGGCTTGTGTAATTGGCTTTCCTTTTGGCCAGGAAGAGCCCTGGCAGTGCCAGACCCACCAGGGGGGGTGACATCCAGCACAAGCTCCATCATCATTTTCCCCATGAGCAGCGCAACTCAATGGGCTCAGAAACGGGCATGCATCTATGGCACAGGGAACCACCCTTTCTCTGGAAACTGCCCTTAACCTGTTTTAAACATTACGCTGACCCTCTGTTTGTGCGTCTATGTGCAAATGTGTTTTTAACAGTGGATGTGTGTGAGGGTGTAGGGCAGTGTGAGTGTGTTTTGTATTTTTATGATGTGGCCGGTGACTGAGTGTATGCGTGCAAGTGCGTGCGCGTGAATGCACATATGCTACAGCTGTGCATCTACATTTGAGCATGTGTGTGTGTGTGTGTGTGTGTGTGTGTGTGAGGTGGGGGCAGCTGAACGTTACCACAAGCTGGTGGGGCACAGCTCTGCTGCTAACCAGAGAAGAAAGTGGTTGTGAGTCAGTCCCCACTGGGCAAACCTGTGGCCGTGGTATTAGCTCTACAGCACCAGTGCCAGGGTAGGAAATTAACAGTGGCTTTGGGTGAAAACATTTTTGAGACTTCAGAAAATGCCCCGAGACTACGAGGTACAAAAGGAAAGAAGAGGCAATAAAATGGGAAACAGATGCAAATGGCGGTGTTTAAACAGTTTGTATTTATAGGTACTACAAATGACTTCCTGTATGTGGGTAAAAAAAAAACGTCAGTAAACATAGCTTATATAAACCCTAATAGATAAGTACATTCTACTATACTGCTTTCTGCAGAGCAGTCGTAGCTCAGGCTCGAGCTAACAGTAGTCGCCTGGGCTCTATATGACGCCACTCAATGTAAACAATGTAAAACAACCAAAGATTTTATGCCTTGTAACTTTCAAACTGGTTAGGATTTTATTTGGTCCTATTCCATTCTCTTCTCTCACATCTGAGTTTGGTGTTTTACCTCGGTATAATTTCCACTTCTTGCTGCAGATGTAAACAAATCATCATAATCTTAGGATATCATTCCTGTTTTTGGGTGATTCCACTGTGAGAATGTCTGCAATACCTGAAAGTGTATTTGTTGTAGTCACTGAATTTTCACATTATACATGTTTTTCATTTGGCGTTTTCAGATCCACGTCTATCGAAGCTGCATTTACTGTAAATATGTCACAGCTGACAAATGTAGTCCAACCCAAAGCGGGATTCAACTGGTTAACATTCACCAGAACTTACCAATGATAATACAAAAATTATAGTTATTCTAACTGCATGTTGCTAAGCCATTACATCAATAAATCAATAATATCTGTCAGGTGACTCATGACTGCAGTGATTTATATGCTCTTTGCTCTTTTCTTAACTGTTTAGTGTGGTATAGTAAAGTTTTTTTAAGCTTCTCAGAAAACTATTGAAGAACTTATGTATCACCAAGGAGCTTTTGGTTCTCTGAGGGGCAGAAGAATTTTACCTAGAGAGATTCCAGTAATTACAACTGAGTACATTACAAAACATACATCAAAAGACTTACAAAACATTCCTCTTCAAATACTGAAAGGCCCCCAGAAACACTTTGCGGTTAGCTTTGTTTCTGCTGCTCAGCCCCTTTCCAGATTATTGCCAGTCGAAGGGAGAATAGGGTTGTAATAACACACTGTCTGTTTTAGGCTCGGAGAAGCCTTTAAAGTAAGATCTTTCTGTAGCCATTAGGAGAGAAGTAGAGGAGGAGGAGGAGAAGAGGGGTATGGGGAGAGGTATGACATTGTTACTGCTTACCTAAATGTGTGTCATAAACATCTAAAATCCATTGCCGATATTCCAAAGAGCTTTAATAGGATGACGTTAATGTGACTTCTTTTTGCGCCGTAGCAGACATCGTCAATGACGACCAACGGATCATATCTTTTTGATATTTTATGAACTAATAACTATTTGCATTAAACATATTCATCACAAAATAATTAAAAAAAGGTAAACCTTGATGACTAAGTGTAACACAGTTGCTGCCACTACTTTGGAAGCTTGTCTCTTAACAATATGTACTTTTTCACAAACCTTAAACTGTGTTATTTCGACACAAAATGACAGCACACAAATACAATTTCTTTGGATAATATCTATACATATGTGTGTGTGTGTATATATAATGATGCATTATATACACAAGTAAACACAGCGCAGGTAAAATGATAATGTTGTGCAGTCTCAGTGCCATGTGGCTCTGACTTCCCCATCTGACTCCTTTTTATTTTTGTCAGTGTACAGTAGAAGTGAGGCAGTGAAACCTGCAGACCCCAGCTGTTTATAGTGTGGGCAACAGTACAAGGTGCTTCTGTGGAGGAATTCAGCACTTTGGACAGCACCTAGACTGGCTCTCCCACACTGGAATTCCAACACTGCACTTGCATAGACCGCATGGGCCCAAGGACTATGGTGATCAGTAATGTGACCACATTTCTACTAAGGTGCAGGAGAGAAGCTGTCCAGGAGAGAGAGAGAGAGAGAGAGGGAAACTTTCTCATCTTATCAAGATGATGGGATGGAGTTTGGATTATTGTACTGTTGATCAGGATCACATTGGTCTGTTAGATGATGGGATTTGTTTCACAAAACCAAATTCATATACAGTATAAAACAATGATGGATATCTGAGCACTTCTGCATGAGTCGTAAAATGTAAAAAGAATTTGTTTGGAGTTAAAATATAGTTTGTTGTCTTTTAATATGTTATGTCATTGACAATTCATCTCTAGTGTGGTCACAGTATGTGATCTTATCCACACATTACTAAAACAATATCTATTTTCCCCTTTCTCAGGCAGTCGGGAAGCGGCATTCACCTATGCCATCACAGCGGCAGGTGTGGCCCACGCTATAACAGCAGCATGCAGCCAGGGCAACCTGAGCCAGTGCGGCTGCGACCGGGAGAAGCAGGGATATTACAATCAAGAGGAAGGCTGGAAGTGGGGAGGATGCTCGGCCGACATCAAGTACGGCATCGAGTTCTCTCGCCGCTTCGTGGATGCCCGTGAGATTAAAAAGACCCCACGCCGCCTGATGAACTTGCATAACAACGAGGCCGGGAGAAAGGTAAAACATCAGACACTTCGCCACGACCATTTTCCCAGATGTGATCCATAAAGAAAGCAACAGCAAAAACATATTTGAATCAAGGGAGAACTCATTCCAACTTAAGAATCAATTACCTGGTGAATATTTACCTGACTTTTACACAGTTGGTGCTTCAGTATCATGTATTTCTTTAACCGATCACTGACATATGATCTTAGGCTTTTATTCCTGAGAGATTGTTTGCAAAGTTCATCATTGTTGTGTTTGTTTAGTCTTGGATGAGAGAAAAAAGAATGGGAGAATGTGAAAGGCAAATGACAGAGAAGAGATGATTGAATGTCGACAAATGGATTTAATTAATATTGTCAGCTTTTTCATGTCTTTTAGAAACATTTAGCTTGCCCAGTGGTTGCCAGATACGCTGCAGTCATCCCCTTTCAGCTCCTTTCATAGAATTATGAAGTGTATTATTGCAGTTCTTTGCACAATACCCAAACATGTCACTTTTACTGCATCAAATAACAGTGCATCTATTCAGGGTGTGAAAGCAGGATGACAGTGCCAGTGTCAACAAAGCAGACTGATACGGGCTGCACTGAATGTCAGTGTGCTGGCATGTTGGACTGCCAGGAATGGGAGTTGGCACCGTGTGTGTTCTCCCTCCAGGGATTGGAAAATTAAATACTTGGAGGATGTGCAAAAGTCATGCTACCTCTTTGCTGAAACAGAAGGAAAGTGACTGTGAGTGGAAGATATTTTTTAAGGATAGAGGTCTCTCGGGCTTCTCTTATGTTAACCCTTTGTTATTTTGCATGCGATGGAAAGCTGTCCAAAGAGCAAAGGATATCGGTATGTAATTGTTTAAAGCACCTCGGGTAGTAAAGCACAGCAGTTCCCTGTCATCACTGACTGTCATTGTGACAATGACATTTTATCAATTATCTACTGACTTCTTACATTTGCAGGACAACTAGGAGACATTGGTATGACCGTTTTTGATCTGATCTGGCAGATGAGACTCATAAATGTGTTCATTCTGAATCTTAGTGTAAAAAAAAACAACCTTTCAATTCCACTTTTTTTAATCCTGATATTCTGCTGCCTTTTTTTAATGTAGCAAGGTTTATTTGTTGTGAAAAGATTTATAGATCTTAGTTTCCCTTGTCCATGTGCTACAAGGGTTTGTACGAAGTCTTAGCACCAACAAAGTGAAGCCAAATGAGCTGAAATGGTGATGAGAGAGGAGCTTGTGCCTCCAATGGGATCCAGCTGAGATGTTGTTTTGCAATCACTAATAAGAAGCATTGTTGGAAGAAAAATAAATTACAATAGGTTCCGTGACTAAACCGAATCTAAAACACCCTGTGAATCAGCCTGAGATGTCTTTCATCATGGTGTGTGTTTGTGTGTACTTGGATTTGTTACACACTGACCTTGTCAGGACCAGTAGTCGTCATGGAGACCAAAACCTGGTCATAATGAGTCAGAACCTCATTACTGAGGGACTTGTGAAGTTTAAGATTTGAATTGTGATTAGGGCAGGGTTAGGGTTAGGCATGGACTGGTTAAGGATAAGTGTAGGAGCACTGCTTTGTTTAGGCTGTGCAAATACATGGAAGTCATTGCGTAGTCCTTTGAAGGATATCTGCACGGACCTGTGTGTGTGTTTCACAAGTGATATGTAGATGGTAATCTGTTCATACTGGTCTAATGAGAAGCAGATCAGATGCTTTGATGGACACAGTTTAAGTATGGAGTCTGATAGATGCATGGAATCATTTAATGTTTCCGTGCATCTATCAGACTCCCTGTGCCAGTCATTCCATGTAGTCTGTGCACTATAAATTGTTGTACAACATTGATCGCTGGCATTTATGATCTCGGAGCAGTTGATTTTTTTTTTTTTTCGACAGACATACAGAACAAATCTTGAGTTCATTTATCAAGTGTCTGATAAAAAAAATGAAGAGTTTTGGATGCGGCTGAAGAGAGTTGCCAGGAAAAAGCTGCCAACTAAAGACACATCTTAAAGAACATAATTCGAGCAAGCTGGGGGATTTCTAATTGGGTCAAAGGAGTCATGTCAGTACTCACACAAATGTGTTAATATGATCTTATCAGACTTCAGCCCGATGTCCTCTGTTCCTGAGAACAATTTGACACAAAGTGAAGACTCCTTTTTATTTCCTTGTCTGACAGGACAAATTAATTACACTGAAATGCTGATGACAGCACACAATATTTCCCCAAAGCCCCAGGATTAGGCAGCAAATGAAATACATTTACCCTGTGTGCCACATGTTGAATAACTCAAGTCTGAGAAACAGACTAACCTACAAAAAAAACATGCACTGTTGCTTTGTAGATAAGTAAAAACCTCTGAATGTGTAAGTTATATTTATATATCATGCATGTGCCAACTTTGAGTTCTAATTTTTTTTATCATAAATGTTGTCTGAGCATGTAAACAAAACATTCCTCAAGTCATTTATCCAGCTTTGAACAATTAACTGTTTGTCTTTGTTTTGTTCTGCATGTGTAACACATTCAATGACGCATTAATCCAGCTTGAAATTATCATAGATGAGTTCCATGTTTGTTTTTCTCGACTAGACTAATTTACAGGCTGGGATAAGACCAGTGAGAACATGTTTTTCTCGTGTTGGACATGGAGCGGCATGTCCAGCATGGCTGTTGGACATTTCCAGATATGCTTTGATTTGTGTATTTCACAGACATATGTTACTACACACTGATGGATGAAAGGGCAGCATCTGGCAAATGACTTCTTAGCTTAAATAACCTTTTGCTATCACAGTTTTTACCCAAATATTCAAATAAATTATGTTGATGGCTGATTTGAAATGTATCACAATTGTTTACAGTTGCCTAGCAACATAACACAATTCTAGCATTCAGCTCGTGATTGGGTAGAACTTAGGAATTCCCTCATGTTTATTATCATTTAACAGCTGTTGTATTTGTTGTGTGTTTTGTCTGCCACTCTTCAGGTTCTAGAAGAAAGAATGAAGCTGGAGTGCAAGTGCCATGGTGTTTCGGGCTCCTGCACCACCAAGACCTGTTGGACTACCCTTCCCAAGTTCCGCGAGATTGGTTATATACTCAAGGACAAGTACAACGAAGCCGTGCATGTGGAGGTAGTCCGGGCTAGCCGACTGCGACAGCCCACCCACCTCAAGGTGAAGCAGACTCAGGGCTACCGCAAGCCCATGGAGACAGATCTTGTCTACATCGAGCGGTCACCCAACTACTGCGAGGAGGACGCAGCCACAGGGAGCGTGGGCACCCAGGGACGCCTGTGCAACCGCACTTCGCCACACACGGACGGCTGTGACCTCATGTGCTGCGGCCGGGGCTACAACACACACCAGTACACCAAAGTGTGGCAGTGCAATTGTAAGTTCCAGTGGTGTTGCTTCGTCAAGTGCAACACGTGCAGTGAGAGGACGGAGGTGTTTACCTGCAAATAAGGACATAAGGAACTCATTGCCAGGAATTGAGGCTCCGAGTACTCGCTGAATGAGGAAGACCTAAAGAGGAAGATGAACGTGTGACTGGGATCAACGAGAGAGTTTGAGATAACAGAATGGAAACTACACGATCAGCTCTTTGTGGCATTGTTTTGCACAGCAGAATTTTTTCTAATTGCTTTTCAAAAAGTAAATGCTAAATATCAGTGGATAGTACCCCAGAACTTTACTGTCACATCGACAGACAGTGAAGTTGGGACTACAGGTAATGACCGAGGCCCTGTAAACTGTGCTTTGCACTCTGGGATTTGTAACTGACAGTTTTTACGTGAGGCTTGTGCCTTGAGAGGAAACGCAGTAACCTGGGTGAAGATATAATGACAGCAGCTGATGAGAGGTGACTGAAAGAGATTTGTTTTTTTTGAGATTTTTCCAGAGTCTTAAATGAAAACCTGTAAGGGGAACAAAAGTGAATCTTGACATGAATCACCCGCCCAAAACGGGGGCTTACGTTGAAGGTTTGCAGAAATGAAGAACATTTTGTATGGCATGGTTTGTTGGGTTTCGCCAAAATCTGAGAGGAGGACTTTGTTAAACCCTCTGCTGCCACCTGGAATATGGTGGAGTATGTTAGTTTTCCAGTCACACTGGAACTGTCTGTTCTGAACACTGAAAATAAATTGTTTATTTATGTTATAGTATCTTAAAACGAAGCACTAACGGGTAGAGATGTCTTTTGTACTAAGTGTAAAGAAAATACTTTTTAGAAACTCTGATTCAAGATGCGTGTCTCTATTATAAAAATTATCCCCCACGTCACCCCGAAAACATCCTATCTTTTCTTTAAAAAAAAAAAAGAAAAAAGAAAACATGGCTACTGTGTTGACAACAGAATCTGTAATTACAGTGTGTTTCACATTCAAACACCATGGCTCCATTTTAGCGTAGCGTAGATTGTCTGCAGTCCTTTCCCCCAGAGCAGTGATATCTATTGGGATGCTTTTGCAATTTCAGTTAAGAGACAGTAACAATAAAACCCATTTATTTTGCAGAGATTTTTCCTCAGTCCATTAAACATGAAACTGATGTGTTGCTGGATGTGTTGTTGAGTGCTGCACTGATATTTTCTATTCAGATACAATTTATGAGAACTGAATAAACTCCCCTATTTGACTCAGTTTGACAGTTCATTGCGAAAAACATCAACAGAACATCAACTGAAACTGCCGGTCTACCTTAAATAAAATGGTTATTTCATTGAAAATATCTGTAAAGCTGTTGTCAGTGGAGAATTGGTACAACATCATTGTATTTGGCATCACCTGGGTGGAAAAATATGTATTTACATGATGTAACAATCATTGCATAACAACATGCCTTAATAGAGTCATCAAGTCACCACCAATCTAAGAATGTCACAACATTATGTGGGAATAAATCAAAGCTACTTCTTGATTTCCTTAAAACTTAACGCACATCAGGGTGATATCAAGAAGGTGAATCAGAGCACATTTCACAAAATGACAAATCATTTATTTAACATGTGAAGCATAAAAAAGAGGTACATAAACAAGTTGTAACCACTTCCTTCTTTCTTTCTTTCTTTCTTTCTTTCTTTCTTTCTTGTCGAACATAATATTTCTGTTCAATTTTTACTCTACCGTACAACAATCGTTGAGGTCATGTGAGGTTTACAGACGGCATGGGCCAGTTAAATTACTTAACGTGTGACTCTTGCACATTTAAAATAACCAATATTATTTTACAGATTTAAAGACGGACGGAACCTAATGCTGCACTTTGCATTATTAGTGCTGTTTAGTTTGTAGTATGTGCATCCTTTTTTAACTTATTTTAGTAGAGGTGCTTCTCAGAAGGATCGAGCACAGCTGTCATGTAAAGTGTTTTGTATATTCACTCAAAAGTAACTTATTGACATGACATATCAAGTAAGGTTTCATTCTTATCTTCATATTTTCAAACAACTTCAACTGGAGGCATTTGAAATAACCGCTTCCTATGACAGACATTATATGATTTGTCTTTAATGTAATGATGAAATGTATTATGAAACAATGTGAAATTTTCATAATTTCTCTCCACTCGAAGAACAGCACACACACACACAATAAATGTGGTCATTGTGTGTGTGCGTGTGTGTCCAGGATGGTGAAGCCAAACCTTGTGTAGTCTGTTAATCAAACATTCCAACCACGCTTAGAGTAACAGGCAAATGCATTAGGAAGCATAAATCGTTAAAAATCAGAAATAAATAAATCAAGCAGTGCGCTGACTTTGACGTTATTTTTCTACACAGCACATGTTCATAATATGCTGTGGTTTTCTGTCTTGATTGTGGCATGCATGGAACAGAAGTCAATTATCTCTACCAGCATGGAAAGGAACTTCTCCGTGTCTGTGTCAAGCAAAGATGTGATCAGAAAGAGAAAGACAGAAAGAGATGGGGGAAGAAGTAAAAGCATCATGGAAACCTGTTATTTTCCTATTAAAGTGAAAATGAATGTCTGTCCCTACAATAAATCTCCTGTAACTTGCCAAAAACTGATTATTTATCAAACAGGAATTGCTTGTAGGTCCAAGGACAAATTGATGTTTTCCTTTTCTCAAATGAATTCCCACCTGTAACAACACTTATGATTACTTTTTACCTCAATATTTGTGTTTCATTTCTGTTGTTGTTAAAACAACAGAAATTATCTGTGTAATACTCAAAACATGAGAAAGAAAAATGGGGACGCAGGATAACCGGCTCAAACCCTTATGCTTTCTGTGTTGGCAGAGCTGGTTCGTCACTAAATGGGAAGAGGGGGCTTCATGCAAATGACCCACTGTGAATAGGAAGTGGCTCAGTGTGCCTCTTGTTTGTAGACACACATACAAGAGTGTACTTCTTTTGTGAGTGTGTTTCTGAGAGGGATGGGGTGGCTTGATGAAACAAGGAGATCCATGTGTAGCCGGAAACTGCAAGTGAAAAGAGTGGTTATTGAGAAGAGGAGCTAATTGGGACTGCTGTGGGGAAAGAGTGATACACCACACAGGAGCAGCTGTCCAACTGAGTTGTGGTCTGTGTGCAAAGCATAGTAAAAGATAAGAGTTTTAATATAATAATATAATATAATATATTATTTTTACTATACGTCTGGCCTTCACAATAATGCACCCTGGTGTGCTCTCCTACAATGTTTCACTATTTTTTATTGTTAGTGCTTCTGATCACAGAGATGAAAAGTTTATATTTTTGAGGCAGTCATTTTGTAATCCGACCTTTCAGATTACATTAAATATAAAGTAACTATTTTGGACACTGGAAGTGGCTCTGTGAAAGCGAGTCATGCTTCTTCATTCGTTTGCTGGACACTCTCACTTGTCCTCTTGCATGTGAAAAGCATTGTAGGCGGGCAGCAGAGCAGAAGTAAGATGTGTTTTGTTAGTTGTCTGAAGCCCATGGGGACCGGAACCTCATAAGCGCCCCATACTATGCCCTGGACTGAGAAAAATAAATCCATTTGTTTCTGACAAACATTTTGTCATTAAAAATATGAGATAGAAAAACAGAGTCTCCTTGTGTGTGCCTTCTTCTAAAGCAGAGCTCACTGGGAAATATATCGGAGTTTTTAAGGAAACCAGGATTAACTTCCTAAGTGGACATGTATGAGTCACAGAAGAGGTTTTCATTTATGCAGATTGAAAGGGAAAGGGAAGAAAAACACTGAACACTGAGCTCACAACTGTTGGTCATTGAAAGATCTTACAGTTTAAATAACTTGATCCCATAAAGAAGCACAGGATAGGTTAATCTTACCTGGCTGACAACAAGATTTACCAATATTGGTTATCTTGATGATGGAATAGAGGTCCCATTATACCTAACGTTTACACTACAAAATGCATAGCAAACACATTTATTTTTTTCCCTATATTTTCTTCCCTGACTTGTTTGGTGACAAAAGGCCCCTCAGATTCCTTAGAATTAGCTCCAACCTTCTGCCTCTTCTTGTAATTTGTAACTTTGGCAAAGCCAGACAACGTTAGTCAAAGATAAGACATGTCTGCAAGAAGGCAGATCAAGGGTGGCTAAAACGAAAATGCCCAAATGAAGGGAAATTAAAAAATCTTAGTGTCAGAGGTCATCTGAGCTGACGATTGAGACTACCCTGATACCAAGTGAGAAGATAAGGATTGTTGTCTCCTGCACACTACACTCCAATTACAGACTTCTCCTCAAGGGATGTTTCACAGTCACCATGAATGACAGACTACACTGCGGCAGTCGTTTGTTTGTTATTCCAGGATGTGAAGGCTTTGGTTAAGGTGATACAAAATCTTGGAATTACATCTGTGCTGACAACCCCTCGACGCTACACTTGTGGACAAGCAGTCCGTGTTTTCGCTTGGAAAAAAGCTGGTTTAGAATGTTTCTCCACAAAGCAGAAGCACATACAATGCAGTTAAACACTGGCCGCAACACAGCCTGCAGCAATTAAAGACGTATAGTCCTTTTCTCTTTTTTTCATATGATCACTTGGAGTGGTGTTTCTCTGTGTTCCTTTAACTTTGTTTTGACTGCTTGTCTTAGTGAAAGACCATCATTTGGAGGTTTCTCATCATCTGTTTGATATTAGTGGTGAGGAACACATGGCTATTCAAAGGCAGGGCCCTGTGTGACATCATAGACCACAAAGCAAAGTGGGGATCATCAGGACCCCAGTCTGAGGACTACCTGACTGTCTCCATCCATGTGCAACTGTATTGTCCAAGTAATGTGCCAGTGCAGGCTGCTACTGCTGCTGCTGCTGCTGCTGCAGTGTTTGCCAAAGCATGTTGTCTCTTTTGCACTGACAGAAAAGAACTGTGAAGCCTTCAGTGTAAGGAAAGTGAAAGCAAATCAAATGTCAAACTAAATGGCAAATATTGTGTATGTGGCTCAAATAAATACAATTGAAGTTGAGCAGTTTAGTTTAGTTCAGACAATGCATACAGACGGAAGCAGCTTCCTCTCATCTCTCTCTCTCTCTCTCTCTCTCCCTCTCTCTACAGTATATATTTATATATAAGCAGACAAGACATTAGCCTGGGTAGAAATGACGCCCAATTTGGCGCACACACCTGTTTATTTTGGACTTGGGTAGTAAACCGTGCTTGTAAAATATGAGCGAGGTTAATACTTATGCGGTGACGCCCTCAGCCTCGGGCCTCACAGCTTCAGTAAGGACAGCATCAGCAGTCTTAGATGATGGGATGGGTCTAACCCCAGGCTCTGCTGCACTTGTGTCTGTGCTCAAAATATTTGCAAAGGTGACTGTCAATTTAAGGAACACGTATTTGTCTTAATGCCACTCATGTATAAGAGTGTCCATGTGTGTGTGAGTGAGATAGACACATTCCTAATAGGAAGTGGGTTTCTACATGGAGACATTTGGCCGAGGGAGTTCGAGGACAGCCCACACGCGCTTTTGTGCTACTCAGTGTCCAGTGGTTGGCTAGGCCACGGCTTCTCCTTGAGGTTATTTTTCTCCTCACGTTTTGTTTTCATGAAGTGAGGTTGGGGTTCTAAAAGCAGACTCCACCTAGGGAAAAACTATAAGACCCTCAAGAGCCCTTTTCTCAGCATCTCACCCCTCACCCCGCTGAAAAAAGATGCACACAATGAGCGTTCTGCAAGGGGCCAATTACACTTTTCACTAGGATGATGAAAATGTATATCGTGGAAATACATTTTCCATGACCAGTCACTTTTAAAATATACTGAGTTACAGCACTGCCAAGGACAGAGCTTGAATTTAAACAGCTAATAGCTCAATAATTCATTTTTCTAAATGATGGTTCATCCCTTTAGGAAACTGAATTTGGCACTTTATTTTAATGCTACAAATAATAAACTGAACCAAATTTGCAGGGGGAAAAACTCGGTCCAAACCATAGAAACTCAAAAAAGGCTTCAAATGCTGTACACTAAATGATCTGTTCTGATAAAACAACATAAATAGGCTACACAGCTGAGACCACAGAACCTGACACTCCACAGCTGCCATTTGGAAAATCTTGGCATTTTTAATGTTTTTGTGAACCCACACACACACACACACACACACACACACAAATGTTGACAACAGCTTAAAAGCAATCTGTCTTGATTACATCAAGTGACTGCTCCGCCTCCAAGATCACGGACAAGATTGAGCAGTTTAGTTAATTTGCAGTTGCAAACTTTGTTCAATCAAACACTTTTGAGTCAGTCCAGAAATAGCCAGTACCAGTGCACACCCAGTGCCAGTGACAGTCAGTGCCAGTGTGCCATCCTTCCCTCTCTACCCTTTGGAAAGAGCAGTGGTGGAGGTGAAGAGGTTCCATGATGTGGGCCATGTATATACATGGAAAGTTTTGCAGAATCCTTTGATTTTCCATAGGGATGGAAGGTCACTGGAACAACATGCAAACAGCTCCAGCTCAATGTGAAGCTAAGTACACTCCAAGAAACACTGGGCCCAGTTGTTCAAAGAAATTATTTTACTAATTTTAGGGCTTATTCTGCTATGTCACATCCAAGTACTCAAGTTTTTAAGTGTTTCGGGCAGGTAATGATGAGCAGCGTGGTGACAAAGTTTGCTTAAGTGAACTTGTCCATCTCCAGTCTAGAGATTTGATGGCTAAGTTGGTCTGTCAGCAGAATGCACCACATGGAAAGCAACATCAGAGGAACTGGTTGCCCAGTGCTTGTATATTTCTGTCTCCATCTGTGTCACTGGCTGGAAGTCGGCTCGTGTACATGTCTTTGAATATGTAGGGCATTGGACACAAGCTCCATGTGGTTTGGGAGAAGTTAAAGGCTGGTTGGGACTTTAATCCACCAACCCTCCTTCAAGTTTTTCCCCTCTTTTTCTTGTCTCTCTGTGTCCCGTTTCCCCCCACCAACTCCCCATCTACCACATAGGCCCATCAGCACCCCAGCTTCAAAACACCTCCCCCACCCCTGCTACCTCCACACCAGCTGAGCCTTGCCTTGCCATAGTCCTGACATCCTAATGGCTGATGGATGCACCAAGGTCACTCAAATGATCTAGAGAAGTCCTTTGGTCCATCGTAGCCTTTGATCAACATACTTAACCCTTTATTCCTAAGAACCCCCTCAGTGGATGAGAATGTGGAGAGATTGAGTTACGCAGTGCCGGGTAGTGAGCAGGCTAACATCTCTTTGGTAACACATGTCTTTGTTTAAAGCAAAGCTCTTGCACTGACAGTCCTGTCCCAAGCTTCTCTGCTTCTCTAATACCCCAAAAGAGTTACCAGGGAGAAGAGGTTCTAGTGTAGAGCCAGCCCCCAGTTTATAAAACAAACTACAGCAGCCTGTACAGCTACCAGTAAGTCAAGCACATTTTGGAAAATGCTTAAATTAGATTTTTAAATGGTTAAATATGTTGAATATAAGTCATCAGCCAGGTAACAAAATCTGCCGATAAGCACTGAGACCTTTCAATTATTACATTATACTGTGTTTGTTCAATCTGCTGATTTTATGTTGTATTATGTACTGGAACAATTTATCTACCCTGTTCTTTATGGATTAAACACATTTGGGTGATCAATTACTGAGATGTTGTTAAATTCATATAGAGCCATGCTAGTCCACCATGCTTATAGTGTTTGTGCTACGCTAAGTAGGCCTGTATTAAGATATTATATATTATATTATAAAGATTTTCTGAAAAAATAAAAAAACATAGCATTTTCCAAAATGTTAAACCAGTGCTTTAAATGTTAAGTTGTGTCAGTTATTCATCTTTCCATATCTCATTTATGCTGCAAAATGCTAGAAACATAAACTTTTTCTGACATGAAAAGATAAGATAATCTCTATAGGAATTAATTTCACCCGTTTGAAACAGCTTTTCCACCTCTCGCTGCCACAAGTAATCCAAGAATAATGTATTATCAGTGTATTTGAGATACATTTGAAGCTCCATAATCTATCACCAGTGTGATTCATCATTTTTTTGCAGTGCAGGTTTTAACTGGCAGTGCTTCGGTGAGTAATTCAATTCGACTTTGATGCCAAGATTACAAATATCCTGGTAAAGCCATGTCATGTTGTTTGTTTCAATGAAATATTTTCAAGCCGCTCTATGAAACGAGAATAAAAAAAAAGGTAACACCTGATAACTGATTGGTATATTTATAATATTTGTTCTGGATGTCTTCAGAGGATTGGAATAATCTCTTTATTTAACGTTGTGAAAGATGATCAAAAGACCATCTTACGTGTGACTTTGGTCAGACAATGTTTTCATTAGCTTTTCACAGCATATGAAGTATAATTTAAAAAAAGTGTTTGCTCAGTATGTTCATTTTAGGATCACCTTACCAGTATTCGGATATGTTCTATCAATTAGCGGGCTTGGGCAGAAAGCAGGGGAAAAATTTATATGTTTCTAATTTTAAGTATCATGGTTTCTACATATGGACTTGTATATCATTCCTTCCAAAGAAAACGTCTACCCTTACATTTCTCTGTTTTATTGAGCTGAATTGCAATAAAATGTGATCCACAAATACATAAACGCATTAGACCTCATTGGGAAGTGCTATTAGGTCTGTCTTTGGAGCAACTGTAAAATCCATTTTTAACTGCTGCCAGTTTTCTGGCCTAAGACCTGGACTTACACCTCTCATCCTTTGGCCTTCTCCACAGTTGTAATGGTGCACACAGACACGATGGCTGCTCCTGTCTCGTCCCAACTGTCTTCTTGGCTTTCTGTGGACTTTTCCCATGCACACAGGTTGGTGAGGCAACAGCAGCTGTCAGACAGTGGTTGTTGACAGGGTGTGGTGCCTGACCAGCGGGTCTGACCAGACACTTGTGCTGCCGTGCTGAGCCACGGGTAGAGAGTTGACCCCAAATCCTGTCTTAGACTACTGGTTGACGTGCTGTGGTTGGTGGGGTTGATGACAACATGGACGAAACTTGGTGGTGTGAATGATCTGGACTTTCTGGGTTTGCTTGGTCACATTATGATTGGCTAATTTTGACACAAAAAAAAATTTCTGCTGATGTTTATTCATCTTTCTTTGAATAAGCTTCTTTAAACTGGCTAAGTAACTCCCCAGCTAAACAAACTATGATTTGTGACCCACAGTAATCCTGTCCTTGGGTTGTATCCCTTCCTCTCTGTTTCTTTAAATATGCCACTTGAAGTTCCCTCGGCAAGATCTTTAGATCTGGCTGAAGAATAAATAGTGAACACAGCTTGAAGGGGAGCTGGTTTGAGAGGACTATATGAGTGATGACTGTCACTATGGAAACCTCCCCATGTTTTCAGTTTGAAGCTGACATCCCAATAAGTCCTGTTGTGTGTTGATATGTGGGGATAGTAAATGTTATCCATGTATGAGGTGAGTTATTAGGAAGTCTGTTAATTACAGGGGTGGTACAAGATATAAATCTTGCGGATTAGAGACTGGATGCATAAGCAAACCAATCTGCAAGCTCAACATTTAAAACTTTAGAGGTCCCGTGATGGCAATGCTGGATAGCCACAATTTCAAGATGTGGCATAGAAGACTCAGTTATCAAAGTCAAGCTGAGTCTGCATGAAACTGAAGCTGATGAATGTAGATTCATAAAATAGGTAGGGGGTGGCCACAGAGAAAGAACTGTTACAGTTCATTCCAAGATTTATTTTTTTTCACGATATGGAAATAACTGCCAACTACTGTGTGACCAGGAACCCAAGACTGTCGCATTTAAATGCAAAAGTGCTACTGTAATAACAAAGGAACACAAGCTTACTACTCTACTTAGTCTAGTTTATTTTTAGAAAGTCAACCCTGAATTGGCCAGAGGAATTGCTTACTTAGTTGTAGAAACCACTGCAGTCATTCATTCATACTTCAGCCTGTACTACGTAAACCTGAAGGATAAAAAGTTTATTATAACTTGCCTCTTATTTTTGGCTGGGCTGCCAAACAGTGGGGCCAGCCACACAAATGTGAATGTCTGTGACTGACTTGACTAAGTGAGAGCCAGAACTACACCATTGGTCAGCCGACCAAGTGTATTTCCCATTAGGCCATTTTGCTTTAAAAAGGACTTGCCATATGATAGAGTATATTTGATTCTGTGACAACATCTCAGTCCCTCTGTCAGGTGTTATGCTGAATTTCTATTGTTGTTGTTGATTTGACTTTCACGTCTACCAGATATAATCACATTATAAACACTGAGCTCTGGGAAAATGGCAACAATTTGATAAAATGTTCCAACATGGCAAGAAACACGAGGGGGACCAAATATCAAAACATTTGTAGACAACCCAACAGTTTTCACTTTATTTGGGAAAAAAAAAAGAAAGAAAGAGCGAAAGGAAGATAGAAAGAAAGAAAGAAAGAAAGAAAGTTAGGTCATCCAAAGGGGTAACAGTCCCTCACTGCATGAAGGCACTGGGGTAAGTAAACTTTGTCAATTTCAAAATAAAAATCTGTCTTTTTGCTAAATGACAGTGATTTGGCCACTGACTGATTTGTGACTTCTTTTCAAGTTACATAAAAATGTTCCCAAGGGATGATGTTGTTTGAGATGTATACCAATTTTTAGTGTGTGGTCTGTAAGTGAACATTTGGTAATGGTACAGACAAATTAAAAATAATTTAAAAGTGGGTAAAGACAGGGGTAAACTGCAAAAGGTCAGTGATGCTGTGAAACATGTTGTCTTGTACATGACTTAAGGTCTGAGGACTGAGGACTCATGTTTGTAGCCCCTTGCTTTTTGCTCGAAATATCACACTGAAAATGCTCTGATTAACAAGTGTATGAACTGGATGCACTTTGCATAACAGCAAAATGTTTTTACGCTCAAATGTGTTCTGTGAAATGAGTCACAACAGAGGTAAAATAAAATGAAAGATGCACACAAACAAACACAAACATTCCTACTGGGTGAGAGCAGGCGGGCCTGGGTCAGGAGCGAAGCTGATGGCTGGAGATGGGGAGACAGGTCTAGAGATTGGAGCATTCATGCACAATGGGCCATGAGATGCTTCTTTCTCCCCTCTGGCAGGCCTTTTCACAGGTTCCTCCTCCCCAGTCCTGAAAAGGACCCCACATGCTTCCCCACTGCCCAGTCAGTCCACTTTCATTCCCCATCATTTCCCAACAGCTGTTTCTGGGTGGCATTGTGTCATTATTTGGAGTCACTACAGCCCCTTGCCTGTGAGGAGAGCATGGTTTTGTTGGGGTTGTTGTGGTAGCTCGCTCACATTTGGTTTCAGATATGTTGCATGTAAGTTATTTGATGGTTTGGCTGTTGACAAGTGCTGGTTAAAATAAATGTGGGTGCTCCTAGCAAAAATACAAGCCTCCAATAAGAATGAACTTGAGTACATTTTTCAACAGTGACATATTTTGTTTTTTCAGAAGCGCTGTTTCGACATTGCAGGAATGGTTTCCTTAAACCATAATATAACGTTACTGGCACACACTGTTTGAAAGAGATATTTCCTAATTATGACTTGGGAACATAATCTGTGATCAGATATCAAATGAAACCAACGTGGCATGTTTCCTGCGGAGAGCAAAACTCCGCTCTGCAATTTTGGCAAAGCAAGAGATATCTCAGACACTCACTGACACTTGCTATGACTTGAAAAGACAAGGTTTCATCTACCACAGTAGCTGTGACATTTTCTGGGCTTTGGATAAACAGGTGCACCACCACGACTTTCATGGAAAGAGTCTTATGGCTGCAACTAACCCACTATCTCTCCCAATCCACAAAATGAGCTTGTGGAATGTGCAGGAGGATATATCATGTGAAAAAGTGATATGGCGTACAGTTAACGTTCTGTGCCAGAGGAGTTAAGAGAGCCTCGTGTGGTCAAAGTGGTGAGGGGAGGCCTCACAATGTTGGCAGCGGTGTGAGCTACACTAGAACAGATGCTGCTTTCACCATCATTTGTTTGAAGCTATTGCAGATTTAAGTGTGTACCTGCTTCCATTCTACGCAAACTGCCATATTTTTTATGTAGACAGTACAATTCAGGTCAGTTATTATAAGCAGATAACTGAAAACAATACTGCCATACCGGATCAGTCAAGGCCCAAGTTAACAATAGTCACCATTGGTGCAGTTGACCAACAGGGTGCAGATGGAATTTGAGATACTGTTGGCTGAATACCAAAGGAAGATGAGAGAGGGAAGGCATGTTAGGAGGCAGCGAGACAGAAGAAAGGATAGGAGTGTGGTGTTGATAGTAGGGAATTTAAATGTAGAGACTATGAGTGGTAAAGGGAGAGAGCTGGCGGGTATGATGGAGAGGAGGTAGTGCACTGTATTGTGCATACAAGAGACCAGGTGGAAGGGAAGCAAGGTCAGGAGATCGATTCAAACTGTTCTACCACGGTTTCGATTTAAAGTGAAATGGGGTAGGGGCAATCTTGAAGGTAGAGTGTTTGAAGAGGGTACTGGAGGACAGAATCATGAGTTTGAAGCTAGAAACTGAAGGTGTGATGTTTGAATGTTGTCAGTGATTATGTTAAGGCAATGTGTTGCTGGACCCAAGAGCAGGCAGGCGAAGACAGTAGGCAGTTTAACAGTTTATTGATGAATGGGTTAACCGAAGAGAAGAACAATGCCAGAACCGGAGGTGAAGGCGGAAGTCAGATCCAGACAGCGGAGAAGGTAGGCGTCAGTGGCAGCATGCATGTGGGAGCAGGTTCTGAGCACAGGAGTATAGCAGAATACAAACAAATGACCAGCACAAGAGAATTGAGATATCTTCTAGAGAGCCGTGACGTTTCCCACAGAGAGGTCTGTAACAATCTAGCGACGGGAGGCTGGAGAACCAGGAAATAAGTAGAGGCTTGATGAGGGGATTGGGAGCAGGTGTGTTCCTGCTGCAGGTGACCTGATTGCATGCTGAGATGAGTCATAGGCGGAGAGGAAGGCGGAGCTTGAGAGATTATGCCCCACAAGTTGGTTGTCAGAAAGAGAAAGAGAAATTCTGAAGTTGGATAAAGTGTTACCAGGAGAGAAAGTGGTCATTGTAGCAGACCTCAATGGGCATGTTGGTGAAGGGAGCAGAGGTGATGGGGAGGTGTTGAGTAGATATGGGGTTAAGGAGAGAAATGTAGAAGGACAGGGAGAAAGTGGCTATAGGCAGCATCGGATGGTAGTCTGTAGGATGGATTTGGAAACCAAGAAGAGGGAGTGAGTGAAGGCAGAGCCAATGATTAAATGGTGGAAGTGAAAAAGGCAAGAATGTTTTGCAGAGTCCAGGGAGGAGTTCCTGCTAAGTGCAGCTAAAGTGGTGAAAGATACAGCCAAAAAGGTGTTTGGTGTATCCTCAGGATCGAGGAAACAACATGAGGAAGTACAGAAAAGTATCCAGAGGAAGAGGATGGCAAAGAAAATGTGGGACAGCCAGGGAGATTAAGAAAGTAGGCAGTAGGAATACTTACCACTAATGCCTGAGGAATGGAGAAGAAATGTAGTGGTACTGCTTTTCAAGAACAGGGATGATGTGAAGAACTTGTAGTATTTACAGAGATGTAAAGTTGATCAGCCACACCATGAATATATGAGTTGTTGAAGCTTGATTAAGGAAAAAAGTGAAGATCAGCCAGCAGCAGTATCGGCTGAAGTTGAAGGTGGGGTTACATCAGAGATCAGCTCTGAGCCCCTTGTTGTTCTCAATGGTGATGAACAGGTTGACAGATGAGGTCAGGCAGGAGTCTCTGTGGACTATGATATTGTAATCTGTAGTGAGAATAGGTAGAAGAGAGCGGTGGTGGAGGTATGCACTTAAGAGCAGAGGAATTGAAGGTTAGTAGGACCGAGACAGAATACCTGTGTGTGAATGACAGTGAGACAGGTGAAGGTGAAGATGCAAGGAGTAGAGGTATCAAAATTGCATGAGTTGAACACCTGGGATCAACCATTCTAACTGTGGCGACCCCTAAAGGGAGAAGCCAAAAGAAGAAGCAGAAGAAGAAAAAATACACAAATTCAACTTTGGTTTATTATAGAAGCACATTAATATTAATAATAAAATGAAAAGCCACAATTATGTTTGAGCGTAAGACCAAATGTCACAGCTTAGCTATTTATTTGAAGGTTGTCCAGTCATCGTGCATTTGGATGTTGCTTGTGGCTTATGGAAAGCTTTCAGTGGTCGATGTAACTAGTTGCTGCATAAACAATTGGAATTTGTTACAGAGGTTTGAGCTATTAAAGCTGCAAAAACAGGTTTTTCTGGATTTAAAAGAATATATATTTTCATCACTTTGTTGACTTAGTTGCTGCCTCAATATTTGTGAATGTGGGTTCTAGTGAGGCCTCAAATGTGATCAATAATCCGATGTTTTGTTTTTTTTGGATTACACATGTTTTTCATCACAGTGGGAAATGAACAGTAACATCACAGAAGCAAAATATGTTTGGAAGTTCTGCGTTTACCCCTTTTTGTGTGAATATGTTACTGGAATACTGGGCGTATGGACAAAGAAGATGATTATGTTTCAGAGGTGATTTGAGACTTTTTTCCACAGTGAAAAGTGGTTAGTATATGCAGTTAGAATCCACTGCAGTTGACACAAACCAACCAACCAGAGAAAGGGAAAAAGCAAAGGGTTAGTAGAAAAATGTGCATATCATTGAGTTGTACAAAATGGACAAGACACACGCATGGAGTTGCAACTATAATTCTATCCAGTAGACTGGATTGCTGCCACAATTCACACATCCAAATGAAATTTATATTGGTGTCTAGTATCTCCTATCACCAATTCCTCCTACAAGAGCAATGGCAATGGCAACTGGAATGTATTCACATCCTGAATAAACCATTAAAATAGGTGTTTGTGTTACAGTTAAAGCAGGTTACAAATGATGATTACCATGTTGGTAAGTTCTTCATTCAGTAGCATTTGTCAACTTAAACAAAAACCCATCCCAGGCTTCCTCTCTATCATTGTAATAGGAAGGTCATGGCTAATGGTGGAATCAGGGCCACAGGATTTCCATGCCTGTGCATGTGTATAAGTGACCATGCCAGTCATGAGGCCTGGGTCACGACAGCTATTCTAGTCAGTGGTCACCATGGTCCAGTTGTTAATGATTGAGTGTGTTCCTTGTGCTGACACTAAGTGGTGAGTCAGGTCAAACAGCCATTCAGTGGAATTCCATCTCTGACATTTTGCTGTTCCTCCAGGTTCACATCCCGGGGAGACTACAAGGGAAAAGGGTCAAACAATGTGATCTGGAATCTGGGAGTGAGTTTGCCACTGCTGTTTCACAGCTACTGGGATATACAAGTTAAACATACGGAATGTTAATCTGTCAATGTGTGGTCGTAGCGCTTTTTTGTAAGTGGTTGTGATTTGAATCACGAGGCCCTGTGGTAGTACTCTGCCTATCAGGCGTGATTAGAGGTAACCATTTCTGACACCCTGATGGCCATGAGAGACATCCCTTGGCTGGCAACAAAGCCACATGTCACATGCCGCCATCTTGTTTTCTCCCAGTAGGCCTCTGGAATGTAGTTCATCCCCTTGGTCTTATTATTCTACAAATTCAGGGTGAGAGACCATTGAATCAATGCTTCAGGGGATGCAAAACAGCCCTCAGCATGTGAAACTATGTAGAACGAATACATTTGAGCACCCTTTATCTGCCCCACAATAGACTGTCTTCATTGACACAGTCATTCTGAAGCCTGTCTTGGTAAACTTGTCTGCGAAGTGAAAAGGTGAAACAGTAGGGAAGACGTATGGGATCATCAACCAATCCCAACAATAATCTCTCTGCAGCAAAGATAAATCTCATTTAGAATTCACAAAAGCAGTTTTCGAAACAGTTTTCCTCAAGTGCGTCAATAAGACCCCAAACCATGAGCGTACCAATCATAACCTTCTTTGGTTTCTTGTTTAAAAGGAAGTGAAAAATGCATTTTTTAATCTCAGTATGCAGGGATAGATCCATGCCATGTTGGAAAAACATTTGCACCACAGCTCTGGTTTGTGGCTGGCTATTGTACAGGGAGTGGTATTTCACTTATGAAGTGATTCCGTTACAGCTGTCCCCTCAACCATCCCCCCTCTGCACGCACTCACTTACTCCCATTCAACCACACACACACACACACACACAAATACAGGCAGAACCATTGAAACACAGTTCTCCATAGACATGTACAAATCAGTTCCAACGGGTGCTCCAGCAAAACTCAGACATGGACCCAGACCCACAGCACTCAAAAACAGGTTATTTTAGAAAATGGCATCATATGCCAAGTTGCACATCTGCAGTTAAATCCTGCCAAGCTGCCATGTGAAATACGATCTAATGCTGGTCTGCTTGATTCCAATGAATGACATCCTTACGCTCCTATCTGTTGAATGCAACAGATGTATTTCACCTAAATCTTCACATAAGGGGTCTCCCTGGCTACTTGGGAGGAATAAATCTTGAAGGGATTATTATATTTGCTTTCTTTGGCAGAGGTCTGAATTGGTATGGGAGGTAGTTGTGGTTTTTGTGGTCACGTGTTTATTGTTTATGCTTTGTATTTATCCTAAATTAATGCCACGCTGATGAGTGCTGTCACAGACACCAGCAAGTAACGGTTGGATCTCACGCAATGTGCGGATGATTTCCTCCCCACATTCAAGGCCTTGGAGAGGAGCGAAACGCTTCCTCCGGCTTGTCTCTCTGAATCGAAGCAGGAAGACAGATGCTTAAGAAAAACACACTCCAAACCAATGCCTGTCAATCTGTGTTCCCACTACTCCTGCATGTCTTTTTTGGAAGTGCTCTTCTTGTTTTTATGCTCTTTGGAGTGAAAGGAAGTTGAAAGACATGTTTTCCAGCATCACAATAGTTACACACGTTTTCCCCAGATGAAGGCTTGGGATCCACATGCAGATCAGTCTTTAAGGTCACAGCAAGGTCTCCCTGAACCCTCTCTGAATGTGGCTACCTCCATGCAACCAATCTTTGTCATAGGATTATTGTTCCCAAATGATGTGCTTACTGACAAATGATGTGTGACCAATTTTAGGAATAATGCAACCTGTCTGCCCTGAGAAATGGAATTCTTGTTTTCCATACAGTTGGAAGTTGAATGAGCATGTCATGTGGTATTGAAAGTGACTGACGTGGCTTTAGATGAATGTCTTGCTTTATTGACATTTGCATTTGATAATAGCCTCCCATATTATGTTATGGCTGACCTTATGTTACAACACACACATGTGATTTTGGAGATTGCATGAGTGAATTAAGATGTGAAATGAAAGAAGGGAGATGACTGACTGTCTGTCAGCTGAGCAAATCATACACAAGAAGAAAAACAGTAATGAATCCAATTGACTAGATGCACACACAGGATACTATTATTAACTCAGTGACCACTGTCACTGGCATTTATCCAACTAACAATCCAAAACCCCAAATCAAAAAATACTGTACGTTTTTCCTGTTTCCCTTTTTTGTAATTGCATCCCACAAATTAGCGTATGTTCTACAGGGCTTCTGCCTCAGTTCTTTGTGGTGTGTTCCATGCAAACCTTTTGGCCATAATTGAGCCAAACGTGGGGCAATATTTTAGTGCAGTGGCTAGCATTGTTGCCTCATAGCAAGAAGGTTACTAATTTGGATTTTGTGTTGCGTTTCTGTACTTGTTCATCATTACAAGCAACTCCTTTCACATCATGCAAAGTCAATTGTCAATATATAATAGTGCAGGTTTAAAAACAAGCTTTATTGAACTATGTCAATACCACTGGAATTAATGTTGAATATAATGGGGAAAAAAATGTCTTTCTTTTCTTTTAAGTGCTTACAGCAATTTATCTCCATAAAACACAGCACTACTGTTCGGGGTAATGCACATTTGAGTCCCAGTCTTTGTTTCTTTTTGGATTTTCCAGAATTAAATCTTTTCTATATAGTTTACAACAAAGATGTTAAAGACCCTTGTGGCTTGCTAACTCAAGCATGGGGGACTGTTTTCTGGAGATGTTGACTCATCCTAAATATACCCTTTTCTATTCTGGTTGAAAAGCTTAACATGTCACGGCTGCTCTCCCCTATAGAGGAAAACAAGGTTATGCCTCATTTTTGTCTGGGGTCAGGCTCTCCCCTAGGGAGAGAACAGACGGATTTCTTAACCCGCCCTATCAGCAGGGCCATCCCAACATGTATAATCTGTAATGCACAGCTGCCTTTTACTACATTGTACTGTGCTACCACTGAGGCCCAACGGTGCCAAGGTCTGCGGTGGACTGGGCGGTGCAGGCCTCAGAAGTTTGTTTTTGTCTCATGGGCTCCAAATTCATATCTCACCACCTGAGGACAGGAGAGTTTGGCTCCATGATTCATTAGTGTGTGGTGGGAGGGTTGAGGAAAGAGGGTGGATAACTTCACCTGGGATTACACGGACCACATCACTTCAGTTAAGCTTTTAAAGATCATTTATTTGACACACATTGTGTAAAGACTGTGTCATGTAAAGATAATGCATTCTGCTGTATGCATCTAATATCTAATGCTTTTTCAGTCACGCTAACTGCAGATACTGTACAGTCAAAGCCAGCTGGGGAGTCACACTATGATGAGAATGTGTCACCTATTTTTAATCTGTAGGAACATTGCAACATCACACATTAGCACACATGAATGTACATGAATGTTTATTTGCTTGCCTGACATCTATTTAAGGTGGTACTGGACCTCTGCTGTGACATGTTAACAGGCTGCTCCTTTACTGACACAGTTATGTGTCATTAAATATGGTTGGGCCATATTCTAAGTTTAAAATAAATACAGTATTTTAATTAAAATGAAATTAGCTTTGTGTGCACATGTATGTCACTGATACAGCCTCAGCATGTTGACACGTAATAAAGTAGTTTTTATTTGTACGCGGAGGAAAGTGCTTCTTTCATCACTTCTTCCACAGCGCTCAAGGCTGCTTCCTTCTCCGTTGTGTGGCCAGCACCCATTCAGCCACACAGGAAGCATCTTCCACTGCTCCCCCGCCTTCTCCTCTCCTCCTCCTTTCCCTCCTTTTTCTCCCAGTCTCCTCCTCACCAGCCCGTGGTGGAAACTATTAACAGGGCAGGATTCCGTAGAGCAGTGCAGCGGTATACGGCGAGGTTATCATTCACACAGCTTTCCTTCACTGCCCCCCCACCCGCCCCCATTCCCCAGTACAGTAATCCTCAACACACAGCCCAATATAGCAAGGGAGAGTGGCTGCCCTCAGCCGCAGGGTAACGATTTTTCCTGATACACATGTGGTAAAAATGCTGAAGACTTGACCTTTTTTCATGGGCCTCGGTGTGTCACAGGCACGGGTGACATAGGAAGGAAAATGTGATGGCAACTACAGCTTTACAAAGTGTCAACAGAATAGCAACATGTTGTCCCAAGACTAAATCTTTCATGTAAAACACAATAAAGACATAGGACAGTAACATATGAGTGTTATGACATTAGTGGGTCATTAGTGGTCAAATGAATGGCTCGTTTTTCCACCGGCTTCACCAATGATATGTCAGAAAGATAATCAGTGGATGGCTGTGAAGAGGAAAAGTTAAGCCATGTATTGTGTTACATACTGTACACATTATGTCATACATAATTTGTTTGGGTTGAAACTGGGCCATATCCCCGCTTATTATCGTGGCAACTGATAAAACAACAAGATAAGGTGCATGTAGACCAGTGTCACCACAAATGAGTTATTTAACGATTAAACATTGGTGACGTTACTTGAGCTGAATGTCAAGTATTTGTATGCATGATGAAAATGAACGCACACCATATTTATCAAACAGTGTAAGACAACAAACATAACAGCTGGCATTGCTTATCAAAACAGACTGAACAAAACACCAACACACCTCTAAGCCTGTTATGACTTGACACATAAACACACATTTTCAAAGACTTGGGATTCTGTCTAGCAACACTGCCTGTCCTTGCCACAGACAGTATAGGCTGGGTTGCCTGATATGGTTGGCATACGTGGGTTTTGGTTTTAGTCTGTAAGCCATGATGGTGGCAAACCTGGCAACCTCCCTAAAACTGCAGGAAGTTGCTGCATGCCAGCCTCGGCATGCAACAACCCTTAAAACCACAAACTGCTGTTTTTATTTTTCTATTTCAGTATGTTCTTAGTTTTTTTTTCTTAAAGGTGCAATCACTTATTGTATTTAGAGGTGATGATTTTACATTTTTGGACAGAATTTCTTCCGTTTCCCCCTAATAGTATTTGATTTAATTACTTATTTGTATATTATACATTATTTATTTGGTATTTTAAATGTGCTGTGTTATTATGGTCTGCCTTACTGAAAAAGAAAAAAAAAACTATTGATGGGTTAATAAAGCACATACATCTAGTCTCTAATCTTTATACTAAAATAAGTTAAACGTGGTGTTTCTCCAGTGCACAGATATGGTTTTTCAGTTCTCTCTCTTATAAAAAAAAATGCTGGAATGAATGTTTGTGTGTGTGTACATAGACTTGTGGTACATGTGGCTCACTTACATTTTGAAGTTCAGTCTCCCTGACTGTAATGTACCTGTCACACACTGTAGTGCAGTCTGTCCTCTTCACCCTAACCTCTCAGTCAGCCTCATCATTCACCTCTTCTTCCTCCTCCTACTCTCCAGGTTGCTGAAAAGCTGTCATTGATGGGAACACTGTGAGGGGGTGAGAGGTGCTTGGGCCCCATGGGCTCTTGTAGCAGCTCCACTGAAAGACTCCCATTTAAACACACACACCTGTTAACAAACAGCAACAATGGTCAGCGTGGCTGCCAGCTCTGTGAACTCCATACTCTGACCCCAGTCCCACCCCCTCGTCCCCCTGGTGGATATTAATAAGCCTCTATTTACCCATCCTGGCACACAGCTCACAGGCCCCACAGAAGCTGACCTGCCCAAAGAGTCCTCGATCCTTTATTGTCTGGTGATGGAGAACCAGGCCAATGGATAGCAAGGAATGATGAGGTAAAGGCTCGATGGGTGTTTTCTATTAGGTTTGTCTGTTGCAGAGGCTGAAAAATAAACCTTCAAAATGAGTCAAAGGTTGCCTTGTCGGTCCTCAAATAAACTTGTGGCACAGTAAGGAGGAGCAAGGACTTTAGCTGGCCTAGACGTTATATGATATTTTGGCATTTTTGGTAACAATATCATTATGCTCATTCAGGAAATATAAATCACGTGATCTGAGAACGAGCTAGGCTCCTGCTATTGGCTATGTGTCCAGCCTTGGAGAAATCTGACCCATGAGAAACTGACCAATCACAGGACAGTTCAGTGAGAGAGGGTGCACTTGTTGGCTGTTCTACTCAGCAGGGTATACACATCCCTTTGGTATAGAAGTTGCTTTTCCAACATTGGCAACAGGTGCCTGAAAACAAATAAAAAATAACCAAAAACAGCAATATTAATAACTAAATAACACCTGTCTTTATTGGCAAAGTGCTTCAAGGGTGAAGAGATGGTCTTGGGTCTTCTGTCACATGTGTTTGTCCATGTTCATCTAATGTTGTTCTACTGTCATCTATAATGTGGATAATTGTAAGGTTTTTAATATGGTGTTGCTGCCACTGAGTGAAGACGTTTAAAATTCCGTTCATAATAACTTTTCCAAGTGTAAGAACTCTGTCATTAACAAGAGCAAAAGTTTGTCCAAGGTGAACATCCTCAGACACAAAGCCACCGGGGACCAACCACCAATGATGGCCGTCATTCTTCAGATGCGGCAGCTCTTGAGTTCAGCTCTGGCCACTCCTTTTGTGTTCGCTGAGGGGGGACAGCCATTCAACCCTATGGCACGGATAATAGCCTCGCCTGCCTGGTCCCCCTCCACTCCACTCCCCACCAGCCTCCCATAAAATTCCCCACTTTAATTGCGTTCCCTGGAAGCCAGTAGGAGAAGAGAAGGAAAAACGTCAAGGGAGGAGGCTGAAGAAAGAGCTCAATAGAGGGGAGCCTGTATTCATCCCAGGCCTATGCATTGCAAACAACAAACTGCAAACCACAGTCTAGGAAGAAAGAGGCACAACGGTCAAAAGCAGTGGAGGACTGGCCCACTGGTCTCCAATTCATTGGGCCCTGGCTCCTTTAATAACTGATCGAGTTCACAATTAAACCCTGCTCACTGGTAATACAAGTCTCCTTAGAGGCTCAATTGCCATTGGTGGGAGACAGGGCCACTGTTGTGTCCTGGGGATTAAAGCAGGCAGGGGGAAATCAAAAGCCATTTTACAATACAGTAATCAGCATGTTTTCCCTCTGAAAGACCCTCTCTTCTCCCATTTAGAAAACACAGAACATTACCTCCTTTCTGCTCTCTACAAAACCCATTCAGCCACCTGCTTTATTATATGGATTAATCCTATGTGTTGTTGGGAGCCCTGGGGCTCTGCGAGGGGATGAGTGTGTGTGTGTGTGTGTGTGTGTGTGTGTGTGTCCATTCCAGACAGGTTGGTGACTATGGGGAAGCCCACGACCTGACCTAGGACACATTCCTCATCTGCCTTGTGAGTGCAGATGAACTGAACTGTGAAAAAGTTTTAAACTCTGTTTCAAATGGATGAGAAGAGGAAAATATAGTCATTATCAGGGTAGATAATGAAGGCCTCTGCGATTAATGACATGAAACTATCCAAAATAAATCCCACTTATTTTTGAAACTTAAACACAAAAAATCACACAAAAACATTAAATAACACATTGTCCATTTCACAGTGTTGAGGTTTAATTACTTTGTTTGTATAATGGTGTATTTATACAGTAACAGCAGACCTATAGCACATTAGTATTATTACATTTCAAATAATGGTTCACAGCTAAAGCAGAACAGTGGCGTGTGTAATATGTGTCATTACACCTGTTGCTTGTTATCCTCAGCCTCCTTTATACTCCCCTGTTTCATTTGATCCCTGCCAGTTTGTCTATTCAGTCCTCGATAGTGTGCCAGCATTTTTTCCCCCTTGAGTAAAGGGATTTGCTTTTGCATTATCCTGTAAGAATAGCTAATGTTATTAACATTGATGACAAAGGATAAGTCAAGCAAAAGTCCATTTGTTAGAAAGTCACAAAGCAAAAAAAAAAACAAGACAAGGTTAAGGTGTCAAAAGTAAAACTACTCTTAAAGGACAAATTATGATGCTTAAAAGATGATTATTTTCAACTTTTTATTATTTTATCTTATTTTCATAAGATAAAATGTAATTACCAGGAACTGCCTGGTGTTAGACCAGTGGTTCTCAAAGGTTTTATACCAAGTACCACCTGAGAAAATATTGAGCTCTCAAAGGATCACCATTATCGCCAACGTTAAAATACAGTGGCAAAAATTAATATTTGCTCTTCCTCACATATATTTCAGACACTGGTATCGCAAAATTAGATTAAGATGGTGTGGGAGATAAAAAAAATTTCAATTTTCATTTTCTATGCAGTCTGGTTAAAATCCGATCACATACCCAACTCTATATACAGTAGAACAGTATTTCTGATTTTCCTCCATGTACCATGCTTGACTGGTGGTACCTCAGTTTGAGAACCATGGTGTCAGAGAATCAAAGACTCAGTCCATGACATTTTTATGGGTGCAATTGTTGACTGATCAAGAAACTTCATACAGCCCAAAACAAGTGACATCTGGAGGGTACAGAGACAGATGTGCTGCAGCCTGGAAAAAAAAACAATGTCATTTTTTTTTTTTTTTTTTTTTTTTTAAATAATGGTATCAAAGGATCCATTGTTTGGCCTGTTTTTTTCTGTTGTGTCTAGGCATAATGTTTAATGAAAGGCAAGATCCATGTATTACAATGGGGAGAGGAAGTATTCGATGTCGCTCTCCTTCAGCTTCCTGATCAAAACCACATACATCTGATTCCGTTTATCTGGCGTCATCCGCAGCCATTCACGCCATTGATCCATGAAATGAGAAACTTCTGCATGTCAAGGACGTCACATTCTTCGCTGCGATGCAAATCAAGCAACACAGACTTTGATTGTTTGGCATGGGTTACACATCTAGGATGGAAAAATGTTTAAAGTGACAAACAGGCAAACACATGTCATTTTAACGCTGCTGCGCTCAGTCATTAATGTAACGACACAGCCCTAAACTTTTATAAGCATTAACTATGTCACTGGGTTTTATCACGTTCAAATCATCAAAGTAGGACTGAAAAAACAAAGCTGTGTATTTTCAAACTCTGTCCAAGTTTCCACTGTTGGCTGTGGCAAACAATGCAAACGGATGAGTGTCAAGAACACTGCCGTTTGGTAGATCTACTAATTGTCTCTGCAGATTTGCAGATCGTAATTGTGTATGGTAATTGAGGTTTTTGAGCGTCTGTGTTGGAGACAAAAGGAAAAAACAAAAACATGAAAGGCTCTGATGAGCCAAAACTATTCCAGTGAAGTAACTGGAGTCACACATTCTGCAAGTTGCAAAAGTGGGAGATGTGCAAACAGATTTTGAAACAGACCTTGGTGTAATTTCAAAGACACCAGTCACCAACAAACAAGACTCACACAAATCACACCCATTTCGCTTTGAAATGCTGTGCTCTGTGATCAGAGGTGTGGGCGAGACGAGAAATATCTCCGCAGAACTTTCAACTGCATTGAAGGACGAAGAAGTTGAGAATCGAAACACAGACTATGTTAACATGGAAATCAAAATTCCAATATTAACCCATTTAAGCTTGTTGTCTGAATAAGATTTAATTGTTGTCACAGGAATATGAAACCAATATTATATTTGTAACTAAACATCCATCACCAAATAATGTCTTTTTTTTAAGTATAAGGTTAGTATTATTATATTGTATATGTAAAAATGGCAATATAGATACAGTATGTTTGAGGTTATATAACTGATGTGTTTGAAGTTCAGGTAATATTGTGCTTATGTCTTAATAAAAGGGTGAACAGTGTTGGTGTGTCTTGCATGAGCATATACATTAAAGGTCATAATCTCTTGCCATATTGTGTTAATTCACAAAATGTTACACATGCATCACTGACCTGTCTGGTGTTCTGTAATAATAAGTATATCTCCGCTCTATGCACTGCACTGGAGGCCAGAGAACCGATTAATGATACCACATCGTGACATCACTCTCTCACCCACCATATCGCTGTGTGTTATCTCCTGCATCTTAAAACACCACTTTGCAGTAAAGGAGAACGTAGCACAGGAAAGTACAGATCCATCTGACATCTGATGTGGACGGAGCGGCCAAAAGACAAACTTTTATCAATTCAAGGACGCTCCCCCACATTCCGCACCAGCCGCCCCATTGCCTCTCTGTGCAAGCCTGTTGCAATAACCGTGGTCACAGACTGGAGATCTTTCTTTTACAAGCGTTCAGGCAATGGAGAAGATGATATACAGTAAGATGATACTACGTCTCTAAGCCTGTGGCATGTCGTGTATTGTGATGGATTGTTACTTCGCAGACATATAATGGTGGGTTGCATCTTTCTTTCATAAGGACACGTGCCGTTAGCAGGAGAGAGAACGAGATGGTCAGAGGGGAAATGGAAGAGCCTAAAAATGAGAGGAATGAAGGGAATAAGGAGGAGAACAGAAAAACTTTTAGTGAGTTTGGCAGCTTTCCACCTAAACCATTAAACATGATCGTCGTCCGTGTGTGTGTGTGTGTGTGTGTGTGAATTTGTTATGCTCCTATCTCTCTCCCAGGTAACGGTTGCTGCCTGGCTAGAAGTGCAACATACTAGAAAGAGTCTCACATCAACTCCCATGGGGTGAGTTTGCTGAGTTTGGAAGATGTCAGCGATGACTTTTAACGATAACACATCAACACAGCCTTGATGCTAGTTTGAATGCAACAACCTAAATCCTTAGTTAGTTAGTTTGTGTATTGTCCCAAAGGGAAATTCATTTTAAAAGAACTGGTATAGAACAAGTATAACACATTTAGAACATCACATGACAGAAAAAAAAAAAAAAAAAGTGAAAACCTGGGTGTTTTTAAAACCTGTCTTGTTGCATCTTAGTGAAACTCCCAACTCCCATGCCCTTGCAAGCTGAGCAGTTTACAAGCAACACTAACTTCAGTTACCAGTCCCAAATTCTGTCTAATGGCAAGATAAACAAACACATTCTCAAGATCTTGCACACTTAAGCTTGCACAGATTTTATTAGGTTAGCGTTTTGTGAAGTGGCTAAAACCGTCCTTTTGTGTACCTGCTGTTAGGGATGTTTTCACCGAGTGAGTGTGCCAAGCTTTAGGGGAATAATGTGCAGGAGGCGAGCTCTGATTTTGTGTTAGTGTCTCATATAAACATACTTTATTTTAAAACCTCAACTTTAATGCACAAAAATATGAAAAAAAAAAAAAGACCAGACTCACAGATTACAAAGTAAAAGGGAACACACATGAGAAATCTTTTGGGATACGCTCAGGTCCAAAACACACACACACACAAACAACTAATGAAATGATTTAAAAACGTTGGATGTGTGCTGCTCTGGCTTGTGTGGACTTGTGTGGGCTTGTCATGAATGCTGACATTCTCCTCAACCAAAGCACTGGTGAGAGTAAAGGACGTGTGATTAATATTCTGTGGTTGCACTTGTTAACATGCATCATCTGATCCTTACTCTCTCTCTCTCTCTCCCTCCCTCTCTGCTGCTGCTTGGCCTCAAGTGCTGTACAGAGATTAGATGCTGGGGTTGGTGTTGCTCCCCATTACTCTCTTGTTCGGTGGCCTAAAGATGAAATGTAAAATAGACCAGTGTTTCTATCCCGGAGGATGCTCAACACACTCGTATTGTTCTCCCAGGATATACACAGTTCTTTAGGCCTCCAGTGCTGCCATGACGACGAGCTGTAAAATCATTAGTGAAGTTGTTGTGAAAGCAGCGTGGACACACGGAATCAGATATACGGAACACGCAGCTAATCAAACCGCAACTAGACAAACACGTGGTTCCCTCTTGAACTTTTCCTATGTGTTTACCATGATTACAATAATCACTCTTCTTTCACCATGTGCTGTCATGATGAAAACACGCGTGTTTAGTGCAAGAAAAACACTGTGAGGTAAAGTGAAAATCCCCCTCGATATGGGATCCCAATGATGAGTGGTGCTAGAAACCAGGCTCATTGCCAAGAAACCATTACTAATCCCCCCGGGGCTGTTAGAGTAAAGAGTGCACATATCACCCAGCGTGCACGTGGCTGTCAGTGTATGTATGTGTGTGTGTGTGTGTGTGTGTGCTATTCCCAGCTCCTGAATTTGCACCCTTCTGTGACCACCCTCCCTTCTAAAAGAGTCACAGTTGCTAGGTAAACATTACAAGAAAGGCGAGGGAGCAAACACCTGGCAGCACTGCAGCGAAATTGCGTGTCCTTGAAAAGATAAACAATTTCCAAATTTCATAACAATTATGATTTGAAGTGAAAATGAAAAAGGACAAATCCAAATAGCTCATTTAAAGCATGAGTAACTGATCAAAATTGTTTACACACAGTTAATCATCATTGTTGCTTTACAACTATTGGCATGTGTATAGTGAGCGCAAAATGCGCCAGAACAGCTATAGTGGGAATAAATACATCTTTCTTTCACCTACTTTTACTTGGAGCTGTGGTGACAGCCATGAAAACATCATTTTTTTCACCAATTAATGGTGGTGTGAGTCCATGAACTCTTTTTCTTAAATCATACCCCTGTGCTGCCATGAACAAATTCATGTGGCACAACGACAAACTTCTCCCATGCATGCTTGCATGACAGCCTTCAATATTCTCCCAGAGAACACGGGAAGATAAATGAACGCCCACCAGAGGCGAAAGAAGAGACGAAAGACACAGAAGAGACGGAAAAATCAAGCTGGTGGGTATAGACAAGTTCAAAGTTCAGTACTGGACTGGCTTGTGGTTGAATTTGGCATTCAGGCACTAATTCACAACATGTTTAGTTGTTACAGTTGAAAGGTTTCACTGGTTTCTTAAGAAGAGCGTAAGTCAATTTCAAGCTCGAGCTTTAAACCGAATACAGATTGCACATTAAGATCATCTGTCCCCGATTAGCCGACCATGTTTTGATCATGTTCCAGTAAAATTAAGAGCAGGTGGTTAGGTTGTCTTTTGTCTTTTTTATTTCCTCAAAATCAACTTCACCATTTTTCCCCTGAAAATAAATCTTCCGTCTCAGAGAGCAAAATATGACCCGGCTTTGCCAAGAGCATTGCATTTGATTATTTGCAAATAATATGTTCAAAACACGACGCACAAAGTTCACAGAGAGCCACAGGCTTGGCCAGAGGCATGACAAACGATACGATTTCACCCAACATCATAAACCGGGCCTCACAAGAAGGCAAAAGCAGGCAAAGCAGAGGCAAACACAAATAAAATGGTGTGCAAGTCCTTTTCACCCCATTTAGAGGGAAGTACAACCCAATGCTCTGTCAATGAACCCGCTGCAAAAACATGCTCAATGAGTTTAGCAGTTTAGACAGTGAAGAGCAGAAATGCACCTTTCACATCTGTCTGGTACAGCTCAGACTCAGAGTTCAACACTTTTAAAAGTGTTAACTGAACCAGATGGACTCCAAAACTCTTTTGGCATCAGTTCACTTTGCAGCCTAATGTCTCCTAATTGATTGCCACTTTTGAGGAGCCAGTGCTGTTGCTCTCTCTCTCTCTCTCTCTTACTCACTCACACTCTCTCTCTCTCTCTCTCGCGACCTTTTCAAAACCTATAATACATATGTCATTAACCATGCCACCAAGTGTACACCTAACTGTCCAAAACCTTTTAGATCTACCGATTTGTCACAGTGTCCTAATGTTCCTGTCACTGTGCTGAGTTATTCATCAACGTAGCTAGACACGTAAAAACTGACTGTGTGGTCCGATGCTTTAATGTCTGAGACCTTAAACCAACTTTTTAGCCCCAAATGATCTGTGTGAGGCATTTTTTTTTTTTTTTTGGAATCATAAACAACTTCTTTCACATACAGAAAATGAAATATTTAGGGGAATTCTGGGAAAAGTATGTTTGTCTTTCATAAAATTTTAAGTTGACACACAGTGCTTCCCCTAAAAAAAAAAAGGTTTTGGTTTAAGTGCACCGGACGTGACAAAAAAGGGGAAAATAGAATCATGAAATCAAAGAACAAAGGTCCAGGCAATGATATAAGTGTCTGAGGAAGACGATATTCCATTCATTCAAATGTTCACTAGACTAAAATGGATTATACATTGAATTGCATTTATCCATTGCTTTAGTATATGTCTTGAAATGATTTTTTGTAACAAATTCTACCCGATGACAGTGTGATTCCACTCAAAAAGGCTGGTACATACATTATTACCGAATAATAAACCAAAACAATAGTAAGTCTGGTGTTTAGTGTGGGTCAACAAACTTTTTTTTCAGTATGAGGCTTTTACAGAGAAGAGCAAAACCACACGATAAACCCGAATTATACCAAACCTGTGGCTGCATGTGCATATAGCAAAACACATACTCACATATCCTGAGTTTGAGTGTGAAAGAAGAGGGTGTTTGTCTTCGGGAATGACTCTCAGTGGACGTGATGAGAGAGAAATATGGCACAACTGCAGGTGTGCCCCCTCCACGTCCAGTGAGAGTGGACGCGCCTGAATGCCGCCCGTTTCAACAACACTGCTGCCTGCACACACACTAAAGCTTACGCATATACACGACCTGCCGATGGATCTACATTGTTACAGTAGGTTATAACCACTTATAACATGCAACTGCAATATTTGGGCTACCTAACAATAGTGTGAATTAGTGTACAATCTGTTAGTGAAAGTACTGGATAAGCACTATGGTTTGTTGTATGGTGGACATATGGTGTGTACTTTTTATTCTTAATTGATAAAAAAAATATATATATAGTTCATTTATTTTTGATCATTAAGTCTCAAAGGGCTTGGAATAAAAAAAAAAAAATGAAATTCATCCCACCCTTTTCTTGTTGGCCCTCTAATCAAAGCAATGCCTCCAAAACACTGGGAGTCATTGTCAGTAATGGAACTGGAACTGGAATTTTGGCTGCACTTTCTCCACCTTTTTTCCAAGAGTTTTACTATCATCGGACTATTGTCTCTGCTTCAGCGATGTACACCTCTCCAACTTGTTTGCAAATGCTGAAAGAGCACAGGCATGGTCATAGGTTACTAACAAGCAGTTATGCTATATAAAATTTGAAATGAATGGTACAACTGTTCCTATTTTTTGCCCCTTAAGACATATTTTGTGACAACTATCAGCATGTGAAAAGAATAGATAAAGAGTCTCTGAGAAAAATTACAGACCCTGACATTAGCAACAAATGATGGTGTGGGGAAAAATGTTAAGACACATACTATATTACTGTTAGCCTGTTTAATATAGTAACCCCATCTAAAAATCAATGAAGTAATTTCTCCCATATTATAGCTGGCAGCATTTAATCTATAATGTGGTTGATGTTATTCTAGTTTATTCACACATTTGCCTCATGCGTCATGATTTATATTATGTACACACTTTATATTATGAGACACAGTGTTGCCAGAATATCAACTGAGAGCGTGTTGTCACATGTGAAGGAACATTAATGTCAGTTAAACTCCTGACGGTGAAAATGAACTTGAGATAAACTCTTCGTGCCAGACTTCTCCTTCAGAATGACGACAGGCTCATTACAGTGGGTTTCTTGCCCGTCTGTGGCAATGGGTGGTCTACTATTTGCATAAGGCTAGCTTCAGCAGGAATTAAAAACTAAACTGGAGCCAGCAGTCCTTTATTGCTGGGTTCACGTCAATACCTCCATCTTGTCAGCTTAGCTTCAGACATGCAGGCCATTTAAGTGGAAGAGTGAGCCAGCATTAAGGACGGATTATAGAATCTCAGAGGTTAAACATCTCCTGACCCGGCCCTTGTTTCCACCGGTGGGTGCCTGAAAGTTTTTCTTCATTGTGTTTTACAGGATTTTTGTTTTATTAGAGACTTAAAATCATTTTTAGTTAACCATATATAACTATATTGATGAAACGTTTGATGTTTTAGTTTTGTAGGTACATCCCAGTCCCCTGTTTCCTATCTGGAGAACTCATTCTCCTTCAGACCTCAACAACAACTGCACTTTATCACATCCTTATTTCCACCTTTTCCAATAAACCACACATCCCCTTCATCCTTGTCAATCAGTCAGTCAGTCAGACAGGCAGGCCTGTGCACTGTCTCCCAGTACACATGGAGCTGAGGCCTGGGCCAAGTGGGGGTGAGTCATGCTGCAGGAGCATGCTACTGGATGTAAAACAGAACAGTTGTTTCCTGCTGAGTCAAACCCACAGCTCTTATTAAGTCATTATGCTGCAATTAGCCTGCGTGTTAGTGGATAGGTAGTTAAGCAGGAGAGCAGTAGTAGTGTTCTACTGCCGGAGTCTGTATCCATATCAGGGAGCTGTAAAGTCAAATCTCTCGTGACTGGTTCCTTGGCTGGTGAGTGTTATTTGATCGGATTATTGATCCGGCTTGTGCTGATGCTGACATGTATTAGATGTGCTGTCTAATGCGTGTGTTTTTCTTAAACTGGCAGGTTAAGTTACAGTAGCTGCAGGTCACATTGTGTTCGCATTAGTTTTTGGCTATGAGTTCAGGCCAGGTTCTGGTAGTGAAAGTCATCCACTAAGAGTGATGAAGAGTCACTGTGCACATCCATATCCTAGCAACAGACAAGCCCGTTAACTGGCAGCAGAGGAAAGACAGAAAGGCGCTTTTCACCGTAGGCCTTTGTATTTTGTCTTGTATTCCCTCTTTGCTCTCAGGATCCCTTTTAAATCTGTTAAAATCAGAAGCCTTGGGTGTTTATTCAATTAAAATTTTAGTTACCCTTAAAAACAATTTTAAGGCTACGGGCGACATGCAGTGTCAAGCTTCAGCGAGGGTGAGCACCGTTGGAATTAAGTTGAAAACTTAATTGCCATCATTTCATTTTGTTAATGCAAAATGGAGAAAGTCATGCTGTTTTGAACAGATACACGTGGTATGTACCTGATGTTGTTGGATGATGATGCAACCGTCCAAGAGTTCCAAAGTATAACAGTCACAGCAGTTCATACGGTTTACATTTTGTCTCGGTTGGAGCCCAACTAACTACTCCTAATCAGAACAGAGATGTCATGTTGTTCTTCAAGCTTTGTGTGCAGCTTTTTTAAGATCTATCTCCAAGTCTGTCTGACTCAGTGATCACAGCCATCACAAAGACTGGATGTCAATTAAGGTGGGGACATTCAGGATGTGTCTGGGAGACAAAAACACTCTTTGAGACTGATGAGACTGATAAGCCTTCCTTAAATTGATACATGAAAGACAAATGTCACATTTCTATTACTTGTCTGTTGTTCACAATGCAAGGTTTGACTGGCAGTCCTCATCTTGTGCAGGGGTTATACATTCCATGTCTCTCCGTCCAAATGTCCCTCTCGTGCTGCATGGAGGGGAGGATTTGAATAGCTCTGGTGTCAGTATATTAGGTAATTCAATATCTGAGTCAAGCTTGTCTTGCGTGACTATGGTGTAGCATTTTCTAAAGTTACATATGTAGGACAACATGTGCCCGGGGTTGCAACAAATGCCAGACCCCAGTTGTGTGTCCGTTCGTCCTTTCTTTGTGATTTTGAGCTGTGGTTTGACCCAATGACCCATACCTGTCTATCCTGGAAATCCCTATGTGCACCATCAGTGGATGAATTTAACACTCACTTGTGGTTAATAACACTGGCACACATTAAAGGCCTTGCTGGAACAAGATGTTCTGCACCGACGTGCAGCTGTCATGATCTGTTGTGAGGTGTTATTATTATGATGATTTGCCATGACCTCAGGGGTCATTTGTCACCAACGTTAATGTAGTAGTGTTCTGACTTAGTGTTGATGGTAAAAACCTTCCGGGCCTGGAACTGAACCAGTGGTGGGTCAGCCAAGGCAGCAGCTGCACATAGCACATGAAGAGCTGATAGCAGGTATGGCAGGTGCTCTCCTCCAACCTTTGTCAAAACTTTAATCACACAAAGGTTATGATTGGCTGGTAAATATGACTTTAGATTTATTAATAATTTGAAAGCAACTTTAATCCTAAAGTGGCAATGGCCGCCAAGGATAAAGGTGACGAAAGCAAGAGACATTAGAGGGCCAGGAAAAATCTGATGATTAATTAACATGCCAGTCATCGTGTGAGATCACAGGTAAGAGGATATTTATGAGATATTTATTACGTTTTATTTGATATGACTTAAAGTCTGTTTTGTTAAAAAAACGTTTGATGCCCTCTTTCATTTGAAATAGATAATAGATGACATCCAAATGTCTGTCATTCTCTGCAATAATCCATGACTATTATCTTTAAAAGCCTCAAATTATAGTGTTACACGAGATGTTTCTTTTTCTTCACATTGTATTTTGAATCCAAATGATCTTTATCTTAAAAGGTGAAGTGTGAATTGTGTATTTATATGTGACACGCCACAAACAACTTTTACAGAAAAGCACAAAAAATATGCACAACAATGCCATTCTGGGCCTCCACACAATCACAGTAATACTCACACACATCACAGAATGACCACAGATTATAGGCCACTTCTTCAGTAATTACTACTGGCCAACCCTAAGGCATAATCTTGCAATTTCCTCTCTGACGCGCAAAGCATGCAACTCCATATAGGCACCCAACACCACAAGGATCCCCTCGTTCTCTTTTGGCCTGGAACAGATGTTTGTGAATCCTCAGATAAGAGATTTGCCTTTTACCTTCAGGAAGTTTGCGTGCGTGCGTGTGTGTGTGCGCACTGTTTACGTACTTTAATTGTTCCACATGGTTATGACCCACAGTGTGTTTGCTTTCCTACTCCTTGGCAGACGTCATATACCTTGTTGCATCACTGTGGTATGACAGCTCACCCACATGGCCTCAAAGTGACATAGGCATCTATGCATCACCTTTATCTCTGACGTTGACATGCAGCTCATAAAAACCACCAAGCTATGATTTTTTTTATTTCATTTCCAATTCAGAAAATGCAGAGTGGACAGAGAAGCAGTGAGGTTATACTTGTAGGGTCTGCATTTTAGATCATTTGTACCGTACCTATTATTGTTTGGCAGACCATCACTTTGAGATTTTACAAAGATGGTCAAAGATGTCTCTCTTTAATCAATAGGCTTCATTTCTCAAGTGCACCTGTAATAAAAGCTCCTGGCTTATAAACACAGTTGTGTGTTACCATTGCTTTGCTATAGGTAAAAGGGGGACGTTGTTACCTTTGTGTTACTACACAGTTACTGGAGGAATGATTTGGTGGTATGTAAGGGGCAGCTGTTCTTAATTGTTTGGTGGTGATCCTTTATTGATCGCCAATGTTCAAAGTGATGCTTTTGAGTGAGTTTTCACTCTCTGGGTACTTCTTCTAGTTAACACTAGGCTTGTCAGCTACACCAGCCACTAGCAGCACATCACATACAGTACAGAGAGAGAGCGTAATAACACAAGCTTTACCCAAACCCCAGAACAGTTTGACTCCTCCCTCATCAAGGCCCTTCTCGTGTTAGGACAGGTCTGTCATCGTCTTGTGTTGACAGTCTGGTAACTCGTAGCTGTGAGCATTTGCCAGTTCATTTACATATAATTGCAGACAGAAAATGCATGTAAATGCTTCAGTATTGAGGGTAATCGTTTAATGAATGTATAATTCAACCTTGTCTCTCTTTTTTCCCTTACGGGCTGAAATTATGTAAGAAATGTACTTTTTTTTTTGTCCATGCAACTGCATTGCAGGACAAATATGCAGGATGAGCGTGATGGCAAGACACCAAAGCACTACAAAGCGTTCGGGTAGCAACCAAGCTATAGAGCTGCAGGGGAATATGAGCAATATCTGGGAAAAAGTGATGTAATAATTCTAAATGCTTAAAAAAATGGTTTGCCAAATCTTCTTCCTTGTTCCAGTTACAATACCAGAGTGTAAAATTCAAGTAAATTCAATTCAAACTCACAAGAGGGCCCATAGCAAATAAAAAAATAAAGTATGACTGCAATCATTCTAAGACAAGGATCCCCAAAATACTGTGAGGACAAAAAAAAGTAAGAATGCTGTAATTACAACAGAACTGGGTGGACAACTTTAGACAAGAAAGAAATTGAAGTGGTCATGTGTACAAGTTTCTTTGCAGATGACCCACACATTGTCGCTATGTTGCAGACATCAAGGTGCTATCTTTTAATAACGCAGCCTGGTATTTTAAATAGCAAATTTAACAGCCCATCTACTTTCTTGCTTAATAATTTACTTTTTTTACAGTACAATACCAAATAGGCCATCGTATGTGGTTCTATTTTATGGTCATTGAAAAGAATGTGAATCATGTAGTATCTGTAAACAGGTTTTAACAGAGGAATTTTGTTTTAAAGCTGTGTTTGACTTTTTATGGAGTGTTTCATAAAACTTGAGAGCAAGGAGTGTACAGGCTTAATTGAGGAATTTGTCAGCAAACACCAAACTTCAAACACTTTATTACCAAGTGCACATATAAGTCTTAATTGTGTGTTCTTTGTTGCACGGGGGACTTTTCAATATGGTGGAATGAGGAGTCATAACAGTGCCATGTCATCACCCCCTTTTTTCCCCCTAACAAGATCTGCAAAAGTGAAATTCGAAACATTTTGAGGCATCCATAACTATCATCCTGTCTCTGTCATTTAATGAGCAGCAGTGAATTTTTAAAGTCAGAAAAAAAGGGGAGGACGGAAAGTCTGTTGCAGGCACCATGAGAGCTAGACACAACACTGACACCTAGTGTTAGACCAAGCAACTCAATAGTCGTCTCCCTCATGTCAACTTCATTAATGGTTTGTTACAGCAACACCAAACAGTGCCTGTGAGTGATACTTCATAATACAAGAAGAGTTGTGTTTGTATGAAAAACACAAACAGAGAGTTAGTTCCCTGTATGTTTGTATTCCCATGCTGAATTGTCAAAACAAACACAGGGGAGGCTTGAACCAAAATATGAATTACAGATGGGGTGAGTGATGCTGAAGGTGACATTGATCCAAGATCCACATAGACAAATACACATGCCATAATATGTCTCTCACACACACTCAAGTATGCACACAAATACACACCCAGTGAGCCCTTCAAAGCTGCAGAGCAGAGAGTGATAATTATGCGTGTAAATTCCAGAACCCCTCTCTGCTGCTCTGCTGGCTGGTGTTGAGAGCTACATCCTACTGGCTCTGCTGGTAACACGCGTACAGCCAAGCTCTCCATCATACACTTTGACTACATCACTGAGGTGTTCCCCCTAATCCCATATGAATAAATGTTAATGCATGGGCCAATGGCGAAGAGGAAATCAATTGGGCTTGTAACCATAGGGTCACTGGTTTAAATCCCAGGACCAGTCAAAGGCAAGTTGATCCGGGTGCAGATGTTTACCACTGCTCCGGCGCCTGTCTTGTGTGTGTTCACTACTAGTGTGAAAGGTTAAATTCATTATCGCTAATTTGTACGTGTGCAAATTGGTGTTTGTGCTTAAAGTAAAAAAAGAAAATACAGAGTAGATGAGAATCAGTAAACGTGAAGGAAGCAAAACAAATAAGAACTGTAATGGCAATGGAAAATATTTAACAGTCGTTGGAGTCAACGTCAAACTCTGCTAGTAAAGACAGTGTGAAATGTTTGAAATAGCAAGCAAAAAAAACATGTGCGTAGTCCTTTATTTGGGATTGTTTTGACATAGTTGGATTTCTTAGAATGGGTTTTGATTCTTGATAGTCACAGTGTCAGTGATTATTGGTAATGACGCACAAAAAAAGACTTAACTACAAGTATGAGCCTGTTTACAACATGCACAAGTATTTGCAATTCCAAAAACATTAAAAGAAAAAAACTATTTAGTTTGATAAAACATCAAAGGATAGTTTTAAGAATATTTGGCGGTAAAAAGGTAAAAAAATAGGGCTGGTATGTGCTCAGGAGGTCAAGAGGATCTTCCACTAACTAGACAGTTGCTTGTCCAATACCTTCTTTCTCTAATACGCATGCTGAAATGTTGTTGAGCAAGGACATTCAGTTCAAACTGCATAAAACATGGTATGAATTTAAGTGTAATTTGAGAAAAAAAAAGTCACACAGAAAGAGAGAAAACTCAGTTTAATGCTATGTAAATGATTTGGTTTTTTATATATATATATATATTTTGTTTTGGAACATGTTGTCAACCATGACCCACTGGAGAGGAATACAGATTTTTATTTTGGGCAGTGCATCTTTCTTGGAAGAGAAGTATTATAATGCATAATTCTAGTTGTGGTAAAATGGTGGCATCAGTACAAAGGTCTCTGACGTAGGTTCATGTTGTTATAAACATTGCAAATGTTTTCTCATAATGCAACGCAAGACTTGCCTCGTTCTCCTTTCTCACTGTTAATTATATCAACAGGAGAACTTATCATCGCGATTTATTCAGCAATCATGTTCCTTCTGTGGGAGTTGTTTGTCAAATTGATTTTGTCCATTATAACAGCAGCCCTGTCTACTCTTCTAATCTTGGGGTTGCAATAGAATTCCTCATAAAAATATATATATATATATATATATATAAGCAGAGCTGGGCATTGTGCATATATACAAAAATCAATATTCACCCACAATGCTGAGGTTCCATAATATGACCAAGCTGACCTCTTCCTCCAATAGTCTTTTCATTAAGACACCACAGCCACAACAACCACCAAAAAATATTCTCTGCTTCGGTTTCTTCCATGGGAATTACAGCAGCATGTCTTTCCCTTTTCTGTTGGTTGTTTATTCTGGTGGGCATGGTGGGTAACGTGATACTGTATCTGCAGTGCACTGAACCAGGACTGCACATTCCTCTCTTTACCTGACTGATGAATGCTAAGCATGTAGGTAACATGAGCGCCTCAGAACTGCACCAGGGGCCACACCTCGGAGCTGCTGTGCTGCTGCTGCTGCTGCTGCTGTGTCGCTGTGGAGAAAATAGTGCGTGACAAACATCAGGCTGATTTCACATCTGCGTCTTAAAGCAGGGTGTCTGGGATGCTGAAGAGAAGAACACAATTAATTGAACACAGCTCATGTCTGGCTGGGCAGATGGCAATCACATAATGCAACTATTTTAGCTTCACAGTGGTGAGCAGGGATCAGCTGGTTTAGTCTGGGAGGTGACTAAGAGGAAGCATGGAGAAGAGGGAATAGCGAGCTCTGTGGCGACTGGCCTGGTCTAACCTGGCCTGCACCGAGCTGTCAGCAATGATGGCAAACACAGCAGAGTGGAGAAGTGGAGGCTGGCTGGTGGTCTGATTCCTGTTACATCATCAGTAGCTGACAGACTGTGTGGCAGACTTATCTGTCTGTGGTCTCGGGTGGCATCTGTCTGGACCAGCAGTGAGTCACACTTTCTGTTTATCTCAACATGAGCCCAGTCCCTGCAGCTCCTCATCCACTGCCATCTAAAAGCCTCCATTCACCAGCCGCATGAGGGCCGGTAGCAGGGTGGCTTCCACTGATGGGTTGGCCTGTGATTCCAGGAATGTGCAGTGCCCACACCTTGCTAAACCATGACACCTTTCCTGTGGTGTAGGAGCTGGTTCCTCTCTAAAAGCTCTCAGCTGGAACCAGTAGATTAATTATAGCCCTTCTACTGTAGCCACTTTTCCTCTGGAGCAGACTTAGGTCAAACAGTGTTGAGAATACTGTTCTACTGTTTGTTTTTGCCTGTAGAGATGCCAGATTTGTAGGATTTGCCACATGAGACAAAATCTAAATCCAAGGCTATTTAGACAGGCACAGGAAAGTGCTCGGAGGAAAGTTTATTACACTTGTCATTGACAACTTAACAGACTATCTGATTTGACATCATGTGGCAAACCCCAGGCACCTGGCCCTCTTTGATTTTCAAATAAGCACAAGTCTTTTGCTAATATCAAGTCTCTGGTGTGGAGAGAGTGAAACCCCCTGTTCTTTCACCTGTGTTGCACTTGTGATTAACGCAAGTTGTCAATCAGTGGCTTTTAAAAGGGATTCTGTCTTAACCCATAAACAAACAGCTTTACATTTTAAAACAAAAGTTACTTCTGTGATCTAGCAGCTACAACATCATGATTAAGAAAATCTTTAAACGATGTTGACATAAGGTCCATCGATCACCAGTTTTTCAGAACACAAACAAAAATGGAAGTGGTTTCCATTTTATATTTTGGACATTTTTTTTAGAATGGTTGGTTTAACTGCTCCTGGTCAAGGAGTCAGGCAACCCGGTTCCCCTTGTAAGTTTAATAATACAGCATCTTCTTTAAAACACACCAGAAAAGTAAATACATATATTGCAAAAATACTTAATAATTGTTTGGATTAGCAGGTCTTGCTGCCACCATACATTCACTCAACACAACCCTGGTAATGACCTTTCACAGCTGAAGAGACTTAAGAAAAAAAAACCCGCTGCACACACACAATCAAGTAAATCAAATAGTAGTGTGCTTTGTTGTGGCCTATATGGTTCTCATGTCCTATTCACTTCTCATCTTCACTGTCTCTTGCACGTGAACAGTCCGTTTCCCACAAGGTCCAGCATGCTGCAGCTTTTAAAGGGGCAGCATGATTATAAACAAGCACCAGCTGTGACATTCAGCTCACCTGCACCGGCATTCAGGAGCCACCTCCACACCTCCTCACCTCCACTTCCTCCTGCAGCTGACTGCTCCACACTGATAAAGCACCAACAGGGACAAAATGAATTACATTGAAATATTAAACAAGAAAATATCAAATTAAAGATGATTAAGACTTACATGAATGATGTTCTTGGGAGTCCCCCCCACACACTCTGCTGGCACATGCGACATATGTGACCCCTGCTCCCCCCCCATGAGCACATTCAACATTAACCAATTATGACAACATCCTCAAATGGTCAGGAAGCCCCATCAGTGGGACACAAACTCAGATTAGTGGCTCATCCCCAGTGAAAAGAGCTCCTGGCACTGCGCCCTGACTTCCAAATCTAAACCAGCACAACTCTCGTGAGAATGACAGCGCTTGGACGCCTGCTGCATTTGCCCCCTCTACCTCTGCCAAGCAACTGCCTGTGCCCACATCTTCTTGTATATCTCTTTTTGTACGTCAGACTGTGTCTTTTGTATTGTTTTGAATTTCTAAATGTCTTTTATTCAATGGCCTTAACTTTTTACATAAATGTTTTTTTATTGGAACCGATACTGCAAGACACCCAACTAAAGTCGGTCTTTTGCTCCTCCAACTATTTACCTGAACATGCACTTAGTAATTGCACACTCTGCATCTCTGTTTAAGGAAGCAACAGTGTGGCTACACAGCACAATTAGTCTATCAAGACAGCAAGGCTTTCCATCGAGCCCAACAAAGATCCTGGACTCATGCCGTGGGGATGAGGCCACACTTCCAGGAGAGCAAGACTAATCATGAATGCAAATAAGCACAATGAAAGCAACTAGAGTGAGAAAGGTGCTATAACGTCCTTTGGTAAACCTCTGGGAAACAGAACTTGGCACATTTCAGGGCTTCTACTTATCACTCAAAGAGTGACTGGGACACATTAGCCGCTGAGACAAAGATGTAGATTTCCAGGGAGAAGATAAATGAAACTGAGAAGGAGAGAGATTAGCAGATTAAGTTTGCAGAAAGACGGCGTAATCATCTCCGCTAATTTGTTCGTTACAGTTCAGGGGAACTATATACAGTCATTAGCAGAGGAATAACATTGCAAGCAGAGCATACATATACATAATAAGGAGAGATGTCAATGATCTTTGACAAAATGCTTAGTAGGAATGAGCGGACTGTGAGAATGATGTCTTTATGTGGTATGTGACAGCTTTATTGGGATTGATCATGTTTGAGTTGTGTGGTTAAACCTCTGGAGGGGTATCCATAACTCGAGTCTAGCAAGACAATTGATATTGCTTCATCTCATGTGAAGCTCCTCACTCTAAACCTGGCATTGATCATTACTACTGCAGACACGTGCCTGGTATTTTCACCTTGTGCATGGATGTGAGTGTGTGTGTGACACACACTCACATCCATGCACAAGGTGAAAATACTTGTGCAGATCTACCATGGAACACGCCTTTCAGGTGTGGAGCTGTGATTAACATGGAGACAGAGCGTGAATGTGGGTGCAGTACAACCAATGAGAACTGACTCGTATAACAAAGTAGCCTAATAACAACTACTGAGCGCTCTTTTGGTTTGGAAAGTCTTGAGTGTGATCCCAGTACATGATGGTCTCTGGTTGTATATGCAATCTCTGCAATATATCGCACAAAGACTCCCACAGACACAAACTTCATAGACATAGATAGTGATCCAGATTGACGTTGCATATGAAACAACATGTTGTCTATATCAAGTGTTGCGTGTTATTATTCGCACTATTTGTGGGATTAGAAATGCATTTAGGTTCAAAAGGTTCAAGTGGCTGTGCCATCTGTAGCTGAAACTGTAAATCAATAGTTGAAGATTTAGAGAAGTACACAATGGCTCCTGGCACGGAGCTGAACCATTCAGAGTGGAGGCTATCAGGAATGCGGAAGAGTGTGCCAGTTCACACTGAAACATAAGCAAATACTCAATGAATGAGGCAGCTTCCAGGAAAAGCCAGAGCCCAGTGGAGATAGCTGCTAATCTGAGCATGAAGCAGAAACCCAAACAGAGGGCGACCGCAGGGCAAGCCACCCGAGCACGACGGCCAAATGCATCAGACACCTTTGGGTGATACCAAACCGCAGGGCGCGCAAGAAGCCTGGGAGCCACAGCAAAAGCAGAGCAGCTGTAACCCACCGTTGAAATAGCTGACCACACAGAGAACATCAGTGATGAGTAACCCTCCAGCCGCTGACTGAAAGAAGAAGGGAACTATGTACATTACACTTCACACATGAAGTCGAGTATGTGACAGTGATTCAAGAACTGCCATTTCTGAACAATTTGCAACGGGTTGACATTGAGACAAGTCTTCAGTATAAAGGAAATCTTAGATGGTGTTAAAATAGTCGAGTACAGTTCATCATCAACATTTAGTCACTGGGATAGACACATAATGTACGTTTCGCTGTTTTGGGTTATTTGGAGCCTGAAAATGTCATTGGGACTGTGCAAAGCTCTGACTGGAGACGGTAGATGGTCAAGTTCACTGCTTTATGAACCAGGAATTGTCACTTTGTTGAACAGAGTGATCATCATATTGTATACTCTGATTGTATCTGTAATAATGCACACTCAAATTTTTCAAATGTGAATCTGAAAAAACAACCCAATAATCCTCTGGCTTTCTTCTTTCAGGCATTTATCTTTTCATCCATTGGTTCGTTGAACTTGTGTGTGGATCAGACATCTCTCCACTGTGTATGTCTCTAATTGCCTATTTAACATTAAACATGTTAATTTTCCTTTTCTTGATGTTTAAATTGTCACCTCAAGATTTATACAAATGACCTAAGTTAAGTTAAGTTAACTGCTCTGCATGTTTGCTCCAACACACCTGATTCAAATGATCGGCAGTGCTTGCTGATGAGCTGATCATTGAATCAGGTGTGTTGGAACAGGGAAACATCTAAAACATGCACGGGAGTTTTTTTTAAATATATGTTGATATGTCATCTATGAACAGTTACAATTGAAAAAAAGCATCCTAAAATAATCTTTCTTGCCAGAAAATAAGAACAAATCATACTATATGTTGTATATTACAAATAAAAATATATATAAAAAAAAAAAAATACAGTTGATTTCACTAGAAACCAAAAGGAGTGTGGACATACATTAGTCATTCAATGAAGCACAAGCTCAGTGAAGCCAAATATTGTCCGGGGATTCCTCTCACAGGGAAATGGACAATTATAGAAAAAGCCAAAAAGTCCTCACACACTGTTGTAATTCATTTTGACGGGAAAACAATAACGGAGTGGTTGCTTCACAAACAACTGGAAAACACGGATTTGGGCTTTCCCTATATTTTTGTTTGTGGAAAAGCTTTGTTTGTCCTCAATATGTCACATTCTTCATCATCAGCGGCACAACACACCACATGGCCTTGACCGTATGTTGTGAGTTGCCTTGGAGAAGTAATTCAAAGTAGCATTGCTTCACATAGATGCATTGCACTGAAAAGTGGCAAGAGCAGTTTTCCAAGAAATGTCTTTTTTTTCCTTTTTTTTCTTTTTTAAATAAAAAATAGTATCATCTGAGTATTGAGAGTATGGAGGGAGAGACAGATAGAGAGTGAGAAATGTATCCAAAGACATTACCACCCACCCACAAGGAAGTAAGCACCACAAAAGAGAAAAAAAAAATACAGTAAACAGGAAACATGGGCGTAAGAAAGCCAAATGCATTCTGCAGTTTCAGCTCCAGTCTGTCCTCGGTGCTGCAGCATCTATTTCTGGGAAAGAAAGCACTAACCAGTCTTTGCAGCAAAAGAAAAATAAGTCAACTCCTGGTTTTGGAGTAAAATAAAACTTTACTATAGTCAAAATAAATGAAAAGCCTAATGACTGACAAGAGATACGTAAATGTGATGTTTGTGAACCCATTTTTCTGGGTATTGTCTGCTGCAGCCTTGTTGAGACACTGGCACTGTAGACTGGTGAGAGAGCAGCATTTTTCAGTCCACCTGGCACTCTGCCAGCCTTTAGTTCTTGCCATTATCTGTGATTTGTGTCTCAGTGATGGCCACATGCACAAAATGAATAGGCAACTATTTTCCATTAAACTAATACCCTCACCAAGTGGGCTCCTGTCAGCGAAGTTGCATCCAAGCCCATCCGAGCACTGAGCGTCAAGACAGCTTACGGAGTGTGAGCCAAAGGCTGGTATTGTTTCATGGGAATCAATTCAACTAGTTAGCTATTCAAACAGGCTGGTGCTGGACATCGGTCCGTGAAAGATGATAAGCAGAGAGAAGGAAGAGATTTAGGAAATGTTGCTGTAAATGAATCCTGGACAAACAAAGGTTTTGGAAAGTTTCGCCTTGTTGGGATGAAACACAAAAGGTTGACGACAAAGGACATGAAAGAAGAGGTTAGAAGGAGAGTACGGAGGGGGTTGGTAGCTGCTTGTGAAGTTTGTGAAAGAAAAGATGCATCCCTTTGAGTCTCAGGGAGATTAAAAATTTCTTCAAGTGACAAAACACCTAATTAACCTCCGCCTGACCTCTAAGGATTGACCTTTGACTTGTGACCTCTGCCGCCTCTGCGCTTTGCTGCTGTTGGGAGTCATCAGCATGAGCCTTTTCATTACAACTAACTGTTTGTGCCAAGATGCCTAAGGAAAGAGAGAATGTGAGGATTGTCTGGGAGTATGTGGGACAGAAGATGGACAGAAGTAAGGGGGAATGCAACAGAGTGAAGAGTTTAATTAGAGACGCTGCATCTTTGGTAATCCACCCTATTCATAAAAAGAACAAGGGTGGGAGGGATGGGCAGGAGGAGATGAGAAGTTTTTAACAAGGGGTCAGAGAAACGCTGGCTTAGAACATAGCCCTTTATCAAATCCACTGGCAAATCCGCAGATTAGTTCATTCCATTGTTTTCAGGAAGCCCGCTCCCACCGACCCAGAATGCAGGAGGCGGATTTCGGAACTTAGCAAGGGCTCCAAGCCACTGAGCTGGATGGCAGTTGCGTGTGTTCAAGTGTAATTGTGTGTGCATGTGTCAGTGTGAGTGTGTACCGGGGATGACACAGTGAGGAAGGGGCTGTCAGGAAGGCTTGGGCTCAAACACCAAGGTCTGACCAAAAAATTCCAATGGTCGCTCATGACTTTCTGGCCACCAAAGGCAACGCAGACAGATGGCTGGCTGCTTTCCCGCTGTGACCTCTCCATAGATAATATGTACTTTGGAAACTGTCATCCCTCATGGTTTCATTAAACCTTTTTTGATATTTAAATGGTCTGTTGAGCTGTTCCCTATATGCTTTCTTCAATGTGGAAAGGAAAGCATATAGTATCATTGTGTGTAGAGCTATGGTTAAAAGCCTAGTGGTCTGCAACACACGTCAGCAGAGGACTATGAACTACATATTTAAGCATATACATATACTACATTTTCCCTCATCTTCTTTTAATCCTTTTCATCCCTTACCTGTTTCTTGTCACTTCTATGCTTCCTGTGTTATTTAACCTTGGGAAATGGGGCATTGGAGTGATGACAAGGACCAGGAGTCACTTGTAAGCACTGAATCAGTCTCAGCACACTCCTGCATCTATTTAAAGTAGGTGTCTTTCAACTTCAAAACCAGGATGGAAGAGAGAAAACACATTAGCAAGATTGGCAGAACACCGAGACAAAAGCCAAATGATTTATTATGGCTTTCAGCAGAAATACCTGAGTAGAAGTACAGGCCCAGGGGTGCATTTAGTATAGAGAAGGATAAGAGAGTCAGTGCTGAGAGACACGTTGGAATGAGGAGCCCAGGAGTCTTTGGCAGGAGCTAGGCAGGGAAGATGTTCTTCGCAAGTGGGGATGTTGGGTAAAGCAGAGCCACTGCAGGGCATCTGCAGAACATTTTTGCCAAAGGGATCTCACCTTCTTCTTTTAACGTCATGTGACTTTTGCTCATGTCTGCTTTCACTGATAACAATCTTGACACACACAAGAACTTTGACACCTGTGGTGAACTACAAGATAAAACTTAGGGAGAAGAAAACTTATCTTCCTGTTGACACTTGATCACACATACAGAATATATCATGTAACAAGGATCCTAGTCTGACTCATTACACAAGACAATGAATTGCCAAAACACAAATGTCTAATTAGTTGAAATACAATATGCCTCTTTAAAGCAAACTGTTTTTTTACTGCAATAATAGTGTGTTGTTGTGTTGGCCAGTGCTGTCCAGGACTGGTCACAAGTAATTGAGTGACAACAGAACAAACAGGTGGAACAGTAAGCAGCCCATCCAAATAGACAGCAAATGTCTCCATGTGCACCTTGGAGGACCACTTCAGATGTAACCCCTCAAGTATCTATGGAAATAAACAGATACATCACTGACCTTCAAAAAACAAATGCATTGTATTTTAACCAGGTTAGAAAATAAAACGGTATGTGGGGCACACTGAGAATTGAGACGTTAGCCGATTTTGTAGGTCTTCAGTGTATATGTATACACATATATATGTATATATGTATGTATATATATATGCCTGATTAATGGGTATATATATGTATGTATATATATATATATATATATATATATACATATATATTCCGCAATATATTTGCATTCACACTGGTGAAATTAGTCTAAATACAGCCCAGAACCCACCCAAATATGGTCCAAATGGCATCCTCAGTGAGTGTTCTTCTAAGTCTAAGGTGTTCTTCTCTTTACCACAGCTGTAAAAAAGCAGTTATCTGAGTTACCATAACAGTTCTGTTAGCACTATCAGGTTTGCCCATTCTCCTCTGATATCACTCAACATGGGTCTATTTTCTGACTGGTGTTGGATGGTTGTTGTTTCTGTACCATTCTAAACTCCAATACTCCACTAATATGAAACGTTTCAGAGTTATACTCAAACCAGTCAATCTCACACCAACAATCAAAGCATGGTGATGCTACGTGATGCTCCATAATGCTTGGTGTTTGTAGATTTGGGGAATTGTTATAATGCTTAAATAACATTAATATTGGCTAAAAGAGTGGCAATATTTGGCTTGTTAAAATGCTTATCACCAGATGAGCTGTGGTTTCTTTGTAGCTGCTTCATTTAGTGCAAACCATGGTGGTCAGATGTTTGGTCTCACATGCTCATCTGGCGGGACAGATAAGGGGACTTTACCCAAACTGGAATGCAACAAATAGATTTTATGAGGCCCAGCAATACAAACATGTGTCACTTTAACCAAATATGTCTTCAATAAGAGCCAGTAATGGATGCAATGGCAGTTTTGTTGAATTCTATTTTTTTTGTTTGTTTTTGGATATGGCCAAATCTAGAGAGAAATGTGTTATTATTGTGTTATATAGAAATACACATTGTTGGGTGTAGCCTGTTTGTCTACCCTGTTGCATTGCATGTCAGTAGTAGGCATTGTGGAGACTTCATTGCTAGGACCCACATCCTCTGAGGTTTCCTCATCGGATGGAGTTTGTTCATTTGTCAGTGGCATAGCTCAGTACGACGTATGGTCCCATTAATCAGGCTGTAAAAAGGACATACAAGATCATGAAAGAACATTCAGATTCAACTTTTTGAACTTTGTACACAAGCTGTTATGGAGTGCTGAAGGACAGACATCATGTCTTGTTTCATTAGTTGGTTGGTCTGCGGAAACTCTCTTTACTCATGTCTTTCATCTTTCCTCAAAAAAAAGCTGTTTCTCAGGTTTAATGTCCCTATTCTTACCTGAGAGACCTTTTATCCTTGTCATGACCACCCTTTCGCCATCATTTGGCAATCATGGAACTGTTCTTGACCTAATGACTCATGAATACAGGAGTGAATACCTTGTTTATTATGTAGCTTTGAGTGAGAACATAAACTCCACAAGTTTGGGGGACTACATCAATCTTTGTATTACAGTTAAACCTAGCTAAACAGAACTTGCCACAATACAAAGTGTTGGTCTGATTGACTAAACAAACCTAGGGTTTTGTTTGGGTTTTGTCATAGTGTCATGATTGCCCAGTTACTCATTTGTGATGTCTGCAGCTGTGTAATTTCTGAATGTAAATCTAGAAGAGGAAATGCTCAAACACAAAAATATAAACTCTATATTTATTCCTCCATTGTTCTCTGCGTGTTGTAAATACGCCTCGGGAGTGGAATAGAGTTCTAATTCCTAACATCGCACATTAATATCTCAGTACCTTGTCATTATTTACCCACATCTTGCCAGCATCAGGTCCTGCTGTAGTTCTGAAAACGTCACTGGCAAATTGACGGAAAAGTAAATATTTAACTAAAACTTAAAAATAATTTTCCACCTCACAAAGAGGACCACACATATGCATGCATGTGTGTTAAGTTCAAAACTCTCACCTCTCTCTCTCTTATACACACACACACACACACACACACACACACTCTTACACACTTCCAAGTCTCCACTTTGCTTAATATTAAAAAAAAAAATCACTAGAGCGTCTTAGACATGATTTTAGGTTGATTTAATGCATGACAAGGAGGGGACCTGAAAAATGTCCCCTGTTCAACGTGGAGTCCCCTCTTTGTGAGTGTGTAACGACGCCGAAGTCCTCTGTTCTACTGGTTCACGAGTATACTCCTACCTTCCACCTTACCAACAATCAGTCGTACTTGTAATTTTTCAGTATAACATGTTCAAAACATAATATATTGTTAAGCCATGAACATTGGTACTTGAACATAAAGATCTAGGTCATAGCTCAGGTATGACCTCCTATCACACTGTGGAGTGTCTCCCCCTGCAGCAGTGACAGCTGATTTTAACTTGGCATACATTGGTAGTTTCCGCTTTTGCAGTATGCGACCAGCACGGAACGTTTTTGGAAAGCAGGCAGAGTTTTCACTTATTGGACCAGTCGGTGACCAGTTGGAAAAGTCCAGCATTTGTATAGCTGACCCACGGTGGATCTCAATGACCGCACATGTAGGCTTGGACCTCTATTGACCCTGTGCAGCACCAAAAATGTTTTTGGCCCACTGTCGGAGAGTGTGTAACAAAGGAGAGGTCTATCGTTAGCTAGGTGTGTAAGAACACATGCACACACACCTACGCATGCACAGTTCTGCTTTCATTTAAAGCCACATCCTGAATCTCCTCCCTCAGGCGAGAAGATTTACACTGTGGTTGTCCTTCAGGTACACCATAAGAGCTGTGCACTGAAGCCTCCACTCGTACAAACCACTGATTTCTGACTCAGTTTACACTAAAATGGATACAGTGGAAAGAACTGGAAAGTGGAATATTTGTTTTAGGTATGAAGTCATATTAGTAGCTATGCAGAAATCTTAAATGTGCATCTACAGTGCAGACAATCAGAATGAAAAACATGTAATGTAATATGTAATAAACACATGGGGAAAAGGGTGCTAAATGTGGCAGCCAAGCCCAGAGGATTAGAGGAAGTGGCCTGGCTTTGATAGTGGACAGGCTTTGTGCACATTAATCCATGCAGTGTCTTTGTCTTGGTCATTGTGCAAGTGCAACAAATTACCTGAAAATGTATCGCCCCCAGCGTCAGTTCTCACTCATGTTTAAATTATTTATGGTTATGTGATAGTGTCAGAATCACATCCACCTCCTGTAATGGTTTCATCATGGCTGTAAAAATATTTAACTCAAATACTGTATGTCAGAGACCAGAAGAGACAACTGCAGCAGAAACAGATGGGAAACATCAAATTAAAGCAATTAAATGTCACCAAATTTCAAAAACAATAAATGGTGTTGTTTTAGTATAATTCAGTGGGATTTACTTGCCACATTGATGCAAAGCAGAATGTGAGAAAAAATGTTGCAGGCACCAACATGAGAAAAAAGTGGCTGGGCTACATACGCCATTGTAACGTAGAGTTAATGACTGTTGACACGTTTTGTGGTACGTCGACAATTGTCTTTCATATAGGATCGAGCTCGAGGCAAAGAATGTGGTCCAAGACTGTTTTAAGACTTCACAGTTTGGGTGCAGATAATGTGTTAAATTATCATTTTCATGTGTTGTGCCTCAAGGCTCAAAATAAAATCTAAATCAGTCTGCTAATGTGAACCTGATCCATGGAACTGTTAAAAATAAGGAGCGAATACCTCAGTAAAAACACACACATACAGTAAATGCTTGATTCAGAGGACAGCTATCTGAATTAGTTACAGTGCATTTTTGTGATTCTGAACTGGTCATTATATTCAATTCATGCTGACACTGATACTGCTTTAGTCTGTGACAGCCTATGCAGAAGATTGGCTGCCAATAAACACCACCCACTGATCACAGGGGCCACCAATCTATAATAAATGATGCTTTAGCTTCCTGTGGCCAGCATGGTGTCAGCTTACACATCATCAGCATTCCTGAAGTCGTGCCCAGTGCAAAGGTCTATTTACACTGCCATAATAACACAATTGTTCAAATGGGCTGTATGAAATATGAAATGAAACGGGAGAGGAATGGAATCCAGTCTGCTATGTCTGGTTTCAAAAAGGAAGGAATCACCTGTCTCGCCTTGTTTACTATATGCAGGCAAAATAAATCATAATGCTGACAAATGTGCATTTCTTTCCAATATATGAGCACATAATGCCTTTGTGTGGTTTCTTGTCACAGGACACTCTGTCAGATGCAATTATGCATAGCAAACCTTCTTCTGAGAAATAAACAATTCACGACGGAGGTAGCAACGCACTCAGAGTTTAAAGGTGACATCGAATGCTTGTATCACACATATATGTTAGTAACTTGTTTTCATGGTTAAAAACCTACTAGTCGCTGCAAACGAGCCGATCAAAATATCTCCTCACTGACGCTCTCGTCAGCCGCGCTGTTTCAGACCAAAACCACACCCCCAGAATGTGGACTGTGTTGTGATTGGCCAGCCAACGAGAGCTTTCCCACTGTCCTGTGATTGGCCAGGTACCTGGAAGTGACGTAATTGGTAGGCCAGCTCTCAGATACACAGCTCCCCCTCTGGCACGGTGGATGCTCTGCATCTCAGCAGCTACAACGAGAGTAGTTCTTCTTCTTCTGCGGTTGAATGTACGCAGCCGGATGTGCCCGGACTAGTGCCGCACCAGGAGGCGCTACGGTGGTGAGAGGAGTGGTGAGGACAAACTAGAAACTAGATGATATGTCAGGGTGTGTTAGTGAAATTATCTTGGTTTCTTGTCCATTTTGTTCATAAATCAAGTGATTCAAATAATGTGATTACAATTTCTAATATCTTGAAAGATACTACTATGTAATCATAGTAGTATAAAATGCTATAACATAGGCTACTGTGCCTGGTCTGAAGACATTGTTTTAGAAGTCCTGCACCACAGTTCTTCGGTATCATTGGCTTGTCAACAAATGCTCATGTTACTGTGATATATATTGCATGACAGTCATAACAAACAATAGCAAATCCCACTTTGTGTCACCGTAATAGTGTTTACTTTGCAATGCAGTGTATCTTTTTGCATTATGCTGCTATAATATGATTAAGATTCACCAGCTCCACTGACTTTGGGCTGACCAGCTAGATGCCATCATGTCTGTGCTCCTTGCTCAATATCAGGAGCCATGATTGGATTATATACAATAAAAGCGCTGAAACTCACTTTACAATCTATGTTTTGATTACACAACTCTCCATGGTGGTAACTAGCAGCTCCGTCACTGTAGATTCTTTTATTCCCGGACTTGATTAAACATGACAAACTCAGATTGCCAATGGTCTCTGAAAGTAGCAGTATGGGCACAGAGGTCACCTTCTACAAAGCAGCACAGGGATAAGACAGAGAAAAAAAGAATTATATATTGGTCAAACTGGAGATACAATACATATTGTGGAGATACAGTTCACCCTCCAATGGAAAGGCATATGCGTGGCCAACAGAATAATGAATAGCCCGACAAAACTGTTGTTAAAATAAATACCTGTTTCCTCACAACTGTCAATCAGAAAACTATTATTTAGTTTCCATGAAAATAAGTACTTATTACTAATTCTACACAAATATTCTTTATATACTAAAGATGTTACAATTACTTTTGTATAAAATCTGTTCTATCACAGGCAGGTGATTCCAATATTACAAAGTTGCTATGTGGTATAGGCCAGTCAGAACGGGTTTAAGGTCCATGTTTGTTTTCGCAATATTTGTCCACTGCTTTATCCTGAAATATTTGTGTGAATGTCACTCTAAATCCTTATGCTGCCTGCCATTACTCAACATTTCCCCATGAGGTTGAATGATTATGGATTGTTTTACAATAGGTAATGCTAAGCCAAACAATATGTCACATAATCTACAAAACACCAATGTGCGCCAAACAAAAACCACGTAACAGTCCAACTGCGGTGAGAGCATCAGCTTCCCACGAAACAAGGCTCCAGGGGCCAAATGTTGCTGGATTTGTGGCCAGGGCCACACTGTATTTTGACCGTTGCATGTGTCATAGATCTGCCCGGTCCCCTGATGGTGGAACAGTGTGTCCAAAGCTGGACTGGAAGGGGAAGCTTCCTGAGGTCAGGGTAGCACAATGCACTAGCTGGCTCTCAAATAAAACTGGTTTGTTTTTCTTTAAAGGAGGTTGGGTTGAGGTTTTGGGGTTTCAGTCCATCACCCCCACACCACATCAACCTCCACTCCTCTCAGTTTGATACAATGGAAACCTTATGGACAGAGTGTGTTTTTAGACCTTTGTGATTAACACAAGGTTGGGATTGGCTGGAAATATTTTTCATTATGACTGGGGATTCTTTTTGGTCCAACCAAATGTCTGCTGTGTGTAAATACAGTGAAGGGGGATTGTGAATATTGTAACATTAGCGAAAATGCTTTTGGCTTTGACAACAATACACCCATTTGACTTTACTTTTTAAATTTATGAATGGCTACAGCAAAAGTGTTTAAAACGTGTCTATAAAAAAAACAATGTCCCTACCAACAAGGGAAAGGTTATCTAAGTGCATAAAAAAAAAGAAATTCCCAGACTTGAGTCATCTCGTTTTATAAAAGTCGTTTTATAAAGTCCTAAATGAGAAGTCGTTTGTTATCTCTTTTTTTAAGCTATATTAAAGTTAGTAGCAAGCCTCGCAATGGAAGAATTTTGGGAGACATTTCCCTCATGTCACATTCAGAGGTGACATTTCCGTGTGAATGTACTCTGTTAACCTGGAGAAAGCACAGATTCAAAATAGTTAAAGCTCACTGGGTGTAATGGTCAGCAATGGTCAGTAATGGCCAGTGGTTTGGCGAGATCTGTTCCTCGCTACACAGCTCTTCCTGTCCACACACATACTGTATAATAAAGACTTCCTCAATAGATTGGAAACCACTCCACTCTCACTCTTGTGTCTCTCATTCTCTCTCTACCCCCTCTCATTCCTACTTTCTTTCAGTCTCAGTCTTATTCTATTTCTCTATCTCACTCTTTCCTTCTACATACTGACCTTCCAAGGCTGGCCTGGGTCTTTATATTTAAGGCTTTGAGGCTACATCTGAAACAAAAGCAAAATTATGGGTCTGGTTTGGCTTGAGGAGAGCGCAGTGACCCCGGCATGTGGTTTTCTTAGGCCAGACCAGAGAGAGGTGAGGTGGGGAGAAGAATTTGTGTGAATCTAGCTGTGTATTTGAAGAAAACCCTAACCACAGCAAATTTGAATGTGTCATTAGCAGGAGGGGGTGATCTAAACTTGGGCTGGCCAGTGATGGAGTAAAATCCACACACTGCTGAAGACACCACGTGTTATTTCTTTTTTGGGAGAATTTGGGGCAGACGCTGGGGTCATATCCTTGAGAGTAAGCACACTACTTATCACCTCATAAATCTTCTCACCTCCTCATCACTTCTTCAAATCATAAAGCTGTTGTGTCTCGAAACGTCCCTGAATTATATTATTTGTTTCTCAGGGTATTCATCGTGAAGTAGACAGGTATTATTCAATTACATTTACAGTGTTGCGTCAATGAAAACACGTTTTGAAACTGGGGTTATTGTTGATGTTGCATTCAAATTACATCGCTTATAGGCATGGCGTGTTTTTAAGACAAAACAAGCAACTCCCTGGGTCAGGGAGGAACGGTGCTCCTAAGTGTAGTTCCATTGTTGCTACATGTAAAGGAGGTGAAAAAAAGGAAACAGATATAAAAAGAGAGTGGTGTTTTTGAGACCTTACGCAGATGGCTGAAGTAAAATAATCAGCGAATAAAGCTCACAGTTTCTTCCTGTGTCTCTGAGAGTTTCCTACAGTGGCCCTGCATCGTACTGTGTGGTCTTGAACCCTATTTAGACCTAGTGGGTGACCACTGTACAATTAGGTATGCCGTGTTTCACAGCAGCAGCAGAAAGTGGAATTCCTGTCAATGAAGCAGACCTTCTCATGTTTACTGCTCACATAATCTTCCTACCATTCATGGCACTGCACCCAACCTGGCTTACTGTGAGGTTGATTGTTTTAGGCAATATGAATAACACAATTATAAAACCCCAGAAGACACTCCGTGTTTATGTAACTGCAGGTCCTCCAAGGAAAGGACTTAATACATGTAATAATGAAAGTGGATACCCCAGAGATATATGTGTCTTGGCTTGGACATATTTGACGCAGCTTATTTCAGGATGACACTGCTGATATTTTACTGTTATTCTCTCATAGAAAGTAAAATAGTTGTAGAGTAAGCCTCCCATGCATAAATAAACTACACAGCTACTAACACACACATCAACAAGAAGCAGCTCGTTGAACGTGCTTACTAAGAGTCCATCCTGATTGGCTGTTTCTAATGTGCATTCATTAAGACTGACAAAGGACAGTGATGTTCCATGTCAAGGAATCTTTATCCCTTTTCACTACCTTTTCCTTTTTAACACATAGTGTAGATAAAATCAAGAGCTACCTTTTAATAGTGTGATCACACTCCTTCCTTATCAGTAAAAACTGCTTTTAAGTCTCAAATGTATTGACTTTTAATGTACTGAGTTTATATTTTGCCAAGGGATGAAACTGTGAGGCAACACTGTTCAGCAAAATCTCAAATTAATCCGTTTTGCACTTAAGTGGGGAAGTGAATTGCCAGTATGTTTATAGATTTGTGTGCCAGATGACAGCTGCAGACATCCCCAAAGACAAACCAGACAATCTTGTTTTTAAGATGCGGGTGTGGGCAACAATGGAGAGACATCACATTATGGTTTTGTTCCCTCGAGCCAAATGGTGCCATGCTTCATTCATAATGGTGGAAAGGAGACTTGAAGCATCTAAGTGCAATGGGAGATTTTACGCCCATGATGGTCTTGGGGAAAAAACAGCGAAAAGCCACAGGTCTGGCAATGATATGTTAAAATAATCATGTGAACTACTCTTGCTTCATCACTCTGTAGCCCACTTGCACATCCTTGAGATTAAGCCGTAGCAGCCGCCATGGCCGCTTAGCAAAGGCCAACCAAATGTGACGGTTTCTTAGAATCCACAGTGCAAACTGGGCTTTCTCACTCACATCTACAATTACCATATACCACACACACAGCTCATGTCTAAACACAGCCGGCATCTATATACTAGACAAACCATTGACTGATTGGCGATGAGCTTTTATTTCAAATGAAGAACTTTCTTAAATCTTCATACTTTTGCTCAAGTTTTCGATCAAAAGTGGCGACCTTGACAGACAGATGAGATCACAATGTATATACATATATATATATGATGTATTTCATACCTTATTCTTTTCTTGGATCATACACTCTACAATTCTTTACCATAAAACATCAAGAAATCTCTGAGTCTGAATTGTTCTCATGACTTTAAAAGCTGATGCTCTCAACAGCTTCCTGGCAGGTCCATCTGTTGGACCATGCTGATCCAAAGGGTGACTGGTGGTCAGTGTCAGTTCCGCCCTCTTCGCACACTTGGTGCCACAGTGAGTGGGCACTGGCCAGAACATGCTCTGGGTAAATGGCTGTGTGTGGTCCATGGAGCTCCCACGACAGTCCAGTGTTGTCCAAAAGAAAGCCCACGCCAAATCCACAATGTACGTAAAAACGTAATAACATTTCCTAAAATTCTGGAAATCCTACTTTGAGTAATATACAAAAGGACATCTACCCTCCTGGAATTTGCTGTAAATATTTTCATTGGTTTGTACATCTGTCAGGGTCCCTGTCAAAGTAATGTTGCTCTAGCTGTATAAAGGACACTTTTTCATGCCACCCAAATAGAATAATAAACTATTACAATAATTGATGTCTTTGACAACAGAATCCTATTCTAATCTAACACAGAAAAAGAGTGAGTTGCATTTTTTATGATTATTAAATCCGTAACTGGAATGATATTACAGAACAATAGAGTAGACCATTATGATGACATTTTCTGGGATGGAATTCTTTGTCCCCACAGTCATGTCTCAAAGGAGATTGTGAAGGCTGCTTCTTCATCTTGTGCGTTCCCCAGCACACAGCGGGTCTGCTCTCAATTGTGGCCGGAGAACATCGGCAAGACTCATTCTATTCTTCGTTTCATCCCACAGACACACCAGAAAATGGCTTCAGTAGTTTCTGCAAGCTACATTTTCCAGAGGGAACCAGCCACAAGCCCAAAAAGGAAAAGCAAAATGTCATCACCTAGGAATCCAAAAAATACCAAAAAGTCTGTGTTTTATTTCAAAAAATCATCTGTGAGCACAAACAAATATGGAACACAAACATGCCCTTTAATTGAAAAGGCAGATGGTCTTGTCGCAGGCGGCACAACAGTGAGCAGAGACTGTGGAATAGCATCTGCGGTGGCCATGACCCTCCATTTCTGTCACTCTGACAGGGAGACAGGCTCTGGGGTTGGAACCCACAAAATTCAAAAAGAAATCACCATTGTTGCCTCTGTGAGACACGCTGACAGACCAATTCACAGGAACAAGTTGTATTGGGTTTCTGGGGGAATTTTGTTTATCCGCTTCATCATCATTGTTATGTTTGTCTTCTGTTGTTTCCTTGATAGCTTTGGGATGTAAGCCACTACCACCCCGACCTGAAACCCCAAATGTGCAATAATAATGGTGGAACAGTTGGACATTTACAATAAAACAGCACAGCAGAGGCTCTGCAAGTAATTTCTCAGTAATTAATGTGTAAAAGCTAATTTCTTGGTAGTCACTGTAATCTGAGGAATTCCACTGGGTAAAACATTGTAAACGATTCAAAAGACATGTATAAAAATGTTTCATGTTGGCTTGGATTAGATTGAAGAATCCTTGCAAACTTAAACGCTTCCCCTCCCAGACTGCTCATAGTAACTGGATCCTCTGTTTAATAGTCGGCTGTAGCAGGGACTGACTGAGTGGTTTCCATTCCGTTGGGCTGTAACCGATTGTCCCAGTGACCACAACAAAGGATAAAAAAGGAAGGAGGGTGAGGGGATAGAGAGTATCCCCCGGCTCAGTATGGACTGAAGAACTCTAAGATCAATGACTCAATGGCTTCCAGAATCTCCCTAGGCTTAACTACATTTTAACCCTAACCTTATCTGTAGCATCTGCTTCGTCCTGACCACATAACAAGTTGAGGCTGTGTGATACAGAGTTCGTGTAACATATCATCATACACACAGGATATGTTATCTAATAACTCGGTCTGGCTTCTCTGAACTTAACACTGACAAAGACAGAATCAAGGAGGCTTGATCTTTTTAATTAATTCAGACAGGAGAGGAAACGGAGAACATCGTCACAGCCGTCGGCCAACAATGTCGGCCATATGTCCATTAAGTAGGCTTTTGTGTGTGTGTGTGCATTTTTTAAGGGTGACTGTTCAATCAATAGAAGTATGGCGCACAGAGTCACCACCGCTGTGATAAAGTGGTGTTGCACTTGAGGTGTCCATACTGCTGAGGGTAACCATTAACCAAACCCACTTTGTGTGTTTGACCTAGCACTAATACAAAGAGCATTTTGATGGATTTTCGCAAACCTCTGAAGTCACAGCGGGAGGAAACACTCTGCTGAAAAACTAAACGTGACAACACATCCATTCACGCAGAGAAGTGTCATATTAGTGTGCCTAGATTCAAAGGTTTTTCACCCATCATGATCGTAAATGCAGTCCCTGGAAATAGTCCCTGGCTTAAAATTAAGCAATGGACAGGCACACACATTACTGTCATAAAATTAAAAAGTTGTCTTTTGACAATTTAAGTCCTTTTCCCCGATGATGCTGCTGAACAATTGGATACTTAATTCTCTGAATCTCAGTTCTCAAAATTTAAGGGTATGCAGAGACAGTGGTTTAGGAACAATGACATACAGATGTGCAGTGGAAGATCAAACCCATAAACAGTGTTTCTATCTAGTAGACTTTTTTTTTTTCTCTCATTGAGCTCAGGCTAAAACAATTACAGATTTGACTTTGTCTTCGTTGCAATTTGTTTCTCAGTTGTAGTAGAACTGGTTTAGAGTGAGTATTCTAGCAGGCTCCACACATTTGCTACTTGTGATAAGATTGTGCCAATTCCGATAAGTTCATAGATTTGTTTGGTAGCAAATTGCAGTGAATGTAAACTCTAAGCTTTAAACTGTGGTACCTAACCTTTGAACATAAAGAAACAAAACCTTTTTTTTTTTTTTTCAAACCAATGTCAAATTGTTTCACACAAAGCTGATAAAACTACAGACTACTCTGTTTCTCTGTGTTTCTCAGTATAGTGTCACAGGGCAACAATTACGGGCTGCCGCACAGGTGAATTATTTTATGCAAAGAGAGATAGAGGCAAAAGCAACATTGTGCTGGTAAAGCAAGACGGCTACAAACAGGTTGGAGTATGATTGAAAACAAAGTTGTTTCAGAAGTGAATTCTACTGCTAAAAAAACTTATGCTGCTGCGTTTCTGTTCAAGGGCCCACACGGCAGATTTGAGGCTGGACACTCTAAACTGACCGTGGGTGTGAGTGTGAGGGGTTGTTTGTTTAAGTGTGTGGGCCCTGTGATGGACCGGTGACCTGTCCAGGTTATACCCCGCCTTTTGCCCTGTGTCAGATGGGATTGGCTCCAGTGGCCCCCACGACCCTCATGTGGAGGATAAAGCAGTAGACAATGAATGAATGAATTACATGTTAGCTTTTTGTTAAATCTCAGATCTACCCAAACCTGCTTGCCAAAACTGTCCCCCAGTGGAAGAAGGTCCTTCAGTGAAAAAAGTCTAGCATGCCTTTTGTCGGCATGACTTTAGTAAGTTGCCTTTGCCATGCCTTTCGACCCTGTGTCGGCTGGGATTGGCTCCAGCGGCCCTGTGGCCCTCATGTGGGAATGAAGTGGTAGACAATGAATAAATGTTTCCTTTCACAAAGACCAAAAAAGAGGCAGAACACCAACAACAACAAAACTGTTACACACTGGAGTTTGAAGCTAAATGAAAGGTCACACATTCTGTTATTCGAAACCCAAAACATACATTACGTAATTGTCTCCTTCGTAACAACATGCCAGAATCTACTGACAAATCCCTTTGTTTACATGGCAAATCTCTTTTCTCCTGATCTGGTCACTGTCTGGTCACTGCTCGGAGACCCGCAGGCATCTAACATGGTGAAAGGTGTCCGCTGAGGGGGTGACAGTTGGGTGTGTGTACTCAGCTGCAGACAAAACATCACTTAAGGAAACACGGGACACTTCCAGCTCATTTTCATGTACAACGCAAGCTCAAGCATTTCAGGTCTGAAGGCCTTGTGTCAGTGAAGCATTTGGCAGACGAAGCATGAGCTCATGGACGCCATCAGAGAGTATAGCTGTAGTCTGTGGGGACTGAGGCTCGCAACAGGAAAAGTGCAAAGGAAAGTGCAGACAGCTACTTCATGACTTAGATAGGATATGTGACAAAATCCCCTTAAAAAACGTCATGTTGTATAACGTTTGATGGGTAAACTGAACATTAACAAAACTCAGGGAAGTCAAGGGCAAGTCAGGGTTGTAGATTCCACTCTCCCAAAATATAAAAGCTTCACATTTTATGCCCTGCATTTAAGATGATCTGTTATGTTTTTCTTTTTCTACGGATTTTTTAATGCTGTTTCCCGTTATTAGATGTGTAAATCTCCACGCTAGCGTGTCAAGGAATACAGATAGTTTCACCCATAAACAATGTGTTTTTTATGCTTGTGAAAAGAACACATTGTTTTAAATGTCGTAACAGGCAATAAAAGTTGACCAACTATATAAAAAAAAAAGATGCTATGTTAAAATCAGCCATTTTATCCCATAAGAAAAGATGACTACATTCTCAGGTCACCAAACATTTTTGGTGGCCATCACAACATGGTTATATGTGGTCGGATTTGTTTCCCTTTCCTCCCTATGATATGCATCCACTTAAGCGCTATGGACGTCACAGTGTGTTCAGAGCTGCTTGTAACAACAAAGAAACTGCATGCTGAATTTTCATGAGTACACCCTTGGACTATATTCCCAAATGTGATTGATCCACTGTATACTCTGGCAAAAGACTGAGTCCAGAAGTGGTTGTTAATGTTTAAAATCTGTAAGTTATGGAGGGGCACACTTGTGTGCTTTGTGATTTTCTTTTGGTCAAGGTGGAGGCCCTGTATAATTGGTGCACTGTCTATCACCCTAAACCTGGAAAGATTTCATTGATTTAAGGCGAGGCAATAATAGGGATTTAATGTGAAGCCGATCGCTTACAGGTGAAAAGTGAACAATTTACATTAAGACTTTCACATTATTTTGTCAATCCAACACGTTTTTAGGCTTAAGTCTCATATTGTACAATTTCAAATGATAGGCATACGTTTCAGTTTTAAACTTAATTGCAAATTCTGTTCCAATGGACAGAAGTCTAGATTCATGAGGGGTTTCTTACAGAAAAGTGTATAAAAAAAGTTCATGGTTGGCTGGTTGTTCCAGTTTAATGTTAAGTGGCAGCAGTTGTATGAATACAAGTTGAATACAATACTGAAACTCTCTGCCTGTGCTGCATGCATTGTATGTGTCTGCCATCTATTGGACTTGTAAGAAACACCACTTGCCCTTAAAGGCACAATAAGAGAGCACTTTTTCACACAGGTGAATTTCTTTTCTTTTTTTTTCTTTTTTTTTAAAACATGCTCCTCATTTTTTGCCGTTTATTCAAAAATTGTATATTGCAAATAATGAATGAACCAAATGGGCATCCAGTTTTTTATCATCTCATATGTTAGGATATAAAGATTTTCAGTTACCTTTGTGAAACTCAAATGTACTGCAAAGATGAGAATCCCAGCAAGTTCTTTCACTACTAGTTGGTAATGCCCATCTAAAATGAAAAAGTTTGTGTTTATGGTAATAAGGCGCAGTGGTTTGTGAAATAGAGGAAAAAAAATGAATACCCCCAAATTTATTAAAAGAACTCACTTATATCCTATAACATGTGTTGCGGTGGGAGCCGGCGCATGGTGCCAGGAAAAAGAGGGAGTGGGTGAGTGCAGGAGTCGGCCGAGCACGTGCCTCCTGAGGTCCTCTGGTCTCTGTCTGGGACTAGCCTGCCTCACCAACCCCTGGGCTAGACTCTCATCAGCCCCATACCCTGTCTACTCTGAGGCAGACACCACCATGACCACTTGTATTGAGAGGCCTGACCGCCATTGTGCCACAGTAGAGTACACAAACAAACACTGCAGACACACACAGGTCTGATCCCCTGCCATTACGGCGACTCATCGAGCCCACTCGGCTTAGTCATACCATATACTGCAGTCTTCCTGTGCAAGCAGCTCCCTCATGGCTTTGGATGGAGAATCTGGCAGAAGACATTTGCTCATTTGTCCCCACACATGTATGTGGTTTGGTAACACTGTGAGGGACTGCTGCCCCAGCCATTCTTACAGTCCAGATTCCAGTCCAGCGTAATGTCCTCCCACACAGTCTGGCTATAAGGCTTTTTGTTGCTCATATTTCAGCTGTTTATGTTCTAACAATGTCTTTCCCGTGGATTTTGTTTTGCCGTATATGAACCGACCAAATATGTAGGCATTGTTTCATCTTGCAAAGTACTCAAACACAGTTTTACAGCATTTTTCCAACAGCAATCAAAACTGACACTGTCTGTATTTCGACAAACACTCCTGAAATAGCACACACACACACACACACACACACTGCATTTCTTATCCTCGTTTCATGTCGACCACAAAGCTGACCTGCTGGCCTCCATTTCCTTTGAAGAGGATATCTCCATTCAGTTGAGCCTTAAAATCCATCAAGCTCGCTGACTTGAGGACCTTGTGCATGCATCTCTTCCTCTATTGTCTTTGAAGCATTGGGAGACTTTGGCTGGGTCCACAGTGATGATTACAGTCTCATTGCAGGGCTGCTACTGACATGTGCTCAGCTCTCCTTCTGTCTGATGTTTCCCATGTTTGATGGAGAGAGTAGTTCTGGTTCACTGATAAGTGTAATTAGGAATGTGGTCTGCTGCCACCTTGTACACCTACCCCCCCACCCCCATAACATGTGCACGCACGTACACACACACACACACACACATACCACCACACACACCACATCATTCTGCCTAAAAGATTTACCACCAACTTCCAGCCAGACAAAGAAGACCACAAATAAAACATATCATGAGTATCATGAGGAAGTCCCAACTCTGAGGACAACCCATAATAGTGACTTAACTTCACTATACCATTTCCGTTGAGCAACAATAATTGTTCCCTGTGCTGATATGGAACTTTGAGCTTCTTGGACCAGTTGAACAAAGTAAACTAGCAAAGAAAGGTGGTTTATTGGCATGTATCTGTTTGTTAGCTGATATTTACATGATGACATTGCCGTTTTGGCTATGTTATTGCAGACAATGTTTTGATAACTAAAGTACATCGAGATACATGTCTGACTTAATGATCAGATGAAAACCTAACTCACATATTTACCTGTTCAGGACAATTTCAGTGTAAACTGTAGTGGTCAGTACACTGAGAGTAGTGTCACAGCTTAGAGGGCTGTAATTTGTCACAGCTATTGTATGTGAGGGCCTGCATTATTTTTTGAGAATTCATATATAACTAACCCATTTACAAAAAAATACATAGTTTTCATATTGTAGAGTATCAAATAACAGATAACCATGATAGTGTATGCATCAAATGTGTATATATTCCATATTGTTTTCCATTCCTGGTCCTCGGGGACTCCTTTCCTGCATGTTTTAGATGTTGCCCTGCTCCAACACACCTGATTCAAATCAGCTCGTCATCAACCTCTGCAAAAGGCTGGTAACGAGCCATTCATTTGAATCAGGTGTGCTGGAGCATGAGAAACCAAGTACATCTAGAGATCATTTTCAAATTGAACGACACCAGTAAGGTCCAACTCTGACCTTAAACTACAATTCAAACTTTAGCTTTCGACTTAACCATTTCATCAGAAATTAGGTTCTGCCTCATTAGGACCAGGTTTTGGTCTCCATGCCAGAAAAGGTTCTTACAAATACAAGTACACATGCGGGGATGCACACGCACACACACACACACACACATTCTCTAACCTATAAGGTGAGAAGACATGCTGTCACCGCTGATAACAACAGTGTTATATCCCTTTCAAGTAGATAAGGTTTAAGAACTGTTGCCATCCAACTATGGGTCTGCCAAAGCTCAAGAAGAACAAAAACTTGATTTGTGGTGTGTGGACACCCCTAATTGTTGGTTGGGGTGAGGTTGGTATAAGGAGAGTCAGTCCACATCCATAAAGGACCTTTCCATGTCAGAGTGCTGATTCTTGTCTGTGTGAAACTGATATTTGCTCCTTTTGACAGTGTTCAACAACCTTAATGGCAGGTATATGACTGCTAACCTTAATAAGATATTAATAAGACCTTAATAAAAAAACTAATTCTAACCTTAACCAAGTATTTTTTTAACACATAAACCTAAATCAGACAGTTCCACAACCTGTAAAGTATTATTTTTATCAAGTTGATGAATGTCTGATTTACCCATTCACTCATGCTTATATTGGTCATAATGTTGTTCAACTGTGAAATATGAACGTAACAACACTTGAGGTTAAAAAACTAAATCTGACTGGTTTTACAGTGTAGAAATAAAAAATACAAATTCTGTAAATAAAATAGGTTTATTCCATTAAAAATACCTCATCCAATGCATATAGAGTAAGAAAGGAGACGTGTTACATAAAAAAAGGCTTATACTGTAATGTCATGAAAGGAATATTGTTGAACTTCAATATTGTGGCCTCTCAAAATGCACGCACTTTCAATTTAAAACACTTCTGATTATCGTATTTCTTACGACGTAAAAACATTGAGTTTCTCCATATTTAGCTCCATTTTGCCAGTACATACACTTCAGGCTGAGCTTGTCATTAAAACAAAAAAAAGTGGTGCAGCTAGAAGCCGTTCGTCTCTGAAAATGTCAAATATAATCCAACGTAACATTAAAACCTCAACACTGATCTGTGTATTGATTTAAAAAAAACAAAAACGTTTTTACAGTGTTGACAATGGATGTCTTAATACTTGTGGTGGGATCTGGCAGCCACCGCTCAGAACCAGAACTCAGCGACAAAGACGTAGACATTGATGATGTTCTGGCTGGAGTCGCCCTGGTTTGTCAGGTTTTGCATAGAGAGCTTGAGTACTGTTGTCAGCGGACCAATCAGAGGCTTCACCTGGCGAACGACACCTGGAAGAGACAAGAAAGAACACCAGGATTAACAAAACAGCAAAGAAACTGCAGTATCATTGACTATATAGTATGTATAATTATTAGTATATAATATAGTATTCTAATGTCATGACAATGTTCCGGTCATTATGCATTTGGTTTATATCCATATTGCAGTATAAGCTAAAGATTTGCACTCAAACAGTATTAAATCTAACAAACAAGACAGGGCTTGTTCATTTTGACTTGACTCTTTGAATGTCTTGATATCTGTAGTGCTAGGTTCATCCAAAACATTTTCTTCTCACTTTACCCTCGTGGTATCAAGTCATGGAGATAGTTTTGGTTTTATGTGCTGAGGTTTTGACTTAGAAATTTAGCTTCAACCCCAAAACAATTGAGGCCAGTGGAATTTTGTTTGTGGTGCTCGGCACACTGAAAAATTACATTTGTCGTTCAGCATATGACGCAAAGTATCTATTCAAAAGTAATGTGGTTTATCGCAGGCTGTCTAAACCAGTCTTCTTCTTCTGTCGTCTTTTTCACGTTTGACAGTTCTGTCAAATTTGTGCAAAGTTCACTTTTATTCAGTACAGCTGTCTTTCTTCAGGACAAAACAGCACCAGTGAATACTAATGCAACCGAGAACACAACACAATTCCCCGTGGGCTTTGAGGAAAAGGATCCCCGGGTGAATCATGGTATCAGCTGATTTTAAGGCCTACATTTGGTAAAGTAAAAGCGTGACCCTGCTGAACAAAGGTCAAACAAATGTCAGGAGTGGATTGTCCTTTCCAGTGTGAATTCAGTTTGTCCTACCCCACCGTCCACCCTCTCTGTGGACAAAAGACACCATCTATCGACGCAAAATAAACGGGAAATTAAAAACACTTGAAACATAGCATTACTGAAGGCCCAAGGAATCCACTGGGAGCTCCTTTTAAGCGAACATGCGATTACAGGGGGGAAATGCCAGTGTTTATACAGGCTGTCAGCAGGCCTTTTCTCTGCAGAGGGCTGGTGACATTTCAGCTCTGGCCTGTTTGAACAGACATCACCAGATGCAGCCATGCAGCACAATCACCGCAATGTCCTCCTATAAAATCTTCCCCCATCCTCTTTGGCTGAACCCCTCTTGTGTTTCACTTACTCATTTCTGAGTCAGTAAAGCCCTAATGTTTGTTGCAGTGACTCAAGTTAATTTGACATATCAACATGTGTCACTGCCTCATCAGTCTGAATAATGAGGCTCCTCGCTGTGATACTTGTGATAAAATAATACAACCCATTTGGTCATTGTTAACCACAGGGAAAATAATGATCCATTAACCATCATCCACCACATCCATTGTATGGGACACTGGCATTGTACAATGGCAGACTACCCCTCCCACTCATTCTGCTCCTTCTCTTCTTCCCATTTCTTCACTTCCTGAGGGGGGCCTGGTGTTTGTGGCACCATCACTATGGCCCACAAGGGTAAATGAGTCCCATGTGTTTGATGGAGCGAAGCAGTCACAGTCACGCGATACAGCCACGGAGGCATTCCTCCAGGAATCCATCTTTAAGTCTGGGAGGGGCAAGCTATAGGAGCTTGAAATGCTGTCTCCCTCACTATGTCACTTTCCATTGCTCTCCCGTTCTTCTCCGAGTCAAATCTGTGGGCACACATCAGATTCCAGAAGATTCTGCCGATAAGCACTTGGAGGAGTATGGAATGGGTCCCACTTCTACCAGAGTTGCCCCCTTGTTGTGATGTTTTGGGACTCAGTTGCATAGTGACACTCGATGGAAGAGAGTGGGACTGAGATTTTATTGTTTCCAAGCCAGCCCCATCAGAAAGCACTAACCTCTGCTTAAACCTAACAATAGCCACAAGATTAAGTAAATAACTGACATGGAAAATAAAAAAAAAAGAGTGGATTTTGTGCAATACGCACTCAAATTAAGTTCAGGGGGTTTGTGATTTGTGTGTATACTCAAGTCAAATAAAATCAGTTCAAAAGCTTCTGTGCTGGGCAGAATGAAGATGAGTAAGATATCATTATGACGACCGCAAATACAGATGGATTTTCATCCACATTAAGATCTCTAACAAAAATGCAGCATACAGCAGTAGTGTACTAAACCTAAGGAGGACTAAGCATTTTATAATCAAGATCAACTGAGGGAATGTTTTCCATTTCACGACCGCATCACATAAATAAATAGCGAAAAATACGGCTACCCATTGCATCGAAACTGAAAATATATTAAGGACATATAAATATTACAATATGTGGAATGTGTCTGAGGCTAGTTAGTGTTTTGTAAATTTGTCTGTGGTCTAATTAGCACATGTGGAGGGCATGGATGTGTTCTTACTAATAGGATTTCTGATGTAATATCCAAGAGCTGAATCAATAACAAATCAATAAACTTCCTATATAAGCTCACAGACCTGGAACAATAAAAAAAATTAAAAAACGAGTAAAGAACGAGTTTTCCTCACCTTCCTCTTTTAAAAATCAGCCCATAAAATGTATCACGGTATCGGAAATGATTTGTGGCTTTTGTTTTACGCAACTTCTAAGCTTTGTTTTACTTACCTTTCTTTGCACAGTCTTGAGGGCAAAAAGGAGTAATTATGTTATTACAATGTGGGCTTGTGCGCCCATGCAGCTTGATACTAAAGTCAGTATACGTGACCTCTTGGAGGCCCCCGATGAAATCCTGACATGATGACTCTGTGTTTCCGTTAGCTCTCCATCAAAAGCACAGTGGCATCCTCAATAAGCGGGAAGCATCAACTAACAGCTGGGCCTCAACATGCTCACAGTGAACCTGAGGTGAAACCACAACCGCACATACTCATCTTTAACATTTCATCTGGCCTGTAAGGCAAAAAGCCAACAGCCACATAACAGGTTGACTTGTATTGGTTACCATACCACCTGAGATTCAAATAAATAAACACACACCCCTACAGCTGGCAATTCGCCCTATGACTGAGTTGCAAGGTCATGTCATCTGAGGCCTGTGGTACCCGAGCAGGGGTTGTAGTGTTCTAAAGGTTTGTGGTGTCTCTTTCCATCTCACTGAGGTATCTGCCGCAGGGTGCAAAGGTGAGCCCACTGGCTTAAACAGCCACCATTAAACAAGCAGCTGTACAATCTGTCCTTTATCCAAGACATTTTCCTTTACCATAAAGTAGCCCCTTTAGTAGACTATAGCCATAAATAAAAGCACACTAGTGGCAGAGACACTGCCACAAAACAAAGTCAAGCAAATGCCAAGAGGCATTTGTCATCATTCATGGCCATGAGGGCTGCAATATTGAAGGGTTACATGTAAACAGTACAATTTCTGGGTTTTCTGGTTTCTACAACTCAGCGAGGAAGTGTATGACAAAATCCAAAATGAACGGGTTTAACACCAGAGACAAATGAAAAGTATGCATTGGCCACACCACAGTATTGTATAATGACATGCTGGTTGTGGCGCTATGCATGCTCACTGCAGGGAAACCACTGGAGAGCATCCAGGTGGTGTACAAAGCTCCAGCATGCCAAGAGTGTACTAGAGGGCATTCGACATCATCATTATGACTCGAAATGTGATGTGTTTTCTATCTGACCAGGATCACTGATGTACAGCTGAGAACTAAAGTCATTCACATAAACAGGGTTCTTTTTTACCTGCTTTTACCTGTTTGTTTTTTTTGTTTGTTTTTTTAATAAATAAAAATTAAACACTGCAAGAAATGCCAAACAATGGATAAATTGCTTCTGTTTGCTACCCAGCTGTAGTAAGAGTGCACAGGTCCCTCAAGAAAGAACCAATCTTGTGTTTATGTCCAGGCCATTAGCCAGTGGTACACGGATGGCCAGTCAGGTCAGGTTGTGCAAACACACAACTGACCACTCCAAAGAGGGGCTGGATCCATGTGCTACCATGCTCTGAAAGGCCAGCCGGTGTGGCTTGATTTTTCAAGGTCAATTAACAGTGAGTCATAGTGAGAGATCTCTCAAATGGCTCATGGGTCATTGTTGGAAAGTGACACTCACTGGGTACTGACATCATCATTGAAAAGTAGCCGTAAGGAATAGGTTGGTTCTTTTCTTGGACTTTCTGTTTTAGCCGTTGTGGGCCAAAGCAGCTGAGATGACATAACATGTACCATTATCTTTACCACAACCTTTGCACTATATTACAAGTGACATTTCAAAGCAAAGAACCAGAACTGAGGAGCAGAAAATAGACTTGTCACTGTCGACTGAATGGGAAGGACATCAGATGAAAACCTGCTTTAATTGCATTTTAAATTACAGTTTTATGTCATATTCTCCAAATGGCAGCATCTTGATAAACATTTAAGCACTTTTTTTTAATTGGTTTTGACGCATCACTTGAGCATGGAAACAGCATTACTTTTTGGAACTAAGTATTGTGTAGTATAATGCAGCACAGTGTGACAGCTCACCAGATAAGGGGAGATGAGTGCATGTGATAAATTACGAGGACAGTTTTATGACAAGTCATTTTATGTGTACACACCAGTGTCTCTTTTACTCTGTACGGAGTACACTGCAGCAGCAGCAGCATCATCCTCATGTGCGATGGTGGAGGACAACGTTGGGTGTTTGACTGTGGTGTTGTTGGGTGGGGAAGATCCTGTTTTGATTAACTGTAGTAATCTTTAGTGGGACAGACACGGATTACTTGTGGGCTTGGTGCTCTCTGGTGCGCCTGCTGCTGTCGTGTTATGATTCACACAAACGACAGCCACTCAAACTTGAAGAGCTGGTCGTCTGCTTATCTCCACGGCTGTCCCCGTCTCCTCACCAGCATGGCCACAAGCCAGAGCCACAAACTCTGTCGGCTCTGAAGCAGTCATGTCTCACACAGTAGGCTTAAATTCCACCAGCCACTGTGGACGGCTCCACTGACGACCATGACTACCTGCATAGAGACAAACTGTTTACTTCTTCCTCTATTCATTTCGCTGGCTGTCTCACTGGCTGCCGGCCCCATGTCAATTTCAGCACATGAGATATTTATTCTCAGCATAGGATATTAAACGCCAAGGTGTATTTCCACCTGCATTCAAAAATGAATGGAATTCAGCTGTATAATGTGTGCCATCTGTTGCTGTTATTCCATCCTTTCACACAACAAACTGGACGACTGTTTTATTCCAAAGCTGGCTACTTACTGTATTGTACAGTCCATCTACAGTATACACCTTAATGCCCATGAATTAATGGCAGCCAACACTCTCACTTCACACATCAGGAAAAAGAAATGAGAAATGTCGCCTGAGGGCCATTCTGTGTGAGATGTCCGCATGTTCGCCCCATGTGTGCGGGGGGGTTTTCTCCTGTTCTCTACCGCAGTCCAAAAACATTCAGAGGTTACTGGACGCTCTAAATTGACTATAGATGTGAATGCGAGTTGAAGACAGATCGGACGAGCTTAGATGAATCATGAATTCTGCTCAGGTCACCAGCAGAATCAACCATCAAACTAACCAGGTTGTTGGTGGTTGTGCAAATAGTTGGGGGAAACAATCCCTCTCAAGCAAAATATATAAAATGAGTTCTTTCTTTTGGTCTTTTGACCACACATTTAGGATGGTACATTTGCAGCATGAAGCAGCAGGTGAGAAATCTGCAGAAATTACAGTAGGGTATGTGATTTGATCACGTCGACTTAGATCACAATTTTGCAGGAAATCACCCAGTCTCAACCCATGCTACCAGCAGAAGCACCAAATTCTACCAAGCACACTTACTACCAAAATCCGTTCAAACAATTTGTCATTGGTCAAAAATGGATGACAGTTCAGAGGATGGGAATTGCTTCCCTTCATTTTCTGAGTCACAAATGTTACAACTACGTACATCACTTTAGTGGCTCTGCTGTGTTTCTACATACCTGAGGGGATTTTATATGGTTTGCCACTGAGCTACTGTGGTCGTCATGGGGATTTGTTTTTCTGTTTGATTGTTTTTGGACTATTTTTTCCAAGTGTTGGTGGTCTGTTGTGTTTGCACAGATGCATAGGGCTGTCAGGGTTGTCATCCAGATGTGACAGTGCTCAGAAAGCCATGATGGATGACCAGGAAGTAGGAAAGAGTGGTGCGGCTTTTATTCGGTCTGTGTCTGTGCACTTGTCTATGCATCCAAGTGGTTTTTAAAATAGTGAGCAAGTGAGCTGAACGGAAAAGAGCAACAGCCAATCAAACCTTACAAGAATCACTTTTTCAAGTTTCGGGATTCTGAGGATTCCTAACTGCCTCTTTCGTCCCTTTCAAAAACACAGCGAGTAGCCAAAAACAATGGCCAAAGTAAGTTTGAGTTCACACGCTTGTTCATTAGTGGAGCCTCAATGTCTGCTACTCTTCACATCCCACCAAGCTGTAATACCACTGTTGGAGACACTGGAGATACTGGAAACTAAGCTTCCTTAAGTGACACGTCAGCAAGCCTCATACAATGGTTACGCAACAGCAGCATCTGTGGGCCAAAGCACCAGCAGCACAACCCACGAAATAAAACCAAGAGGACCTTCATAGCACGATGGACGCCACACTTCACAGCGAACAGTCAGTGACCAATGGCTCCAGTGCAGAGCGCCACAGTTTGGATATGTGATGGGCAACTGGTGCTAACATGCAAGAGCTGCATCCAATAAGCATCCAATGGGTTTGGGAGAGAAGTGGCTCCTCACAAACAGGCCTTTCATGTGGTCGTCTCTTTAAGTGCTCTAATGCTAGGCGAGACACTGAGGCCTAGCGTGGGGAAATGGAACAATACATTTAACCACATGAAGCAAAGCACCCAGGATTACTTCTGCACATAGTTCTCTCTCTCTCTCTCTCCCTCTCTCCCTCTCTCTCTCCTCTTTCATTGAATCAGTGTCTTATTTTGTCTTTCTTTTGCTGCATTCTCTCCCCCTTCCTTGCACACACATACTTTGCCCGGTGAATGAGCGCTGCTATAAACAGGGAATTTCTCTTAAATCCTTCTTACACACACACACAAAGATAGACACACACACACAGCAGACTTTATACTTATTATAAAATAAGGTTTATCACTCAAAATTACACTATTGCACATTCCAACAAAAACATACCATTATAAGTCTGCACGGTATAATTATAACTGCTCTCCCAGGGAATTATGTGAATTTTTGCTGGTAATAAACATTCTTCTCCCGTGTCTTTATGTGAATTTGATAAACACATCTTTTCGGGGGCACAAATGTATGAGAGGCGAGTACAGACTGCACAACCCATGCAGTCTGAACCAGCGACAGTCACACCTTCCTCCCCCTTCTCTGTCTTCCAGTCTCTAAAGACAGATCTACATACTGACAGGTCATCCCTCCATCTATCAGCAAGAAGGGGAGGACACTGTCCACGCAATGCCACCAGGCCTGCATGTACGCACACAACCAAAACAAAATCACCTAGACAAGCCTCAGGCTCACAACATTCCCTCATTCTCCCTGGGCCAAGGGAGAATGTCTGGGTCACCACCAGACTAAAGGATGGGAATGGCTTCCACCCAAACATGTGTTGTTGTTACACACCACTGGCGATGATATCTGCAGCTCTGACTTGAACAAGTTCAGGGCTCGTCTCGTCTCGTACGCCGGCGGTCAACGAACAGGTAGTTACGAAGAACTGCTTGTCAACTGCAATCCCTCATGCATGCGTGCATGTAAATACACACGTATGGATTCATACACTTGATTTCTGTACATCCAGACCGCCATAACTCATTGTGGAAAGTAATGATCTGCTTGGAATAGGCATAGTGGATAAGTGAATTAAATGGTACTTTGTTTGACCACAGGACTGTGAAAACCTGTGCCAAATATTTGGTGAGACAGAAACAAGCCTTCGTCTGTCTCAAAGAGCCACTCTGAGGACAACTCTCCGAAGACACAGACACCAAGAGCCCCCATAAAGATGATGACAGCTACATGATGCCACCACACTGTCGAAGACCAGAATGGGCTGTGTCAGATCTACTTATGTCAGGAGGTCCAGGCATTCTTTATGGAAGTTTTTTGTGCTTTTTGTCCCTTCTCAGTGTGCACATATGAGTTTGATTTGTGAAAAAAAAAAACATAAGTATATTTCAAAATGAGAAATGAGGTCAGAAAAACCACCAACTTTGTCAAAAAGAAATGCAATTTCCAGTCACTGGCTGTCGGGTGGTACAGGGTGGAAGTTAAAGCTTCTATGGTCAAATTGTACTTTGCACTACGTTGGTTCATTCTGACTTGACAGAGCACAGGTTAAAAACAATATAAATATATTGTCCACTTACCCATATAATATCCATTCTCTATCCGCTTGATGACGTCAAAGGCATTGTGTGCGTTGCCTTCCAGGATGTTAAACTTGACATCGTAATTGCCTAAGTGATAGGGTCCATAAGCTGGCACGGTGGTTTTCAGGAAAACAATCTCTGTTGGAAGATAACAATTAGACACAAAGAGCCTTTGGAGCCTAAAGCCTTATAATCACACTGGAATTGTGTCGTCAAACCTGTGCCAATCCTTGTTTTAATTACTGGGTAAAAGACAATAAAATGAGAGCTGAAAATGTCTGTGTTTATTGTACACTGAGAGGGTCACAGGAAGGTTGAGGGGTTGTTCAGCTGAAGGCCCTCATGTCCTTTACACCCAACCTGGAACTTATGCGAAATGACAAGATCTTAACTCCCTATGACACTGAGCATGAGTGTGTCAGAAACATGCGCGGTGTGCCAGCCAATACTTGTCAGCTGTCACTGTCTGCGAGTGATTATTGTGGTAACTCCTACAGTATCCGATCAGCGTGGCACTTCTCTGTCTCTGGTGTGGGCCAGCCAAGCACAGGCTGCATGGAGAACATCACTGAATAGCTCATTTGGGGGACAGAAGGATTATGGAAATATGGATGGAAATTGATTTGATAGGAGCTTAGAGATTAAACAAGATACACAGTAAAACTGTGGGTTATCGTGCAAATGAGTTGCCTCCAAAAAATAATAATTAAGTAATAAAGACTGACACATGGGCTTTTGTGGGTTACAGAGCACATATTGATACAGTTTAAATGTGTTGTGAGTTTTGCCAAATAGTTAGTTGAGAGGACCGGTGCCTTTCTCATACCTGGAAATATAGTTTACAGGTTTTTCCTTGATATAAGGAATGGAGGGATGGTGGAAACAACCTGGACTGACCTGTGAAACTGTGAAATCCCATGTTTAGTAATGAGCTTCAGAGGAGATGGTTGGTGTGTTATGATCCCTTGGAGCATGTCCGGGTTAAATGTTTAACCCGGGTTCCAGTCTTCAAGCTCCCCAACTACTCTACAAATAGTGGTGTCAATATTCTCTCATATTGTTTTAGTTTTTAAAAAAATAAAATAAATGAGTATTATTCCCATAATGTGTTGTGTAACATTTAACATGTATACCTACCTTCTGGCTTTGTGAACTCTCTGTAGGTGGGCAGTGAGATGAAGGTGTGGGACACTGAGTGTTTGGGGTCCAGAACGCAAGCAATGTCACTGGGCTGACAGGACTTTATACAGCGAACAGTGTCAGTGCGTTGAAGCCTCGCCGCACTGAAGTAGAGAACAGATATACACATCCAGAACAGAAAGACAACACAAGTACACACATGGCCTCTGACCTAAAGGTAATGTATAAATAAAGACTTCAGAGTTGAGTCTAGTTTGGTTTCTAAAGCTCCCAATAACAGGGCATCCATTGGAGCAGCCCACGGCGTAATCAAGAACTAAGTGGGACAACTCCAGAAGCCACAACACAAACAATATGTGAACAAGACAGAAAGGATACTGGATATGGTGGTCAACATCAAAAACAATCATAGTGTATGTGATTTGCAAGAAAAATAATCCAACAAATACTGGCCATAACTCATGCCAAAGCCAAACTTCGTAACTTGTGGATACTCAAGCTGCCATTGATGCTTTTCTGATGCACTACTTCAAGCTGTGTGGGAATGAATTACTGCCCTCACAAAGAATGATCCACAACCTGCTCAGGAAAAATATTTGGATTTGCTGAGCATCCCCGGGCTTCACATCAGATAATCTCTTGAGCAGGATTTATGGGGCAAGGGAGTGTTCTAAAAGACTCCTAAATTGTGGGCAACATGACTAGACAACTCCCCAGCCTCTCCCAGGGCCAGCTCTTATCCTATTATTTAGGGCTTTGTTTATTTCACTGACTAATCAGTGACAGGTTGGAGGGAATAAAGGGCCTCTGCTGGCTCCTAAAGCTAACGCCACCTGAAGTATCACTATTCACTACCTGTCTGCTACATAAGACTTTAAGAGAGGTTTGTAATGCATTAACAAGCGCATAAATCAAGAGTTTGTCTTTGGAATTATAAGAAAATTAGGCTAGCGAGGAGACTTTTGAAACAAAAAAAAAAAAGCCCTGACTTTGACATTTAAGATGTTAAATCCAAGCTTAAAACAGCCAGGTTGCCATGTATAGGTCTAGTTAATGTGCACGGCAGCCATGTAGCCACATTGTGAGTCATGGGCCGTGGATCTCTGGCACTCCTCTGGGGACCTATAGGATGTAGCTCAAAGACGAGGCCCGGCTTGGGTTGCAGGGCTTCTTTCATGAAGACCGAGAAGAGAAGCCCCTGACAAAAAGTCAAGCCACCACTGGGTAGGGGCTTGTAATTAGCAATTAGCGGGTGGGTCCAAGTTTTGCTTTAGTGCAGGCCAAACCCACAAAATGTTCTCCTAGTTTATAATACCGCGGCCTGAGCTGCAGAAAGACCGAGCAGGACTCTGGAGGATGAGGTGAAAGCTCTGTTGAGGAAGAGAGTAAATTTACAAGAAGATAATGACCCAGAGTGAACTGCCCCCCCCCCCCCCCCACCATTACACACAGATGGGCACTTCAAAGTAGAAAGCAGCAGCAAGTGGAGCTAATCAAAGCCCCATGTGTACTAACACATTCATATATCTATTAAAAAAAAAAAAGCCTTCATGTTTATTTGTGCATGTATGTACTTGTGCATGCAAACAAGCGCGTGTGTGTGTTTGTGTGTGTGTGCGGGAGCGCACGTGCCCACACGCACATGCATGTCTTCTTCATCTCCCCATGCCTCACGTGGCCCAGTCTAGGAGAAAAACCCCAATACTTTTAGACCAGAAAGAAAAACAGACTTTCTGGATGAAAGTCCTCTGGTCAAGCGTAGGGCCTTTTATTTTTTTTGGTAATTATTATTTATAGTCAGCACATTGATAACGCCCCAACAAAAACACTGCAGGGCATCATTCATTTTGCGCGCGGTGATGTTGCTGAACCACAAATTGTTCAGACCACGGCCAGAGCCCAGAGCCCCATAACTCAATGTCAAAGGGGAGGAAAAACCTCCTGCGCGCCACTATGTTCTTATTTTAAGGATATCCCCACTAGAGACCAAGTGCATCCTTACTGGCCTGACAGCTCAGGACAGGAGGAACCTAGGACATCTGAATTTACAGTTATTATAAGCCGCAGCCCTCAGGCAGCAGCCTCGCAGCATGTCAAACTATTTATACTCTCTCCTGATGGCGCGCGTTTCCCACTCCTCTGCCACTGCATCCCATCGTGTGTCACTTACTCAGCCTTCATTTGGATTATCTGTCTGCACTGGGGTTTTCGCCCACAGCATACAGTGGAAATCTGTGTGTTCTACATTAGCCCCAAAATGTAACAAGAGCAACAGAGATGTACATAAGATATCTGACAAAGAAAGATGTATTTGCGGTGCAAGGTAACTGACATTTGGAAAGTGGCATTGTTGCCTTAATAGGGCCAATCTGCCTTTTGACTGGAAATTGGATGTGTGGAATTACTGTATGGACTTGTTAAATAGTTATTACTTGAGGTGCATGCACATATAATACATACGGAGTTTGACTTATTGATGGAAAAGCTTGGATAGCCTCTATTTAAAGATAAATACTGATACAGGAGTGTTTCTTTGGGAACCTAACAGAAGAAAGGAACACAGATTTTTTTGTCACCTGTTGACAGGCCTTTTTGCAATCAGACTAAAGAATGAACCTTTCACTTTAAATACATGTAATACTAGACATCCACATGCCTCATTGGCTTTCCTCTTTACTGACACTGTTGGAATAATATGAAACTATGTGAGGAAGTAACTCCATCACTGCTGTGGCCTCACATTCCAGCTGATTTCGTTCGCTGCATTTTGATTAAAGCCCACAATGTATGACTATCAAGAAGTGGATTTGAGTTGAACATGTGTTATTTCAATTTCAATTTTAATAGAAAACTGTTCATCCAACACATAAACCATAAAATACTGCGTCAACGTCATATTCTGTCATGCAACCCTCATCAAATTTCACTTAGTTGTATGCAGACTTGGGTCGTTACCATTTTGAAAGTTACCCTGACCTAGAACGCCACCTAGCGGATATGACGATGCCTTACCCTCAAAGAATATACATTCAGTTTGGGCTTCATTCACTTAAGTCTAGTGTTCAATCTTAAATTCTGTAAAATAGTACAGTGCTAAAGAACGGTGTTCCTTTGTGATTTTCTGTGTTCATATTTTCATTATTTCTGGCCTTTAAATCCAGGCTGGATGATTGATCAGATCATTGTTTACATGTAGTTAGAAAAAAAGAAACAATGCCAAGCCATAAAATAGTCCTACAAACAAACAAATAATTAAACATTTATAAAACTGAGAGGCAACGTGTTAATAAGAGAGCCTTAGAAGTGCTGGTAGGATGGATTTTGTTAACTTGGGACAGAGCCATACAAGCTGTTTGTAGTCTTCACACTAGCCAGCTGTTAGCTTCACATACAAACCGGACATGCAGCGCTCAGTTATAAAATCAAACGTATAAATGTTGGATAATTGTATACATTTAAAATGTGACAAAAGAATGCACAGGGGTCGGCACATGACAGGAACGACGACAGGGTTCTGACTGCTGTAGTCATCACAGATTACACTTGATCTACGCGTATTTACAAACCTTTTTAAGGTAAGACTTAAATAGCAGGAATCCATGAATGAGAGTTGGTTACAGAGGCTAATTACTGATCACTGAATGAAAACCCAAATGTTTAGCTAACACTGTATATTTCTATGCAGCATGTCCTGCGATCACTTGCGCTACGTATATGTTACGATACAGTCTAGACCGCATCACTATGCTTTGCCACTAATGTACCGTATGTTCATGACTCATGCAATTTGTCTTGAGGATGAATGTGTTTTCTCCCGAGACATTTCATCTCAAAATGACACATCATTTTCCAAGTGTAGCAACTGGTGCAACGCTACATAAAAGCTGTGTCTATTCGAGAAGGGGATTGTAAACTACTCTGGGCTCCTCCTGGGTAACAAACACCAGCACTTTAGCCAGGTATGTACTGGTTGTGCCATAGCGGTGAAGCCTTAGCTCCAGAGACAGATCAAAGTCCTGTGGCTTGTAGAGGAGCTTTGCCACAGACATTACGCCGCCAGTGGGCATCTGCTCCGTCTTGAAGAAACCGTCGTCGTTGCCAGCAGTGATAGCGATCTGGATGTCATCACCAGGCACGGTGTGGGAGGGGCCCATGCGGAAGATGTTGGTGAAGACGGGAATGTTGGTGGGGAAGGTGAGGTAGTAGTAGGTTATTCTCAGGGGCATGGCCAGGCACTCGACAGACTCATTGCAAAGCAAGCGTTCACATCGACTGCAAAAGAAAAATTGAGGGGTGGGGGAGGCAGATCAGGACAAGACAGAACAACACAGGCACAGAGAGAAAGAGACAGAGAGACCGAGTGTAAGTTTAATTTGCCGTGCATGGCATGCAGTGGAGGGAACATCAGTCGCAGCAGCCTAGTGCTAAACAGGCCAGTCGTGGTGCCTTTCCGTGGGATCATGCAATAATTTGTGTCACTGGTGTCTCCAATCAAAAGGTGAATCTGTGCCAACTCTGAGGCTAACAAATATTCAAATGCATCATTCTAAAAAAACAGAACATGCTACAGCCAATACTTTTCTGGGGTGGACTAGACATGCAGAGCCTTATCCACAAATATGGATAAAGGTTGGTCTTTAAAGCCTGATATTATTCATTTATTGTACCTACACTCAGACCTACTACACTGATGGCCATTTAGACTTTGGCTGTGAGGAGCACATACTTTTCTCTGAGGGTTCATGAATGTGAGGTCTGCTGTTGACGTTTACATTATTATTATTTCCTGCCTATTATTACTTAATTCCCAGTAAAGACGTTGAGTATTATGTCCTACATTTTAATGTATTCTTTACTTTTTATGGGTTTTAGGGCACATAAACTACCATTTTTAGGGCAATATTATTTATGTCCTGCAAATTAAATGTCCGTTGGTAGCTGTTTTTTGTGCTGTGTATTGTTCAGAAAGTGTTGCAGCACTTTTCTCCAAAAAACAAGTGACCTGTGGGGGGGAAAATAAGGTATATTTGATTGGATTTCAACCAGCGACTCACGTTTCTCCAACGCGTCTGTAGTTGTTCGGACACTCAAAGGACAGGCATCGGAATCCTCCTTGTATGTTAAAACAGCTCTCGTTCTCCGAGCATGTGTGTGTTCCCGTCACGCACTCATCAATATCTGAAAGGAAAAAAGAAGAAACACAAAATCTGTATTTGAATTGTTCAAGTTAAGTTTAAGAGTAGAACCATTAGAAGACAACTTACCCTGGCAAGTGCGCCCGTTGGTTGCTAAGGTATAGCCAACAATAGGACAAGAACAGTGGAAGCTCCCAGGTGTGTTGTGACAGCGATAGGAGCAAATATGACCTCCAGTGGGCAGGGCGCACTCGTCTATGTCTACAAAGGTCACGCGAAAGGTCAATGGGCAATATGACCTATAATAAGCTACAGTACATATTACATTCCATGTGGTCACAGTGTACATATACACACACAGTAGAAGCTGGGTCAAAACTTGATCAGCCGGAAATGTAAGGATATCATTTATCTACCAGTGTCTGTGAAAACGGCTCAGTTTACCTTCACAAGTTATGCCGTCGATGTCGCTGAGCTGGTATCCACGGCGACAGTAACACTGGTAGGAGCCGTACACGTTGGCACACTCTTGACTGCATGGGTTAGTCTCACATTCGTTCAGATCTAGGGAGAGAAGAGTGTCACAGAACATGAAGACACTCCCCCGCCCATATTAATGAAAACATGTACAGTTGTAGATGTGTAAGCATGTGATGGTCTTTAACTGAAGGGATGATGATGATGATGATGATGATAATAATAATAAGGTTAACAAACCAATGGTAACAAATGTGTTACTATTGGTGCCATTAGAGAAACTCTGGTGACATCTGGTCATGCCCCGCCTTGCCTCCTCCTTCGTCTCCTCCCTTCTCTCCTGCTTTCACCTCCAGCATGCAATCAGTGCACCTGCAGCGGGAGCACACCTGCTCCCAATTCACTCATCAACTCAGCCTACATATCTCCTGGTCCTGCAGTCACTCATTGCCACGTCGTAACAGATGACTCAGTGGTAACGCCGCGGCTTTCCTGAAAAACCTTGTTTACTTAGGGCTTGCTCTCTGCTTGTTGTTTTGGCCTTTTTTGCTAATTCCTCCTGTGCTCTCCTGTGCGGTGTGCTCTCTCCCATGTGCATGTTGCTTTCTGACTCTGATCCTCACTGCTGTTTGGAGCAGATTGTCACTTCCACTCTTATAAAATCTTGAATAAATGGATATAATCTTCTGGTTTGATGCCTGAGGACAAACCCCAAGTGAGAATATAATGAATAGCCACCAGGAGGCGACTCCACTGGTTGTCCACTGGACTCTAATTCTTACTTAAGTCATTTAACATGTCCTTGATAACTTGAAGGTATCAATTGCTAGTTTCAGGTCCTCTTCAATAAACATGATGTAAATGTTGGTCTTATTGAGAGGTAAATACAAGATACAGCAGGACACATAGGAGTGGACACCAGAGTGATTGACTGTGAAAGCTGGCTATCAGATGGCAGCGCTGTACCATTATGGCAGACTCCTGATATAAACTAAAAGAATCATCTACTCAACATCATGCAGTAGATGAAGGTGATTATAATTTACCTTTTTCTCCCAAAACCAGAGACTAGAATTATAGTATAATTATTATACCACCATGTGTGATCTATATTTCTATATGGGCTACACCACCTTTATTTGCTGCAACTGATATACACTGTGTCCATTAACACATCTAAATTAGCTGTATTTCTGAAGTAAAACCTTGTTGATACAGCAGAAAGATGTGCCCAAAACAAAAGTAAAAAGCATTTGTTTTGTTATGTATTGATATGCAAGTACACATACTGTATAGTATATGCATATTATGTAAACATCTGCAGTCATCCTAATTTGGTTATGACTTACCATCACAATTCCTGCCATCACTGGCAAGCTTGAACCCTATCGTGCAGCTGCACTTGTAGGATCCAGGAGTGTTCTCACACTTATGAGCACACAAGCGACCGGGGTAGTGTCGGCATTCATTACTATCTGAAACGCAGAGTGAAAAACATGCCACACGGGCTTATGATTAAATAATCCGTTCACAAAACAGACATTTTTAGAAGAAGAGCACAGCATGAGGATGTCAATATAGCATCGCTGTAGGCCACAGTGAACCTCTGCATAATACCTTTTCCTGTAGTTGAGCCAAAGAGGAGCAAAAACCTTAAAATAATGAGCAATTTACTTTGTCGGATGACACATACCAAACTTAGGAAGCTTTTTGACATTGTATTTGGTGTTCTAGTCAATATTTTATTGAACACACCTTCAGCAACTGCTGCCCTAACCCTAACCCAGCACCACATGGGAGTTTCCAACAACACAACCTGTTTTACCATTACATGAAATGGGGCACATACAACATTGCCCCATTTGACCTGCATACTTTGAAACACCTCTAGTAAACAATTTCTGAAATAATTGTTCACGACTGATCCTGTCAAAGGTCTTGAATGCATCAATAACACACATGAACACAGTAGAATTGTGTCTACCATATAGAGCAGAGCTACTAGCTTCTTACCTTCACAAGTCCGGCTGATGCTGTTGAACATGTAGCCGGTCTGACACTCGCAGCGGTAGGTGCCGACCAGGTTGATACATCCATGACCTGCACAAACCTGCTCAGTGCTCTTACACTCATCAATATCTGTGGACAGGAATGCACAGTAAGCAACAGAGGAGACAGTGGTATGCTCCTCGGGTGGGTCATCATGATGCTCTGTACCCAGGAAAGGCAAGTGGTGCGCCCGTACCAACACAGCGTGTGCCCTCCTCGTTCAGGTGGTATCCTCGACCACAGTTGACGGAGTTCCTCTGACAGGTGAAGGAGCCCTCCGTGTTGATACAGATTTGCCCTCTGTGGCATGGGCCGGTGTGGCTCACACATTCATTGATGTCTGAAAACAGAAACGTGGATGAATATTGTTTAATTTTGAAAAGAGAATTTTCTATTCCATTATGATTTACTAAATTTCAAATCTAACCAAATTGCAGAGTTTTACCAATGCAGTTGCCCAGGGCGTCCTGGATGTAACCCGTCCCACACTTGACCGTGGTAACACAACGGAATGAGCCCTGGGTGTTCTGGCACTCAAACTTTGGGCCACAGTTATGGATACCAGTCTCACACTCGTCAATATCTAGATGAAGATATCACAGCAGTCAGGCCATTGAGGTGTGAACAACCTGCCAACACAGCTCAATACAGATCTTTATCAGTGTCATAGTGTCTCTCCAAAACATTGTTGTGATATTATTCATATTCATGCTGCTACTTCTGGACTTCACCACCTAGGCCCACATATATCTTGGTTTGCTGGCCTTAAGGAGACAGTTTTATAGGTATACTTTTATTTACATGGCCATACTGTGCAAACTTCCTTCATAAACAAAAAAAAAACTCTGATAAGTTTTCCTCCCTAGAAGAAGTCAACCCTTTGATGCAAAGGTCAGCAGTGTTATTGAAGCATGCAGATGCTCTTCCTGAATGATTTATGCTCTCTAATGCTAAATCACTACCTGTTCGCCCTTTTTGATCTCAAGGGACTTCTCTGTTTAATACTATTTAAATATGTTGAAAGGTAAATAAATTCAACAAACCCTTGCAGTTGTTGCTGTCAGTGAGCTCATAGCCAGTCCCACAGCTGACCTCTCTCTGGCAACGAAACGAGCCCTCTGTGTTGATGCAGCGCTCTCCTGCGCGACAGTTGCTTGATCCCAACAGACATTCGTTGATATCTGACAAAAAAAAGGAGAGGAGATATAATGATACTGATATTGATCTTGACATTCACATATTAATCTTGAAAGAGGATGATGGGGGGGGGGTGGAAGTCTAACCGTCACAACTCTTTCCATCTGGTTTGAGTTTGTAGCCTTTCAAACAGGCACAGGTGTCATTGCCAACGCATAAATGAGCACATTTGCCTGGAGGAGCAACACAAACAAGCAAATAATTGATTACTGCATTTATATCGGTTACAGTAAAAGCTTATTAGTTGGATTATTATACTTTACCTTTGCACTGGTCAGTTAACACTGAATTATCTCCCTTGTCATTGGTTGTAGTCTTGTTCTGAACTGTGTGAGAGAAAATTGAACCACACTCATATGCACACATATAAACATCTTGAGTATTAAAATGCAAATGTATTTAAAAAAAATAAAGTGTTGTGTTGACAATAATGACAGTTTTCAAAATCAAAATTGTACCTTCTTTTTTTTACCTTTTTGAAATTAATTTCTTACGATGATTATTATTGTTTATGACAAGACTCTTATTTACAAATTGGATCACCACCACAATTCCACCCTAAAATGACAAATGAGTTTGGAAACAGGTCCTGTTCTCTCCAATGAAAGCTAAAGGTAATGATCGTTTACATCCACCAGGGGGAAGCAACGACTTTAGTTTGACAGCACCAACACTGATCTGTTTTCTCAACCTCATTTCTTTCCATTGTTTTTTGGAGAAATTGGAGCAGGTTTTCTCTGACAGTATTTTGTTTTTCCAACACAGCAGATGAGAAAAAAAATGTTTGCTTTTCACCCACATTGAGCTTGTGCTGTGGGTGCTGTCTGGTTATCTTGGACTCCATCTACACAGCAGGCCCGGGAAACTAAGCCGCACTGGTAGCCCACAGCGACGGTGTGATCACAAGGTAGGCCTCGCTCCTGGATCGCCTTCCCCAGGAGACAACAGTCACAACACATCTGCAGAAAAACGACATCCGACATCATGGAAGCATACGTCAGCACAGAGGAGAAAACAAACACGTGGTTCCAAAACTGGTAGGATGCTGTAGGCAGACATTTGGACTGACAGATGAGGATGAGGTGATACAGACAGACAGACAGACATACACTCAAGCTCTCTGTTAACCACATGGACATAACAAAGAAGATGAAGTGACAAGACACAGCAACTGACAGGCTTCAGACAGATGGACAAATGGTCAAGAACGACAGTGAGTTAGTAGCAACCGAACAGTAATGAGATGCTCATCATCCCCTGTGGCTGTAGCACGCTCAGTCAATCATTACAGCAGCTCAGTGCCTTGACTTGACTGAAACTTTTGCTTTATTCACCTTCTCTGGGCATTTTAATAGGCCACCAGCTACATTTTACAGATCAAGTGAAGACAAGCCACTGACAATTATCTTGTCCTGTCAAGAAAATGCACCAACTTGCATCCTCTCCCTTCCACATTTTGTCAAGCGCCTATCTTCGAGACGTGTCGATGTGCGATGTGTTGTGAAAATAAAAGGAGCACAAAAGTTTTACTGAGAGGGAATAAAAGGGCAAAAATAGGACTTGGTTGAGCCTGAGGAGGATTTGAGACTCAAAACGTATGATGTGTCTGACAGAAAAATACCCTGCGTGACAGAGGAGATGACGGTGCTCACGGCAATGTTACACACTTATATCGAACACATGCACCAACACTTGAGTGTGGCGGTTGCTGGTCTTTGAAACAGGGGAAGCTCAATTCAGGCCCAGTTATTTATACATAAATTCTGCAAACGAACAACTAGAACGCAATAATTGTGTACAGCTGAATATATGAGTATATGTTCAAACAAAAATGGGCTACATCACCGAGCAAATAACACACAACGACCAGCTATTTGTCTACAGACTTCCCTCACAAAATCCACAACAGCACTGAGGCAGGAAAGGCTCTGCTGTCATCTAAGTGTCTGCAACGCTGTCAATCACAAGAACTGGTTCCGCCTTTCAGACAGTTCCTCCAATCATCATGCAGAAGCCCAGCGTCCATGCCCGCCCACTGCTCCATTGACTCTAAAGTGAAGCTGAGCTTCCGTGGAAGTGACATTTTGGCCCCCTTTGTCCAATCACCGTTGGGCTCACCACAGTGAAAAAAACCTACTCTGTGTCGTCCGATAGAGAACAGTTGAAGCTGAGCCTCAAATGCTTTTACATAAAAATCACGAAAGACAATCTGTCATCCGTGATAAACCGCTCATTCTGAACGAACTAGCGACACGTTCTAATCGCGTGCTAAGTACTGAAATGTAAATACAACACAGAACACAGAACAACAACTAGTGAACTACAGACCTTTGTAGTCTTGATCTCGCAGGTGTTGGCGAACAAAGAATCACAGGCTCCTTGACCTTTGGCCAAGTTGATGCCAGTGGTGCACATGTTATCCTCCAGCACTGTCACGCAGCACTGCTCCTGCACTACCCTGTCAGCAAGGAGAAGAAAACAAACACAAGACACAGGAGGACGATTAGTATGTGGAAGTAACCAAAATGCAGCGATACAATTGTGGCAATGGAATGAATGAGGATTTGATGAAAACAGCCCCTTATTTTCTTCCTTTAATAAAAAACAAAACTGCATTTATCATTTCAGGAGAGTGGCCACAAGGGAGCGCGTAACGAAATGGAGGAAATAAAAATGCTGATTAATCAGTACAAGAAGAATGAAAATCAGCATAAAGATTGGACAATTGATGGATTGTCAATTCATTAGATAAACTTAACTTGACATTTTCTTTGAAACTCTTTTGTAATTTTGAATATTTACAACCCTGTAGCATTTTTTTATCACTTAGTGTCATAGTTGTTAGTTAGTTTTTTAAGACACATGTCTTTACATCACCTTGATATTTATTATAACTTGAGATTTTACAACTTTAAAACCGTAAGTTCCTCCCATCTCGAAGTGAAATACAACTCGGAGTGCAGACCATTAAAATCAGCATGAGGTGAACTTGCTGGGGGATCTCGAAACATGTCACAGTAACAGCCTCTGCATGGATGTTTATTTTGCTGACATCACTGTCATGTAAACTAGATTGTGCAAAGCTTCACGAGGCCTTCGTTCTGTTGTTTCAGACCTGAGTGAGATCAACACTTTCCTTCCAAGGTTAACATGTGTCCTCCGCTGTGTCTCTCCATTTGAAGACATTGCTCCCTCATAATAATAATAATACCACTAAACCAAATCACTCCCTAAACACAACCCTGCTGTGTCATGTGAGAATGAAGAAATAAGTGATAACATGTTACAGATGGGACATTAAAACATTTCTATTAGCAAGAAGTGAGTGGAAAAAAGAAGAGATCAAATATTATATGTAATATACTGTATTTCTAAAGCAATCAGTGAAACACTGCCATATCCAGAAGAGACACAGCCCTCTACATTAAAGGAGTATTGTCAAAATAGATTATCGGTATTGAGATGACATCATTTGCTATCTGTCATCAGTTAAGAGTGTTTTTTTATTGTCTCTGTCTTACTGCAGTTTTACAAGACAGTAAGGATAAGATGTCCCCACTCCCAAATCTCCCCTCTTATTTCCCAAAAACCTCTTTATCAATCTCTTTCCACATAAACCGCTGTGGATCTCAATTTCACATCAATGCGCACACCTCCTCCACAGGACCTTTTAAGGGCACAGTCATACTTTGTGTTTTTCTTTTCTCTTCTCTCTCTTTTCTTACGTTTTTGTTTTTTTTCCCCCCCCTTTGGTGTCTGAAGTAGTCATTCAGATTTCCTGTTATTGCATTTCTTCATCCTCCCTCCATGTTGCGTTTCACCTCTGAGGTATTTCCTGGGTTTTGAAACAACCCCTCCACTGACCCGCCGCTTTCCACCCCCCCCTCCATTACACCCTGCTCCCCCACAAACCTCTGCTCCCCTCACACTATAATTTAGACAAATTTGGGATCAGTGTGGGTGGCTCTGGTAAATGTGTTTGCCATCAGTGTTCATGGTGGCAGATCTCTCTGAACCTGTGGCAGCGCAACATCTAATGTTACTGGCAGACCTGTTATTATGCCATCACTATTAGTGTTTGCCGCTCTCGCGTGAAGTGAATAATGTGCCTGGAGATTCATGAGCGTCAGGTAAAACAATCTCACATTAAGAGCCAGACATTTCCCCCTCCATACAATCTAAATACCACAGGAGCCCCTGTGATACTGACAGGAAATGTAATAAAGGGATGCAGCAGTTAATGAGGTTCAGGCAGGTTTTGATTACAGCCCTCAGCTTTATAACGTGTGGATGTGTGATCGCGAGTAGCAAAAGTAGCACAAAGCACCTGCTTACCTGCATGTGGTTGACTCAGAGATAAGAGGGAGGGATGCGCAGTCTTCGTTGTCAAAGCCTCGCTTCTGTCCATCCTTGCAACAGTCCTCTATGGAGATCTGCTCTGTTCCTACACACAACAGAAGCAACGCAGAGTTCAGGTTCTTCACTGCACATGGGTTTGCTAAAAATCGGTACATTTGTGCACAATCTCATTCACTGCCAGGAGATTTTTATATCTCAGATTGTCTCATTTGCCACAATGAGTGGTCGCCCATTGCATATTGATTGCTGGGCACAGATTACAGACACTTAACACAACTGCGCGCACACACAAGGTGATGCATACTAGATTTGAGACCGATACCGATATCGCAAACTTCCGATGCCGATATTAGTCCGATACAATCATTTTAGACCATTTATGAATGATGTAGCTGTTATTAACACATTCGTGCACCTTCATTTCAAAGGCATAATTATCCAACTGTGTAACAAATATTGGTCTCCCAAAAATTACTCTACGCAAAGGTGTTTTACTGATATTTATTTACATTTTTACAGTCTGTGCATGGTGAAGCATGTGACATATAGGATTTTTTTTTAGATGGAGCTTACATTTTTTTTCCGTCTGAAATCCTATCCAGTGATCATTGCCTTACGTGTCAGTTCTTTAAGTTGTACATTTTATTTTTCGGGCAAATCTGCGGGTTCTTCCCACAATCCAAAGACGTGCATATCGGTGTTTGTTAGTGGTTGCTTTTCTAGGATAGAGTCTAAGGATAAATGTTGGATGGATGGATGGATGGATGGATTTGATTCTGGCAAAGATTAAACATGCTCTTTAAACTCGAACTTTCTTTGTACAAAATCAAAAATGTGTTTGGCAATTTAAAATGTTAAAAGCCACTTTTTTGCCAATGACAATGAATAATGGACGTGTTGTTGCAGACACGAGAAAGTATTTTTGGGTTTGTTTTATTTACTGGAGCAAAACCAACTCTGCGGTGATCGTGTTGTTTATTCGTGTGCATTAGGGAGCATGGAATTCTTTGACTCTGTAAACAATCAGCCGACGCAATCAAATCAAATACATTTATTTGACTGTGGTTTTTGTGATGTGCCAAACATGAAATAGCTTTGGCAGATCAGACGCCTGGACTAGTTTTTGCCTTTGGCTCAATCCGGGACTGGTGCGCCAAATGGTTATTAACAATTATTCCCAGTCAGGGGGGAAAAAAAGAGAAAACAAACTCACCGTGAAATAAATTCTGTTCATCCACCGTAATAGAATATGAAATGTAGCTGGTTGGTGACGTAATGTTTTGAATTATTAGGAACAGAGGTTGTGAAATGCACTGAACAAATCCATCTGTTTGAGACGCAACTTCTGCCGTGACATGTCTGGCATGACTAAGCAACTTCACAAACTTGGTTAGAAAAGTTAGGGAGGACAAGTGTCTGGAATAGCTGATTTCTCTCAAAGGGACCAGAGGAATTTTATTACAAGCATTAAATCAAAACTGAGGCACAAGTAGGAACAGTAACGCAGATAAACTCTCTAGAAAGTCTCTATAAAGGCAGTCGTGAATACAGTATGATCAAAATAGAAAAAATAGACAAATATTGAGAAACACTAAGTGTCACTACTACACAAAGGATGATGAACCTGGCAGAATGGAGAGAATATGGACCAAGGATTTATTACTAGGCAGCCACATTAGCTGACTCACTACCGACTACTGGAAGTCTGGCACATCCCAGAATCTCCGGGGCCAATAAACCTCGTAGCAGCTGGATGAAATGAGATGGCATTTGAAATGCTTTTCACATGGGCCTACCAAGTAGGTTCTCACTGATACTCTGATGTCTCTGTCTGGGAGAGATCAAGACCTCTATTCTCAACATGACTCTGTGATGATCCATTAAGACTATAATAATAAAAAACAATGCTTTGTTTTCAGAAGCTGATTATTTAATATTTAACTCACACTCCTCCTCCATTTAAAGGTGTTAATGACCAACTTTTGATTAGTAATTCCCCACACTCTACATATAATGGGGAAGCTGTGTGTGTGTGTGTGTGTGTGTTCTTTCAGATTACCAGCACTTGGCTTTCTCTTGCCAAAACAGCCAATTTGTATTGAAACTGGAAAGCCTTCCAAGGAGCAACTTTCCAAATTCTACAAAATAACTCATTCCCATATCTTTCTAGGTCGAGGCACGGTAAGAACAGTTTAACTGACGTACAGGGTTTGTCACATGATGACTACAGTACTGTAGAAATGTGCTCTGGACATTTCTCCACACAAGGTCTCCGCTGATAACAAACTCTGACCCACTAAACATCACATAGTCATTCCAACGCCACCACTGTCTGCTGCTTTGCAAACCCAAATTCGAAATCCAGAAGTGCCTCAGAATTTTGTGGTGTTCTTTTTATCAAAGGAAGAAGGAAAACCCAGACGCAGCCACCCTTTAGTCTAGATGCAGTTTTTGCCACAGCGCTGGGTCTCTGCTGATTCCCGTCTTGGATGGCAGTGCTGGTTGTGAGGGCCACTCTGCCTCGTCAGAGCTGTGCATGGCAGACGCCTCATGTAAACAAGGTTTAATGAGCCCCTGGTGGAGCTCCACAGCAGAAGGGAGCATTGGCTGCACTTTGGAGTTTTCCCATTCAGTTTAAATGATATAAACAGCTGTGTTTTACTATCTATCTATCTATCTATCTAGCTTGAACATCAAAATACAAGTTTCATATTCCTTCCTTCTTGTTGCTTGACAGCTGACTCAATTTTACCTCAAGGTGACCTGTGAAGCAACACCCCCCTACATGGAAGGCAGCTTAGGAAAAGTGGCCCTGCTGACTGTGAACATTGCCCCATGTGTGACTGGGGGTGGGGGGGCGGACCATTTTGGTGTTTGGATGTGCTTCATCCAACGCTTTAGTGACCCTGCTGTGGCACTTGCGTATAAATCATTCCCGTCTGCCTCGACCACCGTGTCCTGGTGAGAAGACCGGTCGTTCTGATAGAGCATCACATTACCAAGGTACTTGGCCTTTGGCCTGCAGAGCAGGAAGTACAGAACCCAGGACGGTGGGAACGCTTTACAACTGATGTGTGAAGCTGTGTTTTAACACTACATTGTGTCACTGTGTAAGGCAAATTTAATCTAGGCTATCACATAATTCAAATTCAGTCCCGATTTCTTGTCATTTTGCTATGCACACAACAGTAGTGCAGACAGGAGACAGATTTTTCTTTATATATATACTTTATTAATCCCCTAGGGGTAATTCTCATCTACTAGGAACCTTCCTAGAAGTAGCAGTGGCAGTGCCCGGGGAGCAATACCCCAGCCTTTTGACCTGGTGGGGACTCGAACTGGCAACCCTTGGCCATGGGGCTTCCTTAATAGATAAATATTACGACACAAAACACTAACAACGTAGAAACACACATCCCTTGTAATAACAACACAGATATTCACATGTGTATAAAGTGGCAGTTGCATGTTGAAAGTGCAAAGTGTGTGTGTACAAAATCCTATTTTGTATTTAAATACAAGTGCAAACAGAAAAAAAAAAAAACAGATTCAACCTTGGTTACAACAATTTCTGATTTGTTTCTTCACATGATAAACACATTACTGGCCTGTCGCTGACTACTGTGTCAGTTGTGTGAGTTGTTGAGGTAAAAACAACGGAAACAGACACTGAGTTCGAAATTATGGGAAAGTTCAGTCCAGACCTGCAACACTTTGAAGCAGCCAGCTTTCAAGTGTGCTCTCATCACATGTCCCAACTAGTCCTGTGCCAACTTCATCACCTCCCTCTGACTCACTCTTTGTCTGATATCACTTTGATACTTACTGTGTTTGAAAAAAAACAAAAAAAACAACAAAAAAAACAACTTAAGACCAATTCATGTGGTAAAAATGAATGCATGGCCATATTATGAGCACCACGTGACTGTGTTTATCGACTCGGCCAAACACTAATTAAAAGTGATCACGTAGTAGTTACAGTGTCTTTCAGAAAGGTAACTTACCTTGGCCAAGGAGAAGTCCGAACATAGAGCAGAGCAGCACAACGCGCGGATCCATTGAAAGAAGAGAGGGATTCAAACCAAAAGTAATGCTGATTTAAAGTGCGCCTCCAAAAGCTCTCAGCCTCCCGATCCTGCTGCTTTGTTTTCCCTGCAGGTTGTGTGTATGGTTAGCTGTGATACCTTGAGGGAGGAAAAAAAAACCTCAGGCACAGAGAGAGTGGACGTGATAGAGTTGGTGAGTCGCGTTTGCAGCGTGACTGGAGGAACGAGCGTCTAATTATGGCACGCTAAAGTAAAGGGGGCGGGGCTGCAGGCACCACAGACGCCGACTTTTATTTCTAATCAATCCAGGAATATTTTCCTTTTCCTGGAGCAACTCCAGAACAATTCACTCTGATCGCATTTATAGGATAAAACTATTTAAAAAATAAATAAATAAAATGTTTATACATGCATTATATGCAGGTTAGTTACACTGTAATAATTCACTATAATCTCACAAAAAAAGATAAAGATATTGATATGATTGATAGTTATTGGAAAGTACTAAACCTGAGGGAGCAAGTGTCTTCAGGCTACTGTGCTGCAAAGTATGCATGTGCACACATGGAAGATTTTTCTTCCCATCATTAGAAAAAGTCGACCTTTTTCTGTGTGTGATTAATGATTGTACTGATTGCTCACATCTGGAGCCGGTTTTCAGGTATTTAAAAAAATATGTTGTGGCTATGCCCAGACTGTGAGCTTTGAAACCAATTGGGGCACCTAAAATAATAAATACTTTCACTGCAGTGTCAACAACGACGATTCGTCACTACTACATTTGGGTTTGTTGCTCTGTAAACGTGATTCATTGCAACCTGCCTTCTGTCCCTCACGGTTTAATCCCCACTGGAGTCTGCACAGCAGTAGACCTACAGTATAACTGTCAAGATCATTTTACTCTGTTGTTACTTAACTTTTCACAATTAAAACACAATTTTTTTTAAACTATCACACACTTTATAAGGAGCTGGATATAAACAGGCCACAAACACACATGCTTACACACTTCCACAAGAATTGGCAAGGGGCAGAGAAGTAATTGCTAGACTGTATTATAAACATTTTGTACCAACCAAAGCCCTCTGCAAATTCAATCAGTCTACCGATTCTGGGCATGGTGACAGAGAGAGGTTAAATGATCTTCTAATCAGAGCCACATGTCTCCACCACCAGTCTAGCCATTCGAGAAACATCACCAAAGACTTGATATTGGGACACCGCAGGCATACAGGGGAGCCCACAAGTCTATGGCAGTTATAAATGGGTAACTGCGCTGCAAAAGTCTTGTGTGTGTGTGTGTGTATGTGCGATGAGTTGTGTCTCCATATCCTTCAGACCACCACATCTTTCCTGTAACAGAACCCTAGCAAAACAGTAAATATATCACTTACACAAGGACAATATTGTTTTGCAAGATTCAGCCCATTCGCCAAAAAAATGACGTGAGCCACAGAAAGAATCCATGAAGGAATGGTGTTTGTGTGACCTCCGCGAAATCACTTGTCTTCCTTTATTTCACAATATGAGAGTAGAACCACCTTTTAATACTTGTCTCATAGGCTACAGTCTACCAACACATCCCCTTGATCTCTCCATGGTGTAAAAAAATAAGCTTACAGGGATAATGCATCCATAGTTGGGTCATCCATCACAGTCAACAAGTCTGCTTTCACTTTGCCACTTGGTAAAGCAGGAGATACAGTACTGTATGTGCCACAATGGTATACAATATATACAATAACCTTGATGGTTAATACGCGTAGATGTGAGGTTTATATATGTAACCTATAGCAGATCTTCTACAAATGAATCAATACCATTACAAATGTGTATGATGCACAATTAGAAGAGTAGTAACTGTAGACTTTTGCCAAAGATGTGGTAATTACCCCCCTCCAATGTAACAACTACCAACCAACTGTTGAGCAGCTGTTAATCTTATCTTTGTCAAAGTGAAATGCAGATAAAGCCCACGCCCCACTACAAGTCATATCAGGAATTAAGAATGCCCAAAGTGAGAGTTTGGCCGTTACCAGGCCCCGAACCACATGCCAGTCTCCCAGACCCAGCCATGCCTCACTTCACCCCTTCACCCCTTCACCCTCTGCCTCCAATCAACATGAAGGCTTAGACAAGAAGCAGCAGCATGAGCTGCCCCCCTCGCTCGGAACAGTAGGAAATTGGACTGACCAAGGTCGCATTCAGACAGTGCTAATCTTGTTGTGGGGGATGTGGTACACTTCCTTTGAAGCTCAACAAAGCTTGTCTTGCCACATCTGCGTCAATCAACAGAGAGCTTCTAACACAGCCGGGCAGTCTGAGGGCCCCAAACGTCTCATACACTTTAATAAATACAACCACAACACGTGTTAAAGGAGCAACTAACTGTCCCCAAGAGAGTTGTTAAAAGGTTTATAATACTTTACAGTTTCCAAGGGGGATATTGAGACTCCATTACCTTGTAGTCTTCAGGTAATGAACTTGTACAAAGTTAGTAAACACCTGTATATGGACATGGCTTGTAAAAAAAAAAAAAGTTTTTAAATAAAAGTATTCTTGGAAGTATATTTGCCCATATTGAACCATAGTTTGCCAGAATAAAATATAAAAAAATCTGTTGCATTTGACCTGTTTTAATATAAATTCATACACAGATAACATACTGTATATAGAGGACCTAAAGACATTTCACATTTATAACATTAGATGTGCAGTTCTGCTCCACGTTAAGAAAAGAGATATATTGCATGACGTGTGTGACATTTGAAATGGTCTGTGGTTTCATAAAAACTGTTTCGGCATGTTCCCTTTATGTTGCCATTTGACTTGCCTCTGGGGTAAGCGGGGGCGGGTTATAACCCATTTTAGTCCCCATTAAATACACCGCAAACAATAAGGCTTGTAATTATCACCCTTTTCTAATCACTGCTTTATTCACACATGGTGCACACAACAGGAAAACCTACCAGACGGGACCAAAGCAGCGGTCGGTTCACTGTAATAAGACATAAGGTAAGAATGAATGAATGATTTTCATGTACAAAAACTAGACTGGATTCAGTTGTATCCAGGAAGTACCTCATGTGCGTCCAACTATAAATCCTGTTTTGATTAAATGGTCTTTCCTGTGTTATACCAGAAGTTTTTGGTGACCTGGTTCCAATTTTGTCATCATGTAACGACTTCAAATATGTGTCATAAATGTCTGTAATAAAAGTTCCACACACCGCATAATAGCTGGTGCTGGTAGTTTTCGTATTAAAAGCATTAGGAGCATTTGTGCTTTTATACTACTGCCTCGTCTCCATTGAAACCGTTTGGCGTATCCTGGGAGTATGAACATGTGCGCTGGGACATTTTGTCAGGAGATGAAACTTGAGAGTCTGAGTGGTCAGCAGGTTTTATCTCCAGTTTTATTTCTGGGAAGCTTTGGTCAGAAAAGAGCATCATCAGGCGCTCCTCAAAGAACTCCATAAGCTTCCGGCCTGCCGTGGTGTCCTCTGTGTTTGCCTGACATGAAAAGAGAAGAAAGAGTTGTCACCAAGAGTCAGGATTTGTATAATAGTGAATAAAATGCCAACGCTGTACCTCGTTGAGGACTCCACCATTCCTGAAGATGAGCCTGATGTCGGATACAAACTCTGCAGTGCTTTGGTAGTACAGACTGTGTTTAGCATCCAGTCGTCTCCTCACAGTTAAAAGACTCATCTGCCCATTTATAGTCGGACTGTTATTAGCACATGCCTACAGTATTTAGAAAGGGAGAGATAATAAAAGACTACAACTTCATGGGCAGATGGTGAAGTTAAATCTCATATTTCTAAGCTATGATGTGAGGTATTGGACTGAAATTTAAGTTTATAATAAATAGACTCTTCAAAGACCATAAGCTCTGTGTATCCACAGTTCATGATTTACGTTGACGCTCCTGCTTCATAAATGTGTCTTATAGTGGTGAATATAGCATATTACATAAATGAATCAGAACAACAATGTGACACTAATGTGGTAAACTTTGAAGTCTCTGACGTCAGACCTGCTTCCAGACTCACCGAGGGGGGTCCAGTCTCTCGCAGGTTTGAACTCTGGTGATTGCAAAGTAAGTGCAGCAACAGCCTCTCACACTTCTGCAGAGGTAGAAAAAGACACCAGATGTAAGTAAGTAAGTAAGTAAGTAAAGCTTTATTTGTATAGCACCTTTTAAAACAGCAATTTACAAAGTGCTTTCACATATGTAATAAAAAATACACAGAAAGGGAAGAAAGCATAAACAGATAAAAAGACAAAAAGAGATAAAAAGAAAAAAAAAAGACGGCATCACATAAAAGCAAGTCTATAAAAATGAGTTTTAAGAAGAGATTTAAAAGATGACACTGAGTTCGCAAGCCTTATCTCCACGGGCAGGCCGTTCCAATGTCGAGTAAGCGCAGTCTAATTACTATAAAACACATCAAAACTGTACAACCTCGACCTTTCAAAGACACTGTTTAACACACATTCAGTAACCTTGCTTAATTTATTAACAAACATTTCTGTGAATATGAATAATAAAAAAAAGAGGCTGCAAACAAAATACTCCTAAACTTGACAGATGACTTGTCACTGGAGCACACTATGCGTAGTAAAACTTTATTTTAACCAGACTCCAGTAACATCTTAAAAGATACTGACTCGTCTGTCCTCAGTAGGGAATTCTCCTTCCGAGTCAAATTCCTGTTTTACTGTTTTCGTCTCGGGTCTGCTGTCACAATCGTACTCCATCTCGGGCGTCGACGGATCGCGGCAGAAAGAGCAAAACCACTTCCCACTGAAAGCAGACGGTCATGGAAAGGGGATGAACATTAACAAGTGATTATTGCGCTGCTGTGGGAAGAAAACCTCACGTGAACTTGTCAAAAAATGCATTCAGTGTGGCCAAAGTTACCTGGGAGATTTGAGGAGAGACGGAACATGGCACACGGGGTGAAACACTCTGAGACACCTTCCGCAGCACACCAGGTCGCCTCCACTCTGACACACAGCACACAAGACTTCATTAGAGTCTTCTGCTTGTGCTTTCTTTAGGTCTACTTGCTGTTCTCTCGCCCTCCTCTGGTCCCATGGTCCGCTTGGAGGCTTTGACAGGCTTTGGAGTTTGTCGTCTGAACTCTGAGGAGGACCTTGTGCACTGACTTGTGGGTGTTGTTCACCAGTGCTGTCGGGAAGACTGGCTCTTTGTTTGTTTTGCACCTGGAGCCACAAAAAACAAAGTTAATCTATGACAACATATTTTGCATTGAGCTCAATCCTTGTACCTTAAAGGTCAAGAGTACATTCTGGGAAATTCTGGTTTTATATCAACACGATTTCAGTTTTAATGATTTCGATCATCTTTGATGTGGTTAAAGAAAACCGAGGGGACAAGAAACATGAGCAGTCCTAAGACCATAGGGGTTTTAAATGAACCACAAGGAAAACATTAAAACTGTTATTACAGTTGTGCCCATATGCAGATGTTATGGAAAACAGTGGATTATTATTAACGATATTATTAACTATAAATCCTATGTGGCAACGATTTTGCCTTGTTTACAAACTGTTTCTCCACCAATCTCCATTTCCTAATATCGCCACTACTTTGAAGTGTGTTTTGTTATGATAACCGACTTTCTAAAAACACAAACAACAAATGAACTCCACACATAGTTACTGTCATCTTCTGGCTCATCTTTGATGACAATGGCAGGCCCTGGCGACGACCTTCGTCTCTTCTTGACAGCTGAGCCCGTCACTCCACTCGCCTGTTGTGTTTCTGGAGGTTTCCAAGAAACAGTCCTTGGAAACAACACGAGAGCCAATTACAAAAAAGCAAAACACACACGCGAGACCAAGGACAAGGGGACTGAGGTTGTAAGATAGTACTTTTGAGATTGTCCTTACCATGACTTCTCCACTTGAAAGTACTCTGGCGAAGTCTGTCGCCCTCGCACTTGAAAGAAATGTAAAGTCTGTTTGCTGCTGCATGTCACTAGTATATACAAATGTTTAATACAGTTAAAAATTACACAGCCATACCATTTCTGTGTGTCAAGGAAGGCGGGAGGCTCTGGGGACAGTTTGGCTGCAGCATATCGCTCTTGTTCAGATACGTGGGCTCAATCTAAACACATAACATAATAATAATGAACTTCACAGTAACACAAAAACATCAGGTGTTGTATGTCAATAGGGGGAGTAACTCACCGTCTGTCCTGACTGAGATGAACTCACGCCGCCAATGACGGGCAATGGTGTGACTTGTGAATACAACGGTGAAGAGGAAGCTACATCCACAGGGTTATCTTGGTACCTGGAGCTGCTAACCACGGTCCTCAGAGGCTACAGAGGAATGAGGGGGGGAAACGGAGAGAAGTGCGTCAGTCATTGTGAACTTCCATGTTAATTACAAGTTACATGTTTATCTGAAACCAGGGCGGTGTTCTTAAATCCGCCTAAGACGTTATTCGGGTATTCAGTCATGTGTGTCTGCTCATGAGTTTGTCTTTTTACTCAAATAGTACAGGACAGATTTGGTGAAATCTTCTACAAAGGTCTGTATGGCCCAAGGAGGAAATTATAGGGTTTTAACAGTGATCCACACAAAGACCTGGATTAAGGATATTTTCAAATAAATAGTTACCCAAGCAAGATAGGAAATGTATACTGTGGGAATCTGAGCAGCCTTGGCAGAGGTTTGTTCTCTTTGAGTGCCTCCTTTAGTTTTATTATATTGTTCGCTCTTTCTCTAATATGCTGCAGATACTCTGTGACTTGCCTTACTATGTTGGCTTTTACGTTCATTAACATTACAACAACAAAACGGGGTTATTTTTAATAAATAAAACAAGACCGCAGATGTCCTTCATAGAAAGTCATAGACTTCTGAATGCTACATCAATTTCAAACTGATCAAATGTAAAACCAACAGCTCACCACAACACAATGTCGAACCCAGTTAAGAACGCTGACAAAAAAAATCAATCGGGTATATTTATTTACCGCAGAGCACAGTTGAGAGCTCATCATGCAGCTGTAACAGCTTGTTCACATCACTACGTCACAACTTATGTGTGCACTTTGCAAGCCAGTATTGTCCTGTGACTGACTTTGAAACCAAAACACACTGCAAACTAGACTAAACAACACGGATGAGATATTATCAACGCTTTCACACAGAAACGTGGGCTTGTCCTCCATTGTTTTTTTGCTGTTTTATTCGATGTCTCATGCCGTCTCATGCCGGACTAAAATTCATCATGACAAGAAAAGACATAGATTGCCCAGGATGTGAAGGCTGTCGGCTCTATTTAGGACAACGCCATCTGCTGTCAGTGCTGGTTAAGAGGGGTTGTCCATCAAACAGTCACAAACACACATGCGCTCATAGGAAGGCGCACTAACCCGGGGTGTAAACCCAGGACTCGGTGCAGAGCTTGTTGGACTGGTGTGGTTGGGGGGAGGCGCCGTAAACCTACGGCCTGGTTGAGGCGGCCCAATGTGGGAGGGAGAGCCTCCCTGCAGAGGCCCTGGTACTGTACGTTGAAGTCGAACACTCTGGTACCACGACCACGGTGAAGGAGGAGCCTGTGGCTGCCAGAGGGCCTGTGGGTTCAGCTTGTCCACCTGTAACTGGAGCTGAGCTAGAGTATTAACTGGAGCTCCGAGAGCAAAGCTGCGGGGTGAGCCTGAGGGCGCGTGCCCATGGTGGGACAGCTGATGAGGGATACCCTGAAAACCAACCAGCTGGTGGCCTGGTATGCTCTCTATCACTAAAGAGCCTGAGGGGACAGACAGAGAGAGACTGGATAAGCATAACAATAATACAGACAAAACTCAGCCAGAGAACTCAAGGAAAAGAAAAGGTTTGGGCAAGTAATACAAAAAAGTTTGGTCAGTATTAATGCAGAAAATCCATGCCATACTGCATGCAACTTTTTTTTGGTTTTAATCTATTTATTTATCAATTATTTCGTCAAGTGAGCCACAATGTGTTCATCAATATTTTTAATTTATGGTGACCTCTATGCACTGCATGTGTAACATTCAGTAGTCCCTGTTACACTATAGCTGTTGAATGTAAAATGGAATACTCAATAGGCAGATGCTCATGAGGACAGAGGAATACACCAAGGTAAAAATCTGGTTCAGGTTTAAAGGTTTACAAACAACTACGAATGAAAATATTTCACAATAATAATAAGAAATCCACTTTATTTGACATTTATAGCTCTCATATTGTACATAGTGTGATATTAGTGTACATATGTCATATGTAGTAACATTTTTCTTACCCAGATCAATATTTGAGGCCCAATACAAGGATCGACACTGGAAGTGAACAGTGCTCTGTGGTATAAATGAGGTACTGCATTTTGCCCGAAGGAGGTTTTCAATCTGAAACAGAATCTGCAACAGAAGGGATGTTATTAATAATTTTTTTTGAAGGCTGTTGACTGTTACAAAGGCATATGTTCCAATTTCTTTGCGTGCAAGACACAGGCTCCAAACAAGCTCTCACTGTGTTGTTTTCACTTTGGGCAAACAACACCATGACATGATAATGTGCAGTACATTAATATTCAGGCAGGTCTTACCAGCCGCTTAGTGTACAAAAAGCCCGTGCCCCCGTTCTTGGCTGTGGCCCATTTGGTAAATTTGATGACATGATCCAGGTGTCTGGACAGATAGCCAACGTCTTCTTGTTGTTTTCGCAAAACACTCTCGTGATCCTTTGTTACAGCCTGGGAGAAACATGAATAAATGAATATCTGCAGGCTAATGTTCAGACAGCTTGAGGGAATGTGCTCTGGGCCTCGGGGTAAGACAGCCGCGACTGAGTTTGCAAGGAAGTAATGTTCTGGAATCAACACCATAGCAAACTACAACTCCATTTTTAAATCTTAAAACTAACTCTGTACATTGGCATGTAGTTGCTTTATTTTTTTAACATACCTCGAGCTGATTAATTAGCATATTGCCCTTCTTGTTTATCTCGACAATCAAACTGCAGATGGACTTTTGTATTTCATCGTGAACAGATGTACGGTTCTGATCAACCCGAAGAAGCCTGCAAGACATGAACATCACCACTGTCAATAGATCCAGATGTTACACGTCACATGCAGAACTGTATTTCAAAACACATTTTGCATTATTTATTATGTTTTTTAACAATATTTTTCCCAGTTCCCAGTTCATTTCCCACTTCTTGCTTATGAAACACTAAAGACAAAATCCTGCAGTATGAGTGGACATACGTACCCATTGTTTATGGAGTTTGACACGTCTTCAATTAGTTTCTTTTTCTCCTGCAGCTGAAGGGTCGCTCTCTCCATGTGCTGTCTGTGGTTTTTATAAGCGTCTTCGAGAAACTGGTAACTGATCCAAAAGAACATTGTGTCACTGATTACCTGATATCAGTGCTCTGCTCTGCTATACATGCAGTATACACTATAAGTACAAATATTCCTGGGTTATTGGTGGAAAATTCAAGTAGTTACAAATATGTTAACCGCATCCAGCTGTGTAATACCGTGTAACAGTGTATTGTCAAACCTAACTTGGAATGTATACACACAGGTGTATGCAATAACATGGCGATATCACATTGTAGTGTAGTTTGTGTCTGTACTTGTGGTCCTTGTGCTTCACCAGTTGGCAGTCACGGCAGGTTAGCTGATCACAGGTCTCGCAGAACAGCTTCAGCGGCTCTTGTTTGTGGATGTCACAGAACACGGGCCTCTGAGTCGACATGACGTGGACCTCTGGAAAACAACAGCAGGCTCATAATAAGGAGATACATACGACGGAGTACTAGGGCCACATTGAGAAAAATTTGACAGACTTTATTGCTTCTGTGGAGGGGGAAATAGGTGGAACTGGTCGACTGCAGGGTTATCGGTGGACGCATCAGCGGGCCATTCAGAGGGGTTTCGTGGTTTCTCTAGTTTATCATATGAATCCATATGCCATAAGGCATTGGGGCCTCAGGCACACTCGCCGGACCTCGATTCCCTCTGGATCTAAAATCGTAATTGTCAGTCGGATTGTTTCTTGAGAAACCACAAAACCCCTCCGAATGGCCCGCTGATGCATCCACCGATAACAGTCGACCAGTTCCAGCTATTTCCCCCTCCAGAAAAGCAGTGATTTCCTCCAAGTCCGCCTGGTTCATTCTGCGGGGAAAATTGCATATGCTTTTTAAAGTCCTCATACTTATGACAATGTGATGCTGATGTGCCAAAAGATTAAGTATCTCCTTGTTTGTGGAACCTATTCTAAAGTACTATTCCACAAAACGCTCCACAGGCCTCATTTTAACAACTCTCCTCTTCTAAAACAGACTGGAATATTTCGACTTTATTCTCGTAAATTTATGACTTTAATCTCGTAAATTTACGACTTTAATCTCGTAAATGTATGACTTTTTTTCTCATAAATTTATGACTTTAATCTCGTAAATTTACGACTTTGATCTTGTCAATTTACAACTTTATTCTCGTAAATTAAGACTTTATTCTTAAAGTCTGTGATTGTGGCCCCATTACTCCATCGTAGATACACAACAGTAATGCTGCGTATTCAATCCACTATCTTTGTCTTAAATTGCAGTTTAAAAAGAATAGGTAAGGTCAGTCAGTCAGTCAGTCATCATCTACCGCTTTATCCTCTACCAGAGGGTCGCGGGGGGTGCTGTGCCAATCTCAGCTACATCGGGCGATAGGCGGGGTACACCCTGGACAGTTCGCCAGTCCATCGCAGGGCCACACACAGATAGAGACAAACAACCATTCACTCTCACACTCACTCCTATGGTCAATTTAGAGTGTTCAATTTACCTATCCCCACATTGCATGTTTTTGGACTGTGGGAGGAAGCCGGAGAACCCGGAGAGAACCCACGCACACACGGGGAGAACATGCAAACTCCATGCAGAAAGACACTTGTTCCAACCGGGCTCGAGCCCGGGTCTTCTCGCTGCAAGGCGAGAGTGCTAACCACTACACCACCGTGTGGCCCACTTTAAGGTTGTAATTATGTTTATTTAACTATTAATAATTGAAGAGTAGTAGTCCTTGTACGGATCAAAACCTGGTCCTAATGAGACAGATCCTCATTTCTGGGGAATTGGTTGAGTTTAGGGCTAAGACTTGAATTGCAATTAGGTTAAGGTTAGGGTTAAGCATTAAATGGTTATGGTTAAAGTTAGGGATAATTCTTTGTTTATACTACCCAAATGAATTAACCTCTGTGTCCTAAGATGGATAGCTGCACACACCTGTGTGTGTGTGAGAGAGAGAGATGCCAAATTATTTCATTTATGACAAATTGTTTGAATGATCATGTGACATGGACTGCCCAAGAAGAAAAGGGCATTAAATCCTGATGTATTCACCTCATAAATCAGTTACATTGGCTTACAACAACAATAACAACAAACTGACATCTGCAGAACAGTTCTAATAACATATTTTGCGATTGCCATGGAAGTATCTCACAGGCAAATACCTTGTGATACTTCTGTCTTGTGTCTGATGTTGTGGTCTTTGGTGAATTTGACCCTCTGGTGGGCCTCCACACATGTGGCACAGAGGTACTCGACACAGTCCACACAAAACCCAGCAGACTCCGTGTTGTCTTCACAGGTCATGCAGAGCTACAGACAAACAAATACGAGCATCGTGAATCTGCAGAGTGGAAAAATCTGACAATGTCTGCCATGTGTGATATGAACAGGCAGGACACAAGTCTGCTGTCAAACATGCTAATGATCATCTTATGGACATCGTCCTAAAAGAAGCAACAACAGGAACTAGGCTGCCCACACGCGGTAATGCATTTTGTCACTAACTTGGAGCGTCCTCTCCGCTGCTGTGCTGCTGGGAGCCTCAGCCGAGTCCTTCACAAAGACGTTTTCCACCACATCCGTCTCCATACACTCCTGCCTGCACACCGGACAGCGGATCACATTCACTGCAATCAAACGCACACGGTGATCAAAACAAGTTTAATCGGATATTTGAGGAAAAAAACAACTTACAACCAAAAGACAATCCATGCACACGAGGAAAATCTACGTCTCCCAAACTTGTCCGAAGCTGAGATTTGTTCTTCAGCAACAATGTAGCACGCCTTTAAAGTAAAGGGATACTATTTTTGCCCCAATTTGAAATAAATGAATAATAAATAAATATGTGTAATAATTAGGATGGTTTATTGGCAGAAATTACATATACTGCGGTATGATCACTATATGATAAAAGCGTCACTACTTCTTACACATGCTGTAAAATGTGTAACAAAGTAAAATCCTATTATATAATAACTTTTTACATACAGTGTACAGATTTAAAGTCGGAGATTTAGAGCCAAACAACAAAGAAAAAAAATCTTTCCAGAAGAGAGTCGTAATAATATGAGAATAAAGTCGCAATATTGTTTTTACGATTTTGTGTCATTATTTAATTTAATTTTAAAATGTAATTACTCCGCGTTTCTCATCTTGACGCAGGTTGCAGCTGATCGTCTTTGCATGATTAATAATGACTTTTCTCATAGTATTACAACTTTATTGTCGGAATATTACGATTTTTTTTATTTTCAGTTTGGCTCTAATACTCCATTGTTATCGTCCTTTTTTTACCAGAACAAAAATATATGTTTATATAAATTTGGAAAATATATATGTTTTTTATATCCCAGTCTGAGAAAAACTTACAATCCTGCCCAGGTCCACCAATGGGCCGCGGACCACACTTTGAGCAACCCTCATCAACGCTTACGGACCAATAAATTCCGTCTATTACTCTGCCGCCATTCAAAGTCCCCACACACATTTGTAAACAGATGTACTCACGTGGTTTGGTGTCGGAGTTTTGCAGCGCTGTGATGGCCAAGACTCTGGAGGGAGAAGGTAAACATCTGTGACAGAAAGAGTGCAGACACGGCAGGAGTCTGGGTTCACGGCTGTGGAACTTCAGGTGGCAAACTGGGCAAGAGTCCATGTCAACGTGTTCGCTGGCGCTTCCTGACTTCTCCTGCACGCGCATGATTTCAGAAGCACCCGCGGACTCCTGTTGGTCCGCTCTTCCATCCATTTGCTGCACTTGTTCCTGACCAAAGATCCTCATCAGTGAACGCACACGGGTGACTTCACTGTCCACGAAGAGAACATCCTTCTTCCTCTTTTTCTTTAGCGTCTTATCAAGGTCTGTAAACGCTTCTTTGCACCGACTAAAAAAAAGTGGCGCTGGGGATAAAATACACAATACGCCCGCGTGAGGGTGTCGCACGCCCACCGTGTGCCGCAGATACTGCAACTGTCTGCACAGTGCACACACCGCACGCACGAGAGGGGTGGGGTCAAATCAGTGCGCGTGCTGATGAGATAGTGACGATCAGGACAAACTCCACAGGTCAGGGGCTCATGTTGTCACTTGTATCTGTAACAAATGTGTGACAAGCTGCCTGGCTAGATAAAATGTATGTCAAATGTAAAACATACATTTGTGGTTCTCATGTTATATTTAAAAGTCTTCTTGCAAACAAGTGTGCATTTCACATGTGTTCATGGCCAGAAAATGCAACCAATGTTTATTTTATTTTGTTGTGTAGGATAAAATGGTGGTTCCTGTGTTACATTTGGGTGCATTTCACCTGAACGATGGGTATTTCATACATGCCACTTTCATTGAGGTAATAAAATACAATAAAAACAGGGACTGCACATCTACACAAATGTTCGTAAGAAGAACGATGCTAGTTGCTTGGTTACTCAGAACATAATCTACTGTCCTCAGATAACGTTCTAACTGTCATCATTAATCATTAATAAACTTCAATCAAAATCGAAGTGAATGTAAACCTGTACCACACATTTTCTGACTTTGTTCACATCACAAAACAAAATCTGACAAGACTTCAGCAGATTCGTCATTGTTCATGTATACATGTGTACATATATATATATATATATTATATATATATATAAGACTGGGAGGAAGGACTACCGTGGCTCTTGATGGGAGGTAGTGCAGGAAAGCACCGGTTTTAGCCCGAATGAACTTGTTTTTGGCCATAGAGTTCACAGGCCACTTGCAGAGCGTTGTGTGTTTTGTCCAGGAGATCAGGTTCTGGCTCTGTTGCCCTTGGTTGGTTCACCACTTCAAGCACGATTTTCTGGTCCTTTTACGGTGCTGCGTCAGGGGTCTGACCAATATTATCTACTGTCCACGCCAAGTGGTAAAAAGTCAACTCAGTTGTGTCATGTCAATCTGCTCAAGCCATATTATGCTCTGGATTTTAAATCTTCCTCAGCAGTGGCAGCGGTGGTGAGTCAACTCTCTACAGGAGAGGATGATGGTGTTGGACCACCTGATGAAAGCGCGTTGGGTGGTAGACTTAAAAACACGGAAACACTGAATAATTTAGCGTCATTACTTGGTCATCTATCTGCTGAAAGAAGTGCTGAGTTGTCTGCTCTCATTCATAGTTATCCATCTTTATTTGGCAATATACCTAGTCAAACTCATGTTATAGAGCGTGATATAGATGTGGGTGATGGGCAGGCCATTCGCCAGCGTTTCTATCGCGTTTCTGAGGGCAAACGTAAATTAATGGACGTTGAAATCAAGTACATGCTTGACAATGGAATTGCAGAACCCTCATTCTCGAGTTGGGCATCACCCTGTTTGCTGGTCGAAAAACTGATTATCGGAAGGTAAATTCAGTAACTAAACTTGATGCTTACCCCCTGCCTCGAATGGAGGATTGTATTGATCAAGTTGGGTCTTCTATGTTTGTCAGTAAATTTGACCCCTTAAAAGGATACTGGATACTGGATCAACCCATTACTTTGCATGTGGATGCAAGTGTTGCTCCAGACAGATGTGTGTGGTGTAGATCATCCTGTGAGTTTTTACTCAAAGAAGTTTAATTCCTTTCAGTTGAACTATTCGGTCATTGAGAAAGAGACCCTTGCTCTTATCTGGGCATTACAACATTTTAATGGTTATGTAGGTTCCAGTGTTCCTCTGGTTGTTTATACGGATCACAACCCCATAACTTTTCTTAACTCGGTCCATTGTCCAAATCGCAGGTTGATGCGTTGGATGTTGTTTTTACGGTCCTATTGTATGGACATCCGTGTTAAAATACGGTACTGAATATATTCTGGCCAATGTGTTCACCCCCTCTGGCCTTCCACATCCTTTGTTGTCTCTCTTAATTTGCTTCTTCAGGCACTGAGGTTGCTGAGAGGACCTGGTTGGTGTTGGTTGGCTGGATGGGGTCATCAAATGGTCAGTATTATGGATTTTTCTTTTTTTTTGGGGGGGGGGGGGCAAATGAAGTAAGTTTCTGCTGTCAGTGTTCCTGATTGGAACCCTTTTTTGATGGGGGGGGGGGGGGGGGGGGGTGGTGTGACGACCCCTTATTTGTGGGAGTGTTGTGCTGGGCTTCTTTGTTTTGTTTCAGGCCTGGAGGCGGGGTTATCATCACAGGGATGAGCTACACCTGGACACCACTTGTTTTAAGAGGCCTTCCTTCCTTTCTCTGCATCTCTCTCAGACTCTGGCTGGCCTCTCTCGCACAGACACCGACACCATTGGCATGGGCCTTTGCACGGCTGTTTGCTTGTTTTAGTTTAGTTTAGTTTAGTTTTATGCATCCACACACATGCATACCTGCCTACATGTGAGGACAATAACTTCAGATTGTTATAAAAAGGGACACCCATATATTTTTGTTATTTAATATTTCATGTTATTAATATTTTCTGTTTTATCTAAGTTAAATCATTGCGCTCTAGTTTCTGCAATCAGGCAACACAGGGGTGTAGTGGCGCCTTTTACGCCACAAGAGAGAGTATCCCGAAAATGAGCAACTCTGTCAAGGGAAAACACAGCCGATGCACACAGGGTCATACAGGGACTCCTGTTGGTCCGCTCTTCCATCCATTTGCTGCACTTGTTCCTGACCAAAGATCCTCATCAGTGAACGCACACGGGTGACTTCACTGTCCACGAAGAGAACATCCTCCTTCCTCTTTTTCTTTAGCGTCTTATCAAGGTCTGTAAACGCTTCTTTGCACCGACACAAAAAAGGGGCGCTGGGGATAAAATACACAATACGCCCGCGTGAGGGTGTCGCACGCCCACCGTGTGCCGCAGATACTGCAACTGTCTGCACAGTGCACACACCGCACGCACGAGAGGGCTGGGGTCAAATCAGTGCGCGTGCTGATGAGATAGTGACGATCAGGACAAACTCCACAGGTCAGGGGCTCATGTTGTCACTTGTTGTATCTGTAACAAATGTGTGACAAGCTGCCTGGCTAGATAAAATGTATGTCAAATGTAAAACATACATTTGTGGTTCTCATGTTATATTTAAAAGTCTTCTTGCATGCAAGTGTGCATTTCACATGTGTTCATGGCCAGAAAATGCAACCAATGTTTATTTTATTTTGTAGTGTAGGATAAAATGGTGGTTCCTGTGTTACATTTGGGTGCATTTCACCTGAACGATGGGTATTTCATACATGCCACTTTCATTGAGGTAATAAAATACAATAAAAACAGGGACTGCACATCTACACAAATGTTCGTAAGAAGAACGATGCTAGTTGCTTGGTTACTCAGAACATAATCTACTGTCCTCAGATAACGTTCTAACTGTCATCATTAATCATTAATAAACTTCAATCAAAATCGAAGTGAATGTAAACCTGTACCACACATTTTCTGACTTTGTTCACATCACAAAACAAAATCTGACAAGACTTCAGCAGATTCGTCATTGTTCATGTATACATGTGTACATATATATATATATATATATATATATTATATATATATATAAGACTGGGAGGAAGGACTACCGTGGCTCTTGATGGGAGGTAGTGCAGGAAAGCACCGGTTTTAGCCCGAATGAACTTGTTTTTGGCCATAGAGTTCACAGGCCACTTGCAGAGCGTTGTGTGTTTTGTCCAGGAGATCAGGTTCTGGCTCTGTTGCCCTTGGTTGGTTCACCGCTTCAAGCACGATTTTCTGGTCCTTTTACGGTGCTGCGTCAGGGGTCTGACCAATATTATCTACTGTCCACGCCAAGTGGTAAAAAGTCAACTCAGTTGTGTCATGTCAATCTGCTCAAGCCATATTATGCTCTGGATTTTAAATCTTCCTCAGCAGTGGCAGCGGTGGTGAGTCAACTCTCTACAGGAGAGGATGATGGTGTTAGAGCACCTGATGAAAGCACGTTGGGTGGTAGACTTAAAAACACGGAAACACTGAATAATTTAGCGTCATTACTTGGTCATCTATCTGCTGAAAGAAGTGCTGAGTTGTCTGCTCTCATTCATAGTTATCCATCTTTATTTGGCAATATACCTAGTCAAACTCATGTTATAGAGCGTGATATAGATGTGGGTGATGGGCAGCCCATTCGCCAGCGTTTCTATCGCGTTTCTGAGGGCAAACGTAAAGTAATGGACGTTGAAATCAAGTACATGCTTGACAATGGAATTGCAGAACCCTCATTCTCGAGTTGGGCATCACCCTGTTTGCTGGTCGAAAAACTGATTATCGGAAGGTAAATTCAGTAACTAAACTTGATGCTTACCCCCTGCCTCGAATGGAGGATTGTATTGATCAAGTTGGGTCTTGTCAGTAAATTTGACCCCTTAAAAGGATACTGGATACTGGATCAACCCTTTACTTTGCATGTGGATGCAAGTGTTGCTCCAGACAGATGTGTGTGGTGTAGATCATCCTGTTAGTTTTGTACTCAAAGAAGTTTAATTCCTTTCAGTTGAACTATTCGGTCATTGAGAAAGAGACCCTTGCTCTTATCTGGGCATAACAACATTTTAATGGTTATGTAGGTTCCAGTGTTCCTCTGGTTGTTTATACAGATCACAACCCCATAACTTTTCTTAACTCGGTCCATTGTCCAAATCGCAGGTTGATGCGTTGGATGTTGTTTTTACGGTCCTATTGTATGGACATCCATGTTAAAATACGGTACTGAATATATTCTGGCCAATGTGTTCACCCCCTCTGGCCTTCCACATCCTTTGTTGTCTCTCTTAATTTGCTTCTTCAGGCACTGAGGTTGCTGAGAGGACCTGGTTGGTGTTGGTTGGCTGGATGGGGTCATCAAATGGTCAGTATTATGGATTTTTCTTTTTTTTGTAATAACATGAAATATTAAATAACAAAAATATATGGGTGTCCCTTTTTATAACAATCTGAAGTTATTGTCCTCACATGTAGGCAGGTATGCATGTGTGTGGATGCATAAAACTAAACTAAACTAAACTAAAACAAGCAAACAGCCGTGCAAAGGCCCATGCCAATGGTGTCGGTGTCTGTGCGAGAGAGGCCAGCCAGAGTCTGAGAGAGATGCAGAGAAAGGAAGGAAGGCCTCTTAAAACAAGTGATGTCCAGGTGTAGCTCATCCCTGTGATGATAACCCCGCCTCCAGGCCTGAAACAAAACAAAGAAGGCCAGCACAACACTCCCACAAATAAGGGGTCGTCACCCCCCCCCATCAAAAAAGGGTTCCAATCAGGAACACTGACAGCAGAAACTTACTTCATTTGCCCCCCCCCATAAACATAACTATGTGTATTGCCATGTGTATTTTCAGGTAAGCAGAAGGGAAACGGGTAAAATAGACATATACAAGTGTAACGCCACAGAGTTATAAAGGTGGCGAGGAATTTGGCCGAGTAGTCCTGTCATCTCAAATTATGTGTTGTTGTAAGTTATCCCTGTAACTCTGAAGCTGACGCTAATGCTAAAGCTAATGCTAACTGTATGATGAGTATGACTGTATGATGTATGATGAGCCACGTTAGCCGCTAAGCCAAGTTACTGGGATAGGTATAGAGGGTGTTCGGTGTTTATATGTTTATACCAAACCATAGATATGGTGCCAATGTAACAGCCAGTGATATGTGTCTGTATATATGTTCAAATCAACATGGAAAACACAGCCGATACACACAGGGTATAACCTGCATCCGGCTGGACAGAAACGTAACGATGTGTATTTTCAGACTGTCCAGTAAAGAATGTGAATGAAGCCACACTGCGTCTTTATTGAAGTGTGCAATATGCACCTACTGATTACTGACACTGATATTTAATCCTCAATTTGTAAATAAATCATTGTTTTGTACTAGTCCTCGTCTTCTCTCCCTATTTTTGTTGCAGCCTAAGAGCCGTGTTGTATGTATATCTATCTATGTATATCTATCTATCTATCTGTGTGTGTGTGTGTGTGTGTATATATATATATGTGTGTATGTGTATATATATATATGTATATATGTGTGTGTATATATGTGTATATGTGTGTGTATGTATGTATGTATGTATGTATATATATATATACACAGTGCTCAGCGTAAATGAGTACACCCCCTTCGAAAGGTACCATTTTAAACAATATCTCAATGAAAACAAAAACTATTTCCAAAATGTTGACAAGACTAATTTTATTCAATATCTGTTTAACTTATAACATGAAAGTAAGGTTAATAATATAACTTAGAGAACAAAATTTTATAGTTTTACTCAAATTGGGGTGACGCAAAAATGAGTACACCACACTGAAAGTCTCTGGAGCAAGGCTAAATTTTAGACTACAAATAAACAATTTAACAATAATCATCCACAGGTGAGTCTAATTATTCATCACACAGGTGTCCAGCAGACAGTTGACTATAAACCCCTTCCCATTTCATGTTGTTAGCTATGGCACCACATGGAAGAGAAATGTCTCAAGACCTGAGAAAGAAAGTCATTTCTTTACACCGCAAAGGTGAAGGCTACAAAAAGATCAGCAAAGCTTTACTTATCAGTCAGAATACTGTAGCAAAAGTGCTACAAAAATTTAAAAAAGATGGAACTGCAACCATCTCACAGAGACGTCCAGGTCGTCCACGGAAGTTAACACCTCGACAGGAGCGTCTCCTGATGAGAAGGGTCAAAGAAAATCGGCATGCAAGTTCACTGCAGTTATCCAAGGAAGTAGAAAGCCAAACTGGTGTGACTATTTCCCGTGACACAATATAGCATACACTGCCGAGGAATGGTATGCATGGGTGCTGTCCCAACGGAAGCCTCTCCTAAAGCCCAGGCACATAAAAGCCTGCCTAGAGTTTGCCAGGGCCCATGCTGACAAAGATGAAGACTACTGGGACTCTGTACTTTGGAGTGATGAGACAAAGATAAATGTTTTTGGAACTGATGGCCTACAGTGTAACATGGTGGTGGCAGTGTCCTTATGTGGGGCTGCATGAGTGCTGCTGGTGTCTTGGAGCTGTGTTTCATTGATGGCATCATGAATTCACAGATGTTTTGCTCTATACTGAAAGAAAAGATGCTACCATCACTCCGTGCCTTTGGTCGTCGTCCACTTTTCCAACATGACAATGATCCTAAACACACATCTAAGGCCACTGTTGGATTTCTGAAGAAGAACAGGGTAAAAGTGATTCAGTGGCCAAGTATGTCTCCTGATCTGAACCCAATTGAACACCTATGGGGAATTCTGAAGAGTTGAGGATTACTCTCCATCCAGCATCCAGTCTCTAAAAGAGATAATTCTTGAATGGAAAAAGATTGATGTAGCAAAATGTTTCCAACTTGTTCATTCCATGCCTAGAAGACTTGGTGCTGTCATTAAAAATCATGGAGGCCAAACAAAGTACTAGATTTAGTAATTTTTGTTGTGGGGTGTACTCATTTTTGCATCGCCCTTATTTCAGTAAAACTGAAAAATGTGTAATCTAAGTTATGTTATTGACCATACTTTCATGTTATAAGTTTAACAGATGTTATATAAACTTATATATATATTCAACATTTTGAAAATAGTTTTTGTGTTCATTGAGATATTGTTTAAAATGTTACTTTTCAAAGGGGGTGTACTCATTTATGCTGAGCACTATATATATATATATATATATATATATATATATATATATATATATATATATATATATATATATATGCGTGTTTGTTCTGGTTTTTGTTTTTTTTAGATCAGAGAAAAGATAAATGTTTCTTATTATAAATCTATCAGTCTTATTGTCAAGTTTTGCATTTCATATTCTAATCTAACAACAAAAAGGTGTATTCAACCAGGTTGGTTGAATACACAACCAACCTGCCTAACCAGTTGTTACTGAGCGCAGCTTGTCACATTAAAGAGAGGAGACGTGAATGCTTTCACAGAGAAGCTACTATCAGGATTGCATGGGAGGTTTACACATAAGGTTCAAGGTTCACTGTCCTGCTCTGCATTATCTGTTGAGCAAGCTCGAGAACAGTTCACTTTGTTCGCGATGAGTCTGACTGTGAAGAGCCACAGTGTCTGCCTCAGTGATGGAAACCACATTCCACTGCTGGGACTGGGCACATATGGAGACCCTCGAACGGTGAGAAATACACAGAATAATATCCGTGTTTCTAGAATTTAACTTAATTTGTCATGTACTGAATAATGCAAGAGGGCTCGTGCGTGGTTTAGGCACATGAGCTGTTATTGCTTGCAGTGACTGGATCAACCTTGACCTTTTTATCATTTGCACAAACTGCAGCATAACTAAATCCAAACATGGTCAAGTAATGTTTCAATTTTCTCTGGGTTTTCTAAAGACACCCAAAGGCACCCCGCTTGAGTGTGTCAAGCATGCCATAGATGTGGGTTACAGGCACTTTGATGGGGCGCTGGTCTATTTCAATGAGCATGAAGTGGGTCAAGCCATTCGAGAGAAGATTGCTGATGGAACCGTTCGAAGAGAGGACATTTTCTACTGTGGGAAGGTAATACTGCTCTGGTATTTGGGATTCAGGATTCCTCAGTGATATGTCTGAATGACTGAGAACACTCAAGTGTGTGTTGTGTATTACTTTAAAGTCTGTATTGTCTTCCTCAGCTCTGGAATACCTTCCACCCTCCGGAGTTGGTGAGACCGGCCTTGGAAAGGACACTGGAAACCCTAAAATTAGACTATGTGGATCTCTACGTCATTGAGCTTCCAATGGCCTTCAAGGTTTCTGGATAGCACTCAGCAGTTATCTTATCAGTCCTATTTGAGTCTGAAAGTCATCATTACATGGAATGACTGTTTGGTTTGGGAATAATGTGTTGGGTTTAAAACAAGACAGTCAGAGTTTTGCTAATTTTGTGGTTTTGTTGTCATTGTTTATATTTGCTTTAAATATAATATTTGCTATATGAGCTGGAAAATCATAGAGAATTATGTGAGAGCCAAATGTATTTCACCATTGCTGTAATACTTTTTAATTACTGCTTAAATTTTAGCCTGGAGACGAGTTTTATCCAAAAGACAAAGATGGAAAACACATCTACCACCACACAGACCTTTGTGCAACATGGGAGGTGAGTTCTAATGAGAACACAGTGTACAATGCTGCAAATGCTCATCCCTTCTTTGGCTATAATGTCTGCATGCCTTCAGTGATCTGATGTACTGCACATGTTGTTTTTAAAATAACAAACATGATCTATCATTGGCTTTTAAAAGGCATTAGAGGCTTGCAAGGATGCTGGACTTGTGAAATCTCTCGGAGTCTCCAACTTCAACCGCAGACAGCTGGAGCTGCTGCTGAATAAACCTGGTCTCAAACACAGACCTGTATCAAACCAGGTGAGTGTACCTTTTCCACTGACTTTGCCATGTACTGTATGCAGTGTGGTGGTTTATTGCAGTATACTGCGGTTTCATGCTTTCCATTTAACGTTTAATGTTAAAGAAATCATTTGACATGTTGGCAGTAAATCTGTCAGCTACAGTCTCAGCCTAATCGGTCCTTGGTTTATATGTTAATATATTTATTACTCATTTCATTGGCTTGGTTAAATGTCGACTGGACATTATGTACTGTGGCTCTGTATATTTAAAGTTAAACAACAGAAACCGATGATACTCATTGTTCATTAGATTGTTTACTCGCCATTTCTCTTGAAATGCACTTCTTCAGTGAAGAGTGCTCATGTAATATCACACCACTTTAAGCCATTTTCCTTGAAAATGATGCATTGTCTTATTTCACGCTGTACCTTTTTATAGGTTGAGTGCAATCCATATTTCACACAACCCAAGCTTCTGGAGTACTGCCGTCAAAATGACATCGTGATTGTTGGCTATTGCCCAATTGGCTCCTCCAGAGATGCCTCGTGGTATGTAGCCGCTTCAGGCCTCAGGAAATATGCAATATTCCAGTGTCAGAGTGATATTTGCAAAAGAGACTTGCTCATAGCTATTATTTAGCAATGCTTGGTTTACTCAGGAACTGGAACTGTGCTGAAGGCACAGGACAGGAACTGCATGCACAGGGATGGAAATGTGTTCGTTTGTTAGGCTTAAGGGTGAATGATTCCGGACATAACATAAAACTAGCATTTATACACTTTTACATGTATGTGGAGATCATTGAGCAATGTCCAAAGTTATACAGTGTGTGCATTATTGTTACAAACATTCAGTGTAAGGATGGGGTGCTAAAAACATTATTAAAGTCTGAGATCATGGGCTTTGTCTTCTTTCTCTGGATTAGGGTGAATTTGAAATGTCCTCCCATGTTGGAGGATGAGCTGCTTGTTTCCATTGGGAAAAACTACAACAAGAGTAGCGCTCAGGTGGCTTTGCGCTTCAACGTCCAGAGAGGAGTTGTCGTGATCCCTAAAAGCTTCAATCCAGAGAGGATCAAACACAACCTCCAGGTGGCTTTCCCAAACTATTTTGTTTCCTTTTCTTTATATGCAACTACTTAATAGCAGTCACAGATATATGATTTTAATGAAACCGTACATTTTTACGCAGATATTTGATTTTTCACTCACGGAAGACGAAATGAAAGCCATTGAGGGACTGAACAAAAATGTTCGTTTTGTGGAGCTGCTGATGTAAGTATGTGGTAAAGTTCAAACTCGGTGAACATTATCTGCTGCCATAAAAGTCAGCCTTCATAATCACACCTTTTTTGTTGTGATGCAGGTGGAGTGACCATCCGGAATACCCTTTTCATGATGAATACTGAAGTCGTCCATGGTTTCTCTGCTTTTTGGGCAAATAATTACAACAAAACCCGGACTCTGAATGTGTTTCAATGTTGTTTTGTTCTGGTACTTTTTCACACTAAACACTAGAGGGCTCCAGTTCAAAGGGAATCCATCCAGCAATGATTGTCGATGCTTTTGTCCTCATGAGGGTCCACTGGAGCAAATCCCAGCTGACACAGGGTGAAAGGTGGCGTACAAACACACACAAAAAAAGGAAAAAATCATTACAATTCTAGGATTTCTAGGAACGTACTTTTAATGTGAAATGAATTGGATTGTGCTGTTTATATTTACCTTTCACAATCAAACAGACACATTAGTTTGTGTCTCACATGAAGCTTTTGTAACACTAAACACTGATTGCTGCTGGAAGTTTCATCTGAAATAAATGTGCTAAAAGTTTCACATTATCTGAATGTGCAGTGGCAGATTTGCTCTCGGCAGTTCTACTGTTGTTAATTTGTTTGGTTGACCGAAGTCCTGTATCATGTGCAGTAAATCAGCTGTGTTTGAACTACAACTCGTGGAGCAGCAATGAGGTTATGCATGTCCACGTGTCCACAAAATATACACTTTTAAGGGGAATGGAAAGGATTCACTGGCGAGGAGTTTCGCAAAACTATAGAATAGCTCTCATTGTGAGCTGTAGCTGAAAATGAATACATGGGAAATGTTTAACTATAATAAATCCTTAATAACAATAATAAAAAGGTCAGTCAAACAAAAGGATAAACCAGAGAGAAGAAAGCTTAAAGGCTACTATACCTGAGATTGTAAAATGTATGAACCAGACAACCAAAGACGTGTAGCAATTAACCAAATTAAAGTGACAGTATAGGTTTATTGAGAACACTTGCCTGAGCATCTTGTTTGTTTAAAGAGGATACACTGCAAAAAAATAAAATGATTGAAACCATTGTTAAGTTTGTTAACTATTGTCTTTTTTTGCATTGCATATACATTTGGTCAGATCCAATAGTTATCACAGTGTTGACATATTGTGTAATCTGTGTGTACTCACCTACTACCCACTTTAAACATCATGGCCTTAGCAGAAATGGTCCACCACAACATGAAAGTACGAGCTGGATCCAGCATTGTCCCAATATCATTTTGTTTTTGTTGGTTCAAACTTGTAGTTAAAACACCTACTTCTTCCATTAATCTCAGCTAAACTAATGTTGTGATGCAGCCTCTTGGATCCATGTGATCTAATATTAATTATTAATTAAGTCTACACATGGAGGTCTGCAGGCGGTCTGATCTGTTGTGGACAAAATTTAAGATTTTGTCCACAACAGATCAATTTTGTGGACAAAATTTAAGATTTTGTCCACATGTAATTTTTAATTTAATAAGCACATTTGAGTTTAATCTGAAGAGGCACGGGCCCTCGAAAACAAACTCCAATCTGAGCAGTGACCCGTGACTGTAAAGTCAAAGAACCACAGGAAACTCTGGAGAGAATTAAGACATAAAAGATTGTGGATGAGCTCCCTGCAGGTCGCAATAATCTGGTTGTAGAGCTTTAGTCTCCTGGAGGGCACAGAGGCCTGTGTCAGGATGGTAGCTAAACCATGAAGCGCTGATTGGGAACTTGTTTTTGAGTATTTGTAACAACCAAGCAACTGCTTTTGGACCAGCTGAGGACGAGATGTTTTTGTTTATTTTGGCATCCAAGAGAGGGATCTGTTGTTCTGTTGTAACATTACATTTGTTAGCAGGAGCAATAATCATGCAGATATTAACCAAGGTATTTGGATTTGCAGAAGGTTTTATGTTTGGTCCTGCAAATGCTCAGTGTCACAGCAGCAACATAACTGCAGTCAGGCGCACAGCTATACAAAACGAATGTTTCCGTGTCTTGAATTAGAATCCAATCTGAGGTTGGGGTTGGGGGGGGGGGGGATTAGAGACTTCACCCTGAAGGATCTCAGAAAGGAAAAGCAGATACACTTCATCCCTTCCCCAATCCCCACGTCCATAAAGGCCCTCAGGATTGTGACCTTCGTATAAATGCCTTGAACCGGGCCACTTTGCACCCCTGTGGTGGAAAATTGTTCTGAATAGACGAATGAGTGTGTGAGGGAAGAATCTGGTTGAAGGCATAAAGGCTCTCTTCCTGAAGTTGAATTCAGGATGCAAAAGCAATGTTTTCATTCAAATTGATCAGAAAAAAAAAGTTTATTGGATGCTCTTATATTGAATGTAATTATGCACAAGTTTATGAACCATTAATTTTTACATATTTTTAATAACCTTTTTTATATCCAAATTCAGTATTATTTAATATGGTTACAAACCAGTGAAATACAATAAATAATAGGACATGTACATACTCTACAATTTCCAACTAAATATAAATGTGAGCAGGCTCTCCTCAATACTTACTGGGTGTCCTCTGGAAAGAAAGGCCCTGGGAGAATGTGTGTGTCAAAAGGTTACGCAATCGGCCCCACCAGACAGCACAGACCTCTAGTGTGCTGTGGAGAGTGTGTGTGTGTGTGTGTGTGTGTTGGTGTGTGGGGGTATCTGAATGGAGCTGGATGGGGTGGGTGGTGAGTGGTTGGGGGGTTAGAGAAGAGCAAAGCAGAGAGAAAAACTCATTGCAGGCTTCACTTAAGTTTTCACTTCCTCAGATCTCCGCCCCTCCATGTAGTGAAACCTGGCATAGCAGCAGGCCTGTATTTGGTGGCCCGCATTCTTCCAGGAACGGTCTTTGCACACCATTATGAAAGGTGAGTACCTGTTTATTGAAGATCAAGTGTTAAGATTATTATTATTTTTTTTTGATTTTTTTAAAGCTCAACTGTTTAAAATCCTTTTTGGCAACCAAACTGTGTGTTTTATGTGGCTAATGAAAGGCTTGCAGTACAAAAGAACACAGCTAATTAACATGCTCTAGTGCAAAGATTGTGCATCTAGAATGCTAAATTTCATTTTTCCAGGACTTGGTGGTTACATTCGGCAGATCTTAGAGCAGCATGGTGCACGCTACTCATGCTGTAATTACAAAAATGACTTAACGCAATGAATGAATTATAATTTTTTTTTAAAAAACACCTGATTTTTCATTTATAATTCACAATCTTCCACCAGACCATTCTAAATATGTACTGTGTACAAATAAGCATGTGATGCGGATGTCCTTACCCTTAGTGATCCAGTTAGAGACAGTATTAGTGTCCAATAAGCTGCAGAGCAACATCATGGATGTGTAACTCTGAGCTGCACATGTTTATTATTGCCATTGTCACTGAGATGCCATGATGATCCACACGACCGAGTCCATTATTCCCGTCAATTGGTTTTTGTTCTTATTGTATGTTGATATTATGAAGAAGACAGAGAACCATGCAAACGTCCCACAGGCAGCCACTGTGTGCCTGAGTGTGTTTTCTTCTCACGTGTCCTCGATTTCACAATGTGGACTCTACTACTCTCAAGTTGGGTACTAACACTAATCATGTCCAAACGAACTACTGATATAGGAAACACTAACACAACAGACTGAGGAAAGCTGTTATCAGATTTATAAACAACGTGACAATTTGTACGTAATATGCTTGTCAAACATGCACAAATCCATAACTTTGCCACTTTGGTTTACTTTTGCTGTAATCATCAACCTTGAGTATAACCACAAATGGCAACCAGAAGAAGAAAAAGAAGCAAAAAAAGAAGAAGAAGCTGATTATCTCACAATTTGAAAGACTGCCAAAGTTAACTTGAGCACAGTGGAGTAGTTGCGGCTAAAAGCCAGAGTTGTTTTTACTCCAGGAGTTGGTGGTCAGAACAAAAGATAACTTTTCATTATGATTACTCTCTAAAACCATGTCCAAATGTGGCATATTTACATTTCAGATTATTCCAACAAGCAATGTCTAGCCCATATTTTGACAGTGATCGTGCGTTTCTGGCAGGTCTCATTGTTGGTAATTCAACACAAAACACAAGGCGGACACTCGCCAGAAATGCAGTCAGATCTTCTCAGACAATTAGAAACATAATTTAGACTTTTGCTGAACTTTTGCCGAACTCTTCCTGAAGTGCACGGGTTCAGTCACTCCACCGTGAGGTTGCCAGACAACCATTAAAACCCCCAGAATGGTGGTTTTTGTTGTCTTTGCTGATCCCTAAGCTCGTCTAATGCGGAGCACTACAGACATGACCAACATGCTTATTTCCTAAAATGTTGAATTATTCATTTTAGGACCTAAGGTCAATAAGGAGTTAAACATTACAGAAACTGCACTTCATGTCCAGCCAGTCCTTCATATGGTCAGATGCACATGCATAAGTTAATTTTGTCAGTTTGTGAGGTTTGAGCTGTGTCCAGGGATAATGCTCGACTTTACCAGGATAAGTTTGGTCTCTGTCTTGGCTAATTTTCTCTGTTATTCCTCTCTTCTGATGTTCTATGAGAACTATTTAACCTCAATTTCCCCGGTATTAAAGCTCACCTATTTAAAGTTGGGCTTTTAGCTTTCTCCACAGCATCCACAAACTAGAAAAAAGAAATGTGGTTATAAGTGGAATCTGGTTGCAAGACCAGCACAGTAGAAAGGGGGTCCTTTGCTTTTTTTTTGCAACAAACCTTCATTCCCACCAAGTACCTTTTTCGAAAACAAAGGGCACTATGTTTATATCGAGCTGCTTTTGGCTTCTAAAATAGATTGGACCTCCATCACCTTGCGTGAACTAGAGCTAAACTAAATTAAAAGCAGACTGCTCCATTAGTCACATTAGACCAAATCACACAACGTGTAACATGGGTTTCTGTAAAGGTGCGGTAAAAGAGCGGAGTGACAGGAGTCGGCACAGTCAGTGAGCCAACTGTTTCTTCCACAGAGAGAGATTCTCTCAGTCAGCTTTGATCCACACACAAAGTCTGGCTGAGGGCTTGACTGACATGTGATGTAGTCAGACGACCACAGGCTAGGTCTCACCACACGTTTGCCACACGGAAGAAAAACAAGTGATTTGCATTTCTCTTTGAGAACTAGCCAAGGTCCTGAATTGTTTTCATCCACCTCCTGATCTGAAGCACTTTGCAACATTCAATCTTCTACCGCGATCCTTTCACTTACCATGGTGTTATTTGGGGCATTTTTTCACAATTAAAATAAACACACTTTGCATAAATCTAGCATGTTCAGAGTGTGAGTGTCCCTGTAGGTGTACAAATGTAAAAAAGCTCTCTATTCTTAAAGTTGCCATGACATGTGCCGAATCCTAGTATTATACTGCTCGTGTTCAACCAACAAGTGCTCTTTTCATAATGCTACCATAACCTGACGGTGGGTGCCTGATGCCTGGTGCTGAAGGCAGCAATTAGGAGTTATCAGAGCTGTGTCTGATATGGTCAATTTCATAGTAAGAGTTGCTATTGGCAATGTGATGTCCGCCGTTGGAACAAGCAACTATCTCCTTGACTTTGTGAGTATTCCACAATACCTGGTTCAACCAGAAGCAAGAACTCCACACAGAGCTCGTCCTCGATTGTTGAAGTGCTATTGCAAAACCTGTCAATTTAGTTTTTAATTTTATGCTCTAACCCTTTTTCACAGACGAAAGGGTGAGCCCAGTGAAGGTGGAAGCCTCCAATGGGCACAGCAGGCCCCTGGACGTTGTACCCAGTACGGAGGAGAAGATGACTGACCGGGGTCAGTGGGGCAACAAGGTTGAGTTTGTTCTGTCAGTGGCTGGAGAAATTATAGGCCTGGGAAATGTCTGGCGTTTTCCCTACCTTTGTTACAAGAACGGAGGAGGTGAGTGCAGGATTTATTTATTTTAGGTTTGTTATCTTGTTTCCTGCTTGACACAAAAGGTTCAAGAGTTTCAGAGTGCGGTCTTGCATGTTAAACATCAGGGTGTGGCAGCGAGTAGAAAGGAGTACTTAGTTCAAACCCATGGTGATGGGTTAATGTGTAATCTATTCTGAGGAGATCTATTGCTTTAAGCGCAATCCTTTATCAAGGCTTAGTTTCCCACAGTGCCAACGCACCCCCATCATAGGAGTTAGGTTTAAAAACAGCTTTTTAAAAAAAATGGGTGTTCATTTTTTGATCCCCACCTAAATCTAACCATCTCTTCCTTAGGCCACAGCCTATATCCCCAGAAATCAGGATCATTCTTTTACTTTTTGAATGATGTTGTTCACTATCAGACAGACAATCAGAAAAATGTCTCCATTTGGTCAGGTTTACTAAAATAAAGGAACATGAATAACATTAGTAACATGAATAACATGAAAACCAGCAAACATAAAATCCTAGATTATGTTTGATGCTCAATGGAAGGTAAAATATTATTTGGTTCATGGGATGATTATATTAGATGTGTTTGATTTGTTCTATTTAATCTGTGTTTATGTTAGGTGCCTTCTTTATCCCGTACCTCATCTTCTTGTTTGCTTGTGGGATCCCGGTTTTCTTCCTGGAGACGGCTCTGGGTCAGTACACCACTGAGGGTGGAATCACCTCCTGGAGGAAGATGTGCCCTTTGCTTGAAGGTGAAAATCTCAGGTTAAGGTTGGTGAGGATCAAACTGACCAACCTTTATTTTCTGTCCATTGTTTTGATAATGTAGAAATATAATGATTGCTCACAGAAAAAAAAAATAAAAAAGGGTTGCTGTTCACGAGGTAGGATACAGAGTGTGTGTTTGTGTGCATCCTATTACAGATGAGGAAGGCTGATGCCTAATGGATGGACACCAATTTCTTTTTTGAGAATTTTGCAAATTATAATTTTGCCTAAATGTAGTTTACATTATAGTTCACATCAAAAACTAGTAGAAGCACCGTAAGAAACACCAAAGTTCAATCATACTTCTATTTCTGTGGTGAATGTGACTGTCGGTGAGCTCTTGTCACTGACTCAATGCAATTTTCGGTGAGTTGCTTTGGAAAAACTAAGATTAAGTTATTGTTGAATATTCCTCATCACGTGGCTCACAAATAAAACTCTACACCTCTATCTCAAAAGTTAGTAATGTCCAGTTCAAACAGGCTTTTTAAGCTCTTTGTTGCATAGCCCCCACCTAAAATCCCCTTTTTTGTTTTGCCAACAGTGAGCAATAAGGACTGCTTTTTAATGACCCAGTAAATGTCTTAATCCTGAGGTTTTTTCTGTTGCAGGAGTGGGCTATGCCACCCAGGTGATTGTTGCTCTGCTGAACATCTACTACGTCATTGTGCTAGCGTGGGCCATCTTCTACCTGTCTCACTCCTTCACGTGGGACCTGCCCTGGGCCTCTTGCAACAACTCCTGGAACACTGGTACAATATACGTGTAACCATACACAGATATGTCACATATGGGAACTAATAACAGAGCCCATTGCTGGTGTTCATTCATAGACTCACAATGTCAAATTTCCGTGTGGCTTGTTGATTTTTTTATTTTCTGGTTTTCCCCTCAGAATTCTATTAATTAACTTTCTTTAGCGAGTGAGTGCTCCATTGCACCTCCGCCTCAGTGTTGGCATTGTTGCACTAGTCTGTGTGTAACTTGGAAACCTCAGCGCAAGCTTGGATTTCTTCACAGGATTGAATGTCTTTTTTGTCTTTCCTTCATTCAAGATTCCTGTATGGTATTTCAGAAGGGGAATAGCTCCATCAATCACCATGAGAACGCCACCTCTCCTGTCATTGAGTTCTGGGAGTAAGTGCCTTTTTGTCTGCCATGTCCCCAAATGGCCTAATGTGCCAGTGAGTTCACCAAATATTCATCTCACCAAACCAAGACCAAAATGTGTAGCTGTTTATTTTTTTCTACTGGTTTAAAGGTTTTAAACCTACATAGTCTTTTGAATTTTACAGACCCTTTGCTTTTAAACTCCTGAAGAAAGTTGTGAACATAAATACACCGAATGTACCCCATTGACTGTTTTATTTGTTGTGTGTGTGCGTGTGACCCAGACGCAGAGTTCTAAGAATTTCCTCAGGTATTGATCACATTGGTTCTCTGAACTGGGACCTGGTGCTTTGTCTGGCCATTGCCTGGGTCATCTGCTATTTCTGCATTTGGAAGGGAGTCAAGTCCACTGGCAAGGTAAAAACCTGTCCTCCCGTCATGGCATTCACTTCCTCCATTCAAGACCTGCTGTATTATTAATGACATATTTCAAATTATTGTCAAACAAAGATGTTTTTAAGCGGTTTTAGTAGTAGGACTGTAGTTGATAAATATTTGCTGTTTATTAACTTTTATTATTTTCCCAGCTCAACTAACTGTTTTTCTGCAGGTGGTTTACTTCACAGCCACCTTTCCATATATTATGCTAATAGTCCTGCTGATCAGAGGGGTGACACTGCCAGGAGCCTCCATAGGAATCCACTTCTACCTTTACCCTGACCTGGGACGGCTGGCTGACCCACAGGTACTGCAGGCTTGATATCTTTTGACACACTGGAGCACGTCTGGACCTATGGCCTGTTACTGTTTTTGAATCTGCTTTGCTACAAGAAACAGGAACCACCAAACTGCCAACCTACATATTGAAAATGATACATTTTTAATGTAAATGTGTCTTTGATTGCCCCTCCACATTTTAATCTTACACCAAAACAGGTTTAGAAAGATAAGAAAGACCAATATGACCAAAGACCAAAAGGCCAAAGTAGATGAAGACCAATAAAGGCCACTTGTTAACTTGTTATCTATATATGAAAAAGCCCTGACAATGAAGTTATTGGAAAAGGTGGGTTTTACTGCAATATGTTAAATCTAAACTTTGTCAACTAAGGTTTGGATGGACGCTGGAACTCAAATCTTCTTCTCCTATGCCATCTGCCTGGGCTGCCTCACTGCCTTGGGAAGCTACAACAAATACAACAACAACTGCTACAGGTGTGGACCAAAACATAATGCAGTGAAAACAACAGTCCTGTTGTGTGTTATTTAGTGCTTCTATGTGTGTAATTCATTTGTGGATATGCATGTGAGGTTTCGATTCATTATAGCCTCCTCTCTGTTTTGTTTCCAGGGATTGTCTGTGCCTTTGTTTCCTGAACAGTGGCACTAGTTTTATCGCAGGCTTCGCCATCTTCTCCATTCTTGGCTTCATGTCTTATGAGCAAAATGTACCCATCTCAGAAGTGGCTGAATCTGGTTGGTGCTTTTTTTTTTTTTAATGACAGCTATCATACCTCTACTTCTGTTTCCTCTTATTTACTCTGTTGAAAAAGTAATTATGATTTTGCTTTTTCAAAATAAGCCTGTCAAAAACAAATAACGGGTTGTGCCTAGAAATTATTGGATCAAGAACAAGGTTCAACACTGATGCAAATATTCAAATATTCTACTATCTACTCACAGTAACTTTGTTCCAGCTGACATTGCACAATTACACACTTTTTTTTTTTGTAGTTTTATTCTTGCAATATTTATTTATTAATTTTAATATTGGTCCAATGGTCCTGAAAAAAGATATTTTGACAAAGGATGCTTCTAATTTAAAACTGCAAACTCTACCCCCGGATACGAGTAAAGTGAATTGACATTTGAACTCTGTCTAACCCAGGTCCAGGTTTAGCCTTCATAGCATACCCTCGAGCTGTGTCCATGATGCCTTTCTCCCCACTGTGGGCCGTCTTCTTCTTCATTATGATTGTCTTTCTGGGACTGGACAGTCAAGTGAGACCATTATATGCACCTCTACACAATCACACGCTCAGAGACAACATAGATAAATACTACATACAGTGCAAATGTCACTTTAATTGAAAAAGGCGACAAAATATATCATATGTGTTTCTTTCATGGTCAGTTTGTGTGTGTGGAGAGCCTGGTCACAGCCATGGTGGACATGTATCCCTCCACCTTCCGCCGTAAAAACCGTAGGGAGCTCTTCATCCTGGCAGTGGCGGTGGTGTCCTTCCTCTTGGGACTCATTATGCTGACAGAGGTTAGTGTCAGCATAACTTACCAACTTCTTTGTGTTTCATATCATAGACTTTACATGCGTAAACATTAACAAAGGCAAATTAACTGGCTGTGTAAATAGGAAAATAAAGGTTGAACTGCAATGAAACTTTTCCTTTTTGCTTTGCTGTGAAATAGCAGTCTACCAAAATGACCACTTTGGTGAAACTGCACACTTAGCACAGCTTTACTTCCTCATGTCCAGTGAATCGTCTTTGTGATCAGAGTTGCCCTTTGCAAAATAATCTAAAGAAGAAGAAAATATGGATCAGTGACTGTCACTGTAAACATCGTTTTAGCTTTTACTTTTGTTTGATTGTATGCAGTTTTTTATTTTTGAAAGTTATCTGTTTTTTCCCACAGGGAGGAATGTATGTCTTCCAGCTCTTTGACTACTATGCAGCTAGTGGGATGTGCCTGCTCTTTGTGGCTGTTTTTGAGACTGTTTGCATTGCTTGGATTTATGGTGAGTGTGTAATCCAGGCTATTCAGGAACCCCTGAAGGGGGTGTAACAAAGGCCTCAGTCTTACTTGGCACCACTCTTCATTGTCAAACACTGCTCTCTCAATCAGCCCATTAAACATTTTAGTTTCCCTTTTGGTGTTTTTGCCTCTGCAAAATTCTTCATATGCAAATACATTACTTGGCCAGATATCACAATGACCTTTTAAGGTTATGAGCAGTCATTTGTTTCATGAATGAAGACTATTTATGTGATGCTTTTCTTTAGATTCCTCATGTGTTTCAATCATCCCTTCCTGACTACAGGTGCTGACCGTTTCTATGACAACATAGAGGACATGATTGGCTATCGGCCCAGCCCTGTTATCAAGTACTGCTGGCTCTTCTTCACCCCTGCAACTTGCTTTGTGGGTTTGACATGGTCCTCCACAGGTTTCTTAAAAGAAGAGCAGCCTCTAGTGTCCATTGTAGAAAATACATTTTAATATTCAAGTGAACACAAATAATGCATTTTCCTATTTATATGAATTATGTTGCACACATTTTTGTATTGCATTTCACAGTAACATCAATAACGGTTTCTGTTTTCAGGGAACCTTTTTCTTCGCTTTGATCAAGTACTCACCTCTCAAGTACAATAATGAATACATATACCCATGGTGGGGTGATGGAATAGGCTGGCTGCTGGCCCTGTCGTCTATGATGTGTATCCCGTTTTGGGTGGCAGTGAAACTATACACCACCCCTGGAACACTGAGAGAGGTACCATTTATCAAAATCATCCTATGTAGGGCAAAATCTTGGCTCTCTTTCAAGATTTTTTCAACTTGTTTTCTGGAGCAGTTCACTTCTTAACGTAAACCAGAGCCAATTCCTCTTTCACCGTCAGTATAAAAAAAGCAGGCAGTTGTCAAATCTATGATAACCCCATGTACACTACCTGCTCAATGCACAATGGCAGACACATTTCCTGAATGTAGCTGACCAGCACTGTTTCAACCAGTGCTTAAATCAAAGGTCAGTAACAGGACACCAAATTAAAGCTGTTGTTGCCAGTATATCATCTTTATAAGGTCTTAATATGTCAGTGTTTCTGCACATCTCATTTGAGTGCCGCAGCAACAATTTATAAATGATGAAAGAGTCATTAAAGTCTATATATTGCTGTTATTTATTCTTTTGATAACAAACATGATGTAGCCCTGTTAATCCAGTGGTTATGATGTTCTCCACACTGTATAATCTCAAAATCCAAGATAAGATTGTGGCTGATGTCTGTTAGACATAATATGTCTGTTTCCGTCACTGTGTTCACAGCGTTTTGTTCTTCTGACCACGCCATCCTCTGATTTACCAAAGACCAAGAAGGAGCAAGAAAAGCTGCTTGCTGTCTTTACAGCGGATGGTGAAAACCTCCATCAGAAGGCAGCTCCTACTAAGGACGGTTATTTACCTGTTGATGAAAAAGAGTCCAATTGTTAAAGACCTAACGGGTTTAAATCACAGCCTCTAGGGTTTGGGAGTCAAAGGTCACTTCTCAGTTTCGATACTCTGTCTGAACTTTTCTCTGTTCTCTCTGCACAACAAAGTGTAGAGCAAGTGCAGGGAACATGCAGACAAAGTGATGAAACATGCACAGAGGCAGGCCACACCTGTAACTGCTAATCTGCTGCTAGAGTCTTTGCCTTTGTATGCTTCCTAGTGTGTTGGCATCACAATTCTTACTTAATTATTTACACTATACATTCTTTTGTTTTGTGTTGCCTATAATCTAATTTGCCAGTGGCAGAGTCTCATGTACATTAGAAAGATGTGACCATTGTTGTTATACAGTGGCTCAGGATTTACATTTGATCATGTCTGCTTTCTGAGGAAGCTTTGTTATGGACATCTCTAATGTTCACTTACTCTGACGTGACAGTTCATTTACTTGGCTTTAAAGGAACTTTAAAAGCTGTCTGCTACAGATGGAGCATAAAAGGTTATTTGTATACAATTTATGGATGTTTACATGCACCTCTGTACAGCTATCTTGCAGCTCTTTTACTGCATAGTGGTGAATTGTCATGTCAAAATCTACAATATCCCAACTAACAGTACAAACACACTAATAAACAATTATTGAGAATGTAAGAATTTTAAGTGTACACTGAGAGGTTCTGAATCATTGATTTTATGTAGGTATTTCATAACATTTCTGTGGTCTTTTTCTTTTTATTAGTATTTGTGTGAGCCCTGTAGATAGATGGATATTTTTAAATGCTTTTTGTGATGCTTCTGAATGTTGTCATAATTTACTGTTGTTTCGGTTTTGTCAAATGGACGGGGATGGCTGAAATGTTTGAAGGTATTCATTTCAAATTGAACATCTCTGTTGTCTTCTCGTTTGTTGTAAATTAACTCCAACCTTAGTTTCTTTAGCCGTAATGCTACAATTAGTATGTTGTAATTGTATGCTGATAGCAATTACTTTCTTTCCTGTAACTCTTATGTTCTATAAATGTTTTGTAATGGTTTGTGTCTAACCAATGTTAACTACAGTCCACCTACAGTACACAAAGTATTTGACAGAAATCAAAATGATCTGATGTCTGAATCCCAAAGATATAATTTTGGATTGTCACTTAAATTTCAGTTTCTATTTAGTGTTCTGCTTGTTTGCTGAATTCATGAAGCACATTTTTCTCTATATGGAAAAATCTACAGGCTTGTACATTCCTGCAGTTTTGCCAGAATCTGAATGTTTTTTGTTTTGTTTTTTACATCAGGTTTCTATTATCTATTCAGTAAATTCTATGACTAATATGAATTGGCTTTATGAATTCTGGCAAATATTGAATTTGGTTTTGAAGTTTTATTTCACAATCAATTATTGAATGAAGTAATAAAAGCAGGGTCATTTAAATATATATATACATATACATATATTGTTAAAATACAAGATATTTGATTAAAGGTAGCCAACTAATACAAAAGAACTCCAATTTACCTGCTTTAAACTGTTTTGCAATTGTTTTTCGCTACTATCTTTGCTGCTCTTCATGTTTAGATAGATAGATAGATAGATAGATAGATAGATAGATAGATAGATAGATAGATAGATAGATAGATAGACAGACAGACAGACTCCAATATGAATGTGCAAATTAACTCGTGGTTAAATATCAACCTTAGGCTTTGACAGCAGGGGTCGCTGTAGTCATTATTTTGAACTGTTTACGGAAGTCCTAGTGACGTGTCACTGTCCGCCGAAGCATTGTGGGAAGGGAAGTGGAGCTGCTGACGGCAGCTGATGGCTGACTGCTCATTTTGACAGATATCTTTGATTAGTGAGCAATTTTATTGAAGAATAACTCAGAGAAACGATGCTGTTCCATGACGCCGATGTTGACGGGCATTGAAGGAGGAGAACATATGCCGGTGTCATCGCGGCTCTGCTGCGCCCAAAGCAGAGAGGCTGGATACGACTGTGTCAATGGACCGCGGCGTTTTTATTTTATTTTCCAAGGCAGGCGAATAAAGTAGCAACGGATCATATCCCCGCTGTGGATGGGCGGCGGGAACGACTCTTTATCGTTTAAAGTTTCCTGAGGTTTTCCGTCGAAGCTGCCGTTGAAGATGTCGACCAGCAGCCCCGAGGCGGTGAAGAAATTGCTGGAGAACATGCAGACGGACCTGCGGTCTCTGTCCATGGAGTGCAAGAAGAAATTCCCTCCAGTCAAAGAGGTTAGCCGGCTAGTTAGCTTAACTCAGCCGTTACCCTGGTGTCACACAGCTGCTCTGAAATCGTCTGTTTCTGTCGTAATGCTTGGTGTTTTGCATATTAGTCAATTTGGACCTGTTTGTACACTCGTCGCTAGGCCTCTGCTCTGGTGTAGGACGTGGACACTGAGTTGTCCTCTTAATGAACGGGTGTATTAAAAGTTGTGTCGACGACAGCGCCTTCTCACCTACAAGGCTTCCCTGTGACACAGTGTACAGTTAATTGTTCTTTAACTAGCATTACATAATAGCTAGATTTATTATATTACACACATCAGTCTGTTGAAAATGACTTTGATGTACAGTAATTTAAAGGGTCTGTGTCAAAGTTTCCATCAACAAAATGTCGCCATTAGAAACTAGAAATTGCTATTTTTGAGAGGCCATAATTTAATATGCAAATTCATGTTTATTTTCTAATTTATATCATTAAACCCTCAGAGTTGGACCTGGATAATGCGTCTTTATAACTTAATAAATTATGGAGTTCATACTTACTTTTGAATAGCAGTAGCTTGAGTCTTTTATAGCAAACCAGTTTCATTTCCCAGTTTTCACACAACTTTTCTCACAGAATAATTGGCTCAGACTCAGCTCTGCAAATGTTGTAAATATTTACTGTTTCTTTGCCTACGTGTCTGTATATAAGACCTCAGTCAAATTTTCATTTAATAGTTCACTTGTTAATATTGTGGAAAATCTCCCCAAGCTACCGCCACAATTGTCAACTTGGTTATTTGTGAGAAAAACAAACCATTGAAGTTTAATACTGTGGCAGTATTGCTTTAAATTTTCAAAACAGAATTCAAATAAGTGATTGCAGAAATGTACTATATTTGTAAAGAAAATAGTTTGTCCAGTATCTCTTGTCGCAATTTAATTTTGCAGTTATGCCTTTGTTGTTGACGCGGCCATTTCATACCGAGTCACTAACAGTGTTAGTTTTGAGTTTAATTTGAGTTTACTGGAGTCACCTACTGTTTATGGTTACTGACTGGTTTCACTGTGCAGCAGTGTTGGTGACATCGTTGCTTAGTGAGTTCAGAGAAGACAATGGTATAAGGGGACGTCAGGACTTTTGACTACATAATATGCGTATGTGCTATGTTTGAGTCACACAAAGAAGACAGACTGGGTAAAGAGTTAATTTGCATATGTTATATTTTCTTTTACCATTCAGTTGACTGCTGTAAGATAAATAGTGCTGCTTTCCCTAATTGTGTGTCTACTTTTCACAGTTTTCTTGTCAATAAATTGCATAAAGTGACCAAAGTTATATAATTTACGTGACGCCATCTCGGTCAGGGTTTCTTTAACTTAATTCCCTGTAATTCCCTGGTATAACCAGCTTACTGTTTGCTTGCAAGTGATCACACGGGTCTCAAGATCAAGAGTTCTACTATATATGGGATTTGTTCTTGTGGAAATATGCATCAGTTGTCTCAGTGGGAAGCTGCATATCAGGCTATTCCAGCAGAGTTTGTTTTACCCCAGGTATCCCCTCTGTTAAAGACAACATTGAAGTACGAAGGAAAATAATAAGTTCCTTTCTGGAACTTTTCTGGAATTCAATCACTTTCACTAACTTTGGTGTGCAATATTTCAAAATGAAGTGTATGGCAGACTCACAGGGCCACCAAAAAGCTTACAGCTGGTCTAATGTCAGAAGACCTTTTGCTGCCCCTTGCCTAAGGCCCTTATGAAGCATCTCCTTCAAATATTGATTTATCATCACTCAGGTTTCCTGGCCTTAACAAGCCTTTTACCCTCGGGGATCACAGCAGTGCAGAGAGCCACTTTGATGTCTGTCACCACAACCTGAGCTCATGAGTTGAAATCGTTGTGATTAGAACAACCTTTTCCAATAAAGTATTTTAGCTGCAATGTTGCCACGACAAACAAGCTGAGGACTCGCAGCCATTCTTGAATTTCTTTGAAATTAATCGTCAACTATTTTGATATTATTTTTATAATTATTTTGATAATGCTTCTTAAGTGTAAATATTATGACTATGCCTATTGTTAAAAAAAAAAGGAGCCCTGTCTTCATTTCCAAGTTCTTCTCCAATAGTGATTGTGTTTTCCATGGAAAATAAAGGGCAACAAAGAATCTCATTGTATCATAACTTCACACTCAGAATCTCCTTATCATTTAGTAGCAGTCAGTGAAACCATCAGGGCATTTCTGTTTGCAGTGTGGCTGTTGCTTTTGCCAAGTTGGGGAAAAAACATCAGGCATCTGTTCGCTCTGTGGATTAGTCAGTTGCTGTCAACTGGCTGTAATGTACAGTGAAATATAATGACTGCCTATCTGACGAAAACCTGCAGAATCAATCAAAGTACAATGACTAACATTTTCACAGCTTACTTGACTCATCTCGTTTGTTAGAAAAGTAATTTAGGGCTATTAAGAGACAAAACAACAAGCAATGTGTAGCATGAAAGCTCCCAGTCTTTTTTTTCTCATAGTGTGCTAAGTCAATTCCAAGAACTGCTGAATTTAGAGAGTCTCACAATGATTCTGAGGAAGTCGTTGTGTGATGGGCTTCACTAATGTTGATTTGCAAAGAAATGAGTTGACATCCACACATGGTTCAGTTCTGCTTTGAGCATCTCCAGTCTGGAGAAGAAGTGAATCTGTTGAGCACTTCCTGATAACATCCTGGGGGGCTCTCGATCTCCTAAATGCTCAGTACAGTTTTATTATCCCGTCGATGCTTTTTTTAATATATATAAATATATATATAAACATACGCACAAGAATTTGAAGGGGGCTTGAAATACTATTTATAACATTTATGAGAACATGTCTTTCTCAACACTGCCTTTGGAAACCAGGCTGCTGAATCTTTCACTTAACTAGAGTGACATCTGAAAACCGGCTGTTCCTCGAACAGCATAGGAGCCATAAGATAATGTATTTCCCATTAATGAAACATTAACAAAGACATTAAATCTTACATAGACTGTCAGAAAATGTAAATGTTTGTACTTTTACTAGATAAATTACTTTTATTTTGACAGTCAAATAAAACTAAATCAGAATTTATATCACCATTGCAAAGTCAGAGAAAGCATTTCCCAGGCTTTTATATGGAAGCATAATTTAAATATATTTTGTTCTAGACTTTGAAGTTCAGGCACTTGGCTTTTCATTTGTCCTTCAGTATATTCCTGTCATAACCCGTGGGAGTATCAGAAGTAGTCACTGTGGGGTTGTAGTTGTAGTTATTAAAGAGCTCTCTATGTTCCCATCATTGCCCTGCAATGAACTCTGTCTCTGTGTGGGGATTGGGAACAGTGCAGAGGAGAGAGCCTTGCATTTTTTCCCCAAGATTATCTTTTTAAGGAGCTGTATGGTACTAGGCCAGTTCACTGTGTGTAAGACAGCCGAAGGCACGGACCAGTGATTGTTGCAGTTGCTTGTTACCATGGGATTCAGCAGGTTATGAATGGTTGACTTCCACAAGCTGACTGATATGTTCTAGTGAAAAATAAGGCTGGGCAATATGGCTTTTAGTAATATCTCAATATGTGTAGGGTATATCCAGATATATGAGATATATCAGGATATAAAGCTACACATAGGTTGTTTCTCTGGGCTCATGAAAAGTTTTCTTTTGAGATGTTTGCGCTTCTCAACTCGAAAATAAAATATCTAATGTTTACAATCTGATCTGTATTACCTTTAATGTCTTTGGCTTTTAATGTTAAATGAAGGACGTTTACATGTGCTAGAAACGATGAAATTGTCTATAAAGATGGTAATATTTTGCTATGACACAAATAATTAGGGTTTAAATTAAAGAAGTGACTTTTTTAAATATAATTTTGTCGATTACATGCATTTTTTGAATCAATGTAATCTAAGTCTATTTATCAAATTAATTCAATGTAATAATGATGATAATTATTAATGCAACAGCCTTTAAAACCATCATGATATAATGATATCCAAGATGATATCTTGCCTCATGTCACAGTATAGATATAATAATAAGGATATATTGCTGAGCCCTAGTAAAAAATTACTATCAGTTTGGTGGCCAATATTTCAGCTACTTTCATTTCAAGGGCAAATGCAGTTTTTCTTCCTATTAGGCTATTAATATTTTCATCTTGTAGTGAATGTGGTTGAAAGGCTGTGGTTGTTGCTGACTGGAAATTGTCATAGTGGTAATGGTTACTTTGTATTAGAGTTGAGATTCCACTAATGTATACAGTAAATACACTAAGATGACACAGTGGCTGCATTACCAAAACACGGCCTGAAGTTGTTTGCTTGTTTGGGCAGATTAGCTAGAAATGTACCTGATTTTGCGACGACATGCTGTATTTGCAGAATTTTCCCCAGAATAAAATTGTAAATAGATTAAGTTTTGCGAGGAAGTCATATCTTCCATTTCTTAACCCCAAATTGCTCCAGGCGGCTGTACCAGCAGTGTGTGAATGGGTATGAAAGATGCGTGATAGAAAAAGTATGAATGTCTAAATACAGACATCATTTATACTTTGGTGATAAACTTCACATGAAAGATTAGATTTTTCTGATGTGATGTGTCAATCACGTAATCATGAATAATGATTAATTACCTTGAGATTATTCCAGTTCACTGTGCTTCATCAGATTAGATGCCAGGAAAAATGCTTATCAAGAGATCAGTCTTGCAGGTGTGGTCTCAAGTAGGGGTGGGCAATATGGGCAAAATATTATATCTCAAAGTAAGATTTAGATTGTCTGAGTTATATCTCATTAATTGTTTCTTACAGATTATATCAATGGACACAAGAATTACAGTGTAGAAACTCTGGATAAACATTCAGATGCTCTGCTGTAAGGTAAATGAAGTGAAGCTTGCAAACGACTAACCTTTGAGGCAGGGTGGATGCTCGCGAGAGGTCATGTGATCATGCAGGCCCACTAGTGGTCATGTGACACTGAATCACGCTCAATGCGTCTTTCATCGGTTTCTGTTAAGTAATTCAAATACTCCGTTATGTCAGTTTGTACATCTTTAAAACAACATCCATGATATTATCTTAAAAAACAGCTTTTTTACACAATTGGAGTCAGAATAGAAGACTGTTTTGGAGTCGTGATGGTGAGGAACTCTGGGAAGAGAGGGGGAGGTTGAAGACCCCTGACAGGCTTGCAGAGATTGTTGTAGGACGATAAGAACATCTTATATTTTGACTGGCAAATACTCTGTTTCTGTCACATAAACTGACTCACATTTTAGTCTGTCTCCTTATCATCCCCTCCCCCGCCCCCCTCTCTTGACAGTCCTCCTTCCCCCTTTCCATTTCTCACTTTTTACTAGCACATTCCTCTCAAGTTGAAGAGCAATTTCTAGCAGATTTACCATCCCTGTTTCTGTCCTGTTTCCCTTGTGGCCATGTATTACCATAAACTGTCTACCACCATGAGCATAGTGGCGCTACACCAGTGTACCACCTTTTGTTACATGTCACATCCAGTGTTAACCTAAAGGTCTCCTCTGTCTCTCCCTCTCTCAGGCTGCAGAGTCTGGTATTGTGAAGATTAAGACCATCGCAGCCAGGAATACAGACATACTGGCAGGTAAGTGTGGAAGGTGGTGACGTGTTGCATATCTGTGTGCCAATTTTTCACTTCTTCAGTCTAAATTGAAATTGATGAATCACCCTCAATATTGTACATTCGGTGTACAGTGAGTTTTAGTAGGTCAAATGATAATAAAGTGTCATTTGATCACATGATTGACACACAAGAGAGCCCTTGTATTCAAATGTTTTTCAATTAATCTCTGGAGCCACATGTGACCATATAAATTATTTCAGTAACAATGCAATGTTAATGGTTGCACTGTTGGAGGAAAAGGACATACGCATAATTAAATGTATGGATGAGCCCTGTTTGAGAGCAAATTGCCTTGATTGGTTTAATCTTTCTGGCTGGATTTAAGTATTTTCTGAATTCACTACAAAGCAATTTCACATGACCGGTCTCTTGTCACTTGAATAATAGGATTTTTTGTCCATTCTTGATAAACAAACTCCTGCTTTTTGTGGCATTTGCAGAGTTGACGCATTGTCGACATTTCCTGAATTCTATTAACGACTATCCAGCTCCATCTGCTCCACTGTAACTGTATTGCAATTCACTGCTGAGTTCAATTCTGTCTTTGTGTCCAGAAAGGGAAATTGCTAGTTCTTACAGCAGACAGAGACAGAGATTGTTCAGACTAGTTCTGCATATCTAAATAATTTAGTAAATCAAATCCATCGCAATGAATGTGAATGTGTTACGGGTAGTTGGATCCAATTCACTGGGTTCTAAGTCAACTCAGTATGTATGAGCTCACACTCATGATATTGTGAATAACCACTTTCTTTCCTCAATTCCTTATTTCAGAGCATTTTATCCTTTTGTTTTCCATCATGTTCTCAGAAAAGCTTTTGAACTTGAGTTCTGAGAATGACGCATTGTGTTTTGCACACACGTTTTTTAATTTCTTTTTCTATTTTATTTCAATGACATGACAATGTTTTCCCATCGCACACAGAAATTACATTTTCTTTATCTCCCAAACATATCCATATCAGATATCCAGGTTTATATGACATTTAACCTTATCTGTGTCCTTTTTTTCCTGCAGCTCTGAAAGAGAACAGCTCAGAGGTTGTACAGCCTTTTCTGATGGGCTGTGGCACCAAAGAGCCTAAGATCACCCAGCTGTGTCTGGCTGCCATCCAGAGACTCATGTCCCATGAGGTGGTATCTGAGGTGAGGACGGGGAGCTCATATGGTGTTAGAAATACATGCATATTTATACAGTTCTTCAAGAGCTCGGGGTTGTACGTGCGTGCAAGAAATAGAAATTGAGCTCACTCTAGACCACATAATACAAGAGGGTGCTAAAAGAAAAACACTGACATGGCGTAGTGCTATTGGAAATGTAAAAGACTTAAGATTTAATTGATGATGTTCTTAATCCTAAAACAAAATATGTGGTGAGTGTAAATATCACTATTTGTGTAACCTGTTGATTATAATCTTTAAGAAAACTAAGTCAATACCTGTGTCCTTGGTGCACTGTTTTTCCAATGTAGTCGTTAAGAAAACAAATTTCTCGTTTGTGGCTCTCTGGTGGATTGAGCTGTCAGAGCTGAAAAGTCCTTCACTCTCATTAAGAACTGTGAATACTCGCATACTTATCGAGCATCTTAGGGCTGCAAAAATAATCAATTATGGATCGATTTTTAAATAAATAGTCAACTATTTTGATAATCAATTGATCGGTTTGTCTCTTTTATTTTATAATAACAACAAGAGGAAACGTTGATTAATATTTTCTTAACATGTACCTGACATTTTTGACCGAAGAACATAATTGATTAATATAGAAAGCAACTGACAGATTAAGTTTCTATAGCATTTACTTCAGTGCACTTTATGTGATCTCTTACAGTTTCATATTTAACAGATTTATCTGTTAGGTTGTACTTATTTCAAGGTCTTCTACCCATTAACACAAATCAGAAGGGCAATCGTGCAGATACATGTTCTTTATTCCAGTTATATTCAACTTAATCTATAGTAAAGGTTGTCAGAGTTAATGCTTAAAGGGCTGCTTTTTTTTAAAAAAAACAACAACTTTTAATGCTGCTGTTCCTGCCATTTGCATATTGATGGTGACCTGAGTGTTTCTTGAGATATTTTACATTCAGTTCACACATACTTGCAAATCCAAGATGGCCTACCACCTCAGGCTGATTCATTTAGGTCAAGTCAAGTCAACTCTGTGTCTATGGCACATTTAAAAACAACCAGGGTTGACCAAAGTGCCTTACAAAACACGGTCAGTCACGATAAAAAAAGTAAAAGGGTAAAATAGTAAAGTGGTAAAAAACATCAAATCTAGTAAGATTTGTGTTATCATCCCGAAGTGAAGGCCAGAGACAAAAGGTGGTGGGTCTCTAAAAGTGATTTAACATGTTCAATAGCGGGGGTGCATTTAATTTGAAACTGCTCCATAGCTTGGGGGCAGCTATAGAAAAGGCCTGATTGCCATGGGTTTTTAATGGAGTTTCTAACTAGAGAGACGGTGCCAGTCCATTAAAAGCTATAAAACCCAACGTCAAAATTCTAAAACGAACAAGAAGCCAGTGCAGGGATTTCAGGTGTGATGTGGTCCCTTTTCTTATTACCAGTCAGACGCGATCTGCAACATTCTGAAAAAGCTGCAGGCATTGACTCGATGACTGGTCTAAGCCCACATACAAAGAATTGCAGTAATTCAATACAAGAATCAATGCAACTCATCAATACCCAATCAGGCAAAGTAAATATTAGAATGGTAATTTATTTTTGTCACTGGTGGCTGCCTCCTGTCATCCTTACCTACCCGTTCTATCTGTAACGGTTTTTGTCCATCTTGTAGTCATTTAGAGCTTCATGAGGTCGACTGCAGAGTTTCTGTACTCCACAAATTTATTGGCCAACAAAAAAGTGTCATTAGGATCCGCCAGTAGTTTCATGCTATCTGTTCAGTGGCAGTTTAACAGTCCTGAAGGACGAGATAATAAGGTATTCTTGCCCTTCAAATAACCCAGTTGGAAATAGACCTGCGATTGTGTGTATAAACAAAAAGGTCAGCTCTGATCCCTATGACATTACAGTAATAGTTGAACAATGTTCAGAAAATATGTGTTTGAGAAGCTGCTACCAGCTGTTTTTAAGCATTCTAAATGAATGTTTAACAGAGTTGTTTATGTTAATTGTCAGCTAATAGTTTTACATTTTACACCTTTATAAACTGACTATGGTAGTTGTATGTTGATGTTATTTGAGAGGTTGGCTGTTGGTTGCAATGTTTTGCTTTTCTTTGAGTAAATGTTCTGTAATTGTCACACCCAATATTTACCTAGAGCCTATTTTATAACACAGATGCATTTGAAGTTTTTTCCTTTCTACTCCTCTGTTACCTCATGAGCAACACTGAACTACAGGTTTTTAAAGCCACCTAAGCTTTTCAACTAGGGTCACAAGACCATACCACTTAGTATTACTACTGGTTGATAGTTGTCCTTTTGCATGTGTTCAAATTTGTTTTGAAAAAATAAACATGTCAAATTACAGAACTGAGAACAATGACAACACCAGTAGAGAAGTTTGTAGAAATGCTAGGTAATGTTTTTCAACACATTGTTTTATAAATATAGCTGAAAATAATATCTAATTTATTTTTTTTATTAAATAAAGATTCCTTCTCAGAGTCCAGTCTGTCAGAGACGAGTTGTTTATTTTGGACAGCTTGACCCAAGAAATGACGCACAGTTTCACTTAGTGTCAGCATCAAGTGACATCAATATTAATGTAATATTTGGTGTTTTGTTTTGTTTTATTTTTATCTCAATCCTCAGCAGATAGCGTCAGCTGATCCCACAAGTCTGTGTGACCTCGGGGTCTCTCTTTGCATTTTGTTTGTTACCAGCAAGTGACTCTGACAATGCCCCCTGAAGTTCATCTCTAAGAATGGATCTGTGTGCTGTAATTGACTGTGTTTCTGTGTACTTAACAGGCAGCAGCTGGGAACATCATAAACATGCTGTGGCAGCTGATGGAAAATGGTTTGGAGGAGCTGAAACTTCTACAGACCGTCCTTGTCCTGCTTACCACCAACACAGTTGTGCATGATGAAGTGCTTTCCAAGGTACAAGGTCAACATGTGCCCAAATCACACCAGCAGCTTTCATGTGTTCTCCCTTATATGTATACAGATACACTGTACACTTATGTTCCTTACTGTCTCTTTTTTTAATATAACTTGTGTGTAGCATCATAACACAGTGCCACATTAAACTTTCAACTGTCCTACTCTATAATTTTCTTTTTCTTTTCTTTTCTTTTCTTTTTTTTTTATCTCTGACCAGGCCATCGTGCTGTGTTTCCGTCTTCACTTCACAAAGGACAACATCACCAACAACACAGCAGCCGCCACTGTCAGACAGGTCGTCACTGTGGTGTTTGAAAGGATGGTGGCTGAAGATGAGCGTTTCAAAGGTCAGACCGTGCTGCTGCTATTTGAGTGCAATTTTTTCTACCATTAAGATTCATGTCCTGTTCAAGGACCACCTGTGAGTCAGTCAACATAGAAGAAAAAAGTGGCAGTTATTTCCTTGTCTACATCAAAGTAACATCCCTTCTCTGATCTATGGTTTACCCTGCTGATAAACTTGTTTTACTGTTGCATTTTCAGGCATTGCGGAGCAGCCTCCTCCCGTCCAGGGAAACACCAACAGACGAACTGTTAGTACTCTGAGGCCCAGTGCTAAAGATGCATACATGCTCTTCCAGGTATGTCCATCAGGGGGCAGCAACCTTCTACACAGTGATGTCAAATAAACCCCCTTGAACAGTTATTGACGACAGAGAGAAATTTAGAATAATCCCCATAACTACAGGTTGATGATAATATCAAAACAAGTTTACCATTGCTTTAATTTCTGCTGTTAAAGTCGATTTGTCTTAAAGAATCTTGTCATTCATTCATCACCCATGTGTTATGTGAAGATGCTTGTCCTCCCAGCACAGCTCAGTGATTGCACTGTTTCAACCACTGTGACGAGATTAGGACATAAGACTCTATTGTATTGAACACTGTTCGTACACTGTATACCCCTACTGTAGGACTTGTGCCAACTGGTCAATGCAGATGCCCCCTACTGGCTAGTGGGTATGACAGAGATGACACGGACATTTGGCCTGGAGCTGCTGGAATCTGTTCTCAATGATTTCCCTGGCGTATTCCTACAGGTATATGTAGTCGTAGTCGTCGACATGTTGTTGCAACAGATGCAAAAAACGAAATAATTAATATTGCCCAGTGTTGAATATCCATATTAGTTGTGTGTCTCCTTTGTTTCTCACACCCACTCCCTCTCTCTGTTCCTCCTCCAGCACCAGGAGTTCAGTTTCCTGCTGAAGGAACGCGTGTGTCCACTTGTCATCAAGCTCTTCTCCCCCAACATCAAGTTTCGGCAGGGCAGCAGCAGCTCTGCTTCACCAGCACCTGTGGAGAAACCTTATTTCCCGATCTGCATGAGGCTGCTGCGTGTTGTGTCGGTCCTCATCAAGCACTTCTACAGCTTACTGGTGAGGAACTGATCCACCTAACGGTAGACTGGTCAGAACTGTTGCCTGATGGATGTATTAAGATCGGGGGATTTTCTTAAACACAACTGATACACTTAATTAATCTGGTCTGATTAGCATTGGATTAGTGCCGTTGTACTTTTGTCTTAGTTCTGCTTCAGATGCTTTAATGAGCTTAGTTCCATTTGAGGAATTTGGAATTGCAGCTGTGTGGTCGTCTTATTGCCAACATTCATCAAGACGTGTGTGAAGTTACAGAAATTTCATCAGATTCAGTGATTTTTTTCATTTTTTTTTTGCCAGAGGCAATCATCCAGGTATCACCCAGTGTCTTTCTGTTAAGCAGTCCAAAATTTAATCTCAGTCCAATATGTGCTTATTTTTGCAGGTGACTGAGTGTGAGATTTTCTTGTCTCTCTTGGTGAAGTTTCTGGATGGGGAGAAGCCACAGTGGCTGAGAGCAGTAGCTGTAGAATCAGTCCATAGGCTATGTGTGCAGCCACATTTACTGCGGTAAGAAATACAACTCTAATTAAATAAAACACCCATTTTATTTGATGAGTCCATGATTGGACATTTTCTTCTGTCTTTGTTAAATATTACCTCATATTCTGCTGCTTCATCAAGTGGAAAAAAATAAGACTGGGGGTGTTTTGTTTTGTTGTGATGTGGGATGTGATTGTTGGTAATAATTCTAAAGTAATTCTTCACTGAGGATCCAAACGGTGCAATATATCTGGTCCTGACAGCTAAAGGTTTCTGTAATTGCCTCATTCATTTACCTCAAGGTAATGCAACAGAGGTCAAGCTAAGCAGGGAAACAAACTTGGGTGCATCAGATCTCCACTACATGTCATCTGAATTACAATCTTAACTTCAAGCATATATAATGTGCTGTTAATTGACTACAAGATGGTTATAATGGTATAAATGTTTTTTCAGCGATATGACCCACATTGTTCCTGAGTGTTGGTCTATGACTCGCATGATCCGCTGATCATTTTTCCTTAGAGTGAAATGCCCTGGCACTTTTTTCAGCTGCCAAATGGCTAATCTTTTTTGTGTCAAACCCGTCTTTAAAATATTCTTTGTTGATTTCCTTTTCAGTTCATTCTGCCAGTCATACGACATGAAGCAGCACTCCACAAAGGTATTCCGAGACATCGTCAATGCACTGGGATCCTTCATCCAGTCCCTCTTCATTGTCCCCAATGCAGGGAGCACTCCAGCTGTCAGCGCACCTGCTGGTCAGTTTACTTTTAGGTTGTTTAAAGTGATGATGTTCTCTTTTTGATCTCTAAGGCACGACCGATTTTGAGCTGTAGTGCTTTAATAAATGTGTTATTAATACATTGTTTTGTCTTTCACAGTTTTTTTCTTTTCACATGTTGAAAAGCTGCCCATTAAGTTTTGTAGATCTCAAAGAAATGAGTTCAGATGCACCTGAATTATAAAAATGAATTGTTGTATACAGTGTTTAACAGATGCAATTTATATGTACAAATTATAGTAGTCATTGAACCGTTTTGCATATTTGACTGCAAATGTGCTTCCTTAATAATGTATTTTATTTTTTATATGCATTTGTGTTTCATTTTGTTTGTTTCACTGGGTTTTTGGCACATTTCATTAGGTTTTTGCTCACCTTACTCCTCTCTTACCCAATGTTTAGGTGCCTCAGGCTCAGGCGTGCAGGGCACAGCACAGGGCGGCCCAGGGGCAGGAGGAGTCGGTAGCAACCTGACCACCCAGGCTGCATTTGAATACCGTGGCACCTGGATCCCCCTCATGACTGTTAGCATCCAGGGCAGTGCTAAGGCTACCTAGTAAGTCCTGCTGTTACCTCACAGACTTAAATAATTGACTGATCTTATTCAATTTTCACTCGTGTATAATCCGACCTTTTGTACAAATATAAGTGACCATTGTATTGAAGAACATTGAACTTGTGCAAATTACCATCTCCATGGTGGTAATGAGTGTAAATATAACCTTACAATTAGGGATACAGAAACACTGTACTTTTTATTTAAAGGGCTGATCACAGTAAGCAATCGAGACTTTAAACCTGCTTGAGAAGTAAAAATGCTGTTGTGAAGTGTCTTTGATATGTCACAGGAATGCAAGGTTTAAAATTCAGAAAATGTAATTTTCTGTAACAACGAGAGGTTTTGTCTAAGTTGTCTTCTCCGACAGTAATGGAATTAAGATTTTCATGACTATAATTAGCACAGAAGAGTTGGATGCATGATGCAGCTAGCTGTCAGGTGTGACGAGTTATAAAGCTTGTGTCCTTTATTTGTTACTTAAACACATTTATTCTACTACCAATCTTTTAATTTGAATCAAATGGATTGGCTCACTGGTGTACCTGTTACTAACTGACCTGCCTACTTATGTGATTCATTCGTTTGTTCAATAATGTTAAGTGTTGTAAATTGTTTGAATACCTTTGGTAAAAGATCTGTATGAAGTCTGGATACTTCAGTGTCGAGCTATAGATACACATACATTTCGTTTTTCTTCTAACATTTTCTCAGTTTAATCAGTTTATTCTTGTGCACTTTGCTCTTTTTCATCCACCAGTCTAGAGATGCTGGACAAGGTCGAGCCCCCATCCATCCCAGAGGGTTATGCCATGTCTGTGGCCTTTAGTGGTCTGTTAGACCTGGTCAGGGGCATTACTTCCATGATAGAAAGAGAGCTGTCTATGGAGGAGGAGCTGGCTGCTGAATTCAGGGAGGCTCACCCGGACCAGGAGTGGCAGCCACAACCTGGTAAGAACAGGCCAGAGCCACACTGTTAGATAAGCAAGCTCTCATGAGGCAGTGAGATAAACAAAGTGGAAGAATATACACGCATACTGTTAAATAAGATGATGTAGGCTTAAAAGCAAATCATTCAGGGGAACAAAACTACTGGTTTGTTCCTGTGCATGATAATAAATCTATTAGGGTTCTGGGTGGTTTTCATGACCCCTGGTGGCAATTCAGTGCTTCTATTTACTTTACCTTTTCAAATAGGATATTAATGCATTTGTTTTTCTAATCCCAGGAGCCCACCTCGTGTGGGAGGAGATGGTCAGTGCCTGTTGGTGTGGTCTACTGGCTGCGCTCTCTCTGCTGTTAGATGCAAGGTAAATACGATTCCTGCCTTCTTATTAACATTTGCTCTGTGGTTAGCAGTCATTTACATTAGTGACTCAAGATGATAAAAATAGTTTTGTGTACTGTGTGTTAGTCTATACAGTAAATTCACTTTTAACACATTAAAAGACATTTTTGAAATGCCCAAATGTTCTTGCACATGTTTGTTGTTATGATCTTATTTCTCTCCAAACGAAGGATCAAATCAGCCTTGATTGAATTAGTTGAGGTGTCACAACTTAGGTTATTGTCAGTTAGATGTTGATACATGGTGACCTATTTAATTTGTGCTTGAAAAAAAATAATACTGCAGATGTAATATAAACATGGAGAATAAATTGCTCTCTTTTCTTTTCCCTCTCGTTTTGTCCTCACTCAGCACTGATGAGACAGCGACTGAGAACATCCTGAAGGCAGAGCTGACCATGGCGTCACTGTGTGGTCGTCTAGGACTGGTGACACCCCGAGATGCCTTCATCACAGCCATCTGCAAAGCTTCTCTGCCGCCACACTATGCACTGACTGTTCTGAACAGCAACACCGCCAACTTCTCCAGCAAAGGTAATGTAGGTGCCACCTCCAAACAGCATAGATGCAGTGCTGTATAATTGGTATTGGTAGCTCTTTTTTGTGTATCACTGCAAAATAGTTTTGTTTTATTGAAATTTCAAATGATGTTTTGATATAAAGGCAGTGGATTAAGTCAGGCTTGCAGATTAAGGGATCTCTTTCCAGATCAAACAGTTTGGGTAATAAATACCAACAGCCTAGTAATCTCTAGGGAGAAATGAAAAAAAACCTATGCATTAGTATGCATGTCTCCTCTCATCTTTTTATGTTTGATTAATGAAATCCCTAAAATAACACCACATGCACCTGAAAATCCCTCTCTAACCCAGAGATTGGCCTCTGGTCATGTATATTTATGTTAAATTAATGAGCACCTCTAATCTCCCATATGGTTAGATGTCTGTTAAACTGAGTTGAGCGTGTAAACTGTTGGCAGTCTGCCTCTTGCTATTGCCCTACAGTTTTTGATTTAATCCATTACTTTTCACTGTGGCTTCTAATTAGGAACACCGAGAAGAGTATGTCTGGGGAATGTAGACGCACAGCTTCTCTTAAGTCAACCACCCAGACATTCACTATTTGCATATTAGCTTGTAAGAGATACATTTGGCAAATTGGGTCTCAACTTGCACTGGACGTATAATTAGGAGAGGTTTTCTTGCATGTCACAAACTTGTTAGAAAACCAGTTTACATGTGTTACTGGCTGTCATTGAAAGATGTGAGTCTTGCATGTGAGAGTGGAGGTGGGGTTGCTCATGCGGCTTTGTTCTTTACAGCTTACTCCATCCAGGGCCAGACTGTGCAGATTATCAGCCCCTCCAGTGAATCTCATCAGCAGGTGGTGGCTGTGGGGCAGCCACTCTCTGCCCAGCCCCAAGGCACAGTGGTGGTGAGGACACGCGCACACACAATGTGCATATGACGAAACTCTGGTTTCGCTTAACATTTAATTATTACATTTATGGAGCAGTTTCCTACAATTTATTAGTTACTTTTACGCTTTTGTAATTTTTTTTCGGGAGAAGCGTATTAGCTCACTTCCCGATTGCTTATACAAGATGGTAATTGTAAGTGTTTGTCCCTCTTTCAGCTGACAGCAAAGAATATCCAGTGTATGCGAACCCTGTTGAACCTGGCACACTGCCATGGGGCTGTGCTGGGCACATCCTGGCAGCTGGTACTGGCTACACTGCAGGTACGACTATCACCACACGCATGAATTCACACAGGAATACCACATTCTCTCTGTCACACTCTCACACATATACACTTCTACTTCTAATATGGCAAAATTACATTCTTGAACTGATGATCTGGAAAGAAATGATCTGCTAAATAGAAACCCTACCTTTACAAACAAAAATATATTTTTCTTTTTACAGTTTCTGTGAGAGAAAATTTTGAATGTTCTACTTTTATTTATGTCTTTTAAGGTAGAGAACTTGCATCACCCACCAGTATGTTAAGTTTCTCATTTGTCTCTTCCAGCATTTAGTCTGGATACTGGGGCTGAAGCCGGGGCTTGGCGGTGCCCTGAAGCCAGGCCGAGCTGTGGAGGGACCCAGTACTGTGAGTGTTTTTCTTAGACATGGTGTACTGAACATTGCACTGTTAGTTTCTCACTTGAGTGTTGACGATTGGCTAACTGGCTGTACTTTATTGTTAATTTTACTGAAGCAGGTGCTGACCACAGCAGTGATGACAGACCTGCCCGTCATCTCCAACATCCTGTCCAGACTTTTTGAGAGCTCCCAGTAAGGACCACTGTAAAAAAGAAAAAAAAAGTACAAGCATTAGCATCACTGTTACTCTGGACCTGCATTGTTCAACATGCATTATTGTTTGTGTAATCTAGGTACCTAGATGATGTATCCCTCCATCACCTGATCAATGCTCTGTGCTCACTCTCCGTGGAAGCCATGGAAATGGCTTATGGAAACAACAAGGTGAAGACTTTGTGTTTTTGGCCTGGGTGAAACTGCTGGTGTTGTGGATATTTCATAATCTTGTTTTCTAAAATGATCTGAAGTAGAGCTGAAACAATGAATTGATCGATTATTAATCGATTACTAAATTAATCGACAACTATTTTGATAATCGATTAATCGGTTTGAAGTTTTTTTCATGATTAAAACAGGATTTCCGATTGTTTAAGCTTCTTAAAAATTAGTAATATCTTTGCTCTGGATAACAAATAAATCAAAATAAGACATTTGAGAACATCATCATTTCCAGGTTTGCGGACCACCGATCAACATTTTTTAAGGTTTTCTGATATTTTGCGGACCAAACGGTTAATCGAGAAAATAATCAACAGATGAATCGATTATGAAAATAATCATGAGCTGCAGCTCTAATATGAAGTATTGCTTTAAATAGCTTATTGTCTTAAATATTTTGTCTTGTTTTCTCGACTACAGCCCTATAATGGTACTTAAAGCAGCATGTTTGTAAACTTGTACACATTAGTGCCACTACATACAGTATGTATTTATCTATCGAGGTCAGAATGCAGGGTACTCAGTACTAACCTGTTATTTTCTTGTCTTGGTTTCAGGAGCCATCTCTTTTTGCAGTGGCCAAGCTCCTGGAGACTGGCCTAGTTAACATGGATCGCATAGAGATCCTTTGGAGGCCTCTGACTGGCCACCTACTTGAGGTAACTTTTTATTGCAAATCTTAAGTAATTTCATACTTGAAGACAGGATACAGACAATTTTCAGTAATATAATTGCTAACATTTTAAAAAGATCAAATACTCTGAGATCAAATTTAATATTTCTTTCACTTACCCATGTACAGTAGTTTAACAAGAAATTTGACTTGTTAAATAGGCATTAGAAGAGTGGATTTTAGTGTGAATGAGTATGAATGAATAAGCTTTTTTTATGAGTGGTAGCAGTAATTGTCACTTACCATATTCAAAGATAATATATCTTTATATATATAATATATAAAAATATCCAAATAATTGCTTTTTTTCCCCTCTTAAACCTGTTACTCTGAACAGTGCTGGAGTTCTCATAATGACATCTTTTAAATGGAATCTGAAGCAGATGAGCCCCAAAGAACCAAATAACTAAAACTTAGATGTACTATATTGATCCCAGACTGGGAGTTTAACAGTTAAATCAAGGAGAACCAAACAGTTGAACAAGCTAGTGAAAGTTGGTTCTGGATTCAAATCAGAGCAAACTTCCAGAGCATATAATGTTTCATTTGTACCTACATGTTGGTGATGGTTTGACTTTAATAATATGTACAACTGACTTTTTGGTGCCCTGGTACAAACAGCAGTTACCGATACTGCCCTCTGTATTAGGGATGCACAATATCAGTATTGGCAGATATTGGCTTTTTAATATATTATCCGATATTGGTAAAGACACCAAGATCTGCCGATATGACTAATGACTATTTTACGATATTGTGCATCCCTACTCTGTATTTGTGGGCAGTCTTGTCTTCCTTATTTAAATGGGTTCTCCTTTTGTATCTTGTATGTGTGTAATGTGTATCACTGGGGTTTCCCTTCATATTTTCTTTGTCTGTCTCCCCCTCTCTTTTGCAATCCTCTCGGTTTTGCAGAAGGTAAGTTCAGATGTCTTAATCACTGGCTTTCTTATCTCTTTCTTGATTCAAGTCGTTGTCCCTCTCTTGCAAACTGGCAACATGTTGGAGTTGGAGAAGGCCGCTGTGTCAAAATGTGTCCACAGTGCTCTGCTATCAGTGTTTGATTCTTGTGTTCTTGTGCACAATTAGCAATGTGAAGCTTGATGTGATTTGTCACAGAGTCATAATCTAAAGCTGCACCTGCAAAGTCTACTTTATGCTTCCTCTCATCTGTGGCAGTCTTGTTAAAAATCACTTCAGCAGTGTTGCAATAAAATCACCAGATGACGATTATGACAAGGATTTAGATTAAAATCAGAATGGTTAATACACACTGACGATCTCTTTCCTGAATGAGAACAGATACAGTATCTACTTTGCACTTCAACTTTGTGCTTGCAAGCAATGCATTTGTTTCACCTCTCAGCCTTTTTAAGATCTGAATATCATAACATTGATTCAGGGTTCAAAAGGCTTTATTTGCCATTTGTGCACACACAGTTACAATCCAAGTGCCTAGGAATGTTTGTGCTGGCCTCTTGAGTAAGCACTGTAAGAAACACAATAAATAATAATGAAACAAAGAAAAAAAAAAGGAAATCTGTACACATAATAAAAAGTGCAATTAAATACTGTAATAATACTGTAAGTATATTACACATTCCACAGCTGTATTGCTATTAGACATTACATCGCACTTATCAGCCTAACGTATGATGAATTATGATTGCAGCTAAAGTATTAACTATATACTGAGATTGTTATTTTGTACCACATCAGTCAACCTTCTTCCTGCTGAGCCTAGCCTTTCTGTGCAAATGTATAGTAGCAGTCATGATTACATGGTCTGTCACAACATATGCCAACATATGCCGGGTCTCTATCTCACAGTCTGTGGTTGGTTTATTTCACCCATTTGTTACATACACACCCACCCAATCACTACTCTGCATAATAGTATTTCTGTTATCCCTTGCATGTGTATGCATTTGTGTGTGTGATTTGTCCTGCAGGTCTGCCAGCACCCAAACTCCAGGATGAGAGAGTGGGGAGCTGAGGCATTGACTGCTCTCATCAAAGCCGGATTGGCCTTCAAACATGACCCTCCACTGGCCCAGAATCAGGTTGGTTACACCATAAATGTATGTACTGAAAAATATTTCAAAAAATCCATTGCTTCCAATTTCATATATTCAGGAAGTAATCTATGAAATAGCCAATAGGGGGCGACGACTGTGGTTGCAAATATAATTGTATAACATTTAACTCTTCTATAAAACATGATGGGAATTTTATAAATTATGTTCAAATTATGTTAAATTATGTTTATAAATTTGTTCCCATTTAAGAGGAAAATAGATAGATTAAAGATAAAGTGCGGCATATGAGTCGACACTGGTTGCTGTGAATTTCATGCTGCCAACCCTCAAAATGGCGCTGGTCAAATTGTGAATCTTGAGGCTTCAAAACAGGAGTTTGTGATGTCATAGCTGGTTGCCAGTTGCTCCAAACCATTGTCAAATTTTTTCATGACCTTAGACAAAAAGGACACACCTATTTTTAATAATAATTACTCTTTCCGTCTTATTCTCCAGCGGCTGCAGCTTCTGTTGCTGAACCCCTTGAAAGAGTTGTCCAATGTCCTGCACGCCGACATTCGTCAGAAACAGCTGGAGAGTGTCCTGCAGATACTCCAGAGTCAGGGTGACAGCCTGGGGCCCGGCTGGCCCCTTGTGTTGGGTGTAATTGGAGCCATCCGCAATGATCAAGGGTGAGAACATGAACAAAGCGGGTCAGATATTTGCTTATTTTAACATCCCTTTAATTGCTCTTGTTCTATACTAAATGCAAAGGTTCATGAAACCTAACCCAGCTTAAGTGTGTTGTCTCATTTTATTGTCCTTCAGCGAGTCACTGATCCGAACAGCCTTCCAGTGCCTGCAGTTGGTAGTGACAGACTTTCTGCCCACCATGCCTTGCACATGCCTCCAGATTGTAGTGGATGTGGCCGGCAGCTTTGGTCTGCAGAACCAGGAGCTCAACATCAGCCTCACCTCCATCGGCCTACTGGTGAGATAACTGTGTGTTGTTGTGGCCTGTGAGCAATGTGACTTATCTGTGTATTTAGAGTGAGTGACCATTTAAAAAGCTACAACATAAGATCTTATTTAACTGTAGGTATTGTTTTTATTTGTTATATTTGACATTTTATAGATACCATACATTGAGAACTGAGTGCATTAGAAATTGTATCATTATGACATTTTAACAACCCTCTTCTTCAACGCATGCCACTCCATTCCACCCCCTCTTCCCCTTTTACCCACAGTGGAACATTTCGGACTACTTCTTCCAAAGAGGTGAAGCCATCACACAGGAGTTGGGAAAGGAGGAAGAAGCTCTACAGAAACAGGCCCGGGAGAAAGGAGAGAAACTGAACAGACCATTCCACCCGGCCCCTCCCTTTGACTGCCTGTGGTTGTGCCTTTATGCCAAGCTGGGCGAGCTGTGTGTTGATCCACGGCCCGCTGTGCGAAAAAGCGCTGGACAGACATTGTTTTCCACCATTGCCGCTCACGGGACCCTGCTGCAACAGCCAACGTGGCATATTGTAGTCTGGAAGGTAGCACGCAGTTTTTATTCACATAAGATTTGATTTTGTTGGAGGAGGTCAGGATCTATGTTAGTTATAAAAGCAAAAAAAGCATGTTCACTAATTTTCTGTAATATGTGAAATGACAGAAAATACTACTATAAATCTATACCTTTTTAAATTGTTTTGAGATTGATCGAGGCCACACAGTGGAGCATGTGGCTAGCACTGCTGCCTCACAGCAAGAAGGTTGCTGGTTTATGTCCTGGTCCAGGCCTTTCTATGTGGAGATGATATGTTCTCCCTGTGTGTGCATGGGTTTTATCAGGGTTTCCTCCCACATGTCCAAAAGCATGCTGAGGTTAATTGAACACTCTAAATAGCCTGTAGGTGTGAATGATCTGAACATGTTTTCTTTGAAGATCTATTGTGCTGCAGATTTCACTTTTTTGGTGTCACCACTAGGTGCTTTTCCATCTGCTCAACTGCGTGAGGACGTCGTCCACCACCGCGGACAAGGAGAAGATTGAGTCCGGCGGCGGGAACATCCTCATCCATCACTCGCGTGACACAGCGGAAAAACAGTGGGCAGAGACGTGGGTGCTGACACTAGCTGGGGTGGCACGCATTTTCAATACAAGGCGATATCTACTCCAGCAATTAGGTGAGACACTGTAGACTTCAGTGATGTTTAACCACAGCCACTGATACTGTTGCACATGAGGTAGACTATGACATAATAGTAAACAAATAGAATGTTTAAATGTATTCATGAAACTATGCCTAGTGTTTAACAAGTCCAGAAACAACCTGGCTGTTTGTACTGCTGTATTAACACCTATTTAGTCACTATAACATCATGCGGACAGGATTAATATTGCAGGGAGGTAGCAGTGATAGAACTTCGGGCTCTCATTAATTACTCCCATCTCCCTGAACAGCATTTTAGCCAGTGCAAAATTACAACAGGTGATTCATTACCAGCACATTTCTAGCCCACTATGCATAATATCACTGAAGGGAGTAGGGAAACATCCTACACGCAACTTAGGTAATATAAATAACACGCTGGCAATAAAATATCAATGTATCGGTCTCCTAGTGTGATTGTAAATGAGTCTCTTTTTCATACGAACATTTCCACACTCTTTGTTCTATGTGGTCTCTTAGTCTTTTAGTCCGGTCGTGTAGCTTGGAAACCTCAGATTTAATGTGCTAATTGTCCCACTTACTTTACAGCTGTCACCTATCATCGTCTCATTGTGCTGTTTTGTTTTGTCTGCAGGTGATTTCTTTGAGGCCTGGGAGGTGCTGCTGAACCACATTCAGTCAGCTGCTCTTAGCAAAAACAACGAGGTCTCCCTCGCTGCGCTCAAGAGCTTTCAAGAGATCCTACAGATCGTTACACCTGTGAAAGACTGGGACAAACCAGGGGACGCGCTCGCTGCTATGGGTGTCCCCCCAGTGCTAATCGACCCTCTCTCAGCGTCTGGTCCCGGCAGACCTTTGGTGCGTTCAGATTCACTAGTCGAGCGTCTGACGCGATACAACGGCGCTGAACTGCAGGCCCCTCCCCCGGGGGAGGAGTCAGCCTTAGAGGACTCAGCATTGTGGTGGTCAGCGTGGAACACCTGGTATAGAACAGGAATTGACTGCACAAAGCCGCCTAGTGGCCCAACAGATAAGTTCTCCTTTATCCCGAGCCAGCCCTTCCTCACAGCGTTGATCCAGATTTTCCCAGCGCTCTACCAGCACATCAAGGCCAACTTCAGCATGGATGATCTGAAGAAGCTGGGGGTCATTCTTCATGGAGCGGTGTCTGTGCCCATCAGCAGTGATGCCTCACCTTTTATCCTCCCCTCCTACACTGAGGCAGTTCTCACCAGCCTACAGGAAACTGTACTCACAGCCCTTGATGTGTTGCAGAAGGTGGGCAAAAAGCCTTTTATATATTTAGTGCACTATCAAAATTGGCATTAAGATGAGTCCAGTGAGGTATCTCTGTGGCCTAGGGAACTAAGAGACATTCCACAATATGTCAGCTATGTTTAACTTCAGGTTTCACATTTATTTCCCAGTTAAAAATTAAACAGGAAAGCAGCAGATTCTCCAGTCTGGGAGGGTGGATCTTGGCATATCTTGGAAAACAGTCCATTATCATTTTCTCTGTAAAATAATAGCTTATTAATGTTGCTGGGGGTTTTTTCATTTGATAATAGCAATACATTTTATTTGTATAATGTTTTTCATATATGCTCACAAGCAATAGATAAAAAAAATACAGGTAAAGTTCCAATGGGACGGGGCTGTCGCACCAGGACCAGTGCTTCTATTTGACCATTAATATAATTATATAAGCCCTAGCTTGTAGCTATAATTGAGCCATTGAATTGCAATTGCGACTCCATAACATGTCTTTATAAAATACAAACCTCTTACTTTGAAGTTATTTCCTTCCATTTTGTGTTAACCCGGCCCACAAGTCGTTGTATCAGTGTTTTAAATTATTCAGTACGCAGTCATGTGGTGGATGTCAGCAGTGTTCGTTCCTCCCTGCTGCAGGCCATCTGTGTGGGCCCTGAGAACCTGCAGGTCATGTACCCTGCCATCTTTGAACAGCTGCTACTCTTCGTGGAGTTCTCCTGCAAGCCGCCTCAGTACGGCAGGATGGAAACCAAACACGTGGCCAATGCCAAATACAACCAGGTAAGGACGGGGGGAGGGCATAGACGTGGGCTGTTAACAACTTGGTTTTCATTTCATAGATTTCTTTTTACAGTTCATTGAAGTGTTGGATGGTGTACTGTGTTTGTTGCCATTCTAAACAATGTCATCCGTTTTCTTTGATGTACATGAAGCACCGCTCCCACCCTCCGCTTTTACTGTCTAGCCCTTACAAAGCCCCTTATCATGACCCTCCATGAGATTGACGGGTTTGTCTCAACCCCCATTAGCTGCCCTGGGCAGTAACTTCCTCATATTCCTTCTCTCATTCTTCATCTTGCTGGCAACGTGCCAGAGAAATGTCTCTCTGCTTTACAGCTAAAAAAAACAAAACGGTTTTAATTTGAAGGAAATCAGTGACGTCGCTCAAAAATTAGGTTTATAAAAGCAAACATTCTAAATTACAGGAGTGATTTTGACAACGTTGTTCTGATATCGGTGTCTGCTTTGTGTTGCTATGTGCTCTGCCTTTGGGGGGAATTTTGAGTTGTCTTCATCTCACTGGCAGGCTGGAGCAGTCATGCTGAGAACTATGATTACGACATACATGACAAATCCCAATTGTCAGTCTCGCATGCTGGGGGCCCAGATTTAACCTCACGTACTGGACATTTTTGTTGATCTGCATCTGCTTCGATTGTTAAGTGAGAAAGAAAGAAACCAATTCCTAATCGGCAAAATATGCATCATACTTGTGTGTGTGTGTTTACAACCTCTTTGCCTTAAGTCCATTTCTTGCTAGATCGTCTCAAATGTCCTTGGTGCGAGGAGTAAGTGTATTGGTATAATCTCCACCAAGGAGGTTATGTTTGTGGCCGCCTTTGTCTGTCTGTGAGCAGCATAACTCAAAAAAGCAAAGGATGGGGTTTGGCTTTAGTCAAACGTGCCACTGCAAATTTAATGCGATTTTTTAAAAAAGAACATCAGATTAATTGCAATCTTCTCTCATTCTGTTTCTTGGAACTACTCACTGGATAACCATTTTAGATCCAGCTGTTTGCACCGGTGAGTTTCATGTTCTACTTCAGCCCCCTGTATAGTTGTACTAAACTGTGATGACCTACCCTCTGAGGTAGTGGTAGGCTGTCATTTGTCATCTACATCTCTCACCCACTCCATGCCTCCCCACCCCTCTGCCTGCTTAACTGGTGGTTATGCCTCTTTTGTGCACAGTGCCTGTGCAGCTCCATTTTCAGTTGATTTGTCTTTGTGGTGATGTTCAAATCCTTATGTCTGGTTTTGATTTATATTTCTTTAAGAGAAGACACACTTTGTAGTATCAAGCTTTTTGTTTGGATGCAATCTACTCATAAGCCTCGCACAACCTAATGCAGACTAATGATTGCAGTAACTTGAATTGAATGTTTGTTTTTTTTGTACAAAGTGTGCCTTCCAAAACTGCTTTCAATGTGGCTCTGCCCCTAAAGGTATGGATAGATAATAGTTGTAATGGTTTTCGTTGGCTAATGTCAGTTCCTCTTCTGAAATCGGCTTGCAGGCAGAGTGGGTTGCCTTAAACTACGTGCCCTTTGCTGAGCGCTCTTTGGAGGTAGTGGTGGACCTGTACCACAAAACGGCGTGCCACAAAGCTGTCATCAATGAGAAAGTTCTGCAGAACGTCATCAAGGTATGTTTTATTAAGCGGGAATGTTCGGTTTCAGGGTTGGACAGATTGACAGTTCCATTGTCTCTCATGAAGTGAAGAGTGAACGTCATTAATCTCTTCATAGTTTCCCCAGTTATAAAACGCCTAACATGATCAATAAAGCATAACACAAAATGTGAACAAATCGTCAAATATAGTTTGAATTATTCTTGCTGTCAGCCTCTGACCTGACAGCAATCATCACAGATGTGCCTAATGAGTTTATGAGATATTTTCAAATCTGTCTAATTCAGTCTGTAAAAATAAAAACTAAAGTTTTTGTTAGTGCAGGTGACGCTCAGTCTTCCCCCGATTGATTACGTTCCTGACACCTGCATTCAAACGCTCTTTTCCCACAGTTTATTTATACAAAAACCTTAACTAAGGAGAATTAATTTGCCTTGTGTGTCTATAGGGACAGTTTCTACGTGGAAACACTCCCAGCCTTGGGGAACCCAGCTGTTCTCTGAAAAGAAGACTTGTTTAGAGAGAAATTTTTTTGTAGCATAAAAAACTTAACTTGACAACTGCCCGTTGTTTAAATGCCTTCAAATACTGCTTTTAATGTTAACTCGATTGATTCTAGTGTCTTTACATTTCAGTATAAAATAGAAGGTGAATAATGTTCAAGCTTACTCAAATGTGTTTTATAGATTTAACCCTGAGGTCCTGCTCTGTGATTTAGCCTCACTGGTATCATTTTCCCTCTTCTCTTCTTTATCGATTCATTCTCAAGACGTTAAGAATGCCGTTGGGTTTGAAGTATGCCTGTCCGTCAGAGACCACCTGGAAGCTCGCTGTTTCGTCCCTGCTCAAAGTGCTGCTGATCGGGTTGCCCGTAGCACGTCAGCACGCCTCATCTGGGAAGTTTGACACTATGTGGCCGGAGCTGGCCAATGCCTTTGACGATTTTCTTTTTACCAAAAGGTACACATTTAAACATTAAGTCTGCATGTCTGTCTGTGTTAGGAATTTCTAAGCAGCAGGCGGCTTACTGTTGTTGGTTGTTCTGCTTTTATAGCACACCTCCAGATAACCTTTCTATCCAGGAATTTCAGAAGAATGAAGCCATTGATGTAGAGGTACGTACTTGTTCTCAACAACAATCCGTATGTCAGCATGGTTGTGATGGATTTGCCCGCCTTGACTGTGAGATTATGTCTTCTTCCATTTAGGTAGTCCAGCTGATCAGCACGGAGATTTTACCCTTTGCCAATTTCATTCCCAAAGACTTTGTTGGCCAGATCATGACTATGCTCAACAAAGGTTCCATTCACTCGCAGTCTCCCTCGTTCACAGGTAATCTGTGACTTTGTCGTCTTAGGTTATAACAGCTGTGTTGTTTACATATATTTCTACCATTAATTGGTGGCAAAGGGCTGGCTAAAAATTCAACAATGGCTTTTGACTTTCTGCAACTGTCCTCTGCTAGCCCCACTTCTCCCCCCTCTTTAGCCAGAGCCATCTGGAAGCTTGAAATGTATCTGAGAATTTAGCCACATTTTCAAAGATTTGGTAAAAGAAAATGGGCTTTTATCTGTGTTTCCATCAACTGCCGCAAAGCAAATATTGGGAATCAGTCCACCAAGCATTAGGACACATGAGGATAACAAGACAATGCACTCATTCACATCTACTTCATGTTGATGCGTCAACTTTTCCACCTCCCTCAAATGTAAAAGCTTTATTGTTATATTTCACAATATTTTTTTACCATTCAGTCGTTTTTCACACTTAAAGCACATGAAAACAGTTGTGATGGTCTCTGTAGACTGAGTTGCATCTGTAAATGTTTTCTCCTCGACAGAGGCAGAGATTGATGTGCGGATGAGGGAAGAGTTTTCCAAAGTGTGCTTTGAGACACTGTTGCAGTTTTCCTTCAGCAACAAGGTCTCCACCCCGCAGGAGGGCTACATCTCTCGCATGGCACTTTCTGTGCTCCTGAAGAGGTCCCAGGACGTCCTCCGACGCTACGTAGAGGATGAGAGGTTGAGCGGACGCTGCCCCCTGCCCAGGTACACCTGACTGCTAGCGCTATGTAAACCCCGCTTTATTAATTTATCCATCATTGTCATCCAAAAAAGTAGCAACTGGACATGACATGTTTCTCCTCTCATCCAAGAGGCTTCCTCAGTTCCAAGTGGAAACATAAAACCACTTACCCAGTTCAGCACGCTGCTCCTTAGTGTCGGGTGTAACTCTTTACTCTAAGAGACAATGGAAGTAAAATGATGCCCATGGGGAAATTGCACCATTAGGGCTGAAAATGACATCATTAGAATGTGAACAGTAAATGAAAAGTTAGTGACGTCCATGTAACCTATATGACAAAAACATGCCCTGAGAGCAAACGACTAAAAATCTGTACACACTGTCTTTGAAACTGATGAAGATATTTGTATTTTTTATTTTTATTTCAGGCAACAAGTGACAGAGATTATCTTTGTCTTGAAAGCTATCAGCACTTTGATGGACTCGCTTAAAAAGACACAGCCAGAAAATGGTGAGTATTCAAAGTGTGTCAAGGATTAATAAGGAATCTCAGAAAGGACACGCAGTGAAAACACGTGTGATAATGATGTGGAGTAATCCCATCGTATCCTATCATCTACTCATTTCAGATAAATGTGTCAGAGAACAGTTGGGACCAATGTGTCCACATTCATACTTATCTCCAATCTGGGTAGAACTGTTTATGTTTTCAGCAAGGTCAATTACGAGGACTGAACAAAACTCATTTGCAAATGCCTGTGGGAATTTTATAAAGGAAATGATTTCTTTGATTGCCTTCTGCCACAGTTTATATTCTCTTTCTTCATCTCCCCCCCCCATGCCCACTTTTATCTTGTCATTCTCTTGTTCTGTTCTTCTTTTGCTGTCCTCTTGCAGTGGATGGCAACACTTGGGCTCAGGTGATCGCCCTGTATCCCACACTGGTCGAGTGTATTACATGTTCCTCATCCGAAGTGAGCTCCGCTCTGAAAGAGGCCCTCGGGCCCTTTAAAGACTTTATGCAGCCGCCTGTCTCCAGAGTCCAGAATGGAGAGTCGTGACCAGGCTGCCACTGAGCTCTTTGTGTTTTGTTTTTTATTATGAAGAAGTCTTTGAATGTGTCTTCTCGACCCATGTGCTTTTCAAGTGCACAGACATAAACTCGACGTGAGACCCATCTACGGTGACATGAAGTTCCAAGGCCGGCCGAGGCCACGTCAACAACCCTGCCCTTCATACGAATCATCGTATGCTTCTCATGTGAGCTGAAAGCGCCTTCGCCCCTTCCACTCTCATACAGACTGGCTGCATTCTTGTGTTAACCACAAAGATTAAAAAAAAAAAAAAAAAGAAAGAAGAAGAATTTGATGTGTTGCCTCTGGGTGTGTGGTGATGTTGATTTAAAAAAAAAAAAAATTAAAAAAAAGAGACATCTTGATTGATCTTAAAAATAAATAGACTTTTGCAACATTTTCAACAGTGAGGATTTTATGCAAGAAAAAACAAATCTTACTGTAACATTCCATGTCACCCTTAGCCAGCCATCTGAGAAGGGATGTACTTGTCTGTATAAAATAAATGGAACAATTGTACAATTAGCTTTGGTGCTCCGAGTGTGCTCTATTACAGTATGCGCCAGGTCTTAAAGATAATATATTTATTACAAAGTTCAATCTTCTCCCTAATACTTTTCAACATTTATGGTATACTTTTGTTTATAAATGATATAATCATGAAACCCAAATAGTAAAACAACAGTGGTTCATCAGAGAAAACAAGAGGAAAAATTAAAAAGAAATACAACATTAAAAAAACATGACAGCAGTTAAATAAGACCTGCTTTCACACACCATACCCCATATTTGTTCTTGCACTCTAAACATGGCTAAAGGCGTGACAGGATTAAATGTGAAAACAAGAAACAAAGCATTTTTCTTACATACAGTATATTTTATTAAGTTTTATGTCATGTTGCTTTTAAAAAAAGCAGCTTAATATATTACAAAATGACTGAAAGTAAAATGTATTTTTATTTTATTTTTAGACATTTACGGACTTAAAGTTCCAACGTGTAATGTAGAGGAGAGTTTATTGGCAGAAAATCAAGCTTGTATAGGAGTATTAGCACTTCAAAAAAAATCCTTTGGTTTTCATAACCTTGGAATAAGTCTTTAAAATGTGCTTTAAGCAAGGGCCTTGCTTCACGGAGGCCAACAACTTGAGCCGCCATGTTTTCTACAGAGGCCCAAACAGACAAACAAGCCAAATGTAAGCCTTGCTATCCCTTTGCTATCCCCTGGTAATTATTATTTACTTATCTGAAGCAGCTCAGCTAGTGACAGCCAAAATAGGAATGAGCCAAAATGGCTGCTGTGGAAAGAACGCATTATTGTGGCGACGCTCAGTGGGTTCGGGCTCCCTATGTTGAGAATCACTGCTATAGTAGGTCATATGAGGGGAGAGGGTTGCTCTACTGAAGAAAGGGAGGAGGAGGAGGAGGAGGAGGAGGCGGGCTAAGAGCAGGTCTGCTTGGGCGGGGTTTCCCCTCTTATTTCAAGTCTGCACAGTAGAGGAGTGAAACGGGAGCGAGGACGGAGAGAAGCAGCGCCGGACTCTGCTGGAATGTCGCGGCAAAGGAGGTAGTGAATTTCTTCACCTTTACTCGTCTACACATACATTCTCTGTATGTATATATTTAAAAAATAATAATAATAATAATAATAATAATTCACCCCGCCGCCGTCGCCCTCCCGCGTTTGCGTGCCGTCCCTCGCTGATTCGGACCACGCACTGGCTGAGGTAGTAGTTTGTGCTGTTGGTTGGGTTGTGACTCTGCCCGCAATGGAGATGACTGCGCAAGCTACTGCCTTGCCAGTGCTGGTGTCTGCGCTGCAGCCGAGGAGAGGAGCTGTTCACGCGGTCTGTCCAGGTAACACACACCACTGGGCTTAGTCTAGCTACTATTTGTTTTGTATTAATTTTTGTACTAATTATCTACGGTGTTGTATTTTGAAGTTGTGCGGCCACTGGGAACTGTCTCGTGTGGCCGCTTTGTTGCGTCCTGATGTGTGCAACTGTCTCAGAGCCTCTGTATCATGTGTCATCCAATAAAACAGTGAGTGGCCGTGGAGGAGAAAAGACACTTTGTTGTTTTCAGTTGTGTATAGTAAAATTCATACATATGCATATATGTGTATGTTTTACATTGGTGCCATGATGCCTTTTTAAAATATGTATAAATTTCTCTTGCAGGATGAAGGAGGAGTCTTGCATGTGCCGGGTCTAATAATTTGGTGTGTACAGGAAAAAGTCGATATCCAGTGTGGATTTGCATAGTTTTTGACCACCCCGAGCACAGTGGGCTGTGTAGAAAGCATGTAGGTCAACTGTGCTGTTGCTATGAGGAGAGGAGTGACGTGGCTCCTGCTGCCCACAGAGGTATCCTACTAAATATCGGGTCTGATACATACACACACACACACACTGGCTTTATGGCTCTCCTCTGACTTCCTTTGTTGATAATGCTGCATACGAGAGCATATGCTCCTCCTGCACCCAAACGCCTCGTCCGTGCTGAGTTTGGAGTGTGAATGTGTGTCAATGCTGTTCACCTGATTATCTGATAATCATTATTATTATTATTATTATTATTATCATTATGCCAAACGTGGACACTGAGACTCAGAAACGTTACACGCCGCATGACTGAACCTCCACAGCTGTGGTGTTGGTGATGAGGCTCACGCATTGTTGCGAGTTAACCTCTGAAATCCTCTCTCCACTGCTCAGCAGCAGCTGGCTGCTCTGTGTTTTACACTATTATGGCCAGTCAAGGGTTTCATGATGGGGTGGCAACTGTAACGCATAATGGTGCTTTGATTGGCTGTCGGTGCCAGCCAGTGTTAGGCTGATGAAAGGCTGCAGACTCATGTTCAGACCCCCAGCCCCAGATGAGAGCGCGTCGCTCGCTGAGTGACTGACTGAAGATTTAATCCTGTATTTGACCTTCCAAGGATACTCCCGTTAAATATTTATGACTTCACACTTGACAGCACGTTAGGCAGAGTTCAGTCTGAGCCACGATTCTGTCCACAAGCGATTGTCCTGGTGTTACACAATAAATTCTACTCTGGCTACTCACTGTAGCGGAAAGCGTAGGCTGAAAGGAGTGAGTTGTTCTTGTTTGCAGAAGCAGCTGACTGGTAAACAAACCACAGAGAGGACTTTTAGTGATACCGTCAAGTCTGTTCAGGTCTGTGTTAAATCTATTCAAATGTGTGGTAAGAAAGACACGTTACCCGGCCGATGGAGCAGCGAGCAGAGGTAGCTCACATCCTCCTCATCCATCTTGTGTCAAAGGTCTTATTTGAGCCGAGCCACAGATAAATCATACTTGAAGCAGCCAAAGCCCCAGAGCAGTAAATTAGAGCCCTCTGTGGAAAAATATGTCCACTCATGTGGGCATCACATCTGCTCTGAGGCAGCCGCACCTTCACCAGGACAGATACACCTGTGTGTGTGTGTGTGTGTGTGTGTGTGTGCGTGTGTGTGTGTGTGTCTCCGGAGAATAAAACACCACAATTTAACATCAAATATGAAAGTAAACACTAGTGGGTGACAATGATTTTCATTATTGATGAATATGCCAATGACTTAATGATTTAATTGATACAGAATGATTGTGCCTCCATCCACAAGCCACTGAGCGATGGATTAGATTAGGACTAGATTAGATTCCTTTATTGTCACTGTACCATGAGATGTCATTTTGGAACAGTCAACATCAGCAGATGCTGAGTTTAAAGTTTAAGATAAATACAATATAACGTAAATACTATGCACTCTATAAATACTATAAAACCTTCACTATTGCTATATCTCAACCCCACAGAGGATTATTTTTGAGAAGAATAGTTTCTATTGCTTTATTTGAGACCACAGACTTTATAAGAGTAAGTAAAAATGTCCCTGAATCACTTCTGTGAGCACATGGTGGCGTGGCACCCGTAAGACACATAATGCTAGTCTTTATTTTACTTCTTCACGCGTCTGTAGTTTCTTACAGAGTGACATGGAATTCTTCTACAGCTGTTAGAATTAGTCGTTTATCCTATCTATCAATCAATCAATCAATCAATGTTGGCCTCAGCTCTCCCATGATGCACTGCGATAACACAGCGTCACCCTTACAAGTAAAAAAAAAAGAAAGAGATGAGCATCTTGCGGCGAGCCCACTCAGCATCTCCCACAGATCTCTCCTCAGGTCGGGTGGGAGTGTTGCAACCCTTGAAAAAACAAGCCGCCACCTACAGGAACGACTGAATCATCAGTGTCATCGTCCAATCTGAACCGCACACACACACACACGCACGCATGTACGTGGAGAGGAGGGGTGTTGTGCCAGATCAGGACACACACAGTCCTGGCCTTTGGGGACCAGATGTCCCTTCAGCCCCTGTAGAGGATCCCGGGTGGGAGACTCCTACAATAACATAACAATATGCTCCTCTGAGTATGTGTTAAGGAATGTAGTCATAGGATTGTGTGTTTATGTGTTTTACATATGTAAAACCTAATCTGTTCATGGGATTATAAGAATAAAATGTCATTATTCACAGTTGTAGATGTTTCTTGTCTTTCTTTGCAGTTATTCCTCAGAGATGTGTTTTAAGTTAAAAACCACATAAGGTCTTAATCAAGACATAAAAGGTCAGCGTATGACGAAAATAACAACATATATACAGATAGAGGGGTACAATATGATATAAATTAATCTAAATAATATGTTGTTATTCACGTTCAGTTTAGTTCTGAATCATATTTTCAAGATAAGACTCACAAAGTGGTCATGTTGGGGATAAAGGAAATAAACTGACCTTCTACCGTACAGACTTTTTCCCTGCAGAAGATAGAAGTCCATACAAGAATATCAAGCCTTCACAATGGCTGCATTCCATTTAAGATCACACTCAACTTTAAGGATCCATTAGTGATGTTTGATACCAACATGTCTGCTGGGAAAAAAACATTAATTTCGCCTCCTACAGCCATAAATCTGAGCTCATGGGTATTTGTGTGTATAACGTAAAGTGCGAGGCAGTGGAAAGTGTTTGACACATAACTTCACTAGTGCAGCTTTCACATATTCGGTATTTTAATTTGGCTTTTACTGACACTTTCCCAAGAAACATGATGTTTTATCAGAGGCGTGCGTGTTATATGTGAATGCAGAACTCTTTACTTTTACTTATCTGATGTTTTCTTATGTAAAACATGAAAGTCGTAACCTTCTTTCTTTGGACATCTTGTGATTTGTTGTTCCTAAAGTTCAGACTGAACTGAGAAAGAAAGCTGTTAGGGTTTTTGCCAGATCTCCTTTATGTAAAAAAAAAAGTCCAGTTCATAAAAAGCTGTGGGTGAGAAGCCAAAAAACACTCACTTTAACAGGAGAAAATAAATATCTACATGACATTGCAGCAACGAGCACTGAATCATGTCCAAAGATCACTTTTCACAATCCTCGTTGTTCCACACCCAATCTCACTGAGTTAAAGTGACAGAGCAGCTGAGATGTGGATGAACTGGCGTTCATCAGTACTGCAGCGTTGAATTACAGCAGCAGCAGCAGCAGCAGCCTCCTCGAAGAAATCTCCTCTCAGGCTTTTCTATGAAGTGATACCCTTCATTCTTTGCCCACATAAAGCTTTGGGACTCACTTGACACACATTAGTGATGGTCTTATTCTGCCGGAGTGAAAAGGATTGGCTTTGCCGCCTCATTCGTGCAAAGAATTCCTAAACATACCTGTTCAAGCTGTTGTTGGCCCGGTCAGTGTTTGTTTGTTTTCCCGGGTGTACAGGTGTTTTTTTTTAAAGTATGACACAGCACAGTAACATGGAAGAAAATGTGATTGTGCCTCCTTTTTTTTTTAATACAGCAGGAAAATGGGCATTTAAACCTTGGTTTACACTGGTGTCAGGTTTCCAAAAAACGGTACAAATGACTTTGTTTTGCTTCGATAGGAAGAAAAACTAACTTACAGCAAAAGGAAAACAAAGAAAAAGAGAAGTGTCCAATGAAAAGAGTTATTTACATTTTTTACACATTGAAGTTACTCACGTTTCGACAGCTTACTCCGAGATACGACATTTGTAACCGAGAAACTAAAACAGTACAGCAAAACCCCAACGAACGGAAACCACTGGATCAGACACTCACATCAGGATAATCTTCTATTATTATGTACATTGTGTTAGATCAGACCAGGTCTAACTGTCAGAGGCACCTGCTACTCATGAAGATGAGTTTATCTTAAAATGTAAGAACCAGTACTGAAGAAAAGGGGGAAATGAGACTATGATCATAGGAGTGGAGTTGTTGTTTTTTTTCTACACATACTTTACACTGCACAAATATGGGGAATGTAATTAAACGATGGCACAGGCGGCAGCTGAGGACGCGGCAAAACCGAGCATGCAAACAGCCACTTAAGAAGGAACATCATGAGGTAGATGACCGAGGGAGGGGAAGGTACAACACAATCTGAAAACGTGCGACAGCTCGATTTAAAACAGTATAATAAGACGGAGCACAAACGAGTGTTTTCTTCATAAAATTAAGCTGCTGTCCTTGATCGACGAGTATAGTATTGGAATGTGGGAGGTACAAACGAACAAAAAGAATGTGAGAAAACAGATGAATCAGTCTGGCTACATTAAAAGTTGACATGGAACAGAGGAGGTGTGATTCATATGTACAGTACATGACGTCAGTCCTCTGTTTTGTTTGTTTGTTTGTTTGTTTTTTTTACACTGTACAGAAATTCAACCAAATACACATTTTTATCAAATGTGTGTATGTCTTGTGTATATACATTTTTCACATTTATAAATATTGTGCATTAGCGAGTAATAGCAATCCTGAGACGCATATTACCATCTCCGTCCATGAGAGGACACGCTCCCGCCCCCTTTGCTTCGCTTTTGTTTACTTTCTATCGGACAGGAATCCCACTTCTTGTCTCCACTCCCTCGGCGAGAGAGGACGTCCACACGAAAGCACTTTTAAATATGGAGCACGAGGGATGTGGGGGTGGGGGGGGGGAGGGTCGGGGTCAAGGCAGGGTCACGTTTTTGTGTTGGACGCACTTATGTCACCGGGTTAATTCTGCTTGGTGCCATACATGAGAGGGATGATGTAGACGGAGATGTCGTCTCCGGAGCCCAGTCTGTCGTTGGATATTCTCCAGCCACGATCCTTCAGCACTCCTCGTGCTCTCATTATGAGGTCTTGCGCTGCCATCGTGTACCTGCGCAAAACGCACAAGTGACAAATGATTAATGGCGATGCACATTAAGATAAATGGCGGTAATAACTACGCACGGTGGTATGCATCCAGAACTGTATCTGCCCGCAGCAACAAGAAATAAAAATCACATTAAAAGTCCAGTGTGAAACATCTAGACTTTTGAACTTTTTAACTAGACTTTTCAATTTAACTTCATGTTATTTAATACATTTTAAAGCTGTAGTGCCTGACATTTAAATACAAACAAATGCCTGTAACATTCAAACTATTGTCAGTTAGTTCACCCAATGCTGATTAAGCCTCATGACTCTCTCTGCATTCCTCATTATAGCAGTTTTTTTTGTGTCTGTTGTGACTTTCCCGCTGATGTATTTAATGTTATGACAGAGCAGGTGAGGGGGGGGAGAAGAACACAGCAGGAGTAAAGCAGGACAGCTTTGTACAGCAGCAAGAAGTGTCCACATTAAGTTTTAGAAGTGGATTCCACTACAGAAATTAAAACTGGACATTCGGCAGAACTTTACGATCGTATTTTAAAATCCATTTTGGCTTCCGAGGAATATGATGCATGCTCCACCAACAGCAACCAATCGCTCGCTGAACAGCTGCCTGACGAGGTCCTGCTGCTGTTTCCTTCACCATGCAGCTCCAATTAAGTCTCTCTGGATGCAGTCAAAACAATTAATGCTACAATGATGTACAACACATAACTCAAAGTACCATAGAAAAAAGACTGCACATAAAAGCAGCCATTGGGTAGAAAATGACTGGTTCAGACAAGGGCCTTGTTTTATGAGGCAGCCATCTTGTGCCACCATGTTTGAAGTCTAACTGGACAAACACAGCTCACTACAGTCTGTGATACATCACTTCATTCTCACACACTGGACCATTAAGGTGGACAAAGAGTCTTGCTCGTGTTTCCTTGGCATGGGAGGAAAGAAAGACCTTTGTGCATAATCACAAGATAAAAACACACATCCTGTCTAAGCGCAGCAGGGGTGAGGAGAAGTTCAGCGTGAGTGATGGCCGCAGCTGTGCGACGGGTGAACCTGCCTGTGCTGGTCGTCGGGGTCACAGTTGGACAGGAAAGACGTGACCGCTTCAGCTACTTCCTGGTTGGCGAGGACGTCCCACAAACCGTCCGTTCCCAGCACGAGGACGTCGTCAGCGCCGTGCTCGTGCTGCGCCAGAGGGTAGACTTTGACCTGAGGGTGAGGCAGAGGGAGATAGAGAGAGAATAACATTCATGGTTTGTAGAGAATCGTTTGGATCCAAGACTGAGACATGGCCAACAACAACTTAATACTCATTCTAAACGGGCTGTGAGTATATATGCGAGTATGTAAGCAAAAAAAATGGCATTTTTTAATCTGACTGACCATTTATTCCTAATTTTCTGATAAAGTGAATCTTTAAAATCCTTCAGTAAAGAGGTGTCATGTTGTTGTGGCAGCTCTTCTGAGGCACATGCATGACAAATAAAGTTCTCTGGCTCCTCATCATCAACAACAACAACAACAAATAAGCCTCAGTTTGGATGTTTTATGAAAGATAATTCCTCTGAGACGATGAAAATGATTGCATCAAACTAAAGTCAGCCAGTGAAAGCACTTGCACGGGAATCAGAAGGTCCTCTACGTGGCTTCATGAGCCTCTCTTCAGAGGTAAACCTTGTGATTTAAGTCACGCTTCGCAAGAAAAGAAAAGGAATGAGGCAATCAATCCATGGACAAGAGAGCTTCCCAGAATCCATTAGAAAACGCAGATTTCAGCGGCAACAAAATATCCCTGCAAGACTCGACAGGTCATGGCTGCAGCATTTGATTTTTGACCCGGCGCCCACATTTGATCTCATGAGTATGAGCTGATGAATCTAAAAGTCCGTTTTTTTATTTATAACATGAGAGCACTCAGTATTCTTTTACTTGACGGGGATTTTTTTCCCCCCCCAAAACCCTTCAATGCATGATTTGTTTGGTTTTTTTTAATCTAGAGAACGCAAAAATGTTTTCCTGTCTTTAATCTGTGTGCGACCCTCAAACGCACAGATTTGCAAATGTCAGACTCTTGTTTATATTCCAATGGTGTGTGTTTATGTTCTGTATGAATCAACAATAGCTACAACAACAACGACCCCATGTAGAAGACACTGGGGTTTGAGCACATCCTTTCTGGGTGTGCGAAGGCCACCGTACTTTCCTGGCACGCTTAGGAAATCCTTACACACTGGGCCTTTGTATGTAGGCAGGACAATTATAAAGACAAGGTTTTTGTCCCTTCACATCGATATCCCATAACTTTACCGCTGTAACCGCGTTATCCTCCACATGAGGGATGCAGGGGACGCTGTTGCCAATCCCAGCTGACATAGGAAAGGCGAGGTACACCCCGGACAGGTCGCCAGTCCATCACAGGGACACATAGAGACAAACAACCATTCACTCTCACACCTACGGTCAATTTAGGGTGCCTTATCTCCAAATGTGCATGTTTTTTGACTGTGGGAGGAAGAACCCGGATAAAACCGTCTCACACACGGGGGGGAAACATGCAAACTCCATGCAGACAGGCCCTTGTTCCAACCGGGTCGCAAACCTCGGTCTTCTTTTAAAGAGAGACTTTCAAATTTCCTTTTTTTAAATGGAACATTCAACAGTCCAACGTGGTTCAGAGGAGAGGAGGGTGTGCAATTCTTCACCAAATTACATTTCGACAGCGGTATCCCCAGATGCGGGATGCGTTTTGTTTTCTTCTTTGTTTACCCATTTATTTTTTTGAGAAGCAAAACCAAACGGATCTTCTTCAAGAAAGCAGACTCCTGCTCAGTAAGTTTCACAAGAGTAGGGTTGGACAAAAATGTGTTCAGTTGTATTATAACGATTAACATTTCATAGACTTGAGTCATTTTATTATGTGTGTACACACACACACACACAGTAAAGGAAGCCTACCTCTGGACAGCAGGACAAGAACGGTTTGATGTAGATGTTGGAGTCGTGCACTTTGAGGTTGTGGTCCCCGAGACCTCTCGTGACCCCGATGGTCGCCAGCACACGAGCCTGTAAAAGATCGTATCATAAGCATTTGTTCGAGTCAGACTGAGATTGATGACTGTGTAAATATTTGTGCAGATCTGTAAAAAAAACAAAGATGTTCTCTTCAGTCTGTAGAATCAGAAGTGTATAGATCGTCTATACTGTTGGTATTTTCACCTCTTTAAAGGACTCGCTTTCTACTTTCTCACAGTTCCAGCAGAATAGATCTGAAGTATCTCATTCAGAATAGATGACTTTTTTATACCCTGAACAGACGAGAGGGACACAGTGAATATGTTTGAGTTATATAAGTATAAGAGTTACGAGTTAAGAGTTTAGTCGTTGTTTCTACTGGATATGCAACGATGTTCTGAGATTTGGAAACATGGCCTCATTGCTTCAACGAATAAGTGAATCACTGTAGGGCGACTGCAGCCTGGTAAGAGTGAGTCTGGATCAGTGTGTAGCACAGATAAGAGGAGGAAAATGAGCCAGAAACATGGAGAGTGTGTTTCAAAGAGGTGGCGAAGCTCCTCCGACAGAGAAGGGAAAACATCCTGGAATTAATTGTTGAGTGCTGGCGTCCAGCAGGCTGCGCGCCGGCTTTGAAGTGCTTTACGCGATCAAGCCGTTCATCTCGACTCACATCAAAGGTAGAGGACACAACATGGGCATGGCCGACCGTGTAGGGAGGGCTCAATCCCAGTGTGGTTGCAGGCACAGAGAGAACTGTGGAGTGACATCTGCCTCGGGCATCAGTCAAACATAGGCTGTGTTCAGATTAACAGGCTGAAGTGACTCAGATCCATTTAGTTTTCTTCCAGTAGTCTATTCTGATTTCCAAAATCAATCACTTCACGTATCCCTGTATCAGACGTACAGTGCTTCACAAATGTGTTAGCCCACCTGACATAAAACGAGCAAACAAAAAAAATGTTTAAAAGTAAAAAAAATGTTATTTATTTGGCACATAACAAACTGCATTTGCAATTGTTATATCCAAATTTGACTTCTGTTCAGGAATGTAAATAGTAAAGTAAATAACTTTAACTTGACATTTTCAATCAATAATTAAGAATTTTTTCTTCAGTACATTTGACAATTCATAGATAATAATAATAATAATGATATTTTATCATTAAACACATTATTTTGGTTAAAGAGCTTCGACATACTGGTGTATTAACCATTACAGAAATAGTATATCCAATCAAAACAACAATGGACTTAGATGCAATAAAGTGAACTGTCAAATATGATGTGTAACGCACCCTAACCCTGGTAATCTGAGCATAAGCATAGATCTACTCACTCTCTGCCCAATTGGATATAAAAGTTACATATTCAGATCTATCAGGTTTCTTCTCTGACCTTTTCAACGAACAAGAACGAGACACAAAAAAACCCACTAGATATTGTGCTGCACTCTCGACCTTTGCGTTTGCATTCCGTGTCAAAGCGCTGACGAGACTCTACTGCAAGTCAGAGTTTCAGCGACGTCATCTTCCAATGACCATGTTCTTCACCTGTCTCAGCTGCTGCGTGTTTTCATCCCACCACTGAGCCTGTACCGCTACCGTTAATCTGCTGCATGACCCTAAAAGAACAAAGTCCATTACGGGAGAGAGCCTTTCTGTGCCATAGGTTGGTGAACCCTTGTGAAAACAGAGGCCGGGATTGCTTTGGCTCCTCCACACGGCGCTGGGGGTTGAGTGGGGGGGGGCTGACGAATGCTGCCCTCACAAGCTTTGATTACAGGCCAGGCGCACAAGGCTGCTGAGGGAATAACTTGGTCAGGGAGCAGCCCTCGAGCACTTCTTACCTTCTTTCCTTCGCCGTATATCAGGGGAAACTTGAGGTCATCGTCCTCGATGGTTTTATACGCCCTGTGCAGAGGAGAAAGGATACTGGGGTTAGTTTGTTGTTTTTTTTTTTTTTTGGTTTATGGCAGACAGTGCACACATGCCCGATAGATACACCGTCTCCCCACCCCCCACAGGCTCTGCTGCTGAGACGACTGGCACACAGACAAAGAGTACGCTAGGAGGGAAAAGAGAGGCAGTGAAGGGAAGAAAAAAAACGAAAAAAAACAGCCAGACATCACCCACAGGCATAATTCCCTCTTCATCTTTGTCTCCCTATTGGCGAAAAGTGAGAAATCTATTGATGCGTGAGGTTTGCTGGTGGTTTTTTGTGACTGTGTATGTGTGTGTGTGTGTGAAAATCTGGATGTAAAACAGCTGAATGATGCAAGAGTATCCACATTCGCATTCCCCCGCTCTCAGAGCGGTGTTTAAACTTCCCCTAAATAATGAATAATTTACCATCTTCAGACTTGGACCAGACAGAGCTGCAATACGAGGGAAAAACACTGGATAATATATTCATGCCAGATCTTAAGATACACTTTTCACCTTTGCAGCTCAGCACTACTTTTTTTTTTTTTCTTCTTCTCATCCATTCCCACCCAACAGTTCCACTTCAAAAGAAGCAGCTGTGTCTGCGTGTGGAACCAGGAACATTACACATTTGAGCCAATTCCCTGTCGAGCTGCCAGGACAAAGTTTTCCATTCACAACTCACACCAGGTGCTCTGAAAAGGAGTCCTGATCTGGATCTAAACTGATAAACGCCGTGTATTTATCTTAACCTTTAGACTGGAGGGAATAAAGGTAAAAAAAAAGATTGCAAAAATAATATTGCAAATATCATGCGACTCGTGCCTGGCCCCGCACACCTTTATCCAATGAATTTCAGCTGCTGTGAAGCAGATTAGCAACGACTGGGATGGTTTTTACATTATTCCTGGTTCCACTCCGTGAGACCATATGTTTCCACCTTAGGCGTGCGCCATATACTGCTGCTTTCAGCACTTTTCTTTTTTCTTTTTTTTTACACAGTGTGCAGAGTGAGGAGTATCACAAACACAGAAATACAGGCTGCTGAAATGTTCCCTCACGAGCGTCTGCAGTGTTAATGGTGTGGAAAAACATATAAAACCGCAGTGAGATGACATGAGACTTAAAATAAAGCATTAAGAGAGACATTAATTGAACTGGGGCCGGTCCACCGCTGTCCATTTGCAGGGAAGCGAAAGCATTTCTGCTGCAGAAGCACTCCAAACTTAGTATTTAAAAAAAAAAAAATAATAAATAAAAATGACTACAAGATAGAGACACATGTCTGTCAATATTTTAGTGTTATCCTGGATGAGATCCCCAGAGGCTGCTGTCGGGGACAATGTCCCTCTTGGGACGTGAGTTTACAGCCTATGCAGCCTGTCATACTCGGCGAGGAGCGTTGCTGAAGGGCTGAACTGTTTGACCAGAATATCAGTGCAATGCCTTCACATTTAAGGGCTGCTTCGTGACACAAATCATTGCAGAGTGTGACTGAGTGCAGGCGGAGAGGGTGCGGAGGAAAAGGAGGGTGGTGGTGGTGGTGGAGGTTGTACCATCATCTCTGCGGGTGATGAGATGCAGGCAGGAGAGGAGTGATGTCATTTCCTCACGGTGCAAAAAGGGGTCGCAGGGCTATTGGCAGCGTGTGTGTGTGTGTGTGTGTGTGTGTGTGTGTGTGCAACACTGCCTGATCTGCGCACACACACACGCGCGCACCTACGTAACAGTGTCGTGACGACAGACGTTGAGGGGACATTGTACCGGGATTGCATCAGCAGCGAATGAGTGAGTCAAATTGGTGCAATTGGGATCTGTATTTCAGTAAACCTTTCCGTGAACCTTAACGCTCTTAAAGCAACCGGTGAATTCAGGGGCAAAGCCCCTGTAGAATAAATTGCCACGACCCAACGACTCTCCACGCGTACAGTGAGCCAAAGGCATCGGTCATGCTAGTACAAAGGCACAGTGGAAAAAGAAAAGGGGGAGGAGGGGCTGGACAGGAAAAAGAAAGAGAGGGGATGAAAATGGTATGACAGTGATGAAGGTGTGCCTTTCTCTCTCATTTATTGTCCATAGGAAGAGGGGGAGGACAGTTTCTCCAGTGGGCACAGGCATTGAAAAGAGGCAGGCGTGAATGCCGCCCATTGCCATTTATCACTGGCCTCCTATGTGGCCAACACACCATTAGTTTTTTTGTTTCTTTGCAGCTTACAAATCATTTTCCGACTGGACTTTTCCTCATTTCCTCCACTTTTATCTCCGTTTCTTATCTTGCACCTTACATTTCTCTCAATTTCCTTCTCATCTGTGCAGCCCCCTCCCTTCATTTCTCTCTATACTCTCTAGCCAGCCACCTTCCTTCCCTCCTCCTAGCCGGCAGTGTTGCTATGGCATTTGGATCATGTCGTACATGACTGACTGCTCAACCTCCATCACCGCAGGAGGCCTCGCAAAACAAACCGCCCTCCATCCTGGACCACGACACTTATTACAGTTCCCAATGCTCAGACTTCTGGTCCAACTGTCTGAGGGATGGGAGGTAAAGAATGCCATAAAGGGAGACAGAAAGAGGTGGGCTGCGTCGTTGCATGTATGCATGTATGCCTTCATTAGAGCACGGCCTTGATCATGGATGCCAGAGAACACCCACACGCGCACAGCATGTGGGCAAGCCGGATACCAGCAGCCTGTGCACATGCGCGTGGACAGAAAGCTGCGGAAAACAATGTCCGTCGTACCTACAGAGCATCCCAAGTGCGGCTGAAAAAGGACACACCGCTAAGTCACACCAACCCAAATCGGAGCAATGCGCCACGCCGACTGGCGCGGTGCTAATTTTAAGGCTCAGACTTAAAAGTCCGGGTAAGGCCAACGCAAAAACGGGGTCATCAGTGTAACATGATTAAAAATACATCACAGGCCGTCACAGTGCTGCTGCTGCTGAGGCACTAGGCCGGCAGACCAGTGAGGAATGCAGCCACTGACCCACATCTGCTGAAGTGAGTGGAACTGTAAAAACACCCACAGGGAGGTGGCGTCAGAAAACATACTGCTCATCTCTCCTCAGTTACCTGCCATGTCCTCAGGCTGCTCACCTTCTTTCCTTCTATAATTATATGCATGTAGATCCACACACATCACATTCTACAAGTGCTAGATGTCATTAAAACCCCTTTATTTTTGGTTAAGTTCATGATAGAAGCAGAATTGGCGACACCTAATGGTGAGACTTAGTACTACTTACTACACCGCGGTGAAAGGATGTCGTTCTTCTGCACGAGGAGCTGAAGGCTACTCCAGATGACACAGGTCACATGGGTCACCCTCCTTCTTATGTACAAAGCAACGAGATATAAATAAAGATAACACAGAGTTTGAAACTCTTCGGTTCCTCATGTTAATTTGGAGTCATTTCCGTCACTGACCTGTCTGTGCACAGTGCTTTCACGTGACGTACATTGGGATTCTGTGCCATACGAGTAAAAGTGAATTGAAGTCATTAATTAGTGCACGTTAAAGCTGCACAAAGTCAATGTATGATCGCCCTGCTTAGCAGGTATAATATTGGCAAAAGATGAAATTACAGGAGCATCTGAACTACTTAGAACTCCACGCGAACCATAAAACACTTTGCTTACGCTTGAATGCCTTCGGTAATCAGTAATAATAGCCCAGCACTGACAGAGCCGTATTAAACTGCTGACTGCAAGCACATAACTTGATTAAATACTCTTAATTACTCCGCTGGTTTTGGCCTACATGTCGTGATTATGAAACACTTTGGAAAAGTAGTTGTCATATTTGAGGTGTGGACCACTTTGATCAGTTTTTTGTTTTGTTTGGCACTCGGCGAGGATGTGATCTTATGGCAAGTGTAACAGTGACTGTGTAAAATCATTTACCTCCTTTTCTGCCAAGAAGATAGTTTACAAGTCCTTGAATCTACTTCATTCGCTCACTTTTACGTGTCCACACATCCGTCTGTTCTCCCCTTTCTTCCGCGTTGATTCTCACGTCATCGCCCTCCGTCTCTTTGACCTTTTTCTCCAGAGCAGGATAAAGTGCCCACAGATTCCTTTAAGCATTCCTCTCATGCACGGAGGCAGAAATGTCAAGGCCATTTCGTGACTGTGAGGCTTTGAATGACTTCTTGTCATTATGGTTGTATTTTTCATATTCAGTGCATTATACACGGTTTTAAATTACTTGAATAAATTCCTCTCTGAGGGCAAACACGACTCAGAATTTGTTTTTTTTTTGAAGGAAAAATGTGACAGGAAGCCACACAGGGGAGACAGGAGCAAGTTGTCTTTCAACTCAGAAGGTCGTGGGTTTGATTCGTGGCTCCACTCGTCTACATGCAGACGTGTCCTTGGGCAAGACACTTGACGGCCGTGCTGGCAGTGTGTGAATGGGTAGAAATGGGTGAACAGAAAACTGTAGTGTAAAGCAGCTTTAAGCGGTCAATCAAGACTAGAAAAGCGCTATATCAGATCAGACGTCGGCTCTATCTTCTGATTTGGCATGATGTGGAACGTGTGCATTTTTCCATTTTGTGGTGAATTACATACTTAACAGGTCTATAAATATAAAAAAAAAAGCAATCAACCCACCATCCCGACATGGTGAAGTCACGGTACAGCATCCTCTTGCCAACCTCTTTTCTCTGCACTCTCCTGGGGAATTCCAGATGTGTAAACTCGTTGCCTAATAAGTGGGGCTGCATGTATGCCTTTGATATGAAAAGAGAGAAGAAAAAAAAAAAACACACACAAACGTAAGATTGACACGCCTGAGGGATAGGAAAAAACTATTCCATTGTCTCTTAGGCTGGCAGGCAGGAGAGGAGGTCAGTTCTGCTAATATCTGACAGCTGTGCTCGTAAGAAAAGGAGCTGAAAGAGGTTATTTTCTTACAAGGAACTGCAGTCGCTGTCTCTCAGACTCCGGTGTAAACTCTGTTGACATGGGGATCACCTGCCCAGCACGGATAATAATCGCTCTGAGGACGAGAGGAGCAGACATAACAGACCTGTGAGCTCGGACACTGTCGCTTCTGCAGGCTGCAGTACATTGAGGAGCATGGCGGGAGGAAGTCTCACCTGCTGTCCCCTGCGTTGCCAACGTAGAGCTTCCCGAGTAAATAGAGAACCACCAGAGCAGTGCAGCCACCCGAGACGTTGTAGGCCGCCTTCTCCTTCTCTATCTGTGCGTCCTGAACAGCAAACACAAACCCTTTTAGTTAGATCACGTAATACACACGTCCTCTGGAAATAATCATGTTTGTAATCATCTTAGTCTTTTAAAACGCTTTTCCCAACAGCACATAACATTTAAATAACAACCTGATACCGAGTCAAATATCTCCTTTATACGTGAAACCTGCCATGATGTCATGATTAATTATAGCAACATAATGAATTCATTTATTATTAAAAAAACAAAAAGTGCCAAGGAGCAATAAAACAAAATGGAAACCAAAAGGACAGAAGAGAAAGTTTGGAGGGACTGTTGGTTATTACACCAGTTAATTAGCCCAGATTAATTTAGTGCTAATTAAACCAAAAGAAAAAAAATGAGGAGTAAAAAGAAACTGTGCCATTAGTTCATTAATTAGATGAAAAATTAACCTGTCAATGAATTAATCACATGAAAGAAACTGCTCACACAAAGGGTTTAACCCTTCCTTGCTCTCACTCACTCTCTTGCTGTTGCTGGTCGGCTTATGATCACAGAACAGAAGACGGCGGCAATAGCAGCAAAATGAATGACCGGTCAAGTATGTCCATCAATCACTCTCAACAAACTAGAAAAGTATGAAAAACGTTGCTAACATTTACATCCAGTCCGTCCTTGAGGTGTTATCCCATGATGAATGCATCGGCGCCTGCGCTGTACTTGATAATAACCTCCATTTAATTACAAAATCAAATGTGCACACACAAAATTACTTTCATTTGGTAGAAATTGAAGGAGGAGAAAATTGAGGAGAAAATTGATTTTTCGGTTGTGCACGCTTGACTCCGCCTCTGTAGGTGGCGCTGTATCTCTCTATAAGTTACTGCGTATTGAATCAGTTTCCTGTTGACCTTTACATCACAGAAAAACAAGCAAAAGGCGAAATTGGATCGTGCTGTGGTTCTGTACGTTTTTTTCCTGCTGTACATGTTAATCGTGATACAAATTAGATGGAACATGGCTCTTGTGGTTGTTGTGTTGTCGTGACGCCGCCGTCATATGATTTCCGGGCAACAGTATTGGCGTTAATTCGCCGCCTCCTTCAACTTCCGCGGAGGAAATTTTGGTGCATGCACAGAACGCCAAGTCCGACTCCAGTCCTACTCCAGTCCGACTAAGTGTATACATGTAGGAGTAATCGGACTATACTTGCATTAACGATTTTAGTCGGACTAACGCGCTCACATGACATTAAGAAAACCAAATTGTTGTCTTAGTCTGACTAAAGTCGGACTTTTAACACGCATGTAAATGCACTGACCGTTTCTCCAACACACTTGGATGGAAAGGGTGTGGTGAGGGACATTCAGCTGTGTGTGCCTTGTGATATGCTTGTGTGTGATTTTGTATGAACAGAAAGTCTGGGTATATGTGCGATGCTTTTAACACAAACACACAATGAAATGATGCAGCAGTCTGACGAGGGCATGACGGGGCACGGAGGACTGATATACAGTGTGTATGTGTGGGTGAGTTGAGTCGGAGGAAGGTGAAGAAATGTGTCCTTCATACTGGATTAATTATGAATCCATAGTGAGCCACACATATTTATCCTCACTGTACCTCTTGCTGCAGGCAAAAGTCTTTAATAATGAAAATGTCTGCATGAACGTCTGCACCTCTCTCCCTGACTGCAAGGAAGAATCCAACAACTGGGCCAAGTAACAGAGGCACAGAGAAAGAGGGACTGAGACACACAGTGGTCAGTCCAACAGCAGTCAACCTAACTCACAACTCATGCTATGAAACTGTCCCAATGGGACTTTTGCACGGCAGCCATTTTGACAGGTCACAGAGGGAAAATCACAGGTGAACGATGGCCGAGTTCCATTTCGCTTTCTCAGTTCCAAGATGCACACACGGTCACATTGTCCACACTGTTAAGGTGATCAGTAACACCTGTATAGTAACACCTATAATATAATATAATATAACATAACATAACATAACATAATATAATATAATATAATATAATATAATATAATATAATATAATATAATATAATATAATATAATACAATACAATACAATATAACATAATCAGAGAATAAAGTGAAGGACCCTGAGCTACACATTTTTTTTAATTATAAACATCAAATTGAATAGTGTGTTTTATTTTAACTGACATCAGTACCTTTTTTTTCACAACTTTACCTTCTTATAATAACAAAAATGTCAACCTTATACCTTCAGACACCAAAATTCAGCACCATCCGATGTAACATTGAATCAGAACTTGGCGGTACCAACGTAATTCAGCGAGTTCCATCAAAAGTGTTGAATTCTGTACCAACCAGATTGTAATCAGGGATAAACACTACGTTGTCCATTAAAATGAGTGTCCTCGCCTAAATTTCTTGGCCAGAAACAGCGATTATTACCATTTTTGTACAGATTATATAAATGATATAACATAGTAAATACTGAGCATTGATTGCTGATGACACACATTATATATGTAGGTCTAAAATACTCACTCAGTGAGGACATTTTAAAGTCTGGAGCTGGATTTACTCACTCAAACAGATATACACAGCACTGGGAACAGGGCTCAGGGACTTGCACTGAGCAGGGTCATCTGAGGCCAATGATCTCATCCACTCACATTTCTGTCCTGGCCCAATAAACTCTCAGTGTGATAAGACTCTGTCTCGCATTTTTTTTTAATGTTTACACATCCCTGAGTGTTTATCGGGCCAAAGCAGCCACTTGACACACACTGACCACTTTTATATGGAATGCAGTGAGTCGTGTCAGAGGAGAATTAAAGCTGGAGACTGAGAACAAGAATTACAGCAACAAACCTGCCAGAGATTCTGTCACATTTCACGTTTTCTTAGGTGATACGTTACTTTTTTTTTTTTTTTTTTTTTTTTTTCAAAAGTAACGTGTTCCAAGCAGAAATGTGTATCATTTGAACCAGATTGCATTTAATTTTACAACAGTGATTACTCAAAATTTAAATAAATGACAGATGTGGAGGAAAGTAGGTGATCTAATCAGGGGCCGCAGGTGGGAAAAAGACACCTGGAAAAACAAAGTAGTAAAACAGTGATCCCTCTATATGCTTTAAAATACTGGTACTCTGAAAAAAAACCCACCATCATACAGGTTTGTATCTTTAGGTTTGAGGTCAAAGCTGCTGTGACGTCAGCTGCACTTGTTTGAATGGTTATGAGTGCATTGCACCTTTAAGAAGTAGAGGAAGCACGGGGTTAAATGTGCAGATTCGGAGCTGGTGAAGCATAGGAGTATTTAAATTGGAATAAATAACGTTAGTGAGAGGTGGGACATCATTTTAATATCACAAGATCTGAATTCCTGCTGATTACTGTCATGTTTTGTAAATGTTTACAGATTGTATTTAGTGCAACACTAATAGTAACATCATCATGCTCAGTTACTTAAAAACACAATCCTCGTGACTCAAGAACAAACTAAATGCCATGAACCAAGATTCCACACAATTTCATAAACTCACCCAGACAAACACAAATACTTAACTGCACACCTCCACCTAGTGGTTACAAAGTGTAAGCACCAGGATTAGTCACCACTTTTTAGCAACTCACCTGTTGATATGACACTTACCCAGGATACATAACCAGCCCTTTCAAAAACATAAAGCTTTAACTGCATCTGCAGCCCTTACACTCACAACCTGGTCACATGACGGTGGTGGGGGACATCTGTCTTTACAACATGTCGCTTGTATTTAGTGAAGCATTTAGATTAGAATAAGGGATTAGCGAGCATATCGGATTTTCCTCACATCTAATGCAGTGATTTAGGCCAGTTTTGGACCAACACCAATACAGAGTATGGTATCATCTCATCCCTAACGTCATGTTTTCATTGTCACGTATCCCACAGTGCCTCGGGATTCGCCGTATTGCTTCAGTATCTTTGAAATTAAGGATTGAAAGGAAACAATATTTTCAATGAAATGGCCATTACTATTTCAAATCCCTGCTCTGGAGAGAAAAATAGCAAAGTGTCTGTTGATCCAAACCCTCACGCACACTGAAACTGAGGCCAGTGGAGTTTGACCTGTCCCCCTTAAAGCCTGTCAGGAAGTCCTGCACTGTTTTGATTGGCTCTGGTTTTCAACTATTGGCCTCTGCATGAGTTAATTCTCTTTCATCCACTTACAACACAGCCAGAGGGTGTTTGTGTTTGTGTGTGTGTGTGTGTGTGAGAGTGTGTGCCTGTGCTGTTACTTCTCCATGATCTTTTCTGGTATAAACACTGATCTTGTGATCTTGTCAGGACCAGTTGTCCTCCTGTGGCGTGTTTCCACCGAGTGGGACAGTTATTTTTTGCATTTACTGTACATTGGGAAGAGTACCAAAATAACCAGTGCCAGCTGTTCCATGTTTCAGTAACCTTCCCCTTGGGGGTACCAGAGTCATGGTACGGTACGGATGGAGCTAGACCCACGACAGTCAGCTGATTGGGCGACAGAAAAGCGCCACTCGTTTGCGAACGGTGTTTCTTCGACGCCTGCAAGCCTGACCAAGAGTTTTACTGTTCCAAACCATACCATACTGCACCAAACCGAACTGTACCATGATGGAAAGACCAAAACTTGGTCCTAATAAGGCAGAACCTCATTTCTGAGCAAGTGGTTAGGTTAAGGCTGGGGTTAGACATTAACTTGTTATAGATAATGCTTTTTAAAGGCTGTCCAAAGTAAAGGAAGACAATGCAGTGTTCTATTTTAAAATAATTCAGAAAGATTCTTTGTAATTTATGAAACTCAAATGAAAGCTTTGAGTTTCAAAAGAGTCTTTCCCAGATGTGGGGGCAGAATGACAGACAAAGAATCAGATATCAGAGTTTTTAAGAATTATCTGAGATGAAATTGTCTTTTTTTTCTCTTCCTGCAGGACGACTAGCAGCGCCAATTAAATGTACTTTATGTTCTCCTATTTAAATGTCATATATAGTTGTAAGTTAAGGGTTTAAATAAAAACACGACTCTCTTACCATGTCTTTGAAGGCATTCTCAATGGCGCCAACCACCAGACTCTCGTGTGAAACTTTCTTCTCGGTGAAGAAGCGGGTGGGTGGCGTGCTGGGTGAACCCGGAGCCCCTGCAGCTCCCCGCAGGGAGGCGGCCCTGGTGAGGGCGCGCTGGGACGTCGGGGTGAGATGGTGACTGATTGGTTCCTCACCGAGGCATGTGGGTGGCAGCAGGTTGGGAGTGCAGAGGATCTCCGTCACTTCCTGGAGGTGCAGAGCGATGTGGTGATGAAGAAGGCGGGCAGCCACTACAGCTGCCCCAGAGCCTGCGTGGCCATCAAACAACGCCCAGTAGTGGAAGGTTAGGTCTTCAGAGCCATCCTATATCAGACACAAGTTAAAAAAAGCTTTAGTTAACATTTAGTTTACTTTTTTTTAAATTGAAAATACTGTCCCTGTAGTACAGACATTACATCTAGATTAGAGAGACTCTATGGATATTGTAATCAAATGTTTAATGCAGGTGTTAATCAGGAGTGGGACTGCAGCGGCCACTTTAATTATGTCTTCTGATGAGGACATTTAACTCGCTTTTGGTGGTGCAATTAAACAGATGAATGTGTTCTTGTGTTCCCTCTGACGTTGATACTTCAATCCACAGGCTTTATCCGACACAGCGCGGAGCAAAAACAGACGGCGTCCCGCGTGTCCCTTTGCAAAGTTCCTCCTCCCACAGAACATGTCTCTGTCTTCTTGTGTTGATCTGGTTCATTCATCATCACACACCTTTGTGGCCGACGCCTTCAAAAACTGCAGTTGCTTTCTGATCTTCCACCCTCTCCTGGATCATGTGATTATGCTTTTATGCATGTGATAGCAAAATGCAGACAGAAGGTGGAGCTTTGCATATTATTTGTGGCACACACAGGATGTAAAAGGGATAAAAGGAGGGGTTTATGTACTGCTTTTGTTTCTTCGTTGAGTATGGGTCATTACTTACTTGTTTTTCTGCACATTGTGGCTCTTATTTTCTAAATATAGAGGCATGTGTGTGCTTCAACATGAGCCCGGGCAGGAAGCAAAGAACACTCAGAGGCTCTACATAACTGTTTATTGGTCCAGTACCACTGCAGAAGTGAGTCATGAGGCACTTGCATGGGTTTACTGTCGACTCTCTGTGGGCCTGTATGAAGAGTACTGGTGGGCTGACAGGACACATTAGCAGCAGTGATGCCTTTATATAGGTACACTGTATATTGCCTTGGGTAATTAAATTGCAGAGTGCTTCTCAAGTTGTTTTTTAATCAGTGCTAAAGACTCTCCTTTTTTTTTTTACCACAGCCATTTATTAAATTTAATTTACTTTGTACTTCTTACTTTCTAGTAAGAGTCTATTTTCTTTGCATTTCTCTTTATTGTTTTATATTTACCGTTCAGCAAAATGAAGTGCCTTACAGGTGTAGTCATGTCCTATACAAATAGTTTTGTTGTTGGTGTTTGTGGTGAAGTAATGTTTTAGTTATGTCCTCATATTGCTATAGCAACCAGTGTGTGGTAGATTCAGGAGAATACATCTCAACCTTATACCAAGATTAAAATGATCAGTTGTTATACAATCAATTATTAATTATCAAGTTTGTTTTACAAACATTTTTATGTAACGGTATTACAAGGATAATAGCCTATAGTAAGTGTCAATACTAGGGTATTACCTGGATATTACTTTGGAAAAAATGCCATTACTGAAATATTATCTCCTTATGATAACACTATTACATTGTTATTACCAAGTTGGATATGGCACAGAAAACAAGATGGTATTACTATAATATTTCCTCCCGATTACAATCTTATTACCATGTTGTTACTGTACTGTAATGTAAAATGTTGTCTCGTTGGCATCCATAACGCTGCATTATTGCCTGCTCCTTCCTTAGCCTCTTATTCTTCTTCTGAATGCCCACGGCTATTGTAAATCTGCAGTGCCTGCTTTACAAGAACGGTATGATGAGTAAACACACCAGAATCACAATAGGCTTGTCAAATCAGAGAGACAAAGTAGTAAAAAAAAATACTTAACTTTAAATCGTCTTTGTGTGTTTCTAGCGTAAATGCACTCACACGGTGTCAAGTGTGACTGTCAAGTGCTATGTGTGTAAAGGACAGTGTACGCCCCAATAAGCTGTTGATGGGACGGGATGAGGGGACAGCGAGTGTCGACGACAGGCCCCGAGGACATTTCAAGGACTACATTCACTCTGATCATTACCTGGATTTCATCCAGTGTAGAAGCTCCCAGTATGTGAGTTTAATAAAATTCTTGTTGGGTCTAAAACTCTACCTAATTAAATAATACTTGCTGTTTTGACTCACCGTGTTCTCCTGTAGGCCCGCGTCCTCCCCATTGGGCAGGGAAGACCTCCTGCGGGCCAAGGGGGTCCGGTTGGGTGTGGAGCTTCCAGCCGGTCTCCTTTTGACCACCAGCACTTCGCAGCAGGCCTGGTCCTCGTTCAATGTGCTCTTTCCTGCATTGATCACTCTAGATAAGAGAGAAGATAACAGAGGGGACCTTAGGCCATGCTTCATCACAACATGTCATTGAGATAAGAGATAGGGCGTATACTATTAGGACTTTTAAAAGCCATAAACCTTCAGCATCATCAGCTAACGAGGATCAGATCAGAAACAACCACTGATGAATAAGAACTGTGTTTCAGGAGGTGGTTAAGTCTCTTTGCCTTTATGATTACTGAGACTTTAATCTCCTGCATCTCCGCGCATACACAGGCGCCGTACACATTTCAATTCGAGTGCCACACATATAGGGCAAAGGACAGAAAGACACTTTACTGCATTATACAACACCTGGCAGATGGTGCACTGCTGCTGCGAGCTGCTGTAGTCATGGACAAGCACACACTGTTTGACAATACTCCAGGCATTCTTAATTTAGCCACGCCACAGGAGAAGTTTCGTCAACAGTGGCCCCGTTTGAACTGTACGTGTAGTGAGTTGACAATTTGAAGTACAAAAGGTTACTAAATCAGTTGTTCTTCTGTCACAAAGGGGCCATTTAAAATTCCATTGTGCGCATTATTACAGGATTTACAACAAGTCCATAATTTCAATCATCTCTGCGGTGAGAGGCGGTCATAATAAAGTCCATATGTGGCACTCTTATATAAATAATCCTAATTGGTCACAGGGATGAAAATGCAGAGCGGAGATCCTCGGTCTCAAGCTAAGACAACACAAGTGAAGAAGGCTCCGCTCAGTAGGAGTCATTTTAACTGTCTTGCGAAATGTGCTCACAACTTCCCCTTTGTAAAACCTAATAATAACAAACTCCCTACAGTGTGTCAGTATGACAGATTTAAAAGAAACATATCCCAGAGAATGCAACCCACATATTGTAATGTAAAGTCTAGTACATGTAAACATCATGGGACTGACATGGGAACTATTATCTAATATCGACAATACTTATCATCGCAATCATATTTCAAGTGTATGAGGAGATATTAAGAGGACTTAAACGTCATACTCTACTTTTCCCAGGACTAATTTTATGGTTGATAAAACCTGTTGTACATTAACATCAGAACTCAGTCAATCAACCCTTTTAACCCTTTTGTTATTGAATGGAACAGGAACCAGAGTCACTAACAACATTAGTAGCTACTGCATGGCAGAGAACCCCATTATTATCACTTCTATCTGTGCTTACTTCTGTGGTGAAGAAGAAGAAGAAGAAGAAGCGTAAATGGCATGTGAAGAAATATGACATGTGAGCATTTTTTTTTATTAAAACAGAAGATCCAGGGAAACAAAAACACTGAATAAGGATTCTTTCTGACTCATTGCTTTGTCCAAGGTCAGCAATAAAAAACTGTCCTACACAATCTGTTGTGATGTTACCCTCACTGTTAACCAACACTTAACAAAACCACATTTTTATGATTACTCATTTTAATTACAGTGTTAGTTTTGTTTTGGCTTTCATGAAGTTAGCGAAACACTAAACGTTGACACCATTTATCTGGAGTGATGAAAGGAAAACGCTGACCTAAAACGGCCTTTACAACCATTCCAAGAAATCACGGGGGTGCGTTTGTGAGATCTTAAACTCTCGAACAGTCGAGCTTTCAAACGTTTCATCCATCTCTGATGGGAGGACGAGCCATCCCACACCCCGAGGCACGAGCTGTATCTGAGAGCGGGGCTGTCATATCCAGTTACCTCATTTCACTCCTTCGCATTTGAGACAATCACATGACCTCTATTACCCTGTCAGAGCTCTAATCTACAGTGTGCCGTCTCACTTTTGTCGTCTCAGATGGAAACTTGTGTTTCAAAGACATTATCGTGAACCTCCAGGTCATTTGGGGGGAATTGCAATGGTATAGATGTTTCCTTTAGCTTTATTTGTCCATTATAATAACATAATATACTTTAAAACAATGAAGGGTTTGAACCAAAAGTCAATTGGGATTCTGATCATGTTAAGCATTCTTTTAATAACACTTTACAATGAATGATTTATATTTGCAAAAGTAACACGTCTGCACATATAGACATTTGGTCCTCTCCTTGCCATTTCCTTCATTTATTCACCCAAAAAAAAGACAGATCATTTCAAATACTGATGAAGTTAAATCTAAAAAAGGTGATTATAATGGTGCATTTATCGAGCGCTGTGTTGATGTAGCAGAATCAGCCCGGGAACATGTGCTACATCATGTGACTGAGCACTGGGAAGCTTTGTACGTACAGTATGAAGTGCTGCTTGTGTGCTTCCACTTCACGTTTGAGTATCACACTTTTATCCTCTTTTACAAGGACAAAAAAAATACTGAATCTATGCAGAAAAAAACCTGGAGAAAAGCCCCGACATTAAAACAGGAGGAACACGTACATATTTCAGACATGTTCGCCGTGTCTGCAGCTTGCGTCGGCCCCTGAAAAACCATTCTTGAACATGCACACCCCTGAATTCTTTTAAGCAGCTCTCCCTTCACCCTGGAGATGCCCCCAAATTGTCTCTGTTCCCTGAACACAAACTCTGTCACCGCCTGTGCCAACTGGCTGCCTTGTATCCAACAGCCAAAACATACAGCGCACAGTGGTGGAAAGAGCGTTGAGCTCTCAGACACACATATTGATTAAGTATTGATCAGAATGCTGCTGAGGTTGCAAGAGTGTGTGTTATTGGTCCTGGGTGAGCCGGTCGGAAAGGTTTGTCCCCCCCCCCCCCCATCTGCTAACCCCAAACACCATACCCAGAGTGAGACAAGTGAGAGTGAGCAATAGTCACTGATCCATTCAAATGATCATGCTCAGTGGACCTGACAGTGTGCCCACTCAGAGAGACGGCGCATCGGAATCCTCCTCGTGAGGCAGAGCTGCTCGTCCTTTCTCCAAAGAGAGCAGCACAACAAGCCTGGGTGACCCTCAAAGGTCAGTGAAGCCTGCTCATAGACACGCAGGATGAAAACGCCGCATGGACTTACACAATTTCGAGCACAGATTAAATACGCAAGCAGGTTCTCATAAATAAGCGGGAGTGATTATACTGTGGGTCCCTTAATGCAAATTCAAAAACATCCATTTTGTAATTTATAAATTCTCTATGTTGTAAATAAACTATAAAGTCATGGCGATGATTTGCCGATATTAGGGATGTGCAATATTATCGGCATCGGCAGATATCGGCAAAGACACCAAGATCTTCCTGATAATTATATGACTAATGACTACAAGTAGGCTAAATAAGCTGCTACCTCCGTGACTTCTATGCTGGCGCCCTCTACAACTATTGCCTTTATAACATTTATTTATTTTGCTCAATGAAGTCAATTTATAGCTACATCTGCTGTGACATGAGTAGACAAAATATGTGTTTATATACGTGTTTATTTCACTACAGAAGAGACTACATGACTTCTGCAGTTGGGCGCAGGGAAAACATGTATATCAGTATCGTTATTGGCGTACATATCGGCAAAAAGTCCAATATCGTTGTTGAGATAGTGTCACAGAAGTAACATGGCAGCGGTCAACAAACTAATATGGGTGTGACTGTCGTTATCATGCATATGCCTTGTTATTGATTCACTTAAACCTTGTTTTCATCTGTGCAAAGACTCCTGTTAGCCAGAGCCAGCCATACATAAATGACGTCTGTGCCAATCTACTGTGTACGTAGAAATGAAATGGAAAAAAACTGGAAAACTTTTGCACTCTTCACTTGCTCACCAAACAGAAGAGCCCCTCCAGCCAACCACAAAATGTTCAGATGCACTATCACTTTGCCTCAGAGTGAGCCATTGTTATCTGACCATGTGAACCATCCTGAGTGGATTTGTATGGATCACATAATCTCATACAGGCTCAGGTTTACTCCGCTGGCAGAGAGATTTCTCAGCAACAAAGCAGGCTGTGCCCTCTGGTACAAAATCACCCCGAAATGATTGAGTCCTATGCTACGCCAAGATGGCACTCACTCCCACACACTGAATCACACTGATTCATGGAGTGGGGCTGTTCCAGTGATCCCATGTAGAATTGTGCGTCTCACTTTAACAACTTGAGGTTTTTTCTTCTTATATGTACATTTTGTTTTTTGAAAATGAATATACAGCTCTTTTTCAAATTATAAATTAACCCACTTTACAAGAGTGGGTGATGGGTTTTTCTTTTTATAAACACAGAAGAAAATAAAATCCTTTCTTTTCCATCTTCAGATTAAAATATCTTCAAGGATTAGCATGAGGAAACATGGGGGAGGACACGTATATATAAGGAATATCAAAGGATTTCTTCAGTATATAGGACATCACTGAATTGAATCAATTAGCTGATCAAAAAATAAACTGACAACCATTTTCTGAATAGGATTTAAACCAAGATTTCAAATGTTCTTTAGTTATCTAGCATCTGAAATGTGACTATTTGCTGTTTTTGCTAGTTTTGATTAACTGTACATTGACCACCATTCATTTTCCAATCAACACAGATCAGTCAAAACAAGCAGTTTGAAGACATCGCCCTGATCCCACTATTCTGCAAGCTTTTACGGACAAAACCACTGATAAATACTGTTACTTTGAGCCCTAATATCTCTGTATCATCACTCTGAACCGAAGAACAAACGCCAGCGGGAGTGAGACTGTACTGGGTCAATGGTGTCAAAGCATACTAGCAAAATAAGACGTTGAAACATTAGATGCAAAAAAAGAAAGAGGCAAAGTTCCAGTACGGTGCTTTCACTCAACAGTTAAGCTTAAGAAAACAGGCTGCTTATGAAAACAGCCTGTCAATAGTGTGAAGACGTCATGTCGAGGGGAAAAACACAGGACAAGGTTAACCTTATTTGTGAAATTATGAATTAATGGCACTACCATGTCTCAAGAACTCAACTGTGACCTTTATAATTCTCAGTCACAACCCAGATGGTTCATGTGGGACAACGCGAGTAAAGTGATTGTGCTCTTGAACGGGGACTGGGACAAGTTGTGTCCTGTAAAAGGTAAACATACACGATACCTCAAGTAAAGGTGTGTAGTGTCTTTACACTCCTACGTCCACATTTCCCTCTTTTGTATTACAACATGGGCTTGAAATTAGTTACTTAAGCAGCTTATATAAACAATTATACCATATGTCCTATTTATTGTGCAGCGTTACCGCCTTGGCATGAAGATCCTGTACAGTTATAGACAATATGTGAAGTACAACAACAGGCGAGTTCAGGTCCGGGTTGCAGTTATTAGGTAGGAGGAGGAAGAAAGACAATGTGTGATAAAGCAAACACAAACTGAGCAAACACTGGGAAATGTGTTTTACTGGCTTGCACACACATCAAAGATAAAAAGATGAATATTAAACTCTGCACACAAGTGTCAAGTAACCGCTCTCTTGACTCACATTGTGGGTAAAGAAGCATTTTTATTTATTTTATTATTTAGATCTTTAATAATAATAAAAAAAGACACCCTACTTATGAGTCAACATTGGTTGTAAGCTTTCAGTGACCTAATTAGGGCCTACTTTATATTTGCATCCATTATGCCATCATGATTATAATGCCCTCCTTTATCTCTTTAGAAGCTATTGTGTGGCAGCCTGATTATCCATTACACTAAAACCAGTTGTAGCTGTATATATATTCATATCTGTGGCCGATGCCAATCTTTGGAAATCAGGGCACCCGACGAAGACCTACGTATATACAGCATATGATGCCAGTTTTCCTCCTTCCTGCGACTGCTTAAAAATTAACTCATTTATTTTAATGTTTATTTAATAGGGACAGGTACAGTCACACAGTGAACCGCACAGCAATCGATCACAACATTAGCAGTGTGAATCTATGCACAAGATGACTTCATGTAAACACACATTTAATGCACTGTCTATCCAGTTTGCATTTTGTGTCAACGTTACAGTGCACTTGTATGTTTTAAAGAAAACCAAAGGGCATAAAAATGCTTCTGAGAACATAACTGTGTAAACTGACTGATATAAATATATAAAGAATAATAGCCCTTGTTAAGCAGTCTTCCTCTAAAAAAAAAAGCTGTTATCAATCATTATCGTTTATTTCTGTATGAGACAATTTTGCAATGCCATTCTTGTTTGTCTCTAGTTGTAAAATATGTAAACAAAAATGTATTAACTGAATATCAAAACTGTAAGAAAGATAAACATGGCCACATAAATAAAAGAGATAACCAGTTTTACTGTTGCGATGGGTGTATATTTGTATGTGTGTGTATATATATACACACATATATATATATATACATATATATATACATATATATATATATATATATATATATATATATATATATATATATGTGTATATATATATATATATATATATATATATGTGTGTGTATATAGGTCAGCTGCTGCACTTATGCATATTTCAATTTCAGTAAGGCCACACATGAAGCTCGCTGTGTTAATATAAAGACTTAAAACAGCGGCTGGAGATGTTTTTGTTTACGCCCTGGTCAGAGAAGTGATCTCGGTGTGTTCACTAAAGGATGCAGCCTCTGCCTCTGCTGCTGCTGCTGCTTCTGCTTCTGAGAGAGGAAAGATGGACGCATACAGGTTACTCACTCCGCGTAGCCAGTGGACCAGGGCAGCCGCTTGGTCTCCTTCAGGATGAGGATCGGTCTCGCTATGTGATCCGCCGAGCACTCGATCTCGTCGGGCGACAGTCCCAGAAACTCTGGTCTACTGTAGGGGAATTTCAGCGGCAGCTCTGAGCCGCTGTGGTGCTCTCCGTTGGAGCCTCCTGCCATCATGCCTCCCATTAAACTGGCCACCGCCGACTTCACACGCGTGAGCATGGCGCTGCTGCGGCGTAGATCGAGGAGATGCGATTGCGTGAGAGGTTGCCCTACGCTCCACAGATCCCCGCACGGCGACGTAGTTTCGCGGCGTGAAATGCAGACACGCAGCGACTCTCATCCAGCTCAGCTGCTGCTGCTGCTGCTGCCGCCTGTGTGAAGTGAACACGGAACTGTGGCTGCAACCTCCAGCGCTGCACGACAGTCATGTGACAAACCGGCTGCTGCTGGTGGATTTGGTCGCACTAGTGGATAGAGTGAGCCGCTTATTAGTGCTGGAGGTCAAAGGTGAGTAATCCCGGTGTGGAGACTACTACTCCTGGTAATGCAGCAGATTACGTCGATTTTCCAGAAGAATCTCTCACTTTGTGATACAAGCACCACATTTGCCATGAATAATGAATATCTAATGTCTGCCGGCACTAGGATAATCCTGGGGGGCTTCCGATTTTAGGCTGATTGAGGGGTTAACAGACACCATTTTAACATCATCAGTCTTCCCAATTTCAAGTTTTAAGCATTAAACATGCTTAAAGAGTTGACCGGGAAACGGACGTTGCATACTTTAAGTTAGAACCGTAACTTGTACTCGCCAAGTTGATTCCGACTTCTCAGCCATGACTTCAATCCACCGCTTCTTTGCGTTTTCTCAGCACAAAACATTGCACACACAACAGCTATTAACTGACGACAGCCTCCATGTTTGTTAATGTTCTTAAGTCACGTTTTTCACAAATTTTAATCTTAGGTGAAATTTCCATTTAAAAAAGTGGTACAAAGGTCATCTTGTAATCGATTTCAGATTTGTGGGAACATTCCATGGACAAAGTCAGAGATGCTAGTCTGCTGTCATGACAGGGACCTGATCTGGATTCAGATGTACAATAGTCAGTCTATGCACTATCCCAACAAGTGCAATGGCGAAGGCCTGAACTGTATGGTGAGCATACGTTTGTCTGGCTGTGTTTGTGGTCTCTTGAGTGGACAGGTGGAGGCTGGGGTGGCTTCCTCTGTAACAGCAGAGTTGTTTCTATATTTTGTTTTTTTTGTAGTCCACAAGACCCACGGGGAGTCCTGTAGCTTAGCCCTTGACCAAGTCCATGAACAGGATTCTCAGAAATCCTTTCACAGGCAAGGTCAAGAAGGTTATGAAGGACCTGGGCAACCTTTTTCAGGAGAACAGAAACCTTCTCACTTTAGACACGAAAAATCTGTTACACATCCTACTGCTGCAGAGCTTGTCAGAACTCATCTTGAGAAAGGTAAGGTTGTCTTCAGAGACTTGTCCAATGATTTGGGTAATTAAAAAGAATAAGGCTGACTTCTTTCATCAAGTTAGGTAGGTGACAGGATGGAGCAAGTGCTTCAAAATGACTGCCGCACAGCTCGCCACATCCTGTCAATCACATCATTGTGATCTGCTTGAGTTCTTTCAGCATGAAAAACAGTCGTTCCCTGCAGCATTTAGCGACTTTTGAAAATTCCACACTGGTCAGAGGTCTACGCTTGTCAACATTCTGGAAACTCTTATTTCTCCTCCAGACAAAAAACGAAATATGATGCCATCATTGTCTTCTCTCAGTCTAAAGGCTGAAACACAGTCACCACGAGGCAAAGGGAGAAGATGTAGAGTGACTAACACAACCACAAGTAGGTTACCAACTAACTGGATAAGCTTTCTACGACACAGTGATTTCTAGCTTACAGAATTGTGATGTTGTGCCCAGACAATTTGATGATTGTTATTGTGCAGTTGAGCAAGAGAACACATCTGTGTTGCTTAAGGACAAAAACACTGCTAACAAAAGCAAAAATATCTGCCCAGATATTTTTGCTTTTGTTAGCAGTGTTTTTGTGCAGTGTTTCAGAATATGGCTTATGCATGGTCCCAGAGTAATGACTTTGGTTTTTAATACTTACAACAGATGTGCAAATTTGGACTAAATGGACAACCGCCAACCACAAAGTAAAACCAAATAACTTAAGCTCAACACTATTTAGAGATCTAAATATACAGTATCTAAAGATATCTAGATTTCTTTAATATTTTTCACCATACTCTATTGGGGTGCCACTTGTGATCAAGCAGCTGCTGAGTTCACTCTGCCTATAAGCCTTTATCACCAATGTCAACCATTTACTGCCGTGGATGTGATGAGATAGTGGTTGACAAATATTAAAACTATTTTTCAACATTTTCATCACCTCAGTCTCCAAATAAAGAGGTGTTTCCAGGTACAAGGAACCACTGCAGAGGGGCTGAAGAGCTACATGTGGCTCCAGAGCCACAGGTGCACACCTCTGGTCTAACCAGTCCTCATGAATGATGGCACGATGTTTTAACACTTAACAGCTAGTCTGGATATGAATTTATATTCATATTCAGAGGTTTATGTACATTGTTTTGTGCAAGATGCAGACCAATTAAGTCAAAAGATAACTATGAAATCAAAATAATGCCCATATTAATGATTAATAATCATGATCAAATAATGACCAAAAGTAAATAATGCTCATGTAGACCTGTATGATTTTTTCCTCACATTTTACTGCATATAATGCAAATAAACATTTCCAACATGTGGCTTTTTTACATTACAAACCCATTACAGCTGTGAGCTAAATCATTATACAGAGTGTCTCCAGTGGAAGTTAATGAACTCCAGTTGCCAGAGTGGCAGACTACATCAATAATTCACAAATTTGCCAGCAAATAGCTCCACTGACCTAATTACACAGACAACAGGCCAGTCTGGTCTATGCAGGTTAGGTTACATTCTATCGTGTATATTTCTTTGAAATGGTAAATGAATAGTTCACTGAAATAGTGTGAAGTTTAATTACACCCTGTTTTAATTTTAATTAAGGATATATAGGTGTATGTTCTTTAACCTCTTTAACTTTCACATCATGTTTTGCTAAAATACTTGATCAACTGATATGTGATAGATTTTTATTGTGTGCGTGCTAATCTGTATGTAAGAGAGATTAAGGACTACTTATACCCCTCTCTTACTCCAGTTTTCAAAGCAGGGGGTTGCTGACTTGTATGTGCATGTTGCAATAATTTAAAACTTTACTTTGAAAAAGACCACCCATTCATGTGATGTCACCACAGAGTCTATTACATAATTATTGAACATTTCACATTTGTATTCATTGTCCTTTAATATTCTCATTTCACGGTGACAGTGTCAAATCACACATTAGCCTGTAAGACCTGATGTCTGTTACTGTCTTATTCTTGTTAAGTCCATTGTGAAATTTAAATCTGAAACTAAAAATAAATAAACAGACATTTTATTTGGTCAAATTTTGAGGCAGGAACTTTCAAAATACAACAGCAACAAACGTGCACTACTATCTTCCAGCAGAGGGCGGTGTTCCCATAAAAATCATATTTACATATTGCCTTTTGGAACCCTGTTCTCCTTGGTTCTTTCTCCCTTAATAATTGAGTGAGACAGCACTACCAGTATGCTAATTCCTCATTAAATGGAAAATAAAGTCACTAGGAACTTTAATATGAACAGAAATATACTAAAGTTTCTTCAGAAAGTTTGACCATATAGAGGGAATAATCATAATAAACACTTTATCTTGCGTGGGGGGTTTATGAATAATTTGTTCCACCTGGCCGTCACCTGATGCCACACAGAGAGCAAAGCACAAGCAGACACGCATGGGATAGAGTCTCTTTTATAGGCGCTGTTTCTGGCTGGAACATTCCACACTCATCAGACATTAGGTAGAGATATTGACTTTGGGATGAATTTCATAGATATCAGTGTAGATTTGTGGATAAGATGCTCGGGGAATTACTCCTTGCTGCAGCCTGTGTGGGATAACCTGAGGCTCAACTACACAGACTACATGAGATCTCCACTCTTCCCCATCATTCTGACCGTGTCCTCCTACTTTGTTCTGTGCATACCTTTTCTTGCTTGTGACATCATGGGGGACAGGTGGGCATGGGTCCAACAGTTCAAGATCCAACCCAGCCGACGGCCAACAGCAGCCACGGTTCTGCACTGTTCAGGTGTTACTTTGTACAACCATGTGTTCCTTGTGCTCCCAGCATCAGTGGCCCAGTGGGTATGGAGGCCACCTGTCGACCTTCCGGTCCAGGCTCCACTCCTGATGGAGTTGATCGCTGGAGTGATAGGCAACCTCCTGCTCTTTGACTTCCAGTACTTCATCTGGCACCTGCTCCATCACAGGATCCGCTGGCTCTATGTCACTTTCCACGCCATCCATCATAATTATTCCGCTCCCTTTGCTCTTGCCACGCAGTGTCTCAGTGGCTGGGAGCTGGTCACTGTTGGGTTTTGGACGACCCTGAACCCTGTGATGCTGCAAAGCCATTTTCTCACCACGTGGGCCTTCATGGTGCTGCATGTCTATGTTTCTATAGAGGATCACTGCGGCTATGATTTCCCCTGGTCAACAAACCGTCTGGTTCCGTTTGGCATCTACGGAGGATCCAGCAGCCACGATATGCACCATCAGAAACCTAACACCAACTTTGCACCACATTTCAGCCACTGGGACAAAATATTTGGCACACATGCAGATGTCAGTACCTCCTCCGATAGAAAATAGAAAATTAAACACTAATGGAGACCTGCCTTTTTTCATGTCTGTGTGTTCATCTAAATTTTTATGAAGAGGGAGGATTTAAAGGGCAAAATGCTATATTTATTTTCCTTTTCATGTAAATTGAGACAATTTACTGTAACTTTATTTGAAAAATAACATTGTTACAAGGTTATCTGCAAATCAGTTGATAAGGTTTCATAAAATAACTGATGCATAATCAAAAGTAATACCTAAAATGCCAGGTTCTTTACACTGAAAGTGATCCTGACCTTTGACCTGTCCTTACATTACCTTCTCCTTCATGGAATTGTCATGTGATTGTGTTTTTGATGCAGACAAAAATAAACTTGATCTTAATTTTGTCGATGGCATTATGTGTTATATATATATGCATGCATTACAATAAAGCTTATTAAAAACAGCAATAAAATCGATGTTGTTTTCTTCTTTATTATATAGCAATTAATGACACGAAATATGTATTAATGTAAGCTTATCTGTGTTGTTTATCTCACATGTTTGTAAACAGCTTTTGGCAGTGGCAGGCAGGACATATGACCATCAATAAATAAATGAATGAATACATAAATAAGCAAATAAATACCTACAAAAACAGAAAAAGCGCATAAAACACACTATTATCGTTACTAATGAACATGGCTTCTCATTAAACGTGGTAACTGTGGTCTCCAGTTGCTGCTGTTGTTGGTGTTGTGCTGACTGTTGGTGGCGCACCGTCACCGTCACCGCAGCCGCCGCAGCAGGAGGAGCAGGAGCAGGAGCAGGGCAGTCGTCAGTGAGGAATATGGAGTGTGAGTGGTGGAGTTGGCCGGGACATGTCTGACTGCAAAGCTGCGCTATTTTCTCACACCTACACCTTTTAATGTCCGCGTTGAAGATGGCACAGTGCGGCATCACCTCGTCGAAGACTGTCCTCGTCTTCCTGAACCTCATTTTCTGGGTGAGTCTGGAGGTTTTTATACTTGATTTCAGTGCGCGTCACAGCTGCTAACTAGCAGCTAGCGACTAAGTCCCCCTTCTCCTCCTTCCCCCGGTCAGCTGCTACGCTACTAAGCTAGGCTAACTGACGCAGCCAACCTTTGTTTTTTTTTTTTACGGATAGACGTTATTAGTGTCAGATAAACACTTCGTGTCAATTCTAATTTATTACAGACCCATAGTCCTGTTACAGATATATATAAGCAATGCATTAACTCCAGTAACAAGATCTATAAGCACAAAGAAAGGCATTCTAGTATTTATAAGGATATTTAAATAGGAATAATTCAGGTATAGCTTCATTTAATGGATATTATTACCAATAATAACAATAATAAGCTTATATTGTCCACTGACATTGGGTATTTGGATGAATATTTGTCTTTGGCTTTACACGTTAGTTTAAAATCACACCAAATATGTTTTGAATCAACCAAAAATAATGATTAAATGGCAACACAGAGATCAAGTCACACTGAAACTGTCTCGTTAGGTGACTGGCGGTAAATAATTGAGGGTAGCTTTTGCATGAGATATGGAGGACTTTGTTGCTATGCTGAAGTAACTAATAGCGCCTTCCTGAGGGCAGTTAGGAATATTATTTCAAATAGAGGATAAACAGGACTGCACACATTTCCTCCACATACCTTTTGTATTTGCACTTCAGATGCTTCTGCTCTTTCTCTCACTTTACCATCCATACTATTACACTATCCATACACACTCTGTTTAGGTTCTTATGTGGCCACATCATGTGTACATATTAGAAGTTGACATTTTTTTAAAAAACGACTTTCCTGTTTACCATTTCTAAAATATTCTGTTATGTGAGTGCTGCAGCCTGTGTTGGCTGTAAAGCTTGATTTGCAGTCGGTAAGGTTCTGAAATATTTAAACTCCTGGCTGTCCTCGCACCACCCAGTGAGATCACCAATGTCATGGTGAGCCACTCTGAACATCTGCAGACGAAAATACTGATGAATTTTTGTGGTAAATTTGTGTCTACGGGAAGTCTACATCTCTGCATAGCGTGATATACATCTTAAACACCCGGAGACTATTTATATCAGCTATTTTTAATTTGAAGATGAGAATCATTTTGATGACAATGAGGCCCTCAGTGCACAAAAAAGCCTACACTGTGAAAATCAAATCAAGTGCATTTTCGGTAAACAACTGAAGCCATGAAATGAAGTAACAGATATGATCGAGGCACTGAAATTACTCCAGAGATAATTGCGCTGTATATGCAAAAGCACATGATAACAGACTCCAAATTCATATAGATACAATATACTGAAGGAAGTGTGTCGAGTGACCGCATACCATAATCTAGAAGGAACAAAAACTTGTTTTAAGAATGCAGTACATAGAGAGTACATAGAGAGTACATAAAGTCGGACTCCCCCCATGCGTATCATTCTTAAAACAGCCAGGTATTTTTGCAAAGTGCATTCAAATATGAAACACTGTCTCTGAAGTAAGGACACGTATATCAAAAAAGGCACAAAAAAGCTTTGGGTTTCCTAAATTAAGCATACACAATGTACCATTACAGTATAGTATTCTCGGGACAGGCTGGAATACGTTTTAATCATAATAAATGAGATAAATGACTAGTTCTTGATATAATTCTGGTAGGTTGTCAGTCCAGTTATTCTGAATATCAGGGAGGTGCTTGATCGTTATAAATAATGAGCATAATGACTGTTATTATATTGATATGTCATATTCTCTTATTTGTCCCTGCAGTTTAAGTTGGAGATACCTTTTCTATGTAAAAAAACAAACAAAAAAAACGTATGCAGCTACATTTATATTGTTTTTCTACATGTGAAGACTTGATTTTCAAACAAATGTTGATGTTTCTGTCATCCACAGGCGGCTGCGGGTATCCTGTGCTATGTCGGAGCCTACGTCTTCATTACATACGATGACTACGATCATTTCTTTGAAGACGTGTATACTCTCATCCCAGCAGTGATCATCATCGCAGTTGGAGCGCTTCTCTTCATCATCGGGCTCATTGGATGCTGCGCTACAGTCAGAGAGAGCTACTGTGGACTTGCAACAGTCAGTAAAACCAGTTTTAAGATTTAACTTGACAGAGAAACATATCCCACTCAAAATAGGATTTTGTAACTAATCAGAGATTAACTTGATATTTAAAAGTTACAAGTTTTAGGATGCATTAGAAAAAGATTCAAACATTTTTTATCCCTTTTATCACTTTTTACTCGGACCAAAAATGTAATGCATGAAGTGTCTGTGGTTTTTGTTAATATGTTTGTGTGTCTGAAATTCATTCTACAGTTTGTGATTATTCTCTTACTGGTGTTCATGACTGAAGTGGCAGTGGTGGTTCTTGGATACATTTACAGAGCAAAAGTAAGAAAGTCAAACACGTGCCAGAGAATATTTGTTTTTAATGGCCTTGTTTGTTTCTTCTAACAAATGACGTTTGTTCTTGATGTTGACAGGTTGAAAATGAAGTTAATCATTCAATAAATAAAGTCTATGACGAGTACAATGGCACCAATAGCAACGCCCAGAGCCGTGCCATTGACTATGTTCAGAGACAGGTGAGGACAGAAATCCTGTTTCCATTGTTATGGAGCTGTTATAACCACATGACTGTTCAAACTTAAGAGTTTTTAATTTTTGTCATTCGAATAGCTTCAGTGCTGTGGGATCCACAATTACTCAGACTGGCAGTCTACACACTGGTATGAAGAATCCAAAAACAACAGTGTGCCCATCAGCTGCTGCAAAACTAACACTGGAAGCTGCACTGGGTCACTGACACATCCTGAAGATCTCTACCAGGAGGTAAAACAATACTTTTGAATTATATTCATTATTCTTTTCATAGCAATGACAACTGAATGGGGGGTTGAACATGTCCTGTGTGTATAGGGCTGTGAGGCTCTGGTTGTGAAGAAGTTGAAGGAGATCATGATGTACATCATCTGGACTGCTCTGACATTTGCTTCCATCCAGGTCTGTACAATATCTACTTCTATATTTTACTGAACCATCTCCAGCATTGATGATAAAACTATAGTATCTATTACCTTTGAATATAGCCACTCTTTGTATGTGGATGCTCCGTTGTAGAGTAAAGTTAACCATCAGCAGTAACATAGGTGTATAATGGGGCTGAGTAATAAAACAGTAACCTTAATTGTAGGAATATCATTTTTGAAAAGTAACAATTTAACTCTGTATAATACTGTATATATTGATTTAATGTTGTGTGTTTAACATATTGTTTCCTGCTATAAAAGAACCACAAACAACTATCACACACAAAAAGCAGCTATAGCCACAGCCTCACAATGTGTGTTTAGACTTTAAATAGGACACCTGCAAAGGTGCTGTTGGCAGATTTTTTAGAGTATGTCTAAATATTTTCCATTGCCAAGCTAATCTAGTTACTATTGACTGTCAAAATGTCAAGCTCCTCAGTGTAAGGAACGTAATGCTGATGTGATGGGTCCGAAAACAAAGTAGCTCCAGTAACACCTGCAGTAAAATTTGAAGAAAAAAAAAAAAAAAACACTAATATGATGTGTTTTTCCCACAGATGCTGGGGATGCTGTGTGCATGTGTCGTGTTGTGCCGCAGAGTCAGAGATCCTGCTTACGAGCTTCTGATCACGGGAGGCACACAGGCATAAATGAGAACGCTTTTGTTTCCATAACATACACAGTGAGTCATCGGTGAGAGCATGAAATGAAAATAATCTATCATGACAACAGCAACCTGAACACACTAACCACACTGACGTTCTATGTTTTGTCTTGCCTGTTATTCCACATGAAAAAAGAACAAAGTCTGCTGTGGTCAACCAGAATGAGAAGTGATAAGCATTATTTTTACTCTGAGACTTAACCTACCTTACCTATCCTGTGTGTCACATGTGAACTAAATTATGGACGGGGGTTTTTTCTTGTGTGGCTTTGAAATATTGTATATTTAAACCTCTCATTTACTTGAAAGAATGTTTAAGTTCACTCTATACCTCCTACACTATTGCTACTGCTACTATTCTACTTTCACTACTGCTATAACGGTTCACTTTTGGTTAAAAACACTAGCTAGGATTATTCTGTCGAGGAGTAGTAGAAATGTCACTACAGCCAGTTGAGTGTAAACCATTATAACTTAACCTGATTTTTTCATTTAAGAGTCAACCCATGTAATCCCCTTCAGGGTGTGAATTATTTTGTGGTGTAAAAGTGGACATGTCTCAACAGTCCACTGATTGTAGTTTGATTTGTATTTGTATTTGGATTTGATTTGCTGAAATTAAAAAAAAAATAAATCTCAAGAGTGTAAATAAAACAAGGTGAAGGTTTAAAATGTGCATTTTCTGAATTATTTTTTTTAACAGAAATATGGCAGATGTCCCTCAACCAAAGAGAACACGGCATTGGGTGCGTTTCAGTTTCTGTTTGCTTTTGTGTGGTTGTATGTATGTGTTTTTGCAGAAACAACAGATCACACAATATCAATCACAATTAAGGACCTTTAATCCACAATAGCTGAATAAACTAGATGTAGTGACCTTTTGTATCACATCAGTTGGCAGCTGACATGTCAACACAACAGCCACAAAGGTAAAGTCATGTGAATATGTGCCATAGCAATAAATAACAGTGATAATAGCAGTTTTAAAGGATAATGTTTGCATAGTTTTGTATATGACTGTCACGTAAACTCATTCTTTAGCAAGGTAAGAACCAGGAACCAATCCTGAATGGCCGTTCCTTTGTACCATCCACCAACCATCCTGACCTTGATCTATGGCAATCACTGTGTCCCCAACAGATAAAGACAGCTCATCTTCCCCCTGAACAAAAATGGAAACATGGTTCACTGTATATTTCTTTAAAAATGAAAAAAACTGGAGAACCTCTGAATGTTTCTCATGTAGAGAGCTGGACATGAAGAAGGGAAGAAGCTGACCTGTGCCACATAGTCGTACATGGCCTTATACTCCTCACTGCTCAGTCGGGATACCTGAGACCCGGGAATGGAAGCATATACTCCGTCTGATGTTCCTGCTGTGGAGATACGATAGAATCAGCATCAGATCACTTACTCTGTGAAGCCACTTGGAAACTTTAAACTTAAACAGAAAGCTACAGCAGAGAGCTACAGCATTTTAAATAGATGTTATTGAACGTTAACATAAGTAATGTTAAGGTGGGTGATGTTGCATCCTGTGATCCTGCATTTGCTAATTAGTATAAGTAGTTATTTTTGCACATACACCAATTAGTGATTAGTGCTTTGCTCAGGGGCATCCCAGGATTGAACCAGCCACCTTCCAGTTAAAAGCCCAATTCCTTTCGTCTTGGCCATACACTTTTTTTCTCATATCTTTGTCCAAGTAAAGTTTTTTTTAAGTTTAATATTTAGGACAAAATACTACTTTTTAACTGGTACACTTGCCATTGGTTGGCAAACAGTGGGGTTAAGAATGACACTACATTAACAACTTGCTTCACACCCTGTGCTGAAAGAACAAAGTGGCTTTCATAGCCGTAGCTGTCATCATTTTGGAAAGTGAAGTGTTGCTTGAGTAACGGCACTATACCAGTAGGTTGCTCAACCGGCTCATTGATGTTCATCTTGGAGCCAGAGGAACAGTTTCCCTGCAGAAGACTCGAGAACCTACTAGTAATATTCAGCAGACACAACACAGACATCAAGATTTAAGAAGCATTCACGTCATCTTTTGTTATTATTATGATTTATTATCTTCACATTGGGTGACCTTTTAATGACTCCAACAAATCCAGCACTGCCGTTTCCCTCATGTGCAGCATCACTGTTGTAGTAATTCTGGTATTCAATTGGAGCTATTACAAACAAACAAAAAAAAACAAAAACAAACACTTGGTTCAATGTGTTGCACACAATGTATCATCTGCTTCCAAATGTGCCACACATTCTGCTTCAACCGTGAGATAATATTAAAATTTCTAACTTGGAATATATTCAAATCCAAACGAGGAAGGCTGCATGACAGGTGCTCACCTGGGGGGGTCGAGCCACTTCCTCTCGTCTCCACAAAGTAGTTATTGTCTTCGATGATGTCACATTTTTCCAGCGTATTTCTCACCTCCTCGTAGCACTGAGCGAAATGTGAAGGTACAGTTAAGCTGAGGGGAAGATGTGTCACAAAAAAAGAAAAAAAAAAGAAAGGTGACAGCAACTTCGCCCCACCTCGTCATCGCTCACACACTGCATTGATAACTGGTTGCAGTGCACCCACAGAGCATTCCTCAGGACGCTGAGGCGGTCTTCTTCCTGCTGCTGAAACATCTGCACAGACAGCACAAAACAGAGGGAAACGCTGAAACACGACACGTTCACTGTGCAGTACTGTGATAACAGTTGCTATGAAGTGGCATCACCTTGCACGACATATGCAACAAGCACAACTTCTGTCATATTACGACGTGATTGACTGATATAAAATAAAAGTGCTCAACGGCTGCTTCAGTTTTGTCAGTGGTATCATGTGTAGGAAAGTTTTGTTTTTTTGGTAGATGAGTGACTCATTCTGAATATAGGAAGTGTTACACAGCCTCATTGGTGGGTATTACCATTCTGACTAAGTCTGTACATTTTAAGATGTGTTCATTTTGTGTATACATTACCTCACATGTGTTAATGTGCGTTGATTCCCATTCTTGACGGGCCTTGTCAAGCTGTTCAATGTTTGATATGTATTGTTTCTCTGAAGACAAATTTGAAAAAAAAAAAAAAAAAAAAAATTAAAGCAAATTTGTGTCCAACAGATAGAGTACATTTAATCTCATATGTCACACTCAAGCATTTTATATGAGGACACACTTTTCTACCCACTATCCACTATCATGACAAACATAATACATATTTTTAATGCCATTTCTATAATATAATAAATATGTGAACCAGCCGTTTTCAAGAGATATATGATTTAAAACTTCTCCATATGCTTGTGTTATTTAATAAATCTCAAGTAAAGACTGGAAAAAAACAAGCACATTTATTTGGCAACCCCCCCAAAAAAACTAATCCCATTTCTAGCAGTAAAAATGAAAATGTAATTGCCCAACTTCCTTACCAGCCTCCTCTGCTACTTCTCTGCACTGTTTAGATTTGCAGCTCATCTGAAGGAGAGACATTTCAAAATGACATATTGTGTCATTTCTATTGATGAAACATAAATGTTTGCATCCTTTACAGGTTCTAGAATTTTTATTTTTGAAGTTTTAGCCACGACACAGAGTACACGAGCTGAGATGATGCACTTGATGCACACACACTGGAGGCCTTAAAATCAACACATGTCATTGCACTTAACCTTTCAACCATACACTACCATAGTGTTTACCTTCTCAATCTGTTTAGGAGTGGCTGCGGGAGCCATGCCCAGCTTCTCAGCAGATTGCTCCGCGTCATCTGCCTCCCTGCACCGCTGCTCATATAACTTTTTAGACTGTGAAAGATACAGAGTGGAAACCAAATGAAACCGTTATACCCATACTTTGTTCACCCACCAGCACTTTACTCTATGAAGCCTTGGGGGTTAAAGTGGTGGCAGAATGGGGGAAAAAGAAATGCATCAACTGAGCTCACTTCCTTCTTCTGAGAAAAATAGCACAACCTTGGGCTTCTGAATATGTCTGTTAGTGTTAATAATTTGCGACACTGTCTTCCTCTTACACATCTCACATTCCTTTATCTTACACTTAATGTACTTGTGTGATGGATCGTACTGTAGAAACATTTGCAGAAACGTAAGTAAGTTGAGTTAAGGCTTCCACAAACCCAAGGTCTAATTGTACAGATCATCATTTAAAAAGAGGAGTAAATCCGACTGTGATGGAGGTTGGAAAGTTGTAGCTGGCTTCCCTGGTTTGCAATCGCGTAGTGTGTGTCTGTTAGAACACAGTCTATAATGTTCCCCCAAGACTTGTATAAGAATGAAGCAGGAAACGTTGATTAAAATGTGATAAACGCTTACTTCGGCTGTTTTCTTGTAGAGTGAGACTTTTGTTTTCTGAACCCTCTCCATGATGACTTCAAACTGAAAAAGCGAAAGACCATAACGAGACAAAAATGGAAAAAATAGTCGCTGTCATCTTCAGAAAACCACACTGAGATGTGTGCTTTTTTTTAGATTTCCTCTGCATGCAAATGAGAAGATATTCTGTGTATTACCTTTTTCCTCTGTTCTTTTTGTCTCTCTCTGAACTGCTCCATTCTCTTCACCTCCTCCTTGATGAGACTAGAGAGTTGAATGTGCAGGCTTCCTATATTCTCAAGTTCTGAAAAATATTGACACACACAACTAAAAACCTGACCTGACAGCGACATGTGATATAACGCATGAAGCATATCCTGTCCTTACGTGTTTTCATATCATCTATAGATGTTCTTAAAGTGCTGTGGAAATAAAAACAAACACAGGATATCCATTAAAAATGATACCATTTCATTGCATTGAGACATTTTTTTATGTGTCTTTGGGGTATGAAATCCTGATGAGCACCGACTAACACACATAGACACTTACTTGAATTCTTGAAAACCTCCTGCCTTACGGGCAATGGTGACCAGATCCTTCCCATATTTCTCCTCTGCTAATGCCCTATAAATGACCAATAATACAGTTATATATATATATATATATATATATATATATATTTGTGTACAGTTTATTACTTTTTTTTTTAGCCCACCTCATTTTCATGAGCTCCTCCATGTCTTTACATGTCCTCCGGCCTTGATTAAGTTTCTCAATAATAGTCTCATATCCGACATTACTGATGAAGTCCACTCCCTGTGGTGACACAAAATACTCTCATAGTGAAAAACGTTCAAGAAACCCAGGATGTTAAGACCCATGTGATCATCCTCGTGCCAGCTGATTATTTGAAATAATAGAGCAGATGTTATGTCAAATATGATAATGCAGTATCATTGTGTACTACTATGTCTATGTCTTTACTGGTTCTCTTTTCCTCACACATGACGGTTTTTTTGTTCCTCACTATCTCATCTATAAATCGAGAGTGTTACATGCTTGTGTCTAAGTTATGTGTAGTTGCATTTGCAATACCCTTGATTGACTGTATATTTTACATGAGTGCACAGATCAGGTTGAGATTAATGAGGGAAAAGGAAGCACACGCGATCACACAGTAATCTGAAACCTCAGTAGAGTTCAGCTGATTATTCTTTCTGAATGGCAGGTTCCTCGTAAATGCTGTGGTGGTAAAAGGGGTTTGAGGTCTCACATACACTAAAACATGCTCTGTAATTGTATAAAATGACAAACTTAGCCTCATCATTGAGAACCACAAGCAATCATAAAGGTTACACTTTTACGGCCACAACATAAACTGTATTACGCTTTTTATTTGAGCTTTTATAAAACTAAAGTTTCACACACCGGCCTTTGATACAAACTGATAAATATGTACAACAACGGTCCAACCTCCAACAATGAGAGATTAAAGGTGTAACTGCTTATTTAATTACAAGAAGTTACCGATTTAGGGAAAAGTCAAGGGATAGCCAAGAGGATGAGAAGTCTACATGTAGGGAAGTTAAGACGACTGAACTGAAGTCACAGATAATCAAACAGGAATGTGATACAATTAATGTTTTCCAGGCAAAATACAAAAAAGGAACATAAATGCAATTTACAGAAATGCAAAGTTACAGAATTGCACACAACACTGACTTCACACTTCAACCAAAAACTTAAGCTTAAGCTGTAAACATACTCCGCAAATATTTGTATCATTGCAGAATTAGAAACTGACTCACCCAAAATGCATCTTTAAACTCTAATTTCATCTTGGCAGTGTAGGAATAACAGTCCTCGTCTCAGAATCCACTCGGTCACTTCACAAAATGCAGTAGCAGTGTCACAGGCTGCCGCTCAGTGCAAGTGAAAAGAAAAAATCATGACGCTTTCAGGAAACCAGCATTAGAAGAGCAACACACACAAACTTGTTTGATTTGAATGAGGAAGCGCTGCAGTGTGTCACGCTTCATGTCATTTCACCTCTTTGCGAGGGGAACGACCACAAATGACACACGGCTACAATTCTTCAAATACAGATCAGTAAATGAAATCAAATGAACTGCGTTTGTTAATAATTCACAGGGCGGTTAACAGAGCATTTAAATATTTAAATGAAGTGGCTGTGTTGTATTATGACATCTCTGCTACACATACCGTTATTTTAAACCTCAGACATTCACCTATTTTGCTGTCTCTGTTACAGCAACACGCAAACACCAGCATGCACATTTTGCAATAAATGTTTCCTGTTATTTTGTTCATTTGCTACTGCAATTTGACATGAACATCTCCCTCCAGGAAGTGACATGAACTCGGTCCCCAAGTGTTCGAGACACAAGACAGGAAATAAACCACATAACAACTACATGAAAACAAAAAGTGAAAACTTCACAACACCCAGTTATAATTCATCGTGTGAAACGTGCAGATGTCTGCCAAAGTCTGTCACTTCACTGTTCATGAATGTTTCTTGATTTTTTAAAACTTCATCCAGTGAGAGCTGTCCATCTCCATCGATGTCCATTTCCTTGATGAGGTGTAGGGCCTGTGGACAACAGAGAATCACAACACAGGAAATAAATCAGTGAATCAGAACATGTTGCCACAAAATGAGGAAGGAGATATAATTCTGACAGATGGGGCTTCAATTTTTAATGAGATTTGACCACTTAAGATAAAGTTTACCTCTTCTCTTGCTGAACCGTGACTATTAGGTGCGACCCAGCGGAGCTGCTCCTCTCGATTCAGCTTCCCGTCCTTATCTTGGTCATAGAGCTCTTTAAACCGCACTGTTTCTTCAATCTCCCACTGTGAAGGTGTATTATCTAATAAAAAAATAAACTCCTAACATTAGATGGATTAAAAACACAAGTCTATCTTTTTCAAAAAAAAATTGCTGTTGTCTTACCATCGCCACGGACATCTCCAATAAATTCACTGAGACTAATAAATCCGTCTTTGTCCGTGTCATATTCACTCAGGACATCTTCAATGACAAAATCCTGTCAGAAAAGAAGGCAAATCATTAAACAGTGGGACAAAAACATTGTCAGGTTTTGCAGAAGTGGAGGACAAACTTGTCTTACAGACATGTGATCCACTTCTGATGGATGAATGAAGGCGAGAAACTCATCAACATGAAGGCCAGGTATGCCGTCCACGTCAGCAAAGTCAAAGCGCCTCCTCTCCTTCAGATAGAGCTAATGGGGGATAAGAGCCTATGTTATGGTATTTTCCACATATGAGTGTCAACATTACAGTAACTGTGAGCACACCTGTCTGAGAGACTCTTGCTCTGGATCCTCCATCACCGTGCTGTCATCAAAATTTACAAGTTGCCCGTGAGTAATTGTGTTGTACTCCTGCCATGTTACGAAGCCATCTTTGTCAAGATCAAACTCCGAGAATCTCTCCACTGCATCATCCAGAGCATATTTTCTGTAGACATGCTGAATCCATAGAGTGATCTCCTCTGCGGGGAGAAAACAGAGCAGAGAGACTAAGTTGAATCTTTTTCTTTCTTTTTGTTCTTTTTTGTTACTGAGGGAAAAACTAATTTACCAACACTCAGCAGGTTGTCAGCATTTGTGTCAATTTTCTTCACAATTTCTATCAGTTTTTCTTTTTGCTCTGCTGGGCTTAGTTTCTTGATCTTCTCTGTGTCCTACAGGTGAATGAAATGAGTAAAGAAAATAGTGAACAGGTGACAAGGATGGAAAAACTGATTGAGGAGTGTGTGAATAATGGGAAATACTGAGCCACCAGCAGGACATTCATGTCATGTTCAGACAGGTGCTCCTGGTGAAGATGGTTATGTGAACTTTGTCCAAGTCCAAACTGGAGCATCAGCAATACCAGCAATGCAGTGGATGCCATCTGTTGATTAAAACAAGAACAACAACTTAAATTGTCTTTGTATAAAATTTTAAATTGTACCTTGAATGGGCTAGATGACAAATAAGCTCAAGTCAACAGCTCTTTTAGGTTTAAAATAATAATAATAATACTAATAATGATGATAATATTAATACTAATAATAATAATAATACAAATCTGGTAGAAACAATTGTCATTGTGATGTCAATATGTACAATCTACAAATGACAACAAACACATTGTACAGGCTGTTTGAATTGCGATAAATGTAGATTGTGCTAGTTTTGTTAGGCCAAAAACTTTCCATAAAAGTATGTCATTGTTTTTGCTTTGTTTTGTTGTATACTAATCGTCCACAATGGTGGTTGGCCTCCTATACAACTATATCCCCTCACTCATACTACAACACCTAGAAATGAGAAGTGAAGTAGTAGTAGACAGTGGATTTAACTTCATGTATTTTTACATTTACTTATCGATTTTTACTATTCTTTCAACTATGGAGGAAGTAAGTGAAGTTTTAGGATGGCAGAAAGTGTGTTAAGGGGGCAATATCACTGTTTTACGCTGATGGAATAGAAATAACACATTTCGTGTGGGGATGGTGGGGCGCAAATCATATCGTCATCGCAATATTCAACAACGTCATCGCATATCGGTCGTTTGCTAGTCATATACCCTCGCCTGTCTCGTTATGACCGGTTCCTGTTTAAAGTTGAATATAATAGAGATAACGGAACAAGTGACATGTACAGGCACACTTGAGACACGAAAAGCTTAAGTCAGTGGTAAAGTAAGTGCAACAAAGACGTCGCTAAGTGTAAGTAGAACGTTGTTATTACCGTAGGAAGTTCTCCACACAAGCGTTGACGAGTCGTTCACCCAGGCGGTAAGCACTTCCGGTTTGAAATTTCAAACTAAATTACCTAACCCTCTGACTACATGTCTGCTTTTATTTACGTTTTGTCAGTACACATGTGAACAGAAGTGAAGAAAATGCAACGATCTGTGTGAACAAGTGTATAGTCTGCAGAACAAGTGAACTGGTTTATTTAATGTATTTGACTTTCTTAAAAATGTCTTGTTCCGTACATTCACATTACCACTCTATATTTTTGAGACTGGTATATATTTATGCAACTTTTCTCCCACTGAAAATGAACTGCCAGGGCAGATCAAAGGCATGCAAGGTAGATCAATCATGCTCAATCAGATGTAAGGCAACATCATGTGTACTCATTACTGAATGTGAATAAATTATTATAAATACACAGACGGAAGGCAAGAGGACAAAGAAAAAACATTTCACCATTTATTCGATCTTGATCTGAGTTTTTTAAGGATTTGTGCACAAAAAAAGATTAAAATCTGATATTGATGGTAAGAATTCTTACTGACTATTAATGTATTATTAGGAATCGGATCACATACAAAGGTAATGGTCATAGAGGAGTGGTGGACAAACTAATGGCTCCATAAAATTAAAATGAGACAAATGTGGCGATAACGTACGTCTACAATTCCAAAAGCTTTTATTTTGAATGCTGTCTCACTGCTTGGCATGTTCATAGTCGACTTTACGTTCTCTGAATAAATCAACCAAACGTCCCGCCCGGTCATCATGGTTGCTACGGTGACTACACGAAGCCCCGCCCCGTAGAAACATGTCCCACCCATTGGCCTAAATTCTCTCAAATCTGATTGGTCCGTCTCGATGTTGTGTCCATGTTACGGCGAATTTATTGGACAATTTCAACGACAGTCAAAAATATAAACCTAAAACACTTCCTGCTTCGGTTGCCCTCTCACATCCTGGCATGTTTTTTCCTTCCCGACAGTGACAACATTTTTTCCTTTGTTTGTACACTTTTATTTGTCACCGACTGAGCAGTGAACATACCGCTGCTCGATGTCTAAAGATAGCCGCCATGATGGTCGACGGCGGGGTGCTGGGCAGAACCGCATCGGCCCGAGGGTTAGCCAAGGTGGGGACGGGAGGGAGAGGTCCGGGTGCAACAACTCCAGCTCTTCGCATGGAGCAGGCAAAAGCAAGAGTGTCACAACTTTGAAGGTAAGAAATGAAACCAAAAGACTAATATGATGATGCACACATAGCTACCTGAAGCTAAGTGACTGGATAATAGAGAATGGGCTCTCCCAGCGAACAGTTACTGCAGTGAACGGGACCGTAACCTTCTGTAGGTGTGATCCTATTCCACACTTTTCTCCCTCCACTGGCATCTGTGTGAGAATGTATTATCTTATCATAAAAGGGACAGAGTTGGAAACTAGCAATAGCTATAGTCGCTGTATGCAAACCATGAGTTTATACAGCACGTGTCTAGCTGGTTGGAGTGGTACTATGGGTATTTGCAATCTTCCTGTCAAATAAACCATACAAATATGAAATAAAGCAACAATCTGACAACTGGATGTAGTCTAACATCAGAGTGAAGAGACGTCTGCAGCAGATTATGAGGTGTCTGTTCTCTCATAGATGGATAAATAGTACCAACACATACACAAATAGCACATCAACTATAAAATACACACAGACTTGGAAAGTCATTGGGGGTACAACAACAGGGTTAAGAATCACAGAGCAGACACAGAATCACAAAAAGCAGGGGTCATGTATAAATAAAGAACTGAATTCATACACTCACTGACCTCTTTATCAGATAGAGAAGAAACAAAGTGACAGGAGTGTCAACCAGTGTGATCTAATGCTGCTGTCGTCCATCTTTAAGGTTCTGCATGTTTTCCATTGAGAGATGCTCGTCTGCGTTCCTCTCGTTTCAAACCAGACAGTCTGTCCTCTTCTGACCTTTTGCGACTTCTCTAAGAGAAATCCTGCTGTAATTATAGATTTGCTGTTTTGAAACTGTTGTTTGTCAAAATCCCAGTAGATCAGAAATACTCAGACCAGCCTGAGACAACATCCTGATTCTGGTCACATTCAAAAGCTTGATTTGAATGTTCAGGAGGTTTGTGTTGACGGGCTGAACACTCACTCACGCACGCTTTATCCTCCACATGAGGGTTGCGGGGGTCGCTGGTCCCAGTTAACACAGGGCTAAAGGCGGGGTACACCCTGAGCAGGTCACCACGAAGAGAAACAGCCATCTACTTTCATACTCAGAAAGGCAGAAAGGCCCTAGTTCGGATCGGGTTGCAAACTTGAGTCTTCTGGCACTTCTGTGTAGAGATTGATAAAATTGGTAACCAAGTAGCAACCGGTAGTGACTTCACCAATAAGAATATGAACTCCTTTTTTGAAGCATCGAGATTTACAATTTGGCCAGTACCTTGTTGAGGTTTTTGTGACTGGAAATTCACAGATGTTACTCACAGTCAGTCACACTCATGTCCCCTCATGTTTCATGCCTTATTGTCTATTAAAATTGTCGTCATGTGCTATTGAAGAAGACCTGATAATAGTGATGGAAACCTTTAACTCCTCAGCTAATAGTTTACTGATGCTATTAATGAAGTGAAGTGCAACCAGCAGAGTTGGTGGCTATTAATTCTCTTACTCTTGGTTAACCTCATGCAGCAAATTAAAAACACTATGACCAGTTTTTATACATACGGTCTGTGGTGGTGACAGAGGAGGTGTCATGATGGTCTCCTGAAGTGTTCAGCCTGCAACACAGTAAAGATGAGCCCCCCACTGCAGATCAGCAAGGATGCTGCACAAGGTATCCTGTTGTCCCAGCTTGTCACAGGTTCCTGCAGTTTGTAAAATTGGTAGCCACTTAAACCATGGGTTTTGTCTCCCAGCGTTGTATGAATTTTCAAATGCAGAGTCCAATCACATCCAGAGCTTCAGTCAGTATGGCAAATGCACACGCAGGGGTGTGTTGGCACTCCCCGGTTCTGATTATTCAGCTATACTCCTCACTGGCAACACTGGATGAGGGGGGCAGAGTAGCAGCCTTGCTGTGTGCACATGACTATGCTGTGCATTGTTGTGGCAGAAGGAGAGTGAGAGATGAGAAACAGAGTGAGAGTGGGGGCTTGGATGCAGAGTGCTGGGAGCAGAGGAGAGAGGCTGCAAATGTAAGACGCTGAGAGCAGTGTAGAGCAGAAAAGAGAGGAAGGCAGATGGACAGCAGCAGGCAGTGAGGTGGGCCTAAGAAGTGGCTGCTAACTCAGCAGAGAACTGCAGGCTCAGGCTGGATTACAGACGGAATAGTCAATGTTCCCGGGCTACTGACCACTTGTCTCTCACTCAGTTGCTACTGTTAGAGGAGTTGACACAGCTGGGCAAGTTGCCATAGCAGTGTGGACTACACAGTGGGAGTCTATTTTGGTCCCGCTGTCAGATGACGATGTCACCTTGTACAAGAGGCAGTGCTGGTGTCGGGGAACAGGTTGCCTGAAGTTGGTTGCAAAAGTATGTCAGGAGTGGATGAGGAAGAGGAATCTGCTCACAGGCTCTACTTCATTTCTGTATGTATTCACTAATCTCTTGCTTTTCTCTGTCTCATAACTAGTTCTCACTCACTGTCTTGCTGTGCCTGCATCTGTTTGTAGAGCTTGCCAAGGGGAAACCTTACACTTGCCCCTTACTCAGCACAGTCTAGAAAACAAGCACGGTCTCTGTTGCATGGGGAATGACTGCCAGTCCGGAGAATACAGCACGAGTTATGCTTCACAGCTTATCGTCCCCCTTTTTTACAGTACAGCAGCCGAGTTAATGGCTTGTTTTGCAGCAGATTGAGTGAACCAATGCGAATGTTGCAGTGAGTCTTTTTTGCCTTCAGGCTAGTGCACACAGATAGCCATCTCATAACACCCACCTGTCATACGAGGACCGTCAAGTGTTTGGATTACAAGAAACCCAGCATAAATATCTACCGTCCACAGATTAGTGATGGTGCACCGACCGAGTTGTTTGATGTTCTTTATCTTTTTTTTGCAGTGTTTTTGTGCTTTCCGGAATGAAGCACAGGCCAGGCAACATGTAAAGAATTTTACATGTTGCTGCCAAAAGTAGGTCAGCTGGATATCTCCCTGAGGGACATTAAATAGCATCAGACCAGTCCACGCATGCTGTTTCTACATGTGTAATATCTAATTAGCCATGTTCTTATTATTATTATTATTATTATTATTATTATTATTATGTTAGCCTTGAATTGCAGTTTGAAGATGTTGTCATATAATATCTATTGTCTACATGTATGGCTACTTAAAAAGAACCGTCATATGTTCAAAAGCAAGTGTCGTATAGAAATGATTTAGCTATAGCTGTTTTGTCTGGATAATGTTGCCTGAGAGAGACTGACCGGCAACGAGAATGGTTTGTTCCCCATGACTCATTTGCTTTCAACAGAAAAACTAGCTCTCAGTCTTTGATGTTGCATTCAGGTCACAATGGTTTTGTTTGTTTGTTTTATCTGAGACTGCATTTTGTAGTTTTATGATCAAAGTTTGGTGTGCATTTTCATCACCATCAGATTAAATCTTCTTTGCTGGAAGTGAATGGGAGATCCACATTGATACACTTTTTGGTAGCTTCTGTGTTGTTGTGTAACCACATTCCCAAAAGTCAGAATATTCAGTGATGTAAGGTTTAAAAACACAAATGATTGCAAAGATGCTTTTGTGCATGTGTATTTTTCCTTTGTTATTGTGTCGTAAAATTGAGTTGTTGCTTTTTTTGTACTCTGGGATGGGAAGGCAGATGCCTTCACATTAGTAGATGCTGCGATGCAGGACTTCTGCAGCTTTTGGTTTACAGTATCTGCTTCACCCGAGGTTAAAGTCAAGTCCATTGATGCGTAGTTATTGTGTAGGTCAACCATGATGCTTGCTGATTTAGCGGTTCTCCCTGTAGCTGTTACTTGTCATCGCTTACTGTACGTACTGTATACTTTGTATTTGCTGTGTTATGGCATCGACCCGGGTTTACATCCTCACATGAAAGGTTGGACAAAGAAACAGCATGTTAGTACTCTCTTTGGAAACTATTCACTGTAACCAGGTATATCTTAATAGAGTAGGTTAATTAAATAACTAGCAGTACTTTTACTGTAACTGAGTTGAAATGATTTGGGTTATTAAGACCTTTTCACAGCCCTTTTTTGAGTGTTAAAATGGATTTAGCCAAAGCAAAAAATACTTTTGTTTAATGAACAGTAGCTTTGTTTAAAAAAATGTCCAGCAATTTTTTTAATCAAACATTAAAAGGTGTTAATGAAGGGACTATTTTTAGCGGTCGGTTTGCTGCCCTTGTTAATATTTATTGGTGAAATACTGCAGTGTGGGTGGGACTGACTCAAAATATAATTCCATTACCCAGAACAAGGGACTTACATCACCCCGAGCAATGGTGTCACTCACTGGTTTTATCTATTTATTTACTAATTAATCACAATTGAACTATGTGCCACACCGGAAATACATACATTTTATTTTAGGGTTTGTTGTCAATAATGAAAGCTGACCACAAAAAAGTTTTTTTCAGTGACTTCTTATCTGTCTGTGTGCAGCTGTTGTTTTAGTGCCATAATGTATTCCGGTGTGTGACTGTCACAACTTCATGTCCACTATTCCACAGAGGTTGTGGCACTTAATGAATGTCGAGACACTTTGTGTTTGTCTTCTAATAAATCACATTCCTCTGTGATGCTAGCTTTGCTTTTGGCAGCACGTCGTGTTCAAAAGTCGCCTCATCTACTGTATCATCCAATATCTGTTTCCATCTCTCCTGCAGGCATCTTTTCAGCGCTCCAACAGCCATGACAAAGTGCGGAAGATAGTTGCCGAAGAGGGCCGTGCTGCTCGAAACCTCATTGCTTGGAGTGTACCTCTAGAGAACAAAGAGGAGGAAGGTTTGTGGTTGCATATTCTGTCCATGCTAATATGATGATTGTCACATTGTTAATAGTGCAGTCACACTATAAAGTTTAATAGTTAATCACATTCAGCCACATTTTAAGATAAGATAAGATAAGATAAGATAGCTTTATTTATCTCACAGTGGAGAGAAAATGGCGTTTTTCATCACATGTTTATAATTCCATCTTTTCAAGTCCATATTAACAATATAAAACAACTCCTACCAGTGCAGACTTATTGATTTATTTTGAAAATAAACAATCTCTACTTCAGAAATTTGAACGCAACACCAATTGCAGTTTTTCGGGAGTTCTTGTTCAGTTGCCTTCTCTGTTTCATACAGACTATGATTTAGAGTTGGCTGCTATGGCCAGATAAATGAACTGGGCTACAGCATTATCATGTACAAATAGTACACAATAATAATAATAATAATGATAATAATGTGGACCCTTAATCATGATTAATGCTTTAGATTCATATAAACATCACAAGAGTACATGAGGAATTGGGAGTGGTATATATTCTGCAGGTCTTCATTGTCCTGTGGCAGGTGTCCCTCTTCGTGTTCTGCTCTGTTCAGGTGTGTTGTCTATGGGGTCAGTCGAGCATGCCTAGTCATTTATCTTGCATTACACTGGCCACAGTTTGATCTCTCTCTCTCTCTGAGAGACGGTGCTGTCAGATGTAATACAATATCAGCTGGAACACAATGATCTGAGACCAGGGATGATCGTGCTAAGGGATTTTTGTTAAACATATTATGTTATAAAGGGGCTTTTGGCATGAAGTTTGCATGTATTCCCTGTGTGTGCATAGGTTTTCTCCGGGCTCCCCGGCTTCCTCCCACAGTCCAAAAACATGCAATATGGGGATTAGGTAAATTCTGGTCACTCCAAATTGACCATAGGTGTGAATGTGAGAGTAAATGGTTGTTTGTCTCTATATGTGGCCCTGCGATGGACTGGCGAACTATCCAGGGTGTGACCCCGTCTATCGCCCCACGTCAGCTGAGATTGGCACAGCACCCCCTTCGACCCTCCTCTCTAGGATAAAGCAGTAGAAAATGGATGGATAGATATTATGTTATACTCTACATATTGTTTTGATGATTCTTGTGGTGTAATTTCTTACACCCTGTAATTTGAGAGATCTGTGGCAAGATGGTAATGTTTAGCTGACCTTGTTGACGTTGTCGTTTCCCATGCTCTCTCACAAGATTTAGGCATTCGAGTAGTGACAATATTATTGCTTATGTTGACTAAAAGCACTTACAATAAGTTAACCGTGGCGAATGTCTATTATTGTGCTAATCGTGAATGAAGAAATATATCTATTTTTCACGTGGGTGACTTGAAAATCCTGTCTAAATCGCAATTATTTTGGTCAGGATAATGGCAATGTAAACTTTTAAAAATCGTCCGATGCCTACATTCAACAAAGCCAACCTGTTCAGAACCCCCACCCGGGGCCTTCTACACAGTCCCTCTCGTTGTGGGTCAGTCCAGTATATAAATTTAGTTTCTTTTCTACTTTTGAGTCCAAACCATTGAAGCAAGAAGTCTTACAACTGCCATACTTCAATTTTCAACTGAATATGTTGTCTCGTCCACCTCTGTTGCTCTACATTTCTTAACAAGGAAGTCAGTCAATGATAAACCCTAAAACTTGTGCTTGTCTGGAGTCTGTTGATTGTTATCTTGATTGTGATCTATCTTGTGGTTTTAATCTTTCCCTGTATATCTGTTTTTTTCTCTCTTCTACCATAGCAAAGTCAAAAAACAACTCTAGTGGCAGTTCCAAAGTTCAGAAAAGCAACTCTGGTCAGCAAAAGAATAAGAAACAGGTTGGGGAATCATCTTTTGTCACTAGAGGGCACTATGCACCAAGCTTGCTCAGTAGCTGCAACGGTTCTGTCCTGTGTCTTATCTATCCAATACATTTTCATACCATTACTCTGTTTACAGTTGCTCTTGAGTATTGCAAAATTTGCTGAAAAATGTATTTTAATTGATAGTTTTCATAATTCATCTCATAAAATGTCAGAAATAATGTTAAAAAATGTCGATCAGTGTTTCCCAAAAATCAAAATGAAAAACACCAAAGACTTGTTTTGTCGTAATTATTTTTTTGTAATATGAAGCAAAGTAACCTGAACCAATGAATCGATTATTATTAAGTATTTGGCAATTCATTTAGTTAATAATCAATTAATTGTAACAGCCCTAGTATGAAGTACTGACATAAGCTGACGTTTTGTATAGTTGCTCACTGTCATGCACCAAAGTACATGCAGAAAATCAGCCTTTTTAGCTCACAGTCACTGGAGCTGCTGGTCTACTGTGGCCTCATTTGTGCAACTTTTGTGTTTGAAATTCTTTGTTTGATTTTATCGGAGTCACACAATAACACTTTTAAACTTGCCAATGGAGGCAGCAGTGGATCAACAACCCATGTGGTATGATGTTAAATTGCTGACTTTTTATATGGACGTTGGTGCTGAGATATAGCCACATTCACTTCAATGTCCAGGCAGAAAAGGCTGTCTAATAGTATATTCTCGAGATATAATAGATTTGAGCAGGTTTGTTTTTATTATTAGATTTTATTAGGTGAGTCTATAGCAAGCTACACATCTGCATTTTCAATTTCATATTGTTTAAATTCATTTTCTAAACCAAGACAAATTTTTATTGCATTGATAATGTACGACAAAATCGCCCATATCGGTGTGTCAACATGCACCCTCTGTACACGTTTTGTTACTTGTTGAAGCTAACAAGTGAATGTGTGACATCAATATTGAGCGGTTGAATTATCCTGAATGTGTGGTTGGTAATCTAAGACACGTATTTGTTGCATCGCCATTCTCCAGCCAGTAGAGAAACTTTCTGTGGCAGATGTAAACGGTCAAATATTAACATGACTCCCTAATAACTCTGTCATTGTTATGCTCTTGTTTACTCCATGCTCTCTTCTGAACAGAATGTGGGTGTGGAAAGTAAAAGCACAGCTGGTGCCTTGCTGGACAAGGGGCCAGAGAAGAGCCCCACTAAAGCCAAACAGCCCCGTAAGGTGGATCTGCGAGCACACTACTGGGCTTTCCTTTTCGACAACTTGCGTCGAGCTGTTGACCAGATTTACGTCACCTGTGAATCTGATCAGAGCGTTGTAGAATGCAAGGTGAGTGCACATTCAAGTCTCTGCATCAGTGGGTTCAAGGTCTGACCTCACTCAAGAGGGTTTATTTGGGAGATTTAAATGATGGTCTGAGTTGTGAACACTAGAGGGGGACATTGAGATCCGAATGAATTTTCTCACACACAGCTCACATGCCTCTACATTTCTGCTTCATGTCAGAGGGGCTCTGTGAAATGCTGGCAAGAGAATTATCACAGGCCTGACTGAATATCGATGATGGACTGTAAACAGATTGTCTATTATGTTTGTTTGTTGTGAGGCATTTTGCTGAAATTGTGCTCGGCCTTTAAGGCTTGTTTTAGTCTACAACTTGCACGTGTAAGCAGTCTCGTACTTGACCCGATGACTATCTTCTTTTGTGGAATTGCGTGCTTTGACTCGGTTTAGCTTTGCACCCGCACTGCGTGGTTGTTCCAAGGTACACTGGCATGATACTGCCAGCCCTGTGTTTTATTGATTCGTCTGCCATGCTGCATTATGCTGAGCATGGTTCTGGTGACGGCCTGCGGTCAGTACCGTGGCCCAGTTCCCTGCGGTGTGGTCGACTTGCTGTCAGTGCCACAGCGCAGCTCCCTGTGGTCTGATCAGCATTTTGTCAGTTGGCCTGTGTGTCAGACATCTTGCTGCGAGGTGTTTTTTTTCCTCAAACCACTGTTTGTCTCTACCCCCTAATGCCGTCTAATGGCCAAGAAGCTGGTTGCTGTTCATAATCCCCCCCCCCCCCTCCAACCCACCCAAATGGGGCTTAATGGACACTGATAGATGGAGTCATCTTGAGGGGAAGCAGAGTGCTCTGATAGCCCTCAGCCACAATACCCCAGTGTAGCTGTGGGCAATCTGAGCAGTGAACATCGAAAAACAAAAGTACATAAACATAGTGTCCAGTTCTTTTGTAAGGCAATGTTACTGCAATCCTGTGTGAGATTCATTTGCACTTATCATTATTATTATTATTATTATTATTATTATTATTATTATTATTATTATTATTGTTGTTGTTGTCTACACAATCGTACCTCATGTCCTCCAGGCTTTATTAGCTCCGATAAATTGTTTCTTTATACCAGTCGTTTCTCAATCCTGGTCCTCGGGACCCGCTGCCCTGCATGTTTTCTGATTCAAATGAATGGGTCATTATCAGGCTTCTGCATTGCTTGTTAAGGCGTTGAATCAGGTGTGTGGAAGCAGGGAAATGCCGAAAACATGCGGGACAGTGAGTCCCGAGGCCCAGGATTGAGAATCACTGCTTTCTACCAACACCTGACTTATTAGACACAAAAGTTGCCTTTGTTCATGTTTGCTTGGAATCACTTCAGAGTTGTTGTTTTTGTCGTGTTTTATGTATGAGCTTTAACGTCAATATAAATAGTACATTCTGGTTTTTACATTGTTTAAGTAAAAACAGAACATGATAAACTGTTAATTATTAACCCAGTGTTAGTAACGGTGACCTAGGCTGTACCCATTCATTCTTGTTGCTGTGTCAGGACCACAGGTTTTTTACTGCCCATCCTACTTTATGGCAATGCCTCCAGAAGGTTAAACATTTTGTCAGTCCTCATGAAATGTTATGTGGGGGTTGTATTTAAGGTAAGTGTGCCAGTTAACATGCTGAAAGCCACTTTATGGTGCCTTCACTCACTGTTGGTTTGTCCGTCAGAGGGGCAGCAAATGTCTCTTCATCTCAGCCTTCATTACCAAATGAACACTGGGCCACAGCAGTGGTCTTTGCCTGTTAACCAGCTCTAATCAGGAGACCTGCTGCTGGACACATCTTTCACTGGCCTGACTTGTCTATTAACTAAAAGCACTGTGAAGCTTTACTCTCAATTACCACTCCCTTCACGCTCCCCATCAATCAGCTGTGTCCGTTTCATTCGAGCTCTGGGGGAAAAAAAAGTGCCACACAGCCCGCCAACTCTGCGAAACCACCGCTATGTGTGCGACTCGCAGACATTTGATATTTGAAATTTCCCATCTCTGAGAACATATGTTTTCAACAACACACTTGACCACCCTTAATTTTTAGTCCCATGTGTATGACAGATTTTTTTTTTTAATGTATCGCATGCTTTTGTTTCGATCGTCGGATGCCGAGGCATATTTTTACCTCACGGACAGACCCTACACGGCAAATAAAACAAGAGATACTAAAAACCTTGCATTATACCATGGTTTCAACATGGCTGTCGTCCAGTAGAGGTCTTTCTGTGTGGAGTCTCCCAGTTCTGTGTGGCTGAATTGGCTGCAGGTGGGAATGTGAATGTGTATAGTTTTCTCTGGACATTTTGCCAGTCCATCACATGGTGGACAGAGTATACCGTGCCTCTTGTCTGCTGATATTGTCTCTGGCCCCAACAAGAACCACAGAGGATAAGCAAAATGTTCCTAGAATGCATTTTTCTCCTTTATGAAACGTTGTTGTGTTCGTCAATTGAATGGCTTAACACCTTGTGTCACATGTAGGTATTTTCTCTTTTTCAAACCTGTCTGTACAATGTATTGTGATGTAATCAGTCTGCTATTGTAACTGTTGTGTTTAGGAGGTTCTGATGATGCTGAACAACTACGTACGGGATTTCAAAGCCCTCATAGACTGGATCCAGCTTCAGGAGAAGTTGGAGAAAACGGATGCCCAGAACAGGTAACCCTCCGTTTCTCTCTTTGTCTCACTTTCATTCGCTCTCCACGTTGTATTGCTCCCTGAGGTCAAAGTGGAAGTGCTGGTTTCTCATTCTGTTTCTGAGTCACAAACAGAATGGATCAATAACCTGGGCTTCAATTCAAACTGAAACACAGGAGTTTATTGGCTTCTTATTTAACACAGTGACCACTGTAACTGTTTTAAGGAATGAAATTCCCCGTCTTGTTTCTTAAGTAGTTTATTTAAAGCATATGTGTGGGTGCAGCTCAGCTGACTCACTAGCTTAGGACCTCAAAGTTTTTTGCACTCAACACACGAACGCCAGAAAGCAAAAGTCCTGAATCCAAAATTCTTCTTTGTTGTATTTTTAATTGTGTTAATTGACTTTTCTATATAAAGCTAACTGAAAATGGTGTAGGTCAAAAGACTGTGTTGCTTCAAGCTTTTATATCAGTCTCGTAGTGAATCAAAATGAGTTATTTTAAATTCATCAGTCACTGGTCACTATTGCCTTTTCTATATCACATTTGCAACACAGCATGAATTTAGAAAATAGCTCTCACATAACAAATTATTATAATACATTATGTTCATAGAAAATGGCTGCAACAATACGTTTAATGAAAAAGATGCTCTATTTCTTGCATAAATTGCTGAGAATAAAATAAATTGTCTGAGTTTTTTTGTGCTAAAGTGTGAACATTACTTTTTTACTGGCACAGGAATTGTAATTTATGTTGGACAATTAATATAAAGAAATATTCTCACTTTCTTCAGGCCCACCTCTTTAGCCTGGGAGCTACGTAAGATGTCTCCGGGTCGTCACGTGATACCAAGCTCCTCAGCAGACAGAATGGTTCCCTCGCCAAGTGCTCGCCATAGCCTCAACTTTAGGTAAGCTCGGTGTCACTCAATCGTTATTTTTAAAGCCAGGTTGATCTGGTTTCTGTCACAATTAGGCATTTAATTAGATTTGAAACACTAAAACTTGGCATCCGATTTAACATTGTATCATAAGGCATCCTGTTACTAACCAATCCATAACTGTAATGCTGCTCTGTGTTTTTAAAGGGCTTTAAAGTGCAAACTATGATATCTAGCAATACAGTTATTGATTGCTAATGGTAGCAGCATTTGTTTAATGCAATTTGTTGAGTCTCACACTCTCTTTGGCCATATAATCAGTTATAGGTGTAGATGGAAGTGTCAGTCAAAGGCTGCTGAAGCATAGGTTCAGTACTGCTCTGTAATTGGATGCTGCAGGAAATGGATATTGATTATGACAGAAGCCTGTTCCACAAGTTCCAGGCTATTTCTGAATGGAGAGTGCTGTTTGGATGACAACATCTTGAGGCTGCTGTTTTTCCTTTAACTGGTGGAGCACTGTATAAGCTGCTCAGAGAGGGATCTAATAAACAGGGGTGTTAAAGATAATCATTTCTAAGTTGCACTGTGATGCGGATATGGAAAATTCTGTATTGATGGTATATAATCAGTCTTGGTTAGTTTTTTTTCAGTAGCTAGAGACTGAAGCAATAATTTTGTTTTGTGGGATGGAATTTTGAACCAAATGTTTACTTTCGTATTTAAGTTCATATCAATCTCACCGCTCATATTGACTGATTGATGAAAAAGTAGCCGATACATTGTGACGCTAATAAAAAAAGCTGTTAGACATATCTGTTGACACTTTATACTGCTCTATGTTACACTTGCGTGTTCTTGTGCATTATGTGTGTATGTGTCTCCTATTCAGTGGTCCAGCATCTACACTGGCTGCAGCCCGGCTCTCCCACTCGGGTCCCAGCTGGGCAGACCGAGTGAAGTCCACTCAGTCCATTCCTACATCCGGTCAAACGACCACATGTCCAGCAGAAAAACGCGGTAGGAATTTCTGCCCTCATTTACTCCAGACTGTACTAAAATAGAGCGCTGTTGTTTCCAAAATAACACCGTAACGTATAGTACTCTTCTTGACTGACTGTGGGACTATCCTCAGGCACAAAAGATGCCGAGGGCTGGGAGACTGTCCAGCGAGGACGCACGGCAAAGCCTCGTTCTGCGACCATGATTGCCAAGGTCAGTCCAGTGCTATCCCATGTCCCCCCAAAGCAGAACAGCACCAAGGATAAACAACCACATCTGCTCCCACGGGGAGAACAACAGCTCCAGCCTCAGTGTCCCCAGGACAAGAACTCGACCCAGACGGCCACTGAGCAGCAAGTCCCGGATGCTGACCCCCCGGAGATCGTTGGAAGTCCAGAGAAAAAGCATATGATGGAGGTACTGAGGTTCAGTCCATTGTGACGTCTTCCGCTCTGAGCAGTCCCTGGGCATCAATTATTCACAAGCAGCACAGTAACAGTAGACTATATTGTCAGCCACATTTGTTTTTGTTTTGGGCTCCATGGTATTCATAGACACTGTCCAGACAGACATATCAGCTTTAAGGCGATTGATTGTACACTGACATTTTAGAGGCAGAAATCCCATTTTCCCTCTCATGAAATAAATACTCTGTCAATGCATCAAGACACACTTGGTGTGTTGTAGCCGTCAGCTAATATTGAAACCTCATTTTGATTATAATTTGATGTACAGGGCATGTCTCTACCAGCTTCCTTGCATGAGTTGTGTTCTCAGCTGTGTGTTAACTGGTCTGATATTTTTCCCCTTTTTGTTTTTATTGCTCTCTTGAATTGCTTGAAATATGCATGTCTTTAATTGAGTTTGCGTGTGTTTATGTGTGTGTGACTGTCGGTGCAGCCCCCAGCAGAGAGTGTACAAGACACAGGGCAGTGTGAAGACGCGCCTCCCCCCAAAGCTGCTCATAGCCCGTCCCAAGCACCAGAGCCCACCTCACCCTCAGCCCCGGTCCCTTCTCAGTCCCTATCAGTCCCAGTCCCTTCTCTGGCCTGCTGCTCATCCCCAGATCCTCCCCAGATGGATGCGCCTGTTGCACCGTTGGTCTTGGGGGACAACGGAGCAGAGGGGGCCGCGTCACAGGGCACGGCCACATCTGCTCCAGGACAGGCTGAGACTCCCATTGCAGTGGTGAAACTGGAGAGAGTGCTGGACCCCACAGAGCTTTCTACTGTGAGTGCTGAGAGATGGAGGAGCAGGGGGAGGGGAGGGTGGGGTGGAGGGGGTTGGGATTCCCAAGGGTCCTTCACCGCCTAAACAAATTCAATCTTATGAAACCGCTAGACCAAAATGTGCAGGCAAGACTGCATAGCTCTGTGCAGTGTTGTTATAGCACCATTCACTGTGAAGAATAGCTGTGTGTAGATGGCGTTTATAGTCAAGCAAGTGCTCCCAGGTTGTTGCCCCCCCATTTTAAAAAAATAATAATAATCAAAATTTGTTGTAGTTATTCTAGCCACAAACCTGACTGAATTTCCATTTGAACCCACGGTCAAATGTTAAGCACACTTCTTACTTCTAAGCATTGTGTTGTGAATAAAAACAGATCTTCAAACATTTTAATTAAAGATACCTAAAATGTACTGTCAGATTTTGAAAGGTGGTGAGTAAAATCATGTTTAAAAACTTCAGCTCAAGGCTATACTGTATGACCTCTACCTATTAAACAGGATGCAAGTTACGCCCAGAATGGTTTAATTTTATAGCCCTCATCTAAAAGATGCATATACCTGCAAAGTATCTTTACCCAAATAGCAGATTTGGAGTAGTTTCTGTGATTCCATACCCTCATTACTATTATTAACGCCATGCCATGTCATCACAAAACATTGACTTCTGTAACATTTGAAAAATTTCGTGATAACAGCCTCTTCTATGATGCAAAACCAACCAGTTGCCTCCTCCGCCATCTCTTCATCCTCACAGTAAACATGCCCTGCATGACTATGGAATGCCTTCTCACTTGTGATTCTTGTGGTGATCGTGTGGTTATAGAAACTGTGATTGGGTTGCTATGGTGTTCCCTTAATCTTTGCGTCATGCACCCAAGTGTGAATCAAACCTGCACTAAAACCAAGGTGTGTTATTACACAGTCATGCTCCACATTGTTCAACCAGAAATATGTATCACCTTTCCCTGTTTTGATTGTTTCTAATCCAAACAGAGAACCTAATATAACCTAATATTCTCGAACAATAATAGAAACAATTATCTGACACATTTATCAATAATGAAATTAGAGTTTAACAAATGGAGTATTTCTCACTGGACTATTTTACCGGTTTCCATTACGATAACACGGTTTCCCATCTATCTTGGAATTCAGTCTATGTTGGGTTTGAACGACGTAATACTATGAAGTGAGAAATGTTTTAAGGTGGTATTTGTGCCATGTGTGTTCAGCCACAATCCATGGCAGAGGTCCTGGCCAAGAAAGAAGAGCTCGCCGACCGACTGGAGAAGGCTAACGAGGAGGCAATTGCCAGTGCCATCGCTGAGGAAGAACAACTGACGAGAGAGATACTGGCCGAGAACAGTAACCTGGAGACGGACAATGAGAGTGACTTTTCTGTAAGATTCATTTGTTTGTACTGTAAATGTTCAGCACATTCTGCCAGTTATACTTTTGAAGCTGGTGTTTCAATTTATTTGTTGGCAACACTTGACAGGCTACCATTGGCAATGGAGTTTGTGGACTCCCTTTGGATTGGAGTGACATGCTGGCAGATTATGATGGTACGAAATTCAATATCTAAGTGAACGCTAAACTTTGGGTCCTTAAAAAAACCAAAAAAAAAACAAACGTTACATGATTCTTTTTTTTATGCTTGCCTTCCCTGCAGCTCGGGAGCTGTGGCGTCAGAACACCTCATGGGGGGACATGGTGGAAGAGGAACCTGCTCGTCCCCCTGGACATGGGATCCACATGCATGAGAAATTGTCCTCACCCTCTCGTAAAAGGTGCAAAAAAAAAAAGTTTTACGTCACCTTTTTCATCTAACTGTGTGGTTTATGACACGCTCACAGTATCTTTGCCATACAATCAGGCTTTCTGTTTGTTCAGTGCCTCCTTAAACAGCACTACAATGTACTCCATCTGAAATGGTTTCATCTTAATTTGACAAGGATTTAACCCAGCAGCCCTGGAGTCAAACACCCACTTACTACGACTGACCCCTTTCATTTTAGGTTACCTCCCAGAATGTCTAAACAGATTGTAGTGTCCATCAAATGTCTGCCTTATGCTTTGTTGATGAGGACACTGAAAGAGACGAACGATGCCGTGTTTTTGACAGAACGATTGCAGAGTCAAAGAAGATACATGAGGAGAAACAGCTGAAGGCGCAGCTGCTTAGGGACAAACTACGGGAAGAAAAGACCTTCAAAATGCAGAAGCTCCTGGAGAGGGTGAGTAAGCTTTGCCGAGTTGACGGAAAGCACCTTAAAAAAAAAAACTCTGTGCAAGTTAAGGCCAGTCTGGCTCACAACGAAAGGTTCTGTCAGCACACTGCCTGATAAAATTGCTAAATATTATAACCCCCTCCAGTCGCATCCAGGCCAGCTGGCCGCAGACAGTCATGAGCGAGACCCCCAGCCAAAATCAACAGGCTTTCATTAAGTTTGTTTTTGTTCTCCAGGCCATAGTGAGATGAGTGAACCCTAGAATAAATCAGGATTAACCACATAAACGTATGAAGCTGTGTATATTCACATTTATCCCCAGGAGGACACGGTGGAGAGGGTAGTAACTGATAGATCAAGAATCTCTTGTCTGTGATGTTCTGAAAAAAAAAAAGAAGAAGTTCTGTGCATTTTTTTAACACACGCACTTCGTACCCTCTTTCGTGTAGGAGAGGGAGGTGAGGAAATGGAAGGAGGAGCTGCTGGAGCAGCGTCGGAGGATGATGGAGGAAAAGCTGTTACATGCCGAGTTTAAGCGAGAACTGCAGCTCCAGGCAATTGTGAAGAAGGCTCAAGAGGAAGAGGCCAAGGTAAAGGAGGCAATTCACTGGGAAGCGTGACAGCTAAGAGACTTCTATTTGCAGTTACACGCAAACACACAGACACAAGTTTATAATCATCCGTCATTTTTATTTTGTCTGTCCAGGTGAATGAAATTGCATTCATTAACACCCTTGAAGCCCAAAACAAGAGACACGACGCCCTGGCCAAGTTAAATGAGTACGAGCAACGTCTCAATGAGCTGCAGGAGGAGAGACAGAGGAGACAGGAGGAGAAGCAGGCCAGAGATGAAGCTGTGCAGGTAATTCAACAAATTCAATTCAAGTTTTAAGTAGTGCACCAGAAAGTTTGATATAAAGTTTTAGCCCCAACCATCTCATGTACTCTTTTGGCAGGAGCGCAAACGGGTCTTAGAAGCAGAACGGCAGGCGAGAGTGGAAGAGCTGCTGATGCGGAGGAAGGAGCAGGACGCTCGCATCGAACAGCAGAGGCAAGATAAAGAGAAGGCTAGAGAAGATGCAGCACGGGAAAGGGCCAGGTTTGTAACTCCAAATCTTGTCAATGTGAGAGTAAATAACGCACATGTGTACACGTTTAATTTGAACTGTAATTCAGATGTTAGAAAAACACTGTTGTGCATTCTATCCGAAGGGACCGAGAGGAGCGTCTGGCTGCTCTGAGTGCTGCTCAACAAGAGGCCATGGAGGAGCTGCAGAAGAAAATTCAGATGAAGGTAACGTGCCTCGTCTCTCCAATAATGGACAGCGTCTAGGAATCTTCTTTTCTCCATATGACCCCTGGTTTCTGCTTTACGATTCCCTCCATAGCATGATGAGAGCAGCCGTCGGCATATGGAGCAGATTGAGCAGAGGAAGGAGAAAGCTGCCGAGCTCAGCAGTGGTCGACATGCAAACACGGACTACGCCCCCAAACTGACACCATATGAGCGCAAGAAACATTGCTCCCTATGTGCCGTTGTGGTATGTACAGTTTAATCTAAACAGTTTTAGGATTCCTTTCTGTCGCTCTTGACTTCTTTACTATTGTGTTGAATATAACGGTACAACCTTACATTGTTTCTGCCATCGTACAAAAATGAAGATGGTCAAAAATAGATTTCCATTAGTTTCAAATGAGACGTAATTGTCATTCATTATTTTTACTGCGTGCATGAAAAAGAAACACGCAATTATTGCAGCAAATCAGCTTCGCTCCACTCCTCTTTGCTTTTTGGCAGACTATATATAACATAAAAAGCAAGGTGATTCAAAGGATTTTTGGATGAGGCTACATTTAAATGAGGATTTAACAGCGTTGATTAAAGATGGACCCTTAAAATGGAGATCTATGACTGGGCGTGATTATGCGTTTGCAAGTATCAGGCAACAAATCCAATAAGCAGACATATTTATCTCGTGGACTGACTGCAGCAGTCGAGAGGGCGGAACACCTCGAGTCCTCAAACCACCATCAGATAAAGAAGGGATTGGGGGGTGAATGAGGAAATCTTGTTAAAACGTTCGATGACCTTGGCCAGCATCTGACACCAGAGATCATGGATGGGTCAGCGGGAAGCACTTTATTTAATGATGTTGAACACAATGCATTCAAAATGGGCTTAAGCAGACCCAGCCTCATGCCTTGTTGTGGTCATTTCTCACACCTGCACTACATTTATTTATTAGTACGATCCACTGCATGGTAGGACACGCATATTTTAAAGATGTAGTATCTCTTTATTTTTTAATTACCATAATTCTAAGTATTACATGTTGTACACAATGTGGCCTATATTCAAAAATAAATCACATTTTCTATCTTTTGGTTTAAAGTGCAGTTGAAGCCCATGTTGTATATCATTTTCCCAGCATCCCATGGAGCCCTGTTGACCCTTTCTCTCCTTTTATCTCCATTGTGTCCTCAGCAGTGACCTCTGACCACTGTGTTTGTGTTTGCAGATCACCTCAGAGGTGCACCTGTTCAGCCACATCAAGGGCAAAAGGCACCAACAGGCTGTGCGAGACAGTAGCAGCATCCAGGGACGGGAGCTCTCTGATGAGGAAGTGGTGCGTATCACCCACACCCTGCCATGAGCAAACACCCACTTATCCTGCCAAAAAGACACCACTGCACTGGTGCTTGTGTCACGGAAAAGGACAAAGACACAGCGGCTGTCTTTTATGACGTGGTCATTATTTTTTGTTTATGCCTCCCCTTGTATATTGCCGTGGCTCTGTTGTTGGCATTGTGAGATTACAAATGGGCCTTGAAATGTACACAGTTAGGGGTCAGTGCTTCACTGGAGGGGTGACATCACCCCCTTGTCTCCAGGCTGTTTTTGTCATGGAGTGCTTTCCATGGGAAGGCAGCTCGTTAAGGCAAGGTAACCTCTCAGGCTGCAATATGAGATTGGCTTTTCAGCGGTGCTCATTGTGAGTCTGACAACTGTTGGTGCTATATGCAGCACCTTTGGCCCTGGCAGCTCCTCCATTCTAAGCTTTTTTCAGTGGGAAATAATTGATGCGCCCTCTTTGCTTTCCTTTCCTCTGAATGATTTCCTTTCCAAATGCAGGTCATTTCTTTCGGTTTGACAGTATGATAAACAAGGCAACAGTGAGTGAACCCCTTCACCAGTATAGCCATATAAACCGTTCATACTGTATATGAGCACTGCTTCATATACACACGTGTATACATGAGGAGTTTAAGCCCGTGTGAGCTTATGTCGTCATTATCCTGTCCTGCATCTGACCACATTTAAATGTCATAATTGACAGTTTGTATTAAGTGATCCGTTAACAACTGTTGTGTATTTAATAGATACTGTTCTTATTATATATATGAAAGCGAATCGTGTAGTCTAGTAGCTCTATGTGTGGAGATTTTGTTTGGATAGACTTATGTGCCCTTTTGGTATTGCTATCAAAGTTCATTTTTGATGTTCACCATTTCATTCATGCTACTGCCAACTATTTTACTGACTGCAGCGCCATAACTCTTCATGCAATGAAAGACTTTTAATTAAAATGAAGATGGTTGGCTCAACTGTGCATAGGTCACTCCGTAGGTTTTTTTCCCCCTCTTGCAGAAGTCGGCCACAAATGCCTTTTGCTGTCACATTTATTCATTTTCTTCCATTCCGGGAGACTTTGGCAGTGCAATGATTCTCCACTAGACTGGAGCAGTCTGCTGGAAGACAACATGGGATCCCCTCTTTTTTTCACAGCTTGTCTTTTTCTTTAATATGATGTCGGTAATATCGAGATAATGTAAAAGAGATGCATGGCTTCTGAAATTAGCCATCATTGCCAAAGGGAAGTGGTGGTTTGTCTTACACAAGGCAGTCTTCTGTTCTGCTTATCTGCAGTGCTTGGCAAGGAGGGTATCAGAGTTGACCTAACAAATTCACTTAGTACTCCTTAAGGTCTTGTTGTTGAAGCTCTGTTGATGACAAATTGAGAACCTTGATGAAATATACAGACTGCCAGCTGAAGCCAGTCTCACCCTCCCTCCCCATGCTGTCTGGAGATCCAGCTCTCGGCCAGTAATAGCTACAAAGCTGTTGTTAAGACACAGATCCATTGAAAAGTATTCATTTTGTCTTGTTTGATGTGTTCCCTCCTTAAGTGTCACTGATAGGATGCAGCTTAATACGGACATGTCATGTAAACCACTGTGGTAATGGTAACTGAATACAGTGCAGTATCATATCTTACCTAGTAGCTAACATGAAATACAGCTGTTTGTCTCGGACCAAATGGAAAACTTACCTCTCAGGCCTTTGTATTTGACACAAGAGGCAGTGAATTCATACATCCCATAGAATTTGTGTTTCTTCAGGTTGTCTCGCAGACCTGGTATAGGTCTATTTGTGTCAGGGAAAGACGTGCAGAGTGGCGTCACATTACTCCGACCAGAGGCAATTTGTGATATTGTGGGGTAGCGCTGCCCCTAGGCCAGCATCTTTGTTGCTTTGTTACCGTGGTGTGGCAGACACCTGTCTGTTATCAAGTCTGAATGTCTCCAACGCGCACACAACATACATTTACAATTAGCCTCCTAGCAACAGTAGAAAGGATGTAAAGATTATAAACGTGTGTGTGCTAAAGGATCATAGTCTGAGTGACAGCATTAGCCCTATATGTGTGAACTTCACCTACCTTCATCGGATTTTTTTGATGTTTTGGATGCGTTACTTAGAAACATTTCCATTAAGGGAGTGGCTCCTGCACAGGATACCCTCTCAGAGAGATTACTGAACAGCTGCCTCCCAGGCAAGGGACAGCCACGGTCATGAGGCACAACTGACCTGCAGTATCAGGGAGGGGGGTGGGGGGGACAGAGGTGTGTGTATGCATGCACGTTTCTTTAGAAACTTAATATCCTCACATGCAATTCCCTTTCCAAGTTATTATCATCCCTTCTGTTTTACCTTACGTTATTGTTTGTGTCTCTTCATGCACATTATCAACTGATTCTTGCAAAGCAGTGTTAATATGGATCACATAACATCGTACTTCTTAAAGATATTGAACGGTCACTTCAAGACTGCATCAATTTGAAACTCAAACTTTCCCAATAACATCAGCTACTTTTAGCCTTTGGCAAAAGGTGTTAGAAAGATCTGTCGTGTTAATTAATCAAGACTGTTCAAAAACTGTTTATTCATGTGCGTAGTTTGGCCATAGAAGGTAATTACAAATATATTCTCAGTGCCTTGAAGTCAAAATGGGGAAGAAATATTTAGATTCTGTCGGCCAAATTCAGATTGGGAAATTTAACACCAACTTTTCCAACAGCTGTAGATGAAAATCCCTGTTCAAACAACATGCACAAACACTTCCAACCAAAGGGTATGGTATCCCACACACAGGTTTTTAGTTGTATCAGTGAATGAAAGCCCTGTAGCGATGAGGCCTTTCTATTCACTGCGGTGCTGGATGACAGCATAATTGGATAATTGCTTTGTTGCACATGCATCATGTTTTTCAAATTGGGTTCCATTCCCCCATCTGCTGGTGGAAATATCTTAATCATCGAACAGGGCCAGACAGGAAGCAAACACCTCCATGTCTGTAATCTGTAATTACCTCCAATAGTCTACAGTCTTTTGAAGCCACTCGATAAACTGTCATTATTTATGTCATTGTTATTTCGATAGTTGTGCCAAAACATCTGACACACTTAGTAATGTAATGTAATTTTCCATAAATTGTGCCAGTCATGTCTTTAATAGGTCTTGTTTTTGTCTACTTCAGGAGCATCTTTCTTTGAAAAAATACATAGTGGATATCATGACGGACAACTCGGTTACTTCAGAGCCGATGAACCACGCAGATGAAAGGCAGAAGGCAAGGAAGAAGGTGAAGAAGCTCCGCGCCAGGATGAATTCCAGGTAATGTATCAATTTTCCCTCTCTTTCTGCCTAATCAGTCTGCGTCGCTCTCCCTCTCCATCCTCTCGGAGACACAAAACTGTGCCAGGAGTTTTTTTTTATGAGTGACAAGGAGAAGGAAAGCAGATATTATGTGCATCCTGGTTGTCCATAAGATAACTGTGATGAGCTTAATTTATGACCACTTTCTGTGATTGGGAAGCAAAATTGCAAATCTATGTGTAGCCCTCAGCTTTCACCTGTAAGAGCTTTCCTCCAAATTGCTGCCAAGGCTATGCCAAACCTGCTGAAGCCTCCCTTGGTGTACAGGATGTATGTAAAAGTATGTATGAGCCATGCCTATTTTTCTTCTTCTGAGTTATGGATTTTTTTTTTTAATGAAGTATCAAAGAAAATCAATAGTAATCAACAAATAGGAGGCAGGGCTGCTGTGTGTCAAAACCTGGACCTGAGCTCCATCAATTTAACTGGCTGTCACAACACGGATAGGGGAGAGTGGAGACAGACACTGTTGTTGTTGATACAGATTATGCCACCTCGAGCACAATGACAATGCAATTTTTAGATCTAAAAATAAAGTAAAGTAAGTAAATGCATACATGAAAATGATAAAAAAGAAAACAACTGGTCGTTATATTTATTTTTTGTATTTAATTTTTACTGTAGACAGTGAGCTCTGCACAGTACATTCACCATACAGAACTTGAAGTCTATTTAGGATGTAATGGAAGGTCTGCTAATAATATGGGCTTTATGGTAGAAAATAAGTTTTCAATCAATTTTCTGAAGTAGTCACCAAAAAAAATCGATCATTTAAAAAAAAAAAAAAAAAAAAAAAAAAAAAATATATATATATATATATATATATATAAAGAAATTAAACATCCCTTTCAATGTAGATGTGACATGTAGATATAATATGATTTTCTCTGGATTAGTATCATTACATTATTTTTTGTAATTTTGCTTAATCCAGTGGGAGATTGGAGTCAGTCAGTACAGCTGGGCAATAAAACATAATAATTATTTTATTTCAATTCAACTATTGCAATATTAAACTTTACTATATAGCAATATGATGTTTATGTATTGTGCATAAGTCTCAGAGGTGCAACATTTCGGCTGTTTTATGAGTGTCTGTTTTATGGACTTTTACAATTTACTGGTTTTGCCAGCTTTCACTCTTGAAAAAAATCAATTGCTATAATTATCAATATATTGACTGATTTTATTTATTTGAAAATGTTTAAAAAAAAAAGTGTGCCACACAACCCTCATGTAGAGGATAAACGGTAGAAGATAACTGAATGACTGAATGAAGCCTTTGTTTAGAGCCACTTATTATCAGTGTGTACAGAAATGTAATGGGACTGAAAGTGATTCCCTCTTATCATATCAGCCAAGGGTGACATAGTTATTGAAAGAGACGTAGCCATTCTGCAAGTGCTCATTCTCAGCGCTGCCATTTTTGGCTTTGGGAGGCTCGGCAGTACTGAAAATGTGACAATATGATCTGTCTCTGTTCACCGTCACTCCTGCCAGAGCCCTGCTGAGACTAGGCACTCAAAGGCAGCAGGCTTTCAGAGGTCATAAATAACACGGAGCCCCAGTAAACATAAAGGTGAGCCGCTTCACCGTGAGGTGGAAATGAAGCGTTTTATTTGAACGCAGTATGGTGTCCGTAAAACGTGAGTGTTTCTTGCAAGAGAACACAGTAGGCCAACGTGCTGTCATAAAGCAGTTCACACACATTGTAGCCCATGCTCTTTTTTCTTTATATTGCATCTTGGCTAACCTACTCTAAAGTTAAATAAAATGCAGTTGGTAGCCTGTCAGTTTATGTTTGTATGGGTTCTGAATTTGGAGACCAAATTTCTTGACTTATGCTCTTTTACAAGCTGTAAAAAAAAGGTTCTCTCAGCAGGGAACTGTGCGTGTGTGTATGCGTGTATATAGCTTTCAGATGGTGGTGTGTATACTAAGACACTCCTGTATGTAGTATTGACTATAGTATGAGGGGTAGAAAGTGTGTCACTTCTTCAGTTTCTAAAAAATACATTGCTTCCTAAAAACTTTGATAGAAACCCAAACAAATAATTTTCACAGACCAGGAAACATAGAGGTTTCAAATAATGTAACACACCTAAAGCAGTGCTGCCAAAAATTCCCACAGGAGGGACACAGTGGATTTTAGAAAGTTTCGGTGAACTTTTAAGCAAAATGGAATGAGATTTTTTTTGTAGATTCAACTCCTCTTTATTGCCATTGAAAGTATGCATGGTGTCCTTTTTTTTTTTTTTTCTCTCCAAGGGCTGTATTGTACATTGCAGTCACCATCTCTCGCATGGACTGTCTCGTTTCCCCCTTCACTTATTGTGAAACTGTAGTGTCCCTGGGTAATGCAGGACCATATATTTCACAATTGCTATTGGTTTCATAAACGCCACATCAAGACACATTGTAAGTAAACAGTTAAAACATGGAACAACACATGAGTAATAGGATTATTGTCTTTGTGAATGCTGGAAATACAAAGTGAGCAGTTGGAAGGTTCTTGTTATCTCATTGTTCTGGTCCAGCGGTGAAGTGAGTTGTCTGTTGCTATTGGAAGACTGCCCTTGGATACAAGTGATTGTAAACTGTAGATCAGGCTTTGGTTGGTCCACAGCCGGTCTGCTGGGACAAATTCTCTCATCATCTTCCAGGAAGTGTTTGATTGTATCAGTGAAGAGATGGGAAACTGGAAGACACTCTAACTCTGATCAATAGTTACTTATCATGTCTGGGAATACCTGGTTGACTGACAAACATACAGATAGAATCCCCCACAACACACACTCACACACACTCTTGGACTATTGCCACAGAGATGCCAGTCCCCTACTGACCATGACCTTTCAGGAGGTCACATATTCAAAACAATGGCTGTGTTGTTTGAAATATCCCATAACTGTTTATTTGGCAATAAGCAAAGTTAAAAAAAAAAAAATTGAGCCTCCCTTGCTGAATAAGACTGGAAGGCAGAATTACTTAAACGTAGAATTGGGTCTCCGGTGATATGAGTTTATGGCAGCAGAAACACTCGTCCCTACAGAGCCAGTGTCTGATTATTTTAAGTTAAGTTACTTCGTAAACGGCTGACAGGCCAAATAAACACACTCAGTTTGAACTTTTTCTTTCCTCTTCACACTATCATCTGATGTGTTCTTTACTGACTGGCCAAACAATTTTTCTGGGATTCAAAGACTTTTTCCTATGTCTTCATCTGCAGGGGAAAGGAATATGAGACGTCAGTGGAGGCAAAGACACTGTTTCCCGACTCCCCATATAAGGCCAAGTAAGTATCTCGCTTTTCAGAGCTTCATATTTGCTATTTGACTTGATAATTAATGTCCAGTGATTATAAAGCTGTGGGTAAGGACAACAACGAATTATTTTTCACAAGTTTATGTTTAAAATGAAATATTGTTTCAAAGTGGCAAATCTTGTTTTCTGTGGAAATATAATGGCAAATTGCTCTTGTATGTTTAGGTTGCAGCGTCTACTGAAGCAGCTGCAGAGCCAAGACAGCGGCCAGTGGGTCACCAACAAAGTCTCAAGTCTGGAAAGAACTCTGGGAGAGATCGCTCGCATCTTGGAGAAACAGGTAGAGCAACAACTGGGTCCCGTACACGGAGGAAGTGGTGTGATTGAGTTCTACTTTTCTCTTTTTTTATTGCATGTATACACAACCATTTATTTCATGTAGCGGGCTCTTTCAATCGTTCAAATTTGTACCTCACTCAGTCACGAAAAACCTTAACAAAATCAATTGGGTTGTGAGTGTGTGAGTGTTTTTGTTTCTGTTTTTTTTAATAAAGAAGAGACTCCTGGCCACAGGGTGATGCAGTGGCTAGCGACCGGACTGGCGACCTGTCTGGGTTGTACCCAGCCTTTTGCCCTATGTCAGCTGGGATTGGCTCCAGCTCCTAATGCCACCCTCATGTGTAGAATAAAGTGTAGGAAAATGGATGGAAGGAGTAACCTCATTTGGAAGAGCAGGGGCTAGGCCTGACTGACAGTTAAAACCACCTTACATCCACCCACGCTTGCAACTATGCACCTCTTGAACAGTACTTGCTGTCAATCACACTGTGTTCATGCTTCAATCCATGTTGTGCTTTTTTTTGGCTATTTTACTTTCAATTGGACCATAATTTACAAAACGGACAACATTTTGCATTGGAGAAATTCTGAAACTAGGGATTGAGACGTTTAAACTCAGCAGGAAAAAGTTTTGTAATTGTATACATCAAGTGAGAGGTACAGTAATGTTCTCTAAGACTTATTTACAGACTGCAAGCATTGAAGTCTCCCTCTGATGGGCAGTCACAATTATGCACATTGGCTTCACTCTCCAGACCCGTTGACTAAATCCATTTTTATTTACAGTCCTTGGGTACAACATCACCTCTTTGGTCCCGCTTTGTTGCTTTGCTGTTGACTCAACAGTCTGCAGCAGTGCGCAGGCCATGCCAGCCCTTTAACATGCCTCGGGTGAGAGTTGTGTTTGGCTGTGGTTCCCTCTGTCTCACCCTCCCAACGTAGAGTATCACTTACTCCAAACCAACTTTGCCGTTGGTTATTGGCTAACAAGGACCAGATTAACTGTGTTTTCATTGTCCACATGGTACCAATAGAGGAGCTTCCTTGCTCAAGAGCGTGCGTTGTCTCATGTCTGTGTCTTGCATGACTCAGATGTCACTAGTTTAGATAATGGTAAATTGGATTTTCAGACAAATGCACAAGACTTGATTAAACAAAGGCAGAGAATTCACTTTTTCCGAAATTAGATTTCTATCACACACACCGTACAGCCGTACTATAAATGTATAGAATTTTCCCGATATTTTGGCGAACGTTTATACTGTATCTGTTGTTAATTTGAAACATTTGGCCAGATGTTTATTTCTATTATGCTGTTTTTTTTTTTTTTTTACAATTCATCACATCAATTTGAGTGGGGGGGAGGGGGATTAAAACACCTGCCACAGTGTTTATGATGAGAGAATATATAGAGAGCCAATATACAGCCCACTTCCTGTAATGAGGCATAAATTTCCTGTCACGTTGTGGTTTGAAACATCATAATATCCCTCTGTGCATGCCTCTGGGTGTGAGGATAGAGGGATTATGGTGTCCCATCAGTGACAAGGGGGGCGGCTGGAGAGGCTATTATGGTATTTCCCCAGAGAGGCAAAGAAAGAAGTGGCTGAGGTGGGTGGCACAGCATCCTGTAAGGAGAGAGGAGGACACCAGTGTGATGCGAGTAGCTCACAAGCTGTCACTACATGAGGGCTCCTCCCCCTAGTTCCACATACTCCCAGTGCGAGGTTGGAGGTCAGCAGGCCTCAGTAGATGTGCCGTTACAGGCAAAGAAGAAAATTGTTTGTTTGGGAGCTTTTTTATTTCATTTAAAACATACGTGTAAATTGTTGTTTTTTTCCCCCCTCCAAGTTCTACTTTAGCAGTTTTTTTTTTTTATTTAAACAACCCACCAAAGCTGAGTTAAGCAATGTGACTGACTAATGAGGCGGTTGGTAGAACACCCTCCCTCTCTAATCCCTGCTCAAAGTCAAATAAATAGAGTCTCCGTCAGCATGGCTGTCTGGCCCCAGAGTCACTTCAAGTCAGGAGCGTTTGTATTATTTGACCTAACAAGCATCTCTCATGTCATTGACTCACCTAAAGATTTGTTTTCCTCCCCCATATCTGATTCAGTCTCCACTTTCTTTGCTAATTTCTTGGACAACACCCTCTTGCACTGCTGCTTGCCCCCCCCCAACTCCTCCCCTGCTTTCTAGGCTACGTCTAGACTACTCTGACCCAAGTGTGTTTCTCCCTCTGTGGCCTCTAATGGTTTATTTTGTGTCAAACCAGATTTTTGTCTTTACTTTGGGTGATTGAGAGGAGCAATTTTTTCCCAGTGAGCCATTCTTTTCTTTTTGCTGCACACTTACAAGATTAATCACTTGTATTTATGTATTGCCAGGAGTGTTTACCACTGCTTTCAATTAAAGCCTGCTTGGAAAAAGGCCAGTGTGTATGACAGGTCACTAACCTGGTCCTCTGTTTGAGAACCAAACACCACAGACTGTATTGCAGACTGTGTTACAGTACGTGTCCTGTAGTGCAGGAGCTTTGAATGGTCAACAACACAAGAAGAGTGCTATTCAACTTTTGCTTTGCCAGCTGTCAGATTTTGGTTCGGGTGACTGGCAGAGTGGCAGGATATCACTTTCTGGGTCGTGCCTTCAGCAAAATGATAGATACAGCTCATAACAGCAGAAAATCTAATGAAGCGCCATAAATACACCACTGTTGCCTTTACTTTCTTTGTACATCTGTCCCCACCTGCCTTCTTCTGCTGCTTGTTGACCACCATGATGTCCGGTTGGTTAACCGTCGTTATTTTATAGTCTGGATCGAGGCTACCATTCTCAAGCACAATTGGAGGTGCCTTCCTTGAAATTGGGACCTCCAGTCCATGCTCTTAAAGAGAAATTCCTGTATACTATGCCGTTCACTTGCTTATAGCATTTAGGGATCGCTCAATACCACTTTACCAATATGACCAAAATTGTAGCCTTGAGCATCTGCCAATATCAGTCTTTATACGAGATTACACTTGGCTGTTTTGGTTTTTTCTTCTTTTATCTTAAAATAGGTCCACATAGTTCACTTTTACTGTTTTTGGATTGTATTGGATTTAGCATTCTTTTCTTTTGCAAACATCTGATATCTGATCTAGTGATTTTGACCTGTATCAGACTGGTACCGATAATGAATATCATATTTGCTTGTATCTGTGCCTGCCTGCATCTCACATCCTTTATTGCGTGCTGAAATGTATCGAGTGCAATCTTGCCCAGCCTGCACCAAGGGTTCTCTTTGGCGTGGCAGACCCTGGTGTTTATCAATATTGTGCTTCGCGCCTGTTCGTGTGCTGCAATAATTAGTTCTGCTGTTCCTGCTCTCAGACCAGCCTTTTCCAGGGAGTCCCTCAGTGGATTCCTCCCCTTTTCATTAGTGTTTCTGAGTGTACACAGACAAGTGTGTGAGATCAGCTGATTACAAACACATTTTTTTAGCTGTCCCTGTGGGGACATTTTTTTGGGGGGGGAACAACCCACAGACACACACATTTTAAGCACAAACACATTTGACAGAATTTTGTGACAATGGACAGTATTGTTTAAAAACTCTCAGTAGATAAATGCATAACAACAAGCTTCCACTTTTCAAAACATCCCCAGAAACCTTCCAGATATAGTTTTTCATTCTTTTCCCCCCAAACAGTTCTCGTGTTTTTCTTCACTACCTGGTGTCCAATGGGAAGTGAAATGGTTCTATACTTCTTGGTGTATTAGTTTACAACTAGAGGCTGCCTGTGGTTTCTGTGGCAAGTTTGGTTTTGTACCTCACTTTCCTTTGATTAATCTTGGCCCATTTCTTAGAATAAACAGAAGTTTGTAGATTTCCATGTTCACCGTGCACTCACACATTGCACTAAATCATATGCTTGTATGTCTTGTAAACACACAAGTTTATACTCAACCCTAAAGTGTTTACTCCAGCGGCCTTGTTGTGGTTTACAGTCGACTCAGCCCACAGAGCTTTGTTTACCACTTTCGGGCTTTTCTCTACGACTGTATAATGATGAAATTCATGCGTCACACTCGACTCCACCATTGTTGGGTTGTAGTTCTGAATGAGTGAACTTGTGACTTGATGGTGCAGACCAAAGTTGAAGCCAGACCTTAATGACCTATGACAGTTGTTGCCCATCTGTTTGTGGGGCAGGACAACTCGGGCTGTGCCCTCCTTCTCTGCTTTAATTAGAGTGTCTAGAAGGAGGAGTCTACGAAGTGCAATCTGTCTGGTCCGCTGGTCTGCGGCCACTGTCACAGGAATCACCAGCTGCTTCAGGCTTCCTATCAGCTGGTGTAACAATGGTCACCCTGGACAATAATTGGATAAGATTCACCCCTTTTGTATAATTCAGCAGCCATCTATCTCACTTGTGTCTTAATGCCCGACCCTTTCTTCCTGTCTGTCTTTCTTTCTTTCCGTCTGTCTTTCTTTGTAGTGTAGCTGTTGACTAAGAATCATGAGCCTGTACTTTGGCTACATTAATGTTTATTAGCATTTTTACAAGAAAAACATAAGAAATGAATAGGTAATGGTGTAAAAACCTTATTAAACAACTACTCGGAAAAATGCAAATACTGACTTTTCTCTAATTATAAATATCAATTTATAATCACATTTTTTTTTTTTACATTATTTACAAAACAAGATATTTTGGATGATTTTAGTTTTATATCTATATTATGAATATAGTGTGCAAGTTTTCCATGATATTATGGAAATAAACACGTTGTTTTCATCCCGTTCAGTTTTATGCAAATTCAGCTTTTGGTGTATACATACGCTGTTGTGATAATTATATGCAAACATGATTCCTGTTGTGTGTAGGATGTTTCATCACTAGATGCTTTTTTCCGTTTGCTTAGACAGTCGGCTGCTTTACCTAACACTAAGATCAACATTCCCGAAGCACCAAGCTATAAACGTACGGAACAAACTTTTTATTTTAAACAGAATATTCCTGGTGAAATGTGTTTGCCATGGTGTGTTGCATTCGTAGACCACCTAATGATAGTATGTCAGGGAAGTTGACTGTAATCCTTTTCGTCATCGTTGTTCTATCATAACAGATGCATCTGTCAGCAGAGGGGAAGAAAAGGCAGTGATGAGCAGAGCGACTCTTGTCTGGTTTTCTTAGGCGGCCAGGACTGGGCAGGTCCCACTTACGCTCTTTAATACCATTTGATAAGCCGCTATGAAAGAGCTGCATTTTTTTTTTCATTTAGCCCAGAAGCTTTTAGGTAGGTGTGTTGATGGGAGGGTTAAGAGAGGGGTTAAGCCAAGCTCACTGACTCAGACCCAGTTCATTAGCCATGGAAACTGTTAGCAACGTACAAAAAGGAAGTCACAACGAGGATCTTTATACAAACAGTGCTTCAACAGGCATTTTTCATTATGCTGAAGGTAAACGTTTTTTTTAACGTCAAACATGAAATGATTGTTCAGTGCGTCGTCGTGTGTGTGTGCGTCTAACACCGGAATCAAGGAGCAGTTCCCTCCGCAGCGAGCATGAATGACAGATGAAGAGCTTATCTGTAATTTGGTGAAGCGCTTCAATGTGTTCAGGCTTGTTGGCAACTTCCCATCTGCAGAACAAAAGCACTGCTAAGAGGCTGGATTTTCGTGTTGTCACAGCAGTGTGGAGCCTGTAGCCGCTGAAGGTGCAGGAGTGACCTGCAGTGCGCAACACGTACCTCTGCAGTTGTGTGAAGAAAACCCTTCATCATCAGCTCCCCTCCAGCTCCTTTCCTCCCGGTCGACCCAGGCACAAACATGCCCGATAGTCAATGCACACTCCTGGCTTTATATTTGTTGATTTTATAAGACTCTATAGCAACAGCATCTGACCTCCTGCCAATTATTCTATCATCACAGGACACAGGACCTAACTATTTACACGTGTCCATAAATCTCATGTATGTGTATCATGCATTATTCCACAATTTCAGGGGTTTATTAAAGTAAAAAAAAAAAGTGCTAGGACCAAGTTGAAGTGAGAAATAGAAAAAATATTCTATTTCCTTTTCAGGATCAGAACAGAAGAATATCGTATGAAAATGGTAATGCATTTTCAATAATACTATAATAATGATAATGATGAATTTATTGCTGATGTATTATGGTATAAGTTTCAATATGGGGATTTTGCAGTGTGAGAGAGATATGGTAAAAAAATAAAATAATAGTATGCGTGCACTAAAAACACCATTAAATCTAAGAAATAAAAATATTACACCATTATTTGAAAACATTTGGCTTGTCAAAATTATACAGTAGTTTACTTTTCCCTCTTCAAAAAGCTCCCCAGTCTGTTTTTATTAAAATACCTTTTTTACATGAGAAAACCTTTTTAAGAAGCTTAAAAATCTGAACATGTTTTAATTACACTCAATTAATTGATTATATGCATAAAAATTATATTGATTTAGTTATCAATGAATAGCTGATGAATTGTTGCAGCCCTAGAAATGAGTAACTTTGTGTAATTATTGAAGACGTGTATTTTAAAATCTACAGCTCTGTTCTATCATTTATTTGTGTGCTTTTAACCTTCAGTAGGTTGCCCTCTCAATGGTATAACGGACAACCTTTTATCCAACACTGCAGTCTTGAGTAAAAAGACAATTGAAAGAAATTATAATTTGAACAAACTAAGTATAGGCTAAGTACCACTTAGGCTGTAATTTAAGGCTGCTATTAGCTCCAAACTTTCACATCTTAAGTGCGAGATGGGCTCCTCTGCGAGTAAGTGTGTCTTGATAGTGCTAAAGGTCAAAGAAAGATCTCTGAACAGGATTACATGGTTCTTAAATCTGTGTAAATGCTGACACAACAGGTGAAGTGATGCAAGTGGAAACTTAATGCTTTATTATTTTAAGACCGCTCTGAATCATTTCCTGTCCTCTCCCGAATATTTAAATTATTATTATTTTTTTTAAATTTTAAAGTACGTTTCTCTATTGCTTTGTTCTTTGTTTAACCAAGTGGCATTTTCTCGGTTTCACTTACTCTGTGGTCCTCCGTCGAGACCACCCTGGTGCTAAGTGGAGCCTGCAGAGCTTTTGCCTTTCACTGAAACTTGACTGTGGAGGGGCGGAGTTGGGTTGTGCACTTTTGAGATTAAACAGGAATACTTCAGGGATCACTTTGTTTCAGGTTTCAACCCCTTGCAACCCCCCCCACCCCACCCCATAGGAGAAAGAGAGGTTCTCTCCTTGGTGAGAGCCATGTAATCCCCTGTCCAGCCGGTGGCTCGTCGTCACCTAACTGTACCTCTGTTTCTCTGTCTGCCCTTGCCTCAACAGAACAATGCGGACCAAGTTGCCTTCAGAGTGGGCGGCGGCCTGTTGGCGCTGGAACAAATTCTGCATGTCATCACCACCGCTTCCACACCCACTGCTGTTCCTCGTATTCCTCTCAAGTGAGTATTAGCACCAAATTGAAATATTCAATTACTTGTAAATAAAGCAGACAGCTTGAATTTAAGTATTTTCCTATGATTTCATACACAACACAAGACAGTTGCTATGCACTTTTTTTTCACTATCATGTCTTTTGACTTCAAGCTTGCATGGGTGAGCCATTGTATTAGCTGATAACAATTTGATTTTGGACGTGCAGCTTGTTTAATCGGCTTAAATCTAAATTTAGGTTGACTGTCAGAACTCTGTGATTTTATTGTATTGAATTGGGCTTCCATGCATGATCTTTTAATCTATAATGATCCTTAAATAAAAGTTTTTTTTGTCACCTTGTCCTACAATGTAACTCCATAGTGTTAATCTAATGAACACTGGTGCTGTAAAGCTTTTTGTGTCTTTTTCGGATGCGTATGAATTTTTTGATCGATTTAGGGATTAGGAGTTAAGAAATATCCTATTTATTTCAGATTATTTCAGATAATCTAATTTGAGGTTGGATTAAAATTGTACTGTCACAAAGCTGAAAATTAGATGTATTTTTATCTCATCAAGCTGGTGTTTTGCAGAGCTACATCATTTTGTGGGGCAAAAATATCAAAATGACGCTTAATGAAATTAATCGGTACTTTTTCAGTTTGCTTTTCTTTGGTAATGAAATTAATAAAATTATACTAGCTGTTTTTAATTGGACTGAGCTGTATATTCACAAGGCCGTAACTCCTCTTTAAGTGCATCCTTTATCTAACCTCACTGACAACACACTGTATTCCCAATTTGTAGTTGTTTATGCACTCGCAAAACAACTGCCCGTACTTACTTCATCTCAATAAATATTATGAAAATGCATCGATGAGTCGCAGTGTTGCCCGACTTGTAATGGAAAGCCTTTTTATTTCCATAATCAATTTGGGTTCGTTCTTTTTCTCTGGAAACACAAAAAATGCACACGTGTCCCATTTGTCATTTATAGTGCAGAATATTTTTGAGTTGTGTGTCTGACGTTTGCGTGTCCTGCCTGGTAGATAACCTTAAAGAGGCTGCCTTACTCACTAGTGGGACTCTGTAATGGACTTGAATGGCCTTGCTCCCCCATTCATTAGCATTTTCTGGTCTTTGAATCCCCCGCTAATGGACAAATGCATCTTATATTTATAAGGCTTTTAAAGGTCATCACATGTATATTGATTTTCTCGTATTCCATCTTCCTCAGTCATTGTAGTCTGAGAGAATTTTAAGCAGACTTCTAAACTGGGAGACATTTATTTCTTTAAATGGACACACTCTTCTTTTTGAACATTTGTTTACTTGTTTTGCTTTTTGGGGGTTGGGGGTTGCACAATCATACGCAACATTGTGTTATCTTAAGTAAAGAATACATCATTGGCCTTTAAGACACCATGACATGCTGTGGCGATGGAACAGGAAGTGAAGACTGAGCTTACATGTTTATTTTTTACCCTCCGCACACTAGGCCAGTCCAACACTGGAGTCAGTTATGACTAGTTGCTCTTGCGTCACAACAAAACCTGTCATGTGGTAAAAAGGGGTTTCTCTGCACAAGAGTTTTTCACAAACATTAAAATAAAATAGTCACACAGACACACCACTGGTTTTGCTTCAGTGGCAGGTTTCAGTTAGTCCTGTGCTGCAAATACTGCAGGACCCTCAGCTAAGAACTGAACTCATTCTTATTCAAAACATATACAGTGTATGTACTAAAGTGCAAACCAGTTAATCCAATAGCTTGTAGAACGCACCTCAGTAAATGAATATAGTTATTACTTTCACAGTATTGTAGGCTGCACATCAAACCATGTAAAATAAAAGAGAGGTCCAACTCAAACCGTGTGATGTGGCTCTGTGAGATTGGCAGAGTCAGTGGCTGGTGACGATATGCAACACAAGGACACAGCCAGCTGTCCACTTATCACTATCCGTCATCTGGATGGCTGTGTGGCCTAATGGGCGGCTATACTGACGCTAGCCCCAGAGTGCGCTACATTATCTGTTTACAGTGATGCTGCCGTATTGATCACCTCCTCCCCCGCCAGATAAGTAGAGTGATTTACAAAAAAAGGCAGCTGCGGAGATGCTCCTGCCATATCTCTCCCCAGGGAGGCTGATTCCATCTTGTTACCATTATATTAATGAGCTAATTCCTCTACAAGGCTCTGCTGATGTCCTAGTGTAACCCTATGGTCACTCGGATGTCTACTCCAGCATCCACCGTCATTTACTTTAGCTGGAAAGAATGTAGATTAAACATTTCTGTTATGAGTCGGATGTAATGATGTTTTTTGTTTGTTTGTTTTGTCTTGTGGCTTTTGTCATCCAATAGAGAAAAAGAAGAACTTAGTGAATGAGCTCAGTTCATAGAGCATTATGCACTCACTTCTTATATTTTGCATGGAAAACTCTAAATTCAAAAGTTTAGATTCTTATCTCTTCGTGGCGTGTTGACAATTCTCATTGGTTAAAACAGTGGCAGAGCTAAGAAGGGAACATGGTGTTAACTTCACATGTTAACCCAATTTGTATTTCCACCTCTGTCTCACATGACCTGGTGCATCCTGTGAAATTGGATCCGCTACCTGTGGTTTTATTTCAGGATGTTTTCCGCCATTTGTGTGTGTGTGTGAGAGTGCACACACACACACATGCTCCTGTGCATGATGCTGTGTGACGGCTCATCAGATTTCTGCCCCTTCATACCTGGCCAGAGTAGATGTCTTGGACGCACTCAGGGTATCAGAGAGATCAACAGCAGAATCAAATTAAATGTCATTTAGATAGCAGTGAATGAGGGAATTGTTTGACAGCACAGGGAGATGGATTTGCTCCTCACCTTTTATTTTGGCTTAGGATTCTTTTTCTTCCCCTGAACACAAATTTACCCTGTTTAAGAGGCAGGGACTCAACCTGATCTAGAGGTTGTTCAGATTTCTCCAGCGTTGCTCCAGTCAGGCTTGACTGTGCACATAGGAAAGGCACAGAGAGGGCGAGAAATGTGAAACTTGGGTTGAGGTGCACCGATCTCCGGGCTGATAACTTGAGAAAACGACAAAAAGCATAAAGAGCCTTGTATGTGTTTATCTTGTTGTCAGCTGAAAGGAGAGTTGGCTATTTCCTATAATAAATGGCTTTTGTTGAATGATTGACAAAACCCATAACCCCCTCGTTTATGAACCCAAGATTATGTTTTTAACCAAACTGCATATAAACCTTAAATAAAGTCATATTTTAGTAAAAGGTTAAATGTAGATTTATTGTTGAACTCCACTCATAGTCTTAGCCTTATCGAGTGTGGACCTGTAGGCCACCCAGGCAGAGACCCAGAGGGCTGCAGGGTGGCGAGACAGGATCAGGTGTGATCAGGTGTGCTTCATCCTTCTACCTATTGGGCTCATTTCTCTTTGGACCTGATTAAGTTTACTTTCAAAATGGTTTTCACTGGCTGTGGGAGTTTTTTTTTTTTTTTGTCTGCATCAGTGCCCAACACCTAAAACTTGTGACGATATTTAAATGCTTCAATTTTCACGGCATCAGCACTCTAAAAGTGACAGTGCAGTACGTGGGTGAAGATGGATAGCAGCTGTGGTCATCTTGCGGCCCTTTTTTGTAATACAATAAGAAGAACGCAATGGTGTAGGTGGGGGAATGTTGCCTCTTTAGATGGGGCAGGGCACATCAGTCCCTGCAACAAAAAAACAAAAAAAAAGGAATTGTGCAACACGAGACTGGCTGGCATGGCACTTCACTAAATTGTTCCACAAAATCTTTGACTGGAGCTGTCATTGAGGGGCATTGAGACAGAGAGATTCCCAGAGAGGGCGGACTATCAGGTGTCATGCTCATCAAGCTCAATTAGGTGGGAGGAAACCAAAGACAGATCACTGTGATGGTTCATTGTACAGGCTGGTGTAAGGGCATAACTCAGACATGTCTTTTACAGGCTTCGCATTTGTTCAAAGTCATCCAAAGACAAGCCTGATTAGCTGTGTTACAAAGCAATTGCATGCTCATTACATGAGTGGTTGAGTGAGTCGATTTGGGAAGCCTGAGGGTCGGATCTGTCCTGCATGGAGTAAAGTGATTTAATTAAAATATGATATGAGTGAGGTTGAGGGAAATAAATGCCATGCTAATACTTTTTTTTATTTTTACGACTTACATTACCCTATTTATAGAATCAAGTATTAATTGTTAAATGAAAGAAAAAACATTTCTTTGTTGTACTTTGGATGGTCAACAGGTTTTGCGTGGCAGAGCGACGCTGCTCTGAATGCAGCTCTGACTCTTTTGATTTTGAGATTTCATCATTATTATTGTTATTATTATTATTATTATTATTATTATCATTATGTGTCTTATTTTTTTAATTTATTTTTTTATCCAAGTTGTCAGCAGGTGTGATCAACAGGGACATGAGCCTAGAAACCACAATAGTGACTTCAGGCCTCTGAAGTAACTCTTGTCCTTTGCAGGAATGTACATGACAGCCATGACAGTTTGAATTTTATAAGCTGTGTGAAGCATATAATTATACAATTGTATTTGAGAGCTGGCATTTGAGTTGTTGTTTTAGTATTTGCTGAGCTTTGTCTCATGTTCGCTGGAGAGTCCTGATTCTGCATGGCTGCACACAAAGTATAGTTTTGGTGGGATCTTGTGTTACCTCACCTCTTCAGTGCACTCACCCATTATGGGTACCGGGTAGACTTTTTATACAGTCTTTATGCTTTAATATAATTACTGTCACTATAGCTGGCATGCTAGTTGGCAGTTTTCAGGAAAGCTGATTTTCTGAGAGTGCTGTGTTGCTTTTTTTTTTTTTTTCCCCAAGTGGACAGAGGTAAGATTCCGTGTTAGATTTGGACACAATCCCATTGGACTAAAAATAATGTTTCTCACATTAACACCACATTCCATGTCTGACAGCTTTACACTTACAACGCCAGTAATGTTTCGACAAAACAACTAATCTGCCCACTAGCGGATCCAAAGCACAGGAAAGAGAGGGTTGAGGATATATATTATATGAGAGCGAAAGAGAGAGAGATCTATATAGAGGATAGAGGACGTTATTGACAGACCTGGGTCTGCCCCAGGCTAATCTATTTTCCTTCACCATGCCATTGCCAGCATGGTTTAACTGAAAATGCACAGCAGATGTGAAGGTTTCGGTAGATATCAAAATGTTTACCATTTGAAATAAACATGGCCTACTTTAGGCACTGGAGAGACAGATTTCTCTCTTCCACTGAGCAGATAGGACATGCCATTCTGCCAATGGAAAAAATATACAGTTGTCAGAAAATATTAACTGATGAAACCAGGGTTAGGGGGAGTAGCAGTCACAGCAGAATGATTGGTCAGTTATCTGAAGCATTAATCTTCTCTGGGACTTGTTTTGAGCAGACATAATACAGAGGCTGGCTCGGCCCTGCTTGCTGCCTGGCGGCTGTGAAGAGCTGCTGAGAGGAATAGTTTTATCTCTCCAGCGGAAATGCTGCACCATCTCAGCCAAGATGGGGCTGAGATTGTGTTCAGCTTCTCCGAAGGTGGCTCTCGTGAGGGGAGTCAACACATAAGCAGCTGATATGATTCCCCAAATCGGCTTCCTTACTTGCACTGACGGTGAGATACGCTTTTGACTTGAGAAGACAAACTACACCCTCTTAAGAGGCGTGTGTTTGGTTTCCTGGTGACTGCCGATAGTCTTGTCCGTGCCACGGGGAAGACATTTAAATGAGAGTACTGTTATCATTGTGCCTTGTGCTGTTTCTAACTTGTGATTAATAATGGTTTGTTATCTTTTTGTCAGATCTCTCTGTGCTGCTGTAAACACCTACTACCTGGCGTGTTCCTGTTGCCCCATCAACTGTGCCTATGTGCTGCTTAGCAACAAGATAGCGCTTCTCATTGACCTGCTGATGCATCAGCTAACAGTAAGTGTTTGCACCCCCCAAAAGCAAATTATTATTATATATATCTGCAGGTAGTTTTTGTAGGTAAAGTACTGTCAGAATCAGAATTCTGTCACATAAATGTATAAATCCTGTGTTTTCTTGACATGTTGTGCACAGTGCTATGATCACAGAGAAAGTCCTGTCTTTGATGGCGGTTGTTCCTGCTGTAGTGTTAATAAAAGACAGAGCAAGGCAAGCTAGTGGGTAACAAACCATTGCTCTAGTCTGCTACAGATGCGTCCTGACTGACGACGCAGGCAGGCAGGCAGGCAGGCAGGCAGGCTGCACTGTGGCGACATGTCGGCCCGTATCCTTCAGCACTCTCTAAGAACGACTGTAAACATCAGCCCACTCCAAACTTCTAAAGGTGGCGGCTCGCTGGGGCTGCCTAAACTCACAACACAGACAGGACAAGGCTCAGGCACAGGGTTGTGGTACATACATGAACTCTACTGGGGCTTCCTTCTCCAGTGCCGAGTTCCAATCCAAAGCAGTCATATTTCCTTAGGGCGAGCAGGGAAAGGTTAGCCCGTATGTTTCAGTTTATATAAAACATATCCCTGCAGCTGCTCTGCTGACTGACATATCCAACAGCACTGCAGGAGACAAACTAACTGTTGTCCAAGTGAGCGATGCAGATTAAGAATTGGACTCGACAAACTTGTGCTCCTGCACGCCCCCCCTCTTTGATGAGTTGCAATTTAACTATTACTTGTACGTGTGCATGTCTATGTTCTGTGTTATGTTCTGGTATGTGTGTGCATGAGCAATAGAGTAAAGCAGTGGGGGTAGTGCTGCCATGTGAGCATGTCCACTTTTAATTAGATTTGTGGAGAATGTCGGTGGATTTACCTTTGCTGTCAGCATTCACCCCAACCATTAGACCGAATGAGAATGGGTTTAAACTTCTTAGCAGCACTATATTTTTAAAAACAGACTTCACTTCTGCACATGTATCTCATGAAGTTTGTCTGAAAATGTGAAACGGCAAAAATGCTCCTCTAATTTAGTGTCTTGTACAGCATTTTTTTAAGGACTAGAGTACATCTTTTCTTGTTTACGCCAGCTTTCTTGCTGTGTTTGTGTGCCTCCATAAATATATTACGATTGTTGTTGTTTAATATTAAAACGATTCTAAACTAAAAAGTGGAATATAGCTAAAATTATATGGAAAGATAAAACGAAGGCTGAGTGTCAATTGAATTACAATTGTATGCATGTTGGAAATTAAAGTACTCTGTCTACTCTGTTGTTACTTTGTCTTTGAGGTTTAAGCATTAGGGTTTGTTAAAGAAGCTGTCCCAATAGTTTCCCCCCCAGTTTATTAATTCTTGAGTTTTTCTTTTCTTGCAGCTCTATGTCCCAGATGAGGACAAGCCCATTTTTGGGCGCACTGTGAACAAACAAGTATTTGAGGGTTTGACAACATGCCTGCTACAGACCACGGCTACTATCTTTGGGTCCCTGTGGCTACATCTCATAGAGTTCGGACAAGGCGAAAACACACAGATTCCCTCCCCAGATGACAAGGTTAAGCCTTCCACTGAGTCCTTCAACAACCGCACACAAGACCTCATCAGGTATTTTCCTTCCAGTGCTACTGTCACGCTGCTTCTCTTCCTCCACGTCTTTTTCTCCTCTCACAACCCTTTCCCTCTTGTAGTACATTCCCCTCCCCTCCATTTCCCTTCGCTGGGTTGAGAGTTGACCCACCTCTGATTTCCTCAGCAGTATGCCTCGTGTAAAGAATAGGCCGACAAAAAAAGAAATTCAGATCTCTTGGAAGTGGTCCAACTGGTGTCTTAGATTGGGAGAATGGAAGAATGACGATGTATTCTGGCATGCTTCCAGCTTGTGCTTTTTCACATTTAGTGCCACATTTCAAGTAAAATCGGTTCTTGGGGGTGGTGGACAAAGTAGCGTAAACAAAGAGCACTTCCAACGCTTTGAAAGGTCCTCTTGAATCTGGTGTTTGAGTTAGCCATGTGGGTACAGGCTGTAGGGGTCTGGGCAGTGTTGCAGTAATGTACGCTGTGAGGAAAGGCAGGCCCAGCCTGATGAAGCCTTATGGAAGAGTGCAGTCTTTTTTTACCATCCCTCCCACAAGCTATGATTCATCTGGACAGAGCAGCTGCACAGGCCCGCCACTCTCATCCACTGACCCAGTCGTAACCCTGGAGACAGGGGAGGGCCTGAGAAAAATGGTATCTCCAGGCTGGTAATCCCAAGTACGAGCTCAAGATTTACCTCAACTGCCTCGTATAATGTATATGTTAGTGAGGAAGGACAAAAGATCAAAACATTTTTAGCTTTTGCAACACTCTCCCATTATACTGGCCCATATATCACATAGAAAGGAGTTTACCATTTCCTTCCCTCTTATTATTCGTTTCTCAGTTTGGCTTTCAGTCCTTTTAGTCCCTTTCCTTGTTATTAATGTTTGCAATCCATGCTCAGAGTTGGAGGATAAACGGAATAGGTTCGACCACCAAGCCGGTTGACATTCGAGAGAGCAGTCACTGTGACGAAAGATTCTTTCAACCCAAGTAAAGCTGTGGAAAAGGATCAAGTCAAAACAATGGGACTTGGTTCAAGTGTCACATGACCTGCAGTGGCAGTTGAAAATTGTCATAATCACCTGTTACTGAGGGCGAGGACCCGGTGAGTGACGGCTCGAACAAAAAAGGTATGTGAAGGCAGCAAAGAGTCAAGACCGTGATAAAATGAGGAGCAGTGGCACAGATCATATCAGTGACTTGAAAGCTTTGATTGGCAGCTGTGGCACTCGCTAGATTTTCATAGATTGTCGGGGCCCCGAGCCTGAAGGTGCAGCTACACTGGAGCTGTGAGATGACGCGCCCAGGTCAGCAGACTGTCAAGGGCCTGGAGCTGGGCTGGCACAGGGGCCAGAACAGCCCTCTAATGACACTATTAGTGGTGATTTGTGGCTGAAAGAGTACAGGGAACATGATCATGAGACCTGTCATTGGCAAAGACAAATTGGAGATATCACAGTAATAGCAGGGGGTGGAGGGCCCAGGTGAGGTATCCACTTTCAGCTACAGTGCTGTGGAAGTATGCACAGTAAAGGCCTTTGTTTGCCTGTGTGAGATGAGCTTTTTGCAAAGGAACTCATTCATGGTAAATTTGCTTTTAAGTTTTCAGGGAAATTTAATCCATGCATGTTTTTTCTCCCGTGTGTCTTACAGCTATGTCGTAAACATTGGTCTGATTGACAAGCTGTACGGATGCTTCCTGTCCGTCCAAAGTCCTGTGGACGAGCACCCCAAGATGTCGGCTTTTCTCCAGCAAGCCTCCGCTCTGCTGCACCACATGTGCAAGATTTGTTTTGTCGTAACTGGACGGTGAGCATGTGTCTTACACTATACACCTCTTCAAATACGTCCGTGATCTCCTGATCTTCACAAACAAAAAACCCTTCTCCAAGCATCTAACGGCAGAGACTCGGTCACTGTCGGTTCTTAAATGTCTGAAGGATCCATAAAGACAGGCTCATGGTTACTCAAACAAAGACTGGTTCCTCTGCAATCAGCCAGCAGGTCGTTTCCTCCAGCCAGCTCGCTGGTTAAGCTGTCGTTACTGCAGACAGAGATAGGTATCTACTTGACCCAGCGCCCTGTCACTCACCATAAACCTTAGCCTGCAGTGCGGGGGGAGCCCACCCATGTGCGTTTCAGTGACCTCCACTAAGAGAGGTTTAGTGGCACTGCTGACAGAGGCTAAGCACACAGACGCGCTGAGCGACATCAGCACCACAATTCCTCACCTAAAACGAAAAATAAATGTTGACCGTGGTAGCAGGTCCAGATATGCTTTTGTATAATGTTTTACCACAAATGTTAAACCAGAATAACCTTTTATGCGTTTAATTGTTATATCAGTCGAAACAATCTCACCTCTTAATAGTGCATCACTCCCAAGACATCACTTGTCGTTCTTTCAACCACTGAGCTTCTGTATTGTGCCAGCTGCAAGGTAGCAATGACCAGTCACCGTTTGTCACTGAATATCTGAAAGAAAACATTGTGTCTGGTCTTGCAGGTCTCGTCGAAGCATGGTCAACAAGCTACGTTCTGTCTGTCATGTAGGAGAATGCTTGATGTGCTTGTCGAATATTTTGGCCATGCCAGTTGCTCTGTCAGGGGATTATAGTGGCATTAGGAGGCTGTGTTCTTGCCTAGCAGCATATTTCACACAGAGGCTGTTGGCTACCATCAAGTATCGGCATGCACTGTAGCTTCTACCCAGAGGTCACACGCCCTCTATTCTAAATCATAGCTGGTGCTGGTGCAGTTAGTCTTGACTCATCAGTCTGTAGCCCCAGTGTTCTCAACTGGAGGTGTCTACACCGTGACCCAAAAGACCCAATAGAATGATTGAATTATTAATTAATTACATTTTCTCTGATCTTTCATCTATTTTTTTTTTTAGGTGGTATAACATTAAAAACAATCTTACTTTGTTATTGTTTTATAATTTCCAAGAAAATCTAATATCAATAAGTATTTTTACAAAATGATTGGCAAGTTGTAGCATCTTGTTTGTTTTTTTAATTTTCAAACAACAATTCTGAATGTTTTTAAGTCCCTCATTGGTTAGACACATTGGTTAGATCTTTGACTTAAATGCCTAGTCTCTGTACTGTCGAGCCTGTACCTCCTCTTCTTAAACCAGCATTATCCTCGGCTTTGTTATTAAATGTCATTTACAATGAAAGGATGATGTTACCAATCCCTTTAACCAATTGGGTCGCTTGTTGTTCCAGTGAGGCAAGCACCTTTTTATCCTTGAATCCTCTCATGTGGGCTTTGATTTAATGTGCCAAGGCTCTCTGCACCCTGCCAGACGAGCTCAGTTCAATCTGCCAGCGCTGAGCCTCTGAACTTAACGTCATGGCGTTACTATGTTTACTGTTGCTGGAGCGGGAGCGGAAGAGACTATTTTGACGGCTCCACTCTTCATCTGCAAACTAACTGGCTTGCAGTGGCTAATCCAAGGCATTTACATTAACAAGTGAGATGTACTGGAAGCTCCTTACAACACAAAGAACAGTCGTTCCATACGTTAAAGCGAAGCACACAAAGAGCAGAAAATGAACATAAAGAGCAGCTGTGATCCAGCACGTCAATGAGCAACAGATTTTATACTTGGTACTCGTCCACCCGCAGCACTCAGTGGAGTCAGGATATACAGCAGTGCTAACGGCATAGTATCCCGTATATATGGGAGATAACTTTCCCATTATCTCTAAGGTCTTGACTGGTGAATAAATCCAGAAGCTGCTGAAGTTCAGACTGTTTTTTGTGTCCTTCCTTAGCCTCTAGATAACAGTGAAGGAGCAACAACAGCAGAAAGGCACATAATGAAAACACTAATGCTGCTCCTACTGCCATAGCATTGTGTGTGTGTGTGTGTGTGCTTTATTGAATTTTTGTTTTTATTTTCTTTGTTTTGCTGACAAATCATGTCCGCCATCTTACTCTCCAGAGCTCCCTACGTATTTGACAATAAACATCAGGACCCGACTGGACTGACGCCCTTGTTGCAGTCCACAGACCTGGTGGGAGTGGTGCACACTCTGTATTGTATCCTGCTACACAGCTTCTTGCCAGAGTCTGCTTCCCAGAGTCAGGAACCCTACGGCCCCGGGGTCATCCAGGTGGCTCTGCAAGGCATCCGCTTCCTCAACAGTTTTGCCCTGCTCGACATATCTGCATTCCAGGTATTCATGACAAATGCAGAATATATGCTATTTGTTTGTGTGTGTGTGTGTGTTTCAAAGCTTGCAATCAGCGGAGTCGTTTTGTCTGCTTTGCCGTTCACAGTGAATGGTTACGATTTGAGCTGAGACGGTAGAAGGAGCAATTACAGGGACTCGTCTTTTACCACAAATGGCAGACGATTGTAAAAATGGCTGCAAATATTTAAACAGTCCTCCCTGGATTTAATAAATGTGTATACATGATCAAATTGATGCTGGCTCCTTTGTTAAGAGCAATTAGAAGAGGAGTTACTCTCCTCGGGAAAAAACTGACCCGTGGACATAAACACATGTGCCCTCTGACCCCGGGTCATAAGGTCTGGTGGGTCAGCCGTTGGGACGGAGCGCGGGTGATTAGCACTGTACGCCGGGCTGTACATTACCCACTGTGAGAAGGAGAGGGTGACAGCTTCACTGTGTTAAGTCATCACATAGACAGAGAGGCACAAGAACAAACGTTAATTATTTTAATGTCTTGCGGTTATTACTTTGAAGCGGTTCCCTCTCGCTGACCTGCCACACTCGGGCAACTCAAAACAGCTGCGAATGAAAGAGTTCCACGGCAGAGGTTTTATGAACATTTTAAATAACTTTTTTTTTGGGGTTGATTTTAGTTTTTTTGGCTTTGAGTTGTAATCACCTTGTATTTCACTTTACCCAACAGCGCAGACTAAAACTCATTGTAGTGGATGGACAAGCAGAATTCAAGCCATTTATTTTTCTCTTCTTTTGCCACACCAGCTCCTAATAATATGTTTAGCAGATCATTTTTACAGGGACATAATTGTTTTCCATGTTGACAAAATATACAACGACCTCAAAATTAACATTAGTGTTGTCCGTACATCCTTAGCGTTTTTCCTGTTTCTCTTTTTTTTTCTGTAATATGACTTTTTTTTAATATATTAATTGTTAAATAACACTTCACTTTTTCAGTTTAACAGCTGCTTAAATGCTTGTAGCTCAGTGAGGATTATGTGAGGTCATTTCCATGCTTGACCACCACGTGTAGCTTCTCAGGTGTTTACGGATGTGACACTTAGAACACACCCAAACTTCCCAGTGGTACCATTTGATCTTACGGTGCTTTGTCACACTGACGTGTTTAATAAACACTGTCTCTGAGCTGCTTGTAGTATCTCATCTCTGAGCAGTTTTATGGTAGAACAGCGCTTGAATTGCTTACACTCATACACCATGTATGTTCCCCACCAGCAAAACATAAAACCCTTTATTGCTTTATATTAGCATGGTATTCAGCTCTTTGTAATTACAATCGTAGACAATTTATGGTTCGTTTTTACTGTGAAACGCACTAATATGCTTTGTCTGTGGCTTGCCAGTCCATTCTAGGAGCTGAGGGCCTTTCTTTAGCTTTCCGCCACATTGTCAGCTCCCTGCTCTGGTACTGCTCTCAGCATTCCTCTGAAGAGCTGCTACATGCAGTCATCACCTGCGTGGGATTCTTCACCGTCAACCACCCTGGCAACCAGGTAAACCAAACCTGAACCTGCTATGACTGCATAACAAAAAACCTTTATTTTCCATTTGGTAAACACCAAAATATAGATTTTTTTTTTGTGAGTGTGTGTGTGCGTATGTGTAAGAGGTTTAGGATTTCATTTATGACAGTCGTGTTGTATGGCGGTTAACTGTTAAAAAAAATAAATAAATAACAGAAATTATACATCTTGATAAATAACTTGGCTGCAAATATTCCTTTTTCAACATTTTGTCATATAAATTATATTTAAAATCTTCCATAAAAAAACATTAGAATGTTTTCTCATTCTAATGATCCAAATTCAAAGAATATTAAATTCATTATCATACAACCAGGAACAGCTTCTGAAAACCCATATATTTTCAGAGGCTGAGATGGAAAATACTCTATGGAACGATCACATAATGTCATTTCAGTCCAGTTTGACACAGTCCAGTAATTGCTACCGTTGTTGTCACTTTGCTGATTGTGAGCTGCATTCAATTGCATTGTATTATGAAAAAGGTGTCTGTTGTATCAACAAGGCCGGCTCGTATCACCTTACTTGTGTTATGCTCATGTATTATTTGTCAGAAAAGGGGTGTAGTTTTGTAATTGTAACAAAAAGCACCTGTTCAAAGATTCATGTCGTGGCACCTTCCTTTGCTTCTGGTCCCTGTGTCGTCTTTTGTCCCACAGAGTGACCCATTGTTCCTCCATGGTAAAGCAGGGCCGCATGCCGGCCGCAGTGTACAAACGACAGAGGAGGCTCAATTGAAGTGAGCGCGATGTGATGGAGCAGACCTGGCTGCTGTGTAATTGGCTGTCATGCATGGCCCGACTACCGGGCCCCTGATTAGCCATGCTACAGTTGGCTGGGCTTTGATTATGTTAAACCTGACCCACACAGGCAGCAGCCACAGCTTCATTCACAAACCTCTGTTACATTGTTTAAATCTGCACCGTCGCAGTCGACCTCTATCACATTAATTAATGGACTGATTACTTATTCTAATTTGCTGGATTTTTTTTTTGTTTGTCCCCTTCAAATTAAAGGTTCTTCCTCTAGTCTTTGGCACTTAAGTCCCCCTCTGTGCTCCTATCCAATTTAATTACGTTGTACAGAATTAGCATTTGTTGGTCATTGTGGGTCCAATTTGCATATTACATTGAATAATTAAATGAAGCCTGATTATTAAATTACATGGATGACATATGATACGTCTCTGTACACCCACAGCGCCCGATGGTGGACTAAAATATTTGCTTGTTGCTAATTTGATGCAAAATCTGTCATTCCTCCACAGCCTGAGCACTGCCGTGCCAAGACGAATGTTTAGAGAAAAGGCACCAAAAAAAAAATCACTTACCTTGCTTCTTGGTTTTAGAATTTAATTTAGACGGGGAGGGAGGGGGGGGGAAGAAAAATCATATTTGAGTCTACATTGTCAGGAAACTAGATCCTACACAACCTCCACACAGAGTTGATCTTTGCCAGTGGTCCACTTCCTGGAATGCATGCATTCACTTCTGCACCAAGATGGACGGCGTTAAGAAGAATATTTAGAGCAGCTTGAGCTTTTCGAGACTTAATGTAAGCATTGGCAGAACAAAAAAGCCGCCCGACCCGAGCCCTCTTGCAGTCGTGAGACTGCTGATTCACAGTCGGCACTGCGGCTTTTATGTTACACATATATGTGTGCGTGCTCGCGCATGTGTGTGTGTGTGTGCGCGTGTGTGTATAAAAGTAGAACTTTGAAGCAGCACCATATGTAGTGATATATTCCCTCTGCTCTGGGGGGGCATGAATAATTCACCTTGTGACACAAAAAGCCACTGGGAGTGTGACACATGTAGGCTTGTGTGTGTTTTCAAGTGTTTCTGCTCATGGGGGCCACTGAGCCATACGTTTTGTTGTGCGTTGGCTGCACCAGTCGAGACATTTTCACAAAATAAAGCAGAACAAATGCACCCTTACCCTGTGACTGACGTTTAGCAGCATCTTATTCTTTGAAGAGACGTGTTCCAGTAATCTCCTTGTCTTCAAAAGACACTGATTCATTTGTTGTTCTTGCACAGTGATGATCTGGTAAATCTTTCAACTGATGGAAGTGTAATTTCAGACTGCTGACATCTTGACTCGCATGATTCAGGCAATTTCAATGTGTGAAAATGTTGAGATGTAATTTCCTATGAGTGTGTCAAATGCCCACACACACGCCAGCTGAGTGAGTGACACACACACACACACACTCTCCTGGTATTCCCAGACTTCCCAGATTGTTTTTCACACTTTTCTTTATACCAGTAAGCTTTGTCTATAGGCTGAACATCCCACACACGTCTCCAGAGCTCAGCCTTATCTGCGGAGGTCATTCTTCTTCTTCCCCTTCTCGACGAGGGCGTTTCCTCCGCCCTGCAGGCCCGAGTCGAGCTTTAGGCCTGTAATTCCTTGTTAACCTGATGTTGAAACGCTCCCTTCAGCAGTCCATTACATCCGAGACAACCAAGCGCTCACTGCCTGCAGGGTAAGTGCAGCTCATGCAGACCATAGGGAGCCAGCGTTGGGGAATGCACACTCTGTATCACCCAGCAGAGTAAACAGAAGTAGAGAGACACAGACAGGCCCACTCTATGCTGACTGACAGGAGTGGGCTTGATTGTTCGCTTGGTAGATGATCTACACTCTGCTTCAAGGGTTAATTCAGGTCCAACACACTCAAACTGAAGCTGAGGACGCTTGTATCCATGCAGACCTTTCAGTGAGATGTTACCGTTTGTCCGCAACGGGTGTCAGGTTAGATTGAGGGCAGAATTATCTGCAGCATGATCAGAGATGGAATGACAGTGTCGGCTCACGGAGATAAATCAAGAGTAATTGAGCTTTATTGTGTAAACAGCGGGTTTTTATTGGTGTTTAAAGACGGCTGGCGGGTACCTTTTTAAAAAGTCAAGTTGGAGCGCCTAAGTCAATGTCTGTTTCCGTGGAATCCAGTCGTCCAAAGGCAGTTTACACATCTCCCCGTGCACGTCTCAATAAATCAGGTTGTAAACGTTGTAAAGAGGCACTAAACTGTTATTTGACCAACTTTGCTTTGTGGGGCCTGTCGTTCTGTTTGTCTTATCAGTCAGGCACTTCTACTGGGATGGACCTGGTTTGTATTCTAGACGGATGGAGTGTCTGGCTCTGCTGTGATGCTGGTTCTTCCTGAGCTGTCAAGACAATATATATATAATTAGACTTGTGCAGTAATTCTAATTTCTTTGGCTAATCCGGGCAGCACTTAATCCGCATGCGTACTAGCTAATGAGAGTGAGTAACCCTTCTCCTTTCTGCACTTAAGTCCGCTTTAACTTTCTACTTGTTTCCTACGTGGACGCTGGGTTTTCCCAGGGATTTGTTTTCGTTTCAGGACATAAACTTTGCACACTCTTTGTTGTAATTGTGGACAGTGAGGATGTTATGTAATGTAAGCATCATAAAACTCGGAGCGGTTTAAAAAAAGCCAGATCTGTGAACTTAAGAAAGAGCAGAGCAGTTGAGACACTTGAGTTTTTACAGGACCTGCGCTATACCTGCGCCAGATGTACGAGTTCAGATGCTTGTTGTTAGTTTTATGATGTCAGGCTTTGAACTGCAAGATACTTCAGCTGGAATGGGAGAAATAGCGCTCCGCCATAATCTCTAGTTTCAGGCTCTGGTGTTTCTGTTCACCTAGTAGAGGTGTGGAAAGTTGGCGTGGGACTCTTGGTCTTTGTTACCACCAGGCTCTTATGTCCTTCATGCGTCAGGCACTTGTAAGTGGACAACTTGTTTAGGCAGCCGGAGATGGAACTGTTCATAGAGAGGATTATGAGATGGCTGGTGATTTATTTGTAGGTTGGATCCCCTCATCCAACACTGGCTATAGTGTTTAAATTATGACACCTGAACCGTTAATGTTCTGCATTAAAACACAAGAACGACTCTTAAGCTTTTGCAGAATCAGGATTTTTGGCTCTCTAATCAGTTCAGCTTCATAAATTTATAAATTTATGACCACTAACACCCGCCGCCCCCCCCCCCATCACCAGTTCTTCTTCTTCTGGGCAGGGTTGCGACAGACGAGATAAGTATGATATCACAGGATGGGAAGTAACGTGAAAATTTGCACAAAAAAAACACATGCACTGAAAATAAGCCGCTCTACTTTGAAAATAGCTAGAGCTTTCCTTTTGTCACACATACCCCATATTCACTGCATCAGGTTGACAAATGCAGAGAATTTGTCTTATAAACAAAAGTGTACGTGGTAGTATTATTATTATTATTGTTATCATCATTGAAGTGGTATTATAAATAGGTGCTACGTCGATTCTTTTAACGATTGTGTCCCTTTTGAACGGCGCTGTAGAGGGCAGCAGCTCCGAGAGGCTTCACCTTGAACTGATAAAAGCAAAGAATTATTGCTTTGTTTATCCGGCTGATCAAACTTGGAATGCACTATCAAAGGAGAACCCAATGGGAAAGTATTAGAGAGCATGTTTTTAAAATTTTGTGAATTTATGTCGCCATGACTTGGGGACCTCACCTTGCCCTCCTGGTTTTTTTATTGGCACTAAGATTCCAGGCTTGTAGTCTTTACCTGTAAAGCAACATGTGATCTGGGGTTTTGGTTCTCCATTGCTCAGGAGAGATGACCCCTTCTCTCGCAGCAGTCCCCTTTCTAATCAAACAAGGCTGGGAGTGATGTGGTTTTAATAATGGTGGCCCGGATGTGATGGCTTGTGATTGATGGGCTGTGATTGAGAGCAGGATGTCAGTCGAGTGAGAATACCAGTAATGGTATTGCTCATTTCTTAAAGTGGGGGTGGCCACATCCCCCCCCCCCCCCCCCCCCCCCCCATCTGTGCCCCTGTCACACTACGAATGCCCTCTCAACCTGAGCTTCACTCCTGCTCTGCCTCTGCGACAACCGAGTGTTGCTTGAAAAGCTTAATGAAAAACTTGAAAGTGAAGTTTTAAACCACTGATAATGACATTAGCTCAACTTTTTTCTCCTTATGTTACAGCAGCTCCGCCATTGCTGTTGGTACAAAGGCAGAAAGAAAAAAAAAACTGTCCCATCACTGTGTTTTATAGCCTGTAATTGTGTAGTGGGAGGCTGTGCCCTCCAGGTCTACTCCTAATGGCTTTCTGTTTGTTGTTTTAGTGGCAGATTTACATGTGGGAGGGGCCTGAGATAGTGATTTACAACTCGCAGTGCCACTGACTGGCCACTTGACTGGCTTAGTGACTGACTGGCTCTGCTTCTTGTGTGTTCCAGGTGATAGTGCAGTCTGGCCGCCAGCCCAGCGTGCTGCAGAAACTGTGTCAGCTGCCCTTCCCGTACTTCAGCCAGCGGCACCTTGTCAAAGTGCTCTTCCCCTCCCTCATCGCCGCGTGCTACAACAACTCTCAGAACAAGGTCATCCTGCAGCAGGAGATGAGCTGCGTGCTGCTGGCTACATTCATTCAGGTAAACCCCATGTGAATGCATATAACAAAGTATTTTTAGGAGCACAGGCCTTAATGTGACGCTTTCATGGCGACTGTTAAAAAATGTCATTTAGATTCATGCATCATAAGAATTGAATGCCTCTAAATAAAGCTCTGTGACACCTGATAAACAATTGTTCCTCTGGTGCGCGGGTGAATCTGTAACAGGTCTTTACAAACATAAACAGCTTCCTTCACAGTGGATTTACCTGCAAGTGCTTCTTCACCCGCCCCCCCCAGTAAATAGTTTGTCTCCTTCATCTTCCTCCAACAACACGGCCCCTCGCCGCTCCGCAACCACCACCACTGTTTAGACACGGATTAACTTCCATTCACAGGGAGACAAGCTATTGTCATTTCTTTCAAACAAAGCAGTAAAGCATGGCGTCCTGCTCCACCACCCTCATTGTTGAATTCACCTCGACGGCATTCCTGAGAGGGAAGGCTCCTAAATCAGTCATTACACTGAAAATCTTTAGTTCTGATTTGTGAGCGATTTTAATTAACGTTAAATGCAGGTTTAAAATTTCAAATTTAACTTTTGTTTTTTTCCTGAGAGCTAATCTTGACTTAGACGAATCAAATTGTACTCGGCACCACAAGTAAATGCAGTGTCCTGTTAGTGCTGGCATAAGTTTTGTAACTATTTATTTTTGTTTAATTCAATTTTTATCATTAATGTTCTTAGGACTGTGCTACAGATGAGAAAATATCCGACAACAAAACAAAGCAAACAGGTAGGATTTTCTGTTGAATTAATCAAATAAATCTGATTGATTGTATCGATTTCATGTGATTTTAATAACTTTTTAAAAACATGCTGAATCATAAAGAGAGATACTTTTGACATGTCATTTTTCCAGTCTATTCCAGTATTATTTTTTAATTCAGGTTTTTCCCTGTTTTACATGTTTGTATCCAACACGGTATAATCTAAATGTCCTTTTTTTGTTTCTTTTTTTTTTTTTGTCTTTTGAAGTTTCCCAGCTGCACGATTACAACGAGATGTCCTACCGCTTTCCACGTGACCAGTGGGACTCGGCGCTGCAGTTTTTCCTGAAGGAACAGGAGTGATGGAGTGATTCGCTCACTGTCCTCAGATCATCCAAGAACAGTTTAAAAAAAAAAAAAAAAAACACCACTACAAACAAGGTGGATGGACGTGTTATTTTTCTGAAATTAACTCGTCATGTGGGTTATTTATTCTGAAGACTGTGAAGCGTTTTTTTTTTTTTTTTTTTTGTTTGTTCTTAATGTCCATTCAACAGTTTTGATTTCTTGGAAACTGGTTCATTAGGGACTTAATGGAATTTGCACAAAATGTCTTATTTGTTCAGTGCAGTCAAAGCACACGCACAAATGTTCCATTTCATGTTTAAAAACAAGCCAAGTGTTTTCTTTTATAGGTACAAAGTGATGCGTTTTAAAGCGGCGACAACTTAACTCTGAAGCATATTTTCTTCTTTTTTTTTTTGCCAAACGTTTTCATCATTAATGTTTGGGTTAATTTATTGCATGTGTTTTCCATTTGGAATGTTAACCAGAATGTTTTCTCCACTTCACACTATGCCAGGTGTAAGTTATATGACCTGCCTTGATCTCCAAACGTGTTCAATTATATTTGGCCTTTTTTTTTCTTTTCTTTTTTTTCATTCTCTGTTGAGACGCACTTAAAGCTGTCCTAATTTATTGAGTTATTTACTATGTAAAATGGTTATGTATTGTTCTTCCTCAGTTTGTTTGTTTTACTTAAGTAAAATCAAACATTAACTCTTCTGCTCTGGTTTGGATTTATTGTGACTCCTGTTAAATCCTCACTAACATGGCTACTGAAGACTTGTTTATTTGACGTACGAGCTGCTGGATATTTATTAAGTGTAGAGAACAAATGCCGTTATTGAATTTCAGTTGAGTGCAAACTTCATTTAAACCACGTTGACTGAAGGCTAGGATGGTTTTACGAATACTGGAAGAACTTTTAAATCTTCTTTCTTTCTTTTTTTATGTCAATCAATGTACTGTATAAGGCAATCCTCTAATGTGCCTGATAATTGGAAATATACTGATTGCTTTATGTACTATGTTAAAAAAAAAATAAAAGCAGTTAAGTTATTGGGGGAATGGTCCACCAGTGAGCATCAACGCTGCCTCTTGTTCTGCACATTTAGAAACAGGATACCACACAATCTCTGTTCAAACTTGAGCCAAGTACTCTCTGTTTATCTAGGTTAATTAATTTACTGTGAAGTCTTAGAGTCACTTGTTTATTAGACAGCACTGTCTAATCTGGGTTTTCTTTTTAGTAATTGTCTTCATGAATATCTTGTTGCCACAGCGTTTCGCCTCTTGTCCACGCTTTAAAGATTTAGCACGTCGGCATGTCTTCAAGACTGAACAGGATTTTGATTTCAGCGAGACTCCTTTTGCTTCACTGATAGAAGCCGATCCTCCCCAACAAATTGTTGAGGTGTAGAGTGTCAGTCCCGGCTTGACCCGTGTGCTCTTTTGTCCAGGGGCTATTTGCCATTCAGGATTTCTACTGGAATGAAAATAAACTTCAGGATGCGTCTCCTCTGCGCTGCAGCGTGGCTGCTCTTTTTTTTTTTGCTCTTGTTGTGGGTCCACTCTGTGTATCCTTTGCAGGTGATGCCAGCTGCAGATAAGGGGGTCGCCTCTGCCTGTCCTCTGTCTAGACTTGTGACCGTGGGCCTCGGGTTCGTATGGCATTAGGACATTTGTTTAGGTAACATCAGTCTTATCATTTTCTCACTCTAATAGGAACCAAAACAGGCTGTAAATTTGTTCGAACCGTACGAGACCAGTCAGAGGCTACAATAATAAGAATAATGGGCTTGTGGTAATCACATGAGGGGATGAACTGAAAAGGGCCTGAGCCTATTGTTTCTCATCCTGTGACCTTTGACTCGCAGGGTAAATGGTTACTAATATCTTGTCAGTCATCAGTCACTGATCCACTTGGTGCAGATAAAGGGTTTAAATAAATGTTTCAATGAGTGGGTTTTGCAGCTTAAGAGCAACTGAACAAAAGGTAACAGTGAAATATTCAGTATCTGACTCCTCCTCTTTGTGGGCCTATATTAATTAATTAATTAATTTATATTCAGTAAATGATTAAACTGTATTGTACACCTCCAGCTTCAACCTTACATTATATTAAATGTTTGCAAGCAGCACATTTCACCTGAACACTGATTTATTTTGCAGGCTGTTATTAAAAATCCCTGAAGGCAACAGATGTTTTTTTTACATGTAATAATCCGTTAGAACCGTGATTTCTTTTTATTTATTTATTGATCAGATAGTATGTCTGTCCTCATAATAAATAATAATAACTTATTTTCGGGAGAAAACGCGACCAATGCGCATCTCATCATCATCTGCTTCGTTAATTTACAAGAGTCGATATTGAAACTTTAAAAAAACAAAAAAACAACAAACATGCTCATATACACAGTTTCTATTTTCCTGATAAACATACTGTACGACGTCCAGAACACGCGCATCGTGTTTGAATCCCACAATAATCCCCACGTCATGTGTCCACTTCGCCCAATGGCATTGTGGTAAAATGGCATGGGTGTCCCGTCACACAGCTGTGTCCTGCCCACGTGTCCTTGAGCAAGACGGATGTAAAGCAAGAGTTTGAAAATCTCCAGTTTGGACCTGAATGCATCCTCTGACATAATCCACCCTGGTCCTTAAATGTTTTTTTTTTGTTGTTTTTTTCCCCCTTTGAGTGGATGTCACTGAGGTCTTTGCGCCTCTCAGCTCGAGAGGACACGCGTGGGGAAAAGGATGGGTTGGTGTGATCCAGCTGTGACCTCATCACGTGTCCACGGGACTCGGCACCATACTGTTCGGTGTGTCCGGTAACTGCGACGACAGAGAGGTCACATCGCTGCCGGACGAGTTTCCCAGAGAGCCAGACTCGGAGAAAGACACCTGTCACAGACACAGACACCAAAACAATAGTCTGTCATTTCATTTTTCTTAAATCCCCAAAAAGAAATCCAGATTAATCCAATGCAGTTTGGATTACTGTGTCAGATTAATTAATTTTAACTGGATGAAGGCCACTTTTATTATCATCATTATTATTGTTATTATTATTATCATCATAAATAAATAACTTTTTGATTAAATCATCAATATAGACTGTATTCATTATAAATAAAAGCATATTTAACACATTTTTTCTTACTCTCTTGTTGCGTCTTTTCTAAGGATAGGCCACTATTTTCCTTAATGTATGCGTTTATGTTTATTATTATCATTATTGTTATTATTATTATTATATTTATTGTTATTATTATTATCATTATTATCATCATCGTTATTATTATTATTATTATTGTTATTATTATTGTTGTTGTTGTTGTTGTTATTATATATACTGAATGTAGTCCTCCTCACCAGCTGTTGGAAGGCGGGCTGGTCCAGGTCGCTCTGCAGGGCGAAGTCGCTGAGGCTTTTCCACGGAGGCTGGTATGTTTGCACCTCCACTGGATTCCCCTGCACCGTGTTGTCGTGTCGGATGGGGCTCCCGGCCACCAGAGGTGTGCCTGTCATTCCCTGTAGGTTCTATACAGGAGCAAAAAAAAATTAACACACTTATTACTTTTAAATAAGAAGATTATTAAATCGTTAATAATATGTGCGGTTGCAGCTGTAATTCTGCGTAAACTGTCTTCTATTTGGTGTCTCAAAAGAAAAAGGATTAAATAATAATAAATGATAAAGCAATTTTAATTGATCAATCATTTCCTGATTTGTAAAACCATATTCTGATGTCTACATGAATGGAAATAATCTGAAAGAGTGGAGATTTGAAGATTGTATGTCTTTATTTTATTTTATTATTTTTCTTTTATCTCACAGTGACTTCTTAAGCAATTTAATTTTTATTTCGAAAATCTTATTACATTCAGTGTTGCCATGTGGTAGAGATGGTCCTCAATATCTTTATCTTATCACAAACACAACAGTGATTATTTGGTTATGAGCTTGTTGACCTCTATGTGTCCAAAAGATCAATTTTGGGATGAGATTATTATTATAAAAATAATATTAATAATAAGCATAATCATAATTATCACAATAATAATCAGAATTATTGTTGTAATAATAATAATAATAAGAAGAAGAATAAATCACACTCACTGTCTTGTCGCTGTGTTGCTGCTGCTGCAGTTGCTTCATCAGGATGGTCCTCTTCTTGTCTTTGCAGCGCTTGTTCTGAAACCAGACGCGGATCACCCGCGGGCTCAGGCCGGTCATCTCCACCAGCTGTTCCTTCATCAGAGCGTCCGGTCTCGGGTTGGCGTTGTAGCAGGTCCGCAGGGTGTGGAGCTGCTTCTCGTTCAGCACCGTCCGGATACGCGTGGGCTTCTCCGTCTGCTTGTGGCCGTGGTTCCGGTGATGAGGAGGGTGTCGCACTGAAATCGGCTCTGGAGAAGAAGGAAAACGTGAATATCTTACATATATATTATAATAAACTTAAATATATACTCACCGAGGCCCTAAACAGGCCTACTCTATTATAGTATAGTATAGTATAGTATAGTATAGTATAGTATAGGTTAAAGTCATATGTCAATAATATTTAGGTTTATAGAAAAACTTCAAACTTCATAGATATAAAAATTATATTCTGCTCAGGCGTACACATGCACTAAAAACTAAATTATTATTAATATTTATATTATATTACTTAATATAATAATAACAACAAAAATAAAAAAAACACACATTATTATTGTTATAATTATAATAAGTCAGTATATACCAGAGATGTGCAGCGGTCTGCTGCTGTGTATGTTCCCCGGGCTGAGTGGACTCCCTGCGGAGGCCCGCTCCTCCAGCAGACCGTGATCCGCCCGGCACAGCAGCTCGTCGTCCCGCAGGGAGAACTCGTCTCCGGGCAGGAGGTGTCGACTGCACACCGAGCACCGAAAACACTCCATGTGGTAGACGTGGTCCCGGGCTCTCATCACCAGGTCGCTGCTGCAGAAGCCCATGTTGCACTTTGCACATTTGATGCCAAATAACCTGGAATTACGCACGTTGTTCCATGTGCATTACTGCCCTCGTTAGAGAGTTAGAATTTGTATTAACGCTGGTTTGGACATTTAACATTAACACAAGGATTTAATAATTATATATAAAAAAAATAGGCCTGGTGCACATTCTTGCGCACTTTTATTTGCACTTCAGTGCGCTTTTAACATATAAATGAAATGACAGTGTTACACAGTGTTTCATTAATATCTTATCAATGAAGCGCACTATGTGTTGCGTCTAAAATAATTTAGGAGAGTAAACAAGAACATGTTTGAGCTCACGTGTTGAGATCCTACCTCGCATAATCTCGTTTACAGTAAGTCTTTCCGTCTCGGACGAAGCACGTGCAGGTCTCGTCCAGGTACTGGCTGCACTCTGCGCACTTGAGACAGGCTGCGTGCCACTCCAGGTCCGGGGACACTCTCAGGATGTACTGGTCGTGTATCTGACTTCCACAGCCCACACACATTGCGATTCCCGACTTCTCTGCGAGAGTGAGTGAGTGAGTGAGTGTGAGTGGGTGAGTGAGTGAGTGGGGGACGACGATGCATTAATGCAACACAGTGTGTGTGCGTATGTGTATGTGTGCACACACTATTTTTAATCCCCGTGACATCCCCGTTAAACCTCCTTCACCCTTTCACCTCAAGTTGAGAAATAGTTGCGCGCGTATCACAACAAATACACATTGTCATAATTCCACGAAAAGGACTGAATAATCACGATAAGGACACGGGACATGAAATGTCTCCAGTGACAGGCGGCACTTGAAACTACAACAGCAAAGTAAATGTACACATTGTACAGATATATACTCTCGGGATTAGAGGCTGCTGCATGGCCACGTCCTGTTTTGCTTGTGTTTTATTCTGCAAACTTTGAAATTAATCGGGCTCAAGACGCCGGTTAAAGGACAAACAGGAAGAAAACGACCTCACATAATAAACACTGTGAATGTTCATATAAAGGTACAAAAACAAGAGGCTTGTCTTACTTTTTGAATGATCCCCCATATCATCCAAGAAAGAAGTGTTGAGCAGTATATCCACCATACAGGAGAAACGGCCCAGTGCAAGTCGACAGATGAAGAAGAAGGAGGAGAAGGAAGAGGAGGAGGAGGAGGAGGAGGAAGAAGAGAGAGCGGCAGAGCAGAGGAGACCAGTCCCGTCCCTGGCTGGATGATAAACTTGTATTCCTCCACCGAGAGAGAGGTGGAGAGAAAACAAAGATCCTCGACCAGTGACGTCTATAAACCTGGACCTCTCTGAGTCCGGGAAGAGAGGGTGTCATGCAAATCCTCTCCTGCCTGCAGGACCCTTGCTGTTTTTTTTTTTTTGTTTTTTTTTGCTTGGCTGTGAGTGCAGTTTCTTTTTATCTTTATTTCTTCCTCCACAGTTTTCCCCCTTTAACTCGCTGTACTTATTTTTAAACTACAGTGACATGAAGAGAGTCTCATTTTTATTTGTTTTGATTTGCCACAATATTTAAAAAAAAAAAATGTTTCATCAAACCATGGTATGTTATGATATGCATTTATTGTATACATTGTAAACAACAAAGCACGATTTATGTGATTATGCAACTGACAGAAAGAAAAAAAATAGAAACACGTTTACACATTATTTTCACACACAATCACTAACCAAAACAAAAAGAGAAAAGAATAGGCCCAGGCTTATATTTCTCTTTACTCCATTGTATTTAATTATTCATTATTATGCTTATTCTAGATTCTAGATTTGTTTTATTGCAGTGGTTTTTTTTCAAGCATAAAACATATTAGGTGTGGAAATTACAAAAAAGTTTAATAATAACTGGTTATTTGATTATCTATAATTATTGCCATATTGTTATTATTATCACATATCATTATTATTATTGTTGTCATTATTATTCTGGTTAAAATCTGGTTGTTAATCGTAAATTAGACGTTAATTCTGTAGGCTACGTGACTCCTGTGAGCTCCGTGACTCCTGTGAGCTCATACTGCATTCTCGCAGTGGAGCGCCCTCTACTGGATGAAGTGTCCTATAGATATCAAGGATCTACAGAGAGATCCATTTAAACGTTTCTCTGATATTCGGGTCATAATAAATAGATTTGTAGAATGAAGAATAAATTATATATATATGAATTAAAAAAGACTCTATAAAGACTGAATTGATTCCACTTAAAATGTAGTCTTTTTAATGGGAAAATCAAACATAAACAAGTCAGCAAGAAAAACATCTGACATGGATTTTGATTTCAGGTTCATTTCAAGTTCATATCAGATAATCATTCCATTAATCTTTCCATCAGAGGGTCGGGGTAATTTATTATTAATATTATTATTATTATTATTATTATTATCATTCTTATCATTATTATAATCATAATATATTTTTAATAAACGTATTCTTATTTAATAACAATGTGTAGCCCACTCACTGTTAATGAAACTGTGGAAACAATTGGATAGTAGATAGTAGGAGGGAAATAAACTACACATTGTATTAACAGATGTGTCAAGTTTTAATATTTCTTACATTATATTATTTATAAGTTAATATACTATGGAACTATTTTGCTATTCAAAGTCATTGGATGTCTAGTATCAGTGGATATTGATATAAATCATCCATAGACCAGGGTGACCCTAACTTACCACGCTGTCCTCGCTTTGTCTCGCGAGAAGAGCGCACACGTCAGGTGACCTTTGGCACAGTTGTGTGTCTTTAGCAGCAGCATTGATTGCAGACCAGACACACGAACCCAACATGAACAGAGCGTTGAACAAAACTAGTCTGAAACGTTTGGTAAGTGCGAGACATTATAGCTTTGTAATATACTGTACGTATACTTCATTATGTGTCTGTTTTTGCTGACCTAGAGCACGACACACGTCAGTTAGCTCGCTTGTTGCAGCTGCTAGCCATAGACATGTACGTGTCTGTTGCTGTCAGCTAGCTGCTTTTCAAACGTATGTCCTGTTCATGTCCATGTCCTGCTGCTGTTTTGACTTAGTATGTAAGGGACAAGATAGCTTGGCTTATTGTGAGTGTGTTTTACTCATTTGTCCCGATATAACTAGAATACATTACACATTAGCAAATTCTGAGTGCTATTAGCATGCCTAGCCGAAGGGGTTATGAAACCTCTAAACGTCAGTTACGAAAGACCAGTTTTTAAAAACACACATTGTCTCATAAGACACAAGATACGAATATATGATAGAACACAAGTATAGGATGAGGTATGTTTTTTGTTTTCTCAGTTTTCCCTACTCTTATCTGAATGACCTTTTTATTACTAACCATGGTCAGTCATTTCCAGATGAGGCTGGTATTAACCTGACTTACTTTTGAGTCTGATATGCAGCTGTTTACACACCAGCCTGCCTTTATTCCCAAGTTCATTTATAAAATACTTTTAATTCATGTGCACTTTTAAGAACCTTGAGCCGATATAAGTAAAAGTAATTTCCTACCAACAGTGGAGCATTAACATTAAAATGCATGTCCAGAAAATCTTTGTTCTAGGGATGAGCCGGTATGATACTTAATATCATGACTACTCTGATTCTGATTAAATTTACTGCACTGGATTGGATATCAGTAAAATAAAAAGGTAAATTCTGGTATGATCCAAATCTTATCCTTATATCCCTTTACCAAGCACTGATTTTAAACATTTAAATAAAACTCAACAACAACATTTCAGCTGATTCATTGTTGCTGTTTTCTTTCTTCATAGGATAAGGAATTATGATTATGTTTTTGAAATAGTTGGTTAGCACTTATTTGTTGTTAACACCCCCATTAACTGATGCACTTGGGAGTAACAGGCTGGTGGGTGAACAACCTTTGATAGAGGGGCTTCAGACTGGGAGGAAGTCAGGAAAATACTGGTCTGGTCTGGAAATGAGTGAACATGTATGAAAAGATAAATAGTTGTAACATGAATTTGTCTTTGTAGGGCTGGGCAACAATAACATTATATTGTGAGACAACATTCTTCAGTATCAGTATAACAAAGTTTTGAATATATATTGAAATAATGTTCATCTGACATTTTATTGCAATAATTATTGATATCAACTGATTTGAAACCTGATTCTGTGTTAAAATAGTTAAATTGTTGTATTGTTTTGGCCTTATTGCCCACACTTTTAATGGACTATCTTTATTGGTAGATGCAGTTTTTGCTATAGGTATCAGCTGATATAAAGGATTTCTTGAAGTAGTAGTCATTTACTGCCTTGTAACAACACATCAAGATGACTTAAAGTTTTAAATGCTTCCCAGCTCAAATCTTGTCCAAGTTTATTAACTTTGAATGCTGTAAGCAATCCTGTAAACTCACTTAGAGGCAAGCCATTCAAAAGGCAGCTCTACTCGATCTGTGTGTGTTGTTTCCTAAATGTTGATATTTTCTCTGGCAGACTGGTTTCCTGCAAAGGTTTCAAAGCACCTTGGTGGTTGTAGAGCACAACAATGACAACCTGACGCCTATTACACTGAACGCCATCGCTGCTGCCAGTAAACTGGGTGGAGAGGTGTCTTGTCTGGTTGCGGGAACAAACTGTGCAAAGGTAAGTGAATCTTTTGCATGTTTGTGACAGTAGTTTTATATTAATTATGCTTCAACATTATGATGTTAGACAAAAGAGAGCAAAAAAATAAAATAAGTGTAAAACTGACGTGTATTTGAGAGATAAAACAATAGAAAATCACCAGGAAACCAAGAAATCTCAATTGTCTTTGTGTGTTTTCAGGTTGCAGAGCAAATTAGCAAAGTACAGGGTGTGAAGAAGGTTCTGGTGGCTCAACATGATTCCTATAAAGGTGCCCTACCAGGTATGTAACACCAACGATTCTTAGAGCTTCATATTTATTTAAACTTTTTGCACAGAGGAAAGCTTACTGATCTCTACAGGTCTTTATTTAAGCAAAACCCTGCTTCATATTTACACAGCCCCACATATTCTTACATGAGGGGGATCTTGACTGTAGTAACTGAAGGGGTGGGTGGGTTTGTATTTTAATTGATTTCCCTGCTTGTATGGTAATGTTTGCTAGAATTGGCACATTCTCATCTGTAGTTTGTGCTTGATAAATAAACAACTGCTTATAACATTTTTCCTCAGAGGAGTTGACTCCACTTATCTTGGCAACACAGAAACAATTCACTTTCACCCACATCTGTGCCGGTGCATCAGCCTTTGGAAAGGTAAATCACACACAGCAGCAGTGCTTGTATAATCACTTTTGCAGTACATTAGTTTTTTTGGTTATGCCTGCACCATTTCCTCAGAGTCCAAATACTTTCTGCTCCTTCCACTTAAAAAGTATGAGCTGTTAATATTTGTCGGCTTCTTCAACTTCTTGTTTGCAGAACTTGCTTCCAAGAGTAGCTGCCAAGTTGGATGTAGCGCCAATTTCAGATATTATCGATATCAAGTCTCCAGACACTTTTGTCAGAACCATTTATGCAGGTAAGCTTGTAGTCATGGTAAATACATTTGATCTGATGATTATTTTGTACCTATTTAGAGATTTTTAATAAAACGTTGTTTTATAGGAAATGCTCTCAGCACTGTGAAATGTAATGAACCAGTCAAGGTCTTCACTGTCAGGGGGACGTCCTTTGAGGCAGCTTCCACAGAGGGAGGGAGTGCCACATCAGAAGACGGTAAAATAGCTTACTGATTCATTAAAAGCTCAGAAAGTTTTATGATTTTATAACTTTAATGCCATTACATATATTTGTTTATTATTTAACATGTATAAATATAACGTATTGATCTTTGATCGGCAGTGGCTGGTACTTCACCCGCTGGAGTTTCTGAGTGGCTGGAGCAGAGTTTGTCAAAGAGTGATCGTCCAGAGCTGACAAGTGCTAAAGTTGTGGTGTCAGGAGGTAAGGAAAAGTTATGTATAAACAGTGGGACCATGACATAATCAGAGAGTCGTTTTTTTTGCCCAATTTTATAGATTTTAAACACATTTCTGCATTTACACAGGAATAGTAAATTGTTGGAATTGTCATGAAAACTGCCCCAAATTTGATTAGGAGGAAATGTGATGACTGACATATGCATCATGTAAAGGTCTCTGATGGGATATGAGATTTTGGTCCCATTGAATCACCGTAATGGTGCGTCGTCCAATCACTGCCACACCACTATTGTCACGTCCTTTTATGGTATCAGCTCAGTCAAACTCGGCTTTATTAACCCAATTTTGTTGACCCGGAGTCTGGTGATGGAACATCAGTGGCTTGTGTTCTTGTTCATTTTTTCCACATGTTCTGAAACTATATATTTTTCCCCCCAGGAAGAGGCCTGAAGAGTGGTGACAACTTCAAGCTGCTTTATGACCTTGCTGACAAACTTAACGCTGCAGGTGAAAAGCCTTTTTATGCTCTAAATGATCATTCTTTTTATCAAGGCTGTTTTTAAATGGCAAAATATTCTCATTTCCAGTTGGTGCATCCAGAGCTGCTGTGGATGCTGGTTATGTCCCAAACGACATGCAGGTTGGACAGACTGGCAAAATTGTAGCACCGGTAAGTTAATCCTCTCTCCGTGGTGTTTTTTTGTTGGGGTGGTGGTGGTGGTGTGGTGGGGATAACACATCTGAAAGTAACAGGAAGGACATTTATCATTTAAAATGTGACTTGCTGCCAATGTAAATATGTTTAAAGGCAGGAACCTTTTGAACTCAGTCATCAGTCTTTATAAACCGACTGCACGGGATAAATGGCTGTTAGCTGTTGGCATACTTGCAGTCTAGTATCATCAGGATGTCTGCGCTGCCCTTTTAAAAAGGTTAAGTTCCCATTATGTGATTCAGCAGGGTTAGCTCAGCTGTGATTATCCACACATTAGGCCCTGCAAAATGCTCTTGATGGCACATTTAGTGCGCTAAATGATTTAGCTGTTCCATTAAGGCAGAGAGTGCATTGATGTCTGGTCAGAGTCTCAGACCAGGGCTGACCGTCCGAACTGGATTTTCAAAATGTTATGACAGGCCTGTAGAAGTTTTTTTTTTGTGATTTCAATTTTTTGTTTGTTTATTCCCACCCCACCAATTTAGTAAATTCAGTGAGATAAGTTTTTGCATTGTATATTTAGTTGAATGCTAAATGCTAGATAGTATTTACTCTCTGCTTATTAAAGTGCAATTTATAAAAGTACAAATGTATATTTTTCTGTGATAAATACCTTTACACTATTACATTTCCTGGACCTTTAAGACAGACTTATCATATTTGCTCTGCTGCACCGACGAATTAAAATACTCACTGGAGGTGGTTTTCCCAGCAGTTTTCATCATTTACACACACACACACACACACACACACACACACACACACACACACACACACACTGTCCCAGCATTCTCTTATAGTTTACATAACAGTGTTCATTGTACCATCAGTCAGAAAACCCTGTGATTACACTTCACGTCAACAAGGAAGAAAAACTTGTCTGGTTGTTTTCTCTTCATGTCCACAGGACCTGTACATTGCTGTTGGTATCTCTGGAGCCATTCAACACTTGGCAGGAATGAAAGACAGCAAGGTAATGTAAATGTGGCCAAGGAACCCCCTGTCCTGTACAATAGTAGATTTAATAAAAACTAATTAAATTGAGCAGCCTCAGCTCTTTTGAGGCAGTACAAGTTTATATAATATGCAAAATTTTTAAGCCTGTCCTTATTTATATTGAAGGTAATGGACCTTCATCTGCTGCAGTGTTTTATCTAGGGTTCGCCTTTAAAAATGGCCATGAATAGCAAACGTTTAAATGCTCTCAATGCTTTTCTGCTCTATTGTAAATTTGAAACTGGGTACAGAAAGTGTCTTTTGTGACGCGTGACGGATGGAGACATTAACACCGTTTAGCTGATTCTTCAGTTGTAGTGAGGCGTCTCATTATGCAATTCCACTTTTTTTTTTGAAAGCCAATTGTTAAGCGGCATATGCAAATTAAAAAAAGGTGGCATATAAAGTATCTTAATCAAGAAGAGGAATTAAGCTTGTGATCCCACCCTCCTTCCCAGTGTCATCCATCTAGGTCTTTTCTTATTGGTTTGATTGAGAGAGACCCCTAGTGGCAGAAATTACAAACTGTGCAGAGCCAATTTTAGACTGAAGCCAAAAATAAAAAAAAACATTTGTGTGCTTTAGGCTGGTATTTAATGTGAATGCTAAACATGTTTTTTTTTTTTTCTTCTTATACTCAGACTATTGTTGCTATCAACAAAGACCCCGAGGCTCCCATTTTCCAGGTGGCTGACTATGGCTTGGTTGCTGATCTTTTCAAGGTGAGCATCTGGGACTGATAATGCTGCAGTTATGCCAAGCAGTGAGGCGGAAACACCACTCTTGTGTACTTATGTCTGGACTTTTAATACATGTTTTGACTGTGCACAGTCGAAAGCAACTGTCGGAATACGAAATTGCTTTCTCGCTGACAAATGTTGCACACCGACTTGTTCCACCTCATGGAAAAATTCTTGTGTTGAATTATTAAGCTCTTGATTTAATTAAAGGAACTTGCTGCTTAGCATTCATTAACATCTCATTAGATATAATAAAAAGTTAATATTCTGCTTTAACTCGTGTGGCCTTTTACACACTTTGCAGTTTGCTTGTATCAGCAGAGCCAGGAGTGTCGGCACATTCGGAGCAGGATTTCAGTGCCGCTTGTTAAATGCTAGTCGGTTATATTTTCATGTCCTGTCCGTCATGTTTTATTCAGCCCCACAGCAGAGCATGAGCTGCACAGGTGTCCTGACAAACTCTGTGGAAGTGATTAGCAATCATAGCTAGTGGCAGTAGAGTTGTGACCCACTGGGTGAGATCACCTTACATGTGATCACTCCTCAGATAGCTGATTAAAATGAATGGGCTTGTTCTTCAAAAGGACAGTTGATACCTTAGATCAGCCTGGGCAGTGACTGATGATTCAGCTGCAAAGTATCTTCCCTTACAAGAAGAGCCATTTAAAGAACCTCGTCCTCTTATTTACCACAAAATGCTTTTTGGCTTTGATTTCTTTTATTCTGCACTGTGCAACACTGGCGTGTTTGTTAATGGTCCAGACGCCTCCCAACTATAAAATAAATGTTTGCTACGGTCTGGATAAATCTCAGCCATTTATACTGTGAGCAGCACCAGCATGCTTGACTGTTTCTGTAATACACTCATAAATCTTTATTATATGATCTACTTGGAGTGCTGGGGATTAAAATCATACATGGCGGGCCACATGTAAAGCCTTGGAAGTATTTGCTGGACGTAGGCTTTAACAAAGTCCCGCAGTTTGATCCTGCCATAATGCCGGTGTAAGATGTGGATTAAGTATTATTTTTTTTTTAATTCTGTACGTTTTCTCTTTCAGGCTGTTCCCGAGATGATTGAATCTCTGAGCAAGTGAGAGAAACAACGTGAAGCTCCACTGCACGTCGGTAAGAGCGACCTCAGTAAACTGTGAGAGCCCGTGTGGAGAAATAATTGCGTCACCATCTTGTGGACAGCAGAAGGCTCTCACAATTGAAATAAATGCCAGTTTTTATGAATAGTGTACGAGCATTAATCGTCGGTGAACATCTTTGTACATACCTTTGTGCCTCCTGTAGCACACAGGGTTGTAATTTTTATTTTATATCAAGGTACAGCAAAAGACATCTTTGGGAAAAGCTTACCTTGTCTTCAGACTTGTGACTCTTATGTACAGTAGTTGGCTGTGAGATGGAGCTGTTCATGTAACCCAAGAGGATGTAATTATTGAGGTGCTCTTGAAATAAAACCATTAAATCCACAACTAATAACTATCATGTCATTTTTGCCACATTGTTCCTTTTATTGGGTTCATTTTATAATGCCCTCCTTCCATGGTCAAGATAAAAAAAGCCTGTTGACAGTACAATGAACTAGGTTAGTTTGCAATATTTAAAAGGCAAATCTTGAAGGTTTCATGCTTTATAATTTTCTTTTTCCAACTTGGTGTTTTAGTGCTAGTCCCTCTTTATTTTAAATGTGACATCGTCAAACCCAACCTGAAATATTTACATAGCCTCAGAATTCATAAAAAGGTAATACTTAAGACCTGAATGATACGAAATCTATCATATGCAGGTAGCTCTTTTTTATTGTTTTGGTTTTGTGAGGGACATGCTGTGGTTTTCAAGATTCACGTAAACGCTGACTTGGCCGGGTTGGGTCAGTTTCCAATCATGGCACCTGGATAGAAAACTCCAGTCAAAAGATTTTTGCGCTCCTCCCACTTATATAATTTCGATAAAAATGTCAACACTGATAATATAGAAAGACAAAGATTAGAAAGACGTTGAGACTGATCTGATGTACCCTGCAGCAGTCCAACAAGGAGGACTGTTCGTGGTGAGTTTGGAGACACTCGACTGAAGAACTAAACAGCTCACACACCTGCACTTGTAATGACTCCACGCCTTGAAGCTCAGAGTAACTGACCACAGTTTGTAGCTCTCCAGTGGATCAGTCCAGCATCTCCAATTCATGTATGAGAGGAAATCTACATATCAAAAGCCAGATTTTCTGTTGCTGGTTTCTTTTGGTAAAACTTTTATCATAAAACTCAAGTGTTTTTTTTTTTTTTTGTGAGTTTCAATTCCTGAAAGGTGGTTCCTGATAACAAGTCTGCCTCCTTCTGTCCTCTGTGCCCTGTGTGTGCTGCTGTGGTAAGTTCATCCACTATGCTCCCAATAGTACAAAGAGGATGACAGATGTACAGTTTGTGTGCCACTGACTTGTGACACAGCATGGTAGTTAAGTAAAGCATACATTTTTGCTGTTGACCTAAGAGCACTCCACATGTCGGACAGTCCTATGTCTCGGACAGACGGTTGACTGGAGCGTCAACTGGCTCCATCATCCTGTACTTCTCCTCCAGGAGAGGCTCGTTGCCCTGCAGATGGATGAGTGGCTTAGAGTGGAGCCCCACTCGGCTGTCCTGGTTCCTCTTATTGTAGATATTGACCCTGTGCTCCAGCTCGGGGCTGGTTTTGGTGGAGCCTGCTGGGCTGGGCGGCTTCAGGTTGACAGGGTCCAGCCCCTTCTGTGTGAGACAGGAGTTCTCAGACAGAGAGGAGAGCAGCTCCTGCACCACTGCGCTGGGACTCCCTCGTAGCTGAGAGCCCAGGGCCAGAGGGCTGCTGTAGGGTGGAGGGTAGCAGCGTTGGTCGCTGTAGTTCGTGGAGGTGGAGGTGGAGGCTTCCCGCACTGTGGAGCTGCAGTCTGTGGTGGAGCCGAGCGTATGGCTGCTAAAGCTGTGCTGGCGGGCACTAAAGCTGGTGCGGGACACTGTGGTGGTGGAGGCCTCACTGACCAAGCTGCCTGTTCTCTGCAAATGGCTGGACGGCACCGCGTCGGCACTCACCAAAGTGGAGGGAAGCTGGCTAGGGTTGTTTGGCAGGTGCACGTCTATGGCTGCAGTGGTGATGATGCGGGCAGGGTCTGGGATCCCCATATCTGTAAGAACAACACGTGTAGTGTAAGAGGCCTTTTTAAATGTTGTGATGCAAGAAATGAATCGTATTGATGCTCACCACTGCTTGGCTCACTGTAGTACTGGCTAATGTAGTTGTTCATGTCATCTTGGCCATGGAGATCTGAAGAAGAGAAATATTGTGTGTAAGTAAGGGTGAGTTGAGAGATATTTAGCTGCAGTGCACCGCAACTTCACCTATGTTGCAAAATCCTACATACAAAATTTTGTATGAGGCGCAGGAAGTGTACACACATTTTTAAGTGGCAACACTTGTGCAAGTTACTTTGAAACCACACAAAAAAACACTCTTCCTATAAATGATTACAATTTTTCAACACAATTTTGAAAAGTAGTGCAGTCATTTTGCATCATATAAAAACGGAAAAGCAACAAATCTTCAGGAGATAAAGGTGAAATTAATGAATTAAGGCACTCAAATAGTGCAAACCTGTTAACAGTTGTTTTAAATTGCTGAATCCTTATCCATATCCAGATCACCATTAATATCTACCAAAAGTTATATTTTCCTTTTTGAGATCACCTTTCCCAAATCTGAAATGAGTGAATTTAATATTATTATATCATATTCAGTGATTACACCCACTGTTTGGGTCTGAAGTGTGATGGAAGTCGTCTCCAGGTGATCTGTGCCACATGAGCACAGGAGAAGCGGCCCTACATTATAGGACCTGTGGCTCAGATAGATGACAGGTCGTATTATGATATATAGCTCTGATAAAGGAAAAGCCTCACTGGTCTGAGCCCTGACAGCATTTTGCTGCTGTTAATCCTGTAAGTTATGACCTGTCACTGTGTGAAAGGTTTATGGTCTCTATCGAGATGTGGCACAAGATGAGATGACTGATTTTGACCGTTTTGCATCGCCAGAAAATGTCAAATAGCAGCTCGAGATTTGTTATTAATATGTTGTTTTTTTTTTAACAGTTTAAAGTTTCTGCAGAGGATAAATATGCTTTTTTAAAAACTAAAACTTTCCAGTCAACATCACCACGGTGAACCCTTTTTTCCCTTTAACCAGTCACTTGTGTGAATGTGGACTTGGATTAAGATTAAAAACACAGCCAGGATCTCTTTGAAAGACAATACTGCTGCTGCTGCAGACATTTACCTGCAGGCCCCCCAGGCTCTCGAGCTTTAGTAGGACCGTGATGCTCAGAAACTCGAGGTGACAGTCCGTCCACTTCCTGGAAAGTGCTGCTTTGTTTACCCCACATATGGTGGATCTGCATCGCCGCTTCACGTTCTGCCACGAGATCCAGGTCCTGCTGGGCCAGGTGGGCCCTCAGCTGCCTGATTTCAAACTTAAAGCAAAGAGGAGACAATGGGAGACTAAGTGATGTTTTCCTTTATGTTATTCAGTTGGAAATACTTAAAGATAATTCATCTCAAACTGTTTATTTGACCTCATAGATCATCCACTTATGTTAAAACATTTTATTTGCATTCAGGGTGTCAGCTGGCTGTCAAGTGTGCTTATGGCAAACAACACACCATAAAAACACTTGTTTTTTTCCACCAATGCAAAGTAAGAAATAGAGTTGAATTTGAAATTTGTGACATTTTGAAGGTGTCAGTCGATGTTAATGCCCAGTGATGAGTATCTGATCTGCCATAAGACTGTTGGAAAAATAGTTTATCTTGTGATAATGATAGGAGGGACTAATCTGGTACACATTATTTTAAGACTGTATGAGTGGATAATAGATCTTGGTTTGTCCTCTGCTGCCCTCTGTTGGTTGAATTCAGATTTTCTGTTAACTTATGTGAGAGATGAAAGGACATACTGCCTGTTCCTGACAGATCTGAGTGATACGGTCGAGCTGTTCATCCCTCACGGCCTTGGCCTTCTCGTATTGTTGGATCTCCAGCTCCATCTCCACCTTCACTTGCAGCACATAGGCTAGAATGACAGGACGTGATATTGTCAGTTCAGTCGCAAAACACACATTCAATCTTGTAGTTGTTTCTTCTCCTTTGAAATAAATACTACACTGACTCATTTATAGAGATCACCGAGTGGACCTTCTAGGTTATTCTACACACAGTTATCCATATAACTAGGTGTGATACTAACATACTGTAACACCAGGTGAACACAATGGCATTGCTGTGGTTCCGTTTTGAGCTGAAAGTCTCTTTGAAAGGATGAAGTCACTATTTTGCAGTGGTGTACTAGCTGGTGTTTTAATGTGTCAACATATTTGGGGCAGCTTCTGCAGAGGCGCTGTGTTATACTGAAAAATAAACACCAGGGGGAGCAACAATGCTACATAGGCATTTTTATTTTCTTACAGTGAATAAAATGTTTTCTTAAATGTGCACCTGTGCTTTAAAACAAATCAAGTTGAAGCTATTGTGTGAAATCCACAGGTTTATTACAACACATATTGTCCTACTCTTGTTTCTTAATGAGCATGAATCAAGCTCAAGACCACAAAGTACCACAAAGAGCAGACTGCAGTATCCATCTCTGTGACCTGACAGTAAAGGACAGGACACAGGGGACAGCGGCCCCTCCCACTCTCACCATCAATGATCCTCTTCACCCTCCAGATGCGCAGTGTGATGATGAGACCAATAGCATCCCAGGGGCTGCTGGGGCCGTTGGCCACAGTGGAGGCCACCATGGGGGCCAGAGAGAGGACGATGACAGCTCCATCAAACACCTGAGCAAAATGCACACGTACCAGATTACCGGTGTGTCTGCAGCTTGCACTGTTCCCACATCGAGGCATGACATTGAGTGAATGACACTGCAGTGAGAGTCAGGACTAATGGGACCCATGGGAGCTTACCTCTACTTTGAGGACTAATGGGACCCATGGGAGCTTACCTCTACTTTGTTCTCGATGTAATCCCATATCCCCAGCACCACGATCCTGAACACAGTCTGATCCAGACCAGGGGGATAGAGATGGAGACAGAGTACGTTACTCTCAAGGCAAGATTGAATAAAACAAGGGCATTTTAAAACCAGGAGACACTGGATGATGGAGGCAGGGGAGCAGAGGGGAGTAAATGCCATTTGCAGTTGTGATTCAGATCTCTTTTGTCCCTCCACTGGTAATTAATCAATGACACCGAATTCAAACACAACACAGATGGTAAGATATGTGTTATATTACAGACACCACATTTGGTTCCTCATGCTGACTCAGCAGGGGCTGCAGAGGGCAAACAACTGTCTCCCTTTCTCTCGGTTACTCTGCTGCTATTCCCTAACCCCCATTCTCATTTCAGACCGTCAAGGTTGCAGTAGCCAGCCCATTGCTGTTTCCACTGTTTCAATTTAACACAGAGAACTTGCTTTTATTGATAAGTGAAGATGGGAGAAAAAAAGTTAGCGGTGTTTTGATCCGAGTGCTGGCAACGAACGCAGACAAATGTGGCTGGCAGAAAAGAAAATGGTAATCAATACAGCACACCTGAGGCTCCAAAATAATTTAAAACTAGTGGCACAGAACAGCTTCATCTGCATCTGAGTATTTTTGTTGTGGATCAATGGAATAACCCAAGGAGGACCAACCGTGCCAACAATCACACAGCAGTATACAGTTTATTATGCTATTCCCCCCCCCCCAAAAATACTGATCTCATTGGAGCTGTGTATAAGTTCACCTTCACTAAAGAAAATCAACAGGGTCATAAGTGTATTAATGAGAGCCTGTTGTACGGCATATTTCACAATAATGCACAAAGTAGCATTAACGGAACGGCAGCTTCATCATCTGTTAGACTCACCTCGGTGAAGAAGACGGACAGGATAGCCAGGCTGATCCAGTGGATGATGCTGGCAAACTGGAATGCATTATTAACTGTGGGGATGAAACAGATTCACTAGTTAGTTAATTTATGTCACAGAAAAAGACAGATGCTGTACACTGGTGTTGATATGCCAGAATATTGTGAGGCACACTTTGTGTATAATGTCAGCAAATGCTGTGATAGTAGTCTGAGACACACATCACCTAAGGTGTGGTGTGGAGTACAGCCAGTGGGGGGCAACAGAGGTCAATTTACACGATGCAGCACATCTCTAATTACTTCAATATCTAATTACTTGACCCCAAAATGACCAAATGAGGCCGACATGGGCTTGTTGCGTGAATGGGGTGAAGTCTGCCATCTCTGATTGTCTTTCAGTAAGATATATAGTCATAGGTTAGTATGTCGTCCAAAATGTGACAAAAAAGTCAATGGTTAGTATGTCGTCCGAAATGTGGCAACAAAGTCATAGTTTAGCGTGTCGTCCAAAATGTGACAAAAAAGTCAATGGTTAGTATATCGTCCAAAATGTGACAAAAAAGTCATAGGTTAGTATGTCGTCCGAAATATGACAAAAAAGTCAATGGTTAGTATGTCGTCCGAAATATGACAAAAAAGTCATAGTTTAGTATGCTGACAAAAAAGTCAATGGTTTGTATGTTGTCCAAAATGTGACAAAAAAGTCATAGGTTAGTATGTCGTCCGAAATGTGACAAATAAGTCAATGGTTTGTATGTTGTCCAAAATGTGACAAAAAAGTCATAGGTTAGTATGTCGTCCGAAATGTGACAAATAAGTCAATGGTTAGTATGTCGTCCGAAATGTGACAAAAAAGTCAATGGTTAGGATGTCGTCCGAAATATGACAAAAAAGTCAATGGTTAGTAAGTCATCCAAAATATGACAAAAAAGTCATAGTTTAGTATGCTGACAAAAAAGTCAATTGTTAGTATGTCGTCGAAACTGTGACAAAAAAGTCAATGGTTAGTATGTCGTCCAAAATGTGACAAAAAAGTTAATGGTTAGTATGTCGTCCAAAATGTGACAAAAAAGTCATAGGTTAGTATGTCGTCCGAAATGTGACAAAAAAGTCAATGGTTAGTATGTCGTCCAAAATGTGACAAAAAAGTCATAGGTTAGTATGTCGTCCGAAATATGACAAAAAAGTCAATGGTTAGTATGTCGTACGAAATATGACAAAAAAGTCATAGTTTAGTATGCTGACAAAAAAGTCAATGGTTTGAATGTTGTCCAAAATGTGACAAAAAAGTCATAGGTTAGTATGTCGTCTAAAAAGTGACAAAAAAGTCATAGGTTAGTAAGTCTTCCAAAATGTGACAAAAAAGTCATAGGTTAGTATGTCGCCCGAAATGTGGCAAAAAAGTCAATGGTTAGTATGTCTTCCAAAATGTGACAAAAAAGTCAATGGTTAGGATGTCGTCCGAAATATGACAAAAAAGTCAATGGTTATCAGTCGCCCGAAATGTGGCAAAAAAGTCGTATGTCGTCCAAAATGTGACAAAAAAGTCAATGGTTAGTATGTCGTCCAAAATGTGACAAAAAAGTCAATGGTTAGTATGTCGTCCAAAATGTGACAAAAAAGTCATAGGTTAGTATGTCGTCCAAAATGTGACAAAAAAGTCAATGGTTAGTATGTCGTCCAAAATGTGACAAAAAAGTCATAGGTTAGTATGTCGTCCGAAATATGACAAAAAAGTCAATGGTTAGTATGTCGTCCGAAATATGACAAAAAAGTCATAGTTAGGTATGCTGACAAAAAAGTCAATGGTTTGAATGTTGTCCAAAATGTGACAAAAAAGTCATAGGTTAGTATGTCGTCTAAAAAGTGACAAAAAAGTCATAGGTTAGTAAGTCTTCCAAAATGTGACAAAAAAGTCAATGGTTAGTACGTTGTCCAAAATGTGACAAAAAAGTCATAGGTTAGTATGTCGTCCAAAATATGACAAAAAAGTCAATGGTTAGTATGTCGTCCGAAATGTGACAAAAAAGTCATAGATTAGTATGTCGTCCGAAATGTGACAAAAAAGTCAATGGTTAGTATGTCGTCCAAAATGTGACAAAAAAGTCAATGGTTAGTATGTTGTCCCAAATGTGACAAAAAAGTCATAGGTTAGTATGTCGTCCGAAATGTGACAAAAAAGTCAATGGTTAGTATGTCGTCCGAAATGTGACAAAAAAGTCAGATCTCATCCATGAAGCCACTGAGGCTCTTTGCCTTTTTCTTGTCTCATCTTGGACATCTGAGTAAACAATGATTTTTAGTGTGTCGTCCAAAGAGTCATCGTGTACCAAAGCATGAACTTCAGTCTAAGATGAGACTCTTGTCTTCATGCTCTCACTCTTAAGTTCTTGGTTTCTCATCGTGAGATTTTCAAAATTTCAACCGTTGAATTACGAGGACAAACAGTCTGATCCTTCATCAGTTCACTTGTTTCATCTGTCACTGTCGGAAAAATTATCATCACTGAAGATGGTCCAGTGGACTAGGATGATACATCATGGGTTCGAATCCTACTGGAGGTATGTGAGTGTCTTTGTGTCTGTCTGGGTCTTTCAAAAAAAATAAAACCAAAACAAAACTGATTCCTAAACCTGTGTTGCATTATTTCACTTTCAACAAGAATTTCAACTTCGTCATCAACGTCTCTGCAATAATGGGAGGTAAGAGCTAGCATTGAAGAGGCTTGAAAAAGCCTCAAAGATGCTAGATGGCATTTTTGTTTGTTTGGTTTGTATGTTGTCCAAAATGTGACAAAAAAGTCATAGGTTAGTATGTCGTCCGAAATGTGACAAATAAGTCAATGGTTAGTATGTCGTCCGAAATGTGACAAATAAGTCATAGGTTAGTAAGTCATCCAAAATATGACAAAAAAGTCAATGGTTAGTATGTCGTCCGAAATGTGACAAAAAAGTCATAGGTTAGTATGTCGTCCAAAATGTGATAAAAAAGTCAATGGTTAGTAAGTCATCCAAAATATGACAAAAAAGTCAATGGTTAGTATGTCGTCCGAAATGTGACAAAAAAGTCATAGGTTAGTAAGTTGTCCAAAATGTGACGAAAAAGTCAATGGTTAGTATGTCGTCCAAAATGTGACAGAAAAGTCAATGGTTAGTATGTCGTCCGAAATGTGACAAAAAAGTCAATGGTTAGTATGTCGTCCAAAATGTGACAAAAAAGTCATAGGTTAGTATGTCGTCCGAAATGTGACAAAAAAGTCATAGGTTAGTATGTCGTCGAAAATGTGACAAAAAAGTCAATGGTTAGTATGTCGTCCAAAATGTGACAAAAAAGTCATAGGTTAGTATGTCGTCTGAAATGTGACAAAAAATCATAGGTTAGTATGTCGTCCAAAATGTGACAAAAAAGTCAATGGTTAGTAAGTCATCCAAAATATGACAAAAAAGTCAATGGTTAGTATGTCGTCCGAAATGTGACAAAAAAGTCATAGGTTAGTATGTCGTCCAAAATGTGATAAAAAAGTCAATGGTTAGTAAGTCATCCAAAATATGACAAAAAAGTCAATGGTTAGTATGTCGTCCGAAATGTGACAAAAAAGTCATAGGTTAGTAAGTTGTCCAAAATGTGACGAAAAAGTCAATGGTTAGTATGTCGTCCAAAATGTGACAAAAAAGTCAATGGTTAGTATGTCGTCCGAAATGTGACAAAAAAGTCAATGGTTAGTATGTCGTCCAAAATGTGACAAAAAAGTCATAGGTTAGTATGTCGTCCGAAATGTGACAAAAAAGTCATAGGTTAGTATGTCGTCGAAAATGTGACAAAAAAGTCAATGGTTAGTATGTCGTCCAAAATGTGACAAAAAAGTCATAGGTTAGTATGTCGTCTGAAATGTGACAAAAAATCATAGGTTAGTATGTCGTCCAAAATGTGACAAAAAAGTCAATGGTTAGTAAGTCATCCAAAATATGACAAAAAAGTCAATGGTTAGTATGTCGTCCGAAATGTGACAAAAAAGTCAATGGTTAGTATGTCGTCCGAAATGTGACAAAAAAGTCATAGGTTAGTATGTTGTCCAAAATGGGACAAAAAAGTCAATGGTTAGTATGTCGTCCGAAATGTGACAAAAAAGTCAATGGTTAGGATGTCATCCAAAATATGACAAAAAAGTCAATGGTTAGTATGTCGTCCGAAATGTGACAAAAAAGTCAATGGTTAGGATGTCATCCAAAATATGACAAAAAAGTCAATGGTTAGTATGTCGTCGAAAATGTGACAAAATAGTCAATGGTTAGTATGTCGTCCAAAATGTGACAAAAAAGTCAATGGTTAGTATGTCGTCCAAAATGTGACAAAAAAGTCATAGGTTAGTATGTCGTCCGAAATGTGACAAAAAAGTCATAGGTTAGTATGTCGTTTGAAATGTGACAAAAAAGTCATAGGTTAGTATGTCGTCCGAAATGTGACAAAAAAGTCATAGGTTAGTATGTCGTCCGAAATGTGACAAAAAAGTCATAGGTTAGTTTGTCGTCCGAAATGTGACAAAAAAGTCATAGGTTAGTATGTCGTCCGAATGTGACAAAAAAGTCAATGGTTAGTATGTCGTCCGAAATGTTACAAAAAAGTCGTCCAAAATGTGACAAAAAAGTCAATGGTTAGTATGTCGTCCGAAATGTGACAAATAAGTCAATGGTTAGTATGTCGTCCGAAATGTGACAAATAAGTCATAGGTTAGTAAGTCATCCAAAATATGACAAAAAAGTCAATGGTTAGTATGTCGTCCGAAATATGACAAAAAAGTCAATGGTTAGTATGTCGTCCAAAATGTGACAAAAAAGTCATAGGTTAGTATGTCGTCCAAAATGTGACAAAAAAGTCATAGGTTAGTATGTCGTCCAAAATGTGATAAAAAAGTCAATGGTTAGTAAGTCATCCGAAATGTGACAAATAAGTCAATGGTTAGTATGTCGTTCAAAATGTGATAAAAAAGTCAATGGTTAGTATGTCGCCCGAAATGTGGCAAAAAAGTCATAGGTTAGTATGTCGTCCAAAATGTGACAAAAAAGTCATTGGTTAGTATGTCGTCCAAAATGTGACAAAAAAGTCAATGGTTAGTATGTCGTCCAAAATGTGACAAAAAAGTCATAGGTTAGTATGTCGTCCGAAATGTGACAAAAAAGTCAATGGTTAGTATGTCGTCCAAAATGTGACAAAAAAGTCATAGGTTAGTATGTCGTCCAAAATGTGACAAAAAAGTCATTGTTTAGTATGTCGTCCGAAATGTGGCAACAAAGTCATAGTTTAGCGTGTCGTCCAAAATGTGACAAAAAAGTCAATGGTTAGTATGTTGTCCAAAATGTGACAAAACAGTCATAGGTTAGTATGTCATCCGAAATGTGACGAAAAAGTCATAGGTTAGTATGTCGTCCAAAATGTGACAAAAAAGTCATAGGTTAGTATGTCGTCCGAAATGTGACAAAAAAGTCATAGGTTAGTATGTCGTCCGAAATGTGACAAATAAGTCATAGGTTAGTATGTCGTCCAAAATGTGACAAAAAAGTCAATGGTTAGTATGTCGTCCAAAATGTGACAAAAAAGTCAATGGTTAGTATGTCGTCCAAAATGTGACAAAAAAGTCATAGGTTAGTATGTCGTCCGAAATGTGACAAAAAAGTCATAGGTTAGTATGTCGTCCGAAATGTGACAAATAAGTCATAGGTTAGTATGTCGTCCAAAATGTGACAAAAAAGTCAATGGTTAGTATGTCGTCCAAAATGTGACAAAAAAGTCAATGGTTAGTATGTCGTCCAAAATGTGACAAAAAAGTCAATGGTTAGTATGTCGTCCAAAATGTGACAAGAAAGTCATAGGTTAGTATGTCGTCCGAAATGTGACAAAAAAGTCATAGGTTAGTATGTCGTCCGAAATGTGACAAATAAGTCATAGGTTAGTACGTCGTCATAAATGTGACAAAAAAGTCAATGGTTAGTATGTCGTCCAAAATATGACAAAAAATCATAGGTTAGTATGTCGTCCAAAATGTGACAAAAAAGTCATAGGTTAGTATGTCGTCCGAAATGTGACAAAAAAGTCATAGGTTAGTATGTCGTTTGAAATGTGACAAAAAAGTCATAGGTTAGTATGTCGTCCGAAATGTGACAAAAAAGTCATAGGTTAGTATGTCGTCCGAAATGTGACAAAAAAGTCATAGGTTAGTATGTCGTCCGAAATGTGACAAAAAAGTCAATGGTTAGTATGTCGTCCGAAATGTGACAAAAAAGTCGTCCAAAATGTGACAAAAAAGTCAATGGTTAGTATGTCGTCCAAAATGTGACAAAAAAGTCATAGGTTATTATGTCATCCGAAATGTGACGAAAAAGTCATAGGTTAGTATGTCGTCCAAAATGTGACAAAAAAGTCAATGGTTAGTATGTCGTCCAAAATGTGACAAAAAAGTCAATGGTTAGTATGTCGTCCGAAATGTGACAAAAAAGTCATAGGTTAGTATGTCGTCCGAAATGTGACAAATAAGTCATAGGTTAGTACGTCGTCATAAATGTGACAAATAAGTCATATTTTAGTATGTCGTCCAAAATATGACAAAAAATCATAGGTTAGTATGTCGTCCAAAATGTGACAAAAAAGTCAATGGTTAGTAAGTCATCCAAAATATGACAAAAAAGTCAATGGTTAGTATGTCGTCCGAAATGTGACAAAAAAGTCATAGGTTAGTATGTCGTCCGAAATATGACAAAAAAGTCAATGGTTAGTAAGTCATCCAAAATGTGACAAAAAAGTCATAGGTTAGTATGTCGTCCGAAATGTGACGAAAAAGTCATAGGTTAGTATGTCGTCCGAAATGTGACAAAAAAGTCATAGGTTAGTATGTCGTCCGAAATGTGACAATAAAGTCATAGCTTAGTATGTCGTCCGAAATGTGACAAAAAAGTCATAGGTTAGTATGTCGTCCGAAATGTGACAAAAAAGTCATAGGTTAGTATGTCGTCCAAAATGGGACAAAAAAGTCAATGGTTAGTATGTCGTCCGAAATGGGACAAAAAAGTCAATGGTTAGTATGTCGTCCGAAATGTGACAAAAAAGTCAATGGTTAGGATGTCATCCAAAATATGACAAAAAAGTCAATGGTTAGTATGTCGTCCGAAATGTGACAAAAAAGTCAATGGTTAGGATGTCATCCAAAATATGACAAAAAAGTCAATGGTTAGTATGTCGTCGAAAATGTGACAAAAAAGTCAATGGTTAGTATGTCGTCCAAAATGTGACAAAAAAGTCATAGGTTAGTATGTCGTCCGAAATGTGACAAAAAAGTCAATGGTTAGTATGTCGTCCAAAATGTGACAAAAAAGTCATAGGTTAGTATGTCGTCCGAAATGTGACAAAAAAGTCATAGGTTAGTATGTCGTTTGAAATGTGACAAAAAAGTCATAGGTTAGTATGTCGTCCGAAATGTGACAAAAAAGTCATAGGTTAGTATGTCGTCCAAAATGTGACAAAAAAGTCAATGGTTAGTATGTCGTCCAAAATGTGACAAAAAAGTCAACGGTTAGTATGTCGTCCAAAATGTGACAAAAAAGTCAATGGTTAGTATGTCGTCCAAAATGTGACAAAAAAGTCATAGGTTAGTATGTCGTCCGAAATGTGACAAAAAAGTCATAGGTTAGTATGTCGTCCGAAATGTGACAAATAAGTCATAGGTTAGTATGTCGTCCAAAATGTGACAAAAAAGTCAATGGTTAGTATGTCGTCCAAAATGTGACAAAAAAGTCAATGGTTAGTATGTCGTCCGAAATGTGACAAAAAAGTCATAGGTTAGTATGTCGTCCGAAATGTGACAAATAAGTCATAGGTTAGTATGTCATCCAAAATGTGACAAAAAAGTCAATGGTTAGTATGTCGTCCAAAATGTGACAAAAAAGTCAATGGTTAGTATGTCGTCCAAAATGTGACAAGAAAGTCATAGGTTAGTATGTCGTCCGAAATGTGACAAAAAAGTCATAGGTTAGTATGTCGTCCGAAATGTGACAAATAAGTCATAGGTTAGTACGTCGTCATAAATGTGACAAAAAAGTCAATGGTTAGTATGTCGTCCAAAATATGACAAAAAATCATAGGTTAGTATGTCGTCCAAAATGTGACAAAAAAGTCAATGGTTAGTAAGTCATCCAAAATATGACAAAAAAGTCAGTGGTTAGTATGTCGTCCGAAATGTGACAAAAAAGTCATAGGTTAGTATGTCGTCCGAAATATGACAAAAAAGTCAATGGTTAGTAAGTCATCCAAAATGTGACAAAAAAGTCATAGGTTAGTATGTCGTCCGAAATGTGACGAAAAAGTCATAGGTTAGTATGTCGTCCAAAATGTGACAAAAAAGTCATAGGTTAGTATGTCGTCCAAAATGTGACAATAAAGTCATAGCTTAGTATGTCGTCCGAAATGTGACAAAAAAGTCATAGGTTAGTATGTCGTCCGAAATGTGACAAAAAAGTCAATGGTTAGTAAGTCATCCAAAATGTGACAAAAAAGTCATAGGTTAGTATGTCGTCCGAAATGTGACGAAAAAGTCATAGGTTAGTATGTCGTCCAAAATGTGACAAAAAAGTCATAGGTTAGTATGTCGTCCGAAATGTGACAATAAAGTCATAGCTTAGTATGTCGTCCGAAATGTGACAAAAAAGTCATAGCTTAGTATGTCGTCCGAAATGTGACAAAAAAGTCATAGGTTAGTATGTCGTCCGAAATGTGACAAAAAAAGTCAATGGTTAGTATGTCGTCCGAAATGGGACAAAAAAGTCAATGGTTAGTATGTCGTCCGAAATGTGACAAAAAAGTCAATGGTTAGGATGTCATCCAAAATATGACAAAAAAGTCAATGGTTAGTATGTCGTCCGAAATGTGACAAAAAAGTCAATGGTTAGGATGTCATCCAAAATATGACAAAAAAGTCAATGGTTAGTATGTCGTCGAAAATGTGACAAAATAGTCAATGGTTAGTATGTCGTCCAAAATGTGACAAAAAAGTCAATGGTTAGTATGTCGTCCAAAATGTGACAAAAAAGTCATAGGTTAGTATGTCGTCCGAAATGTGACAAAAAAGTCATAGGTTAGTATGTCGTTTGAAATGTGACAAAAAAGTCATAGGTTAGTATGTCGTCCGAAATGTGACAAAAAAGTCATAGGTTAGTATGTCGTCCGAAATGTGACAAAAAAGTCATAGGTTAGTTTGTCGTCCGAAATGTGACAAAAAAGTCATAGGTTAGTATGTCGTCTGAAATGTGACAAAAAAGTCAATGGTTAGTATGTCGTCCGAAATGTGACAAAAAAGTCGTCCAAAATGTGACAAAAAAGTCAATGGTTAGTATGTCGTCCAAAATGTGACAAAAAAGTCATAGGTTATTATGTCATCTGAAATGTGACGAAAAAGTCATAGGTTAGTATGTCGTCAAAGTCAAAGGCTATTATGTTGACAAACTGACAAAGATTGGCCTAGTGGCCGAATGGATAAGGCTCTGGCCTTATAAACTGAGGATTGTGGGTTCAAATTCCATACTGAGTGCAGTTCTTTAAAATGTGACAAAAAAGTCATAGTTTAGTATGTGGTTAAAAACTTGACATAAAAAGTTTTAGTTTAGTATGTGGTTAAAAACTTGACAAAAAAAGGCATAGTTTAGTATGTGGTCCAAAATGTGACAAAAAAGTCATAGGTTAGTATGTCGTCCAAAATGTGACAAAATATTCATAGGTTAGTATGTCGTCCAAAATGTGACAAAAAGGTTACTGTTAAAACTATTAGACAATATAGAGTGTCTAATATCCTTCTTTTCACCACAACCTATAGGCAATCTGATTATTGTATTTCATTTTTAATAACTTTGTGAACACATTTAAACAAAAATTAAATTTTTTTTCTTAAAAATGGGATTTAATTTGTGAAATTTTGAAATACTGCTCAGTTTAAAGTTCACTTGGCTCATTTTTATGAATAAAAACAAAATAAAAATGGTCTAATTTGTGACTTATGCACAATTAACACTGCTCCCAGTTTAAAATAAAAAGAAAGGATCATAACTTTTACTCAACAACACATAAGACGATGAAAAACGCATTTTGTAAAGCCTGAAAGTGTGACCTGTGAGGATGTCCATATAAGGAGTTGTGTATCATTCGCACAGCAGTTTACCAAGGGTAATAGTTAATTCTGTGTAGGATATGATCATTATTCAAAATACCTACTCATAAATCCCTGCTGTGCATAGTGTTGGAAAAATATATAACAGGCATGAAGCGACATCACTAAAAGTATGAATTTGTCAAATACTACATGTATCTGAATCTTCCCGTCTATTCCTCAAGCTAATTGTTAGCAGCCTCAAACAGCACTTGGCTGTCAGATGAGTACATTTCTCGTCACACACCACCTCTCCCTGCCATCTGTCTTTGTTTGCCATGTTCACTGATCTGTCCATCAGTCCATTCATCTTCCTCCCATCGTCCCCACACTCATGCACCGGCCAACTCTGCATTGCCCAATTTCTTTGTCCACTAATCTCCCTTCACAGTCTCAGTTTGTCCCAGAGGAACGGGCGAGGACTCAAAAGCATTCAGATACTGTAGGAGTGACATTGTTCTTCATTCAGCTCTCTGACATCGCACATGTCACAACCCCTGGACTTCAGACATATGATAGATGAGGATGTTTCCACCGAGCCTGCGCTGGGGTGACATGGGGTCACACCGGTGTTGCGACCACCGGAGGTTTTGTGTTCGCTGAGGAATACTAATGAGAGGGTTATATTCCCCCGGCCCATGACTGATCCCAGTCTCAAGATGATCAGTGATACGAACACATTATACAGCAGATGTATAGACGGGGTTAACAAGATAGTGTTTACAATCATGTTACTATTTAAAGTCAAGTCACTGTAAATATAACATACACAGACTGCTAATACTATGAAATTAAAAGGAATATGTGGTAGATGTATTGATAGCAGATCAGGGAACCCAGTTCACTGGAGAGGATGTTGTGCTTCTTAGTGCATAGTAAACTTTCCTTCATAACATAAAATGCACATTCGGGCTGCTGTTGAACTATGATGGCACAAGATGACAAAACCTGTGTTCACTAAAGTACATGTAAACGGCTTATCGTGATCTGCAAACACACACATTTTTGTGATTAGACTCTGACACAAACATACTTATGCGAAGCATATTGAATTTCTGCCAATAAACACATCTAAAATTGTTGCACATTGAACCTTTAAAAGGTAAAAAAAAACAACAATAAGCCAAATGGGTCAATTATTGATATTTTGGAGAACTGTGACCTCATTCTCAGATGCTGTACTTCACACATTAACTTGATTGTGTTGTTGTCGGGGGACAAATGAATGTAGGAGAGACATTTTCTCAAATTTTGGGTGAGAAAAGCATTACCAAGTGCAGTTAAATGTTACTTTCTTATCCATTTTTACATTGTGAAAAAAAGATGTAATCCACTTTACTGCTGTAAAAAATAGCTCTTGTGCTAATTAAGAGTCTTGAGAACGTGTTCCTTTGTGTCCGTACACTGACCCAGTGCCTTTGTGTCATAATTAGTAAACAACTGTGCTGAGCGTTCTACTTTCCTCCATCGCCAAGAACTGCAAACGAGTGGAACAAACTCCCAAAACCACAACTGTATCATTCTTTGATTGTTTCACGAGACATTACTTTGTTACTGTAACTCACATTGCAACAGCTTGGTGTCTATGAGCAGCTCCAGCATCAGCAGCAGCACCACCAGGATGACACAAGCCACCAGGAAACAGTTGAAGCCCGCTGACAGCAAACACACCTGCCACAGCGCCGCTCTTCTCCCACAGCATGGCTTCAGCCAGTTCGACCTGAGTGTTGGGAAGAGGTAAGCGAGGGGGGGGGGGGGGGGGGTTAGAAGAGCTGTGGGTATGAAGATAAATGGTAGGCCGTGTTGTGGTGTTACTTTAATATGTAATGCTGTTACATAGAGCACATCTGACAGCCGGCCAACAAGGGCAAATCAATAAAACACAAGACATCGTATACGACATATTCAACCTTGACTTGGCTCGCTTTTCAGTCAGCGGTCTTGTAAATTCTTTTTTACAGCAGAGGGCAATTATTCTGCACGCAAATGACACAAATGTGGAGCAAACGTGATACAAATGACACGTAACTTTAACACATAGATACCCATTATCCTGGCGCTGAGATGTATGGGGCAATTATGTGCATGTGATTTTTACCCTTCCCTCATCTCATTTCAAAACTAATGACTCATGCCTTTATTTGCCTTTAACTGTCATTTGAACACAGCAGCTCTCTCCTTACAATATCACCACCAGGTTGTGTAATCGACTACAACAAGCCGTTCCTTTTGTTTGTGCCTATTTTTGGATGCAGATTACATGACATGTGTTTTAATCCACGTTCAAGCATGAAAGAAAATCATCAGGACATAATAATACACTGTATATGGCGCCAAAAGATTAAACAATATCCCCCCCCCACATATTCTTAAAGTCAATGAAGTGTTAAGGAATTGGAGTGTCACTTGCTTGATTCTCCTTGCTGCTGCTGGACTGGGTGACAGGACAAGTCTTTGTTTGGAACTGGTTAGCTGACTGCCTGGTTGAAAGCCAACATTGTAGCTGACAGTTGCTTTCCTCATGTTTGAACCTGAATTTTTTATTTTTATTTTTTTTACTGGAGTGACTAGTTACTGCAAGACACTGGGATTCAGTCACGTCCCTTTAATGAGAAGAATGCCGTGTGACAATACCTTCACTGATTTACGGCAACTCTCGTGTAGGGCTGGTTGTTTAGAGACCGTGAGAGTGAAGCAATGACTTGGTGCCTTATTCATTCTGTCCTTCCTGATAGTGGTTAAGCAGCCAATACCTATACATCTCTCTCCACATTGCAATATATATTCCATTAGTTTGGAGTGTGCCCGTGTCCCAGTGTGCTTGCTCTTTGTCCAGGTGCAATGTGCCTTAAAATGAAAGTGCCAAACCTGCCTTAAATCCATTCCTACTCTCTGCAGCAAATTCCACTTATCAGAAACGGTGACTGCCAATGACTCCTGGGGATTTATGGTCAATAAATAATGACAACTTTCCAGATGCAAAAAACGGTGTGTGTGTGTGAGAGAGATATGGAGTGTTACTCATGTTGTGGGGACCTACAGTTGTTTACAGTCTTATTATGGGGACACAAAGCAAGTCCTCAAAATGTAAATGATTAAATGATTTTAAGGTGAAGACATGTTGTAAGTCACTGTAATGTCCTCTGAAGTCATGGAAACCAGGCTCTGTGTGTGTGTGTGTGTGTGTGTGTGTGTGTGTGTGTTTGGAGAGTAAAGGTGCTTTCTCTGAGGCAACACAGAGAAAAGGCAGTATGTTCCTTAGAAAATAGCAGCTATCCGTTGTCATCTGTCCCCCAAAGGAGGAACGCTACAGGCAAACTTTGTCAGATGACAAGAGCGGACGCAATTTATACGACTCTCTCCTCTTGCTCAGGCTCAGCATGAAGGTGACAAACGCTGAAAGAAGAGTAGAGTGCAGTCGGTTCAAAGGCACTGGAACTCGTCCAACATCCAACACTGGAGCCAAGGAGAGGAAGGATGGAGAGTTGGAGGAAGAGGAATGAAAAAAGATAGAACAGGGGACGATGCTGATTGAGTTTAATAATGTTTCCGCCTTGTTATAAGGCCCTAAACACTGTCCAGTGCAAGGAGCCTATTATTTTTCAATGCTCTATTTGTTATTCTTATTATTATTTGGTGTAGTTGCGGAGCCACATGAATGAATAATCAGGGGATGGAGCAGATCTGTGATCGACTATACTTATGACAAAATGTGAGAATTCCATTAACATTTATTTCTAAAAAAAAAAGTTTTTCTTGTTTATAACTTGTCTAAGAGTCTCTTGACTGGTTTCAGTTGGATAGCACAATCAAACATTTAATGAGAACCATTTTCAGCAGAAATCATGGCAAAACTAGACTGCCAGTCCTAAAAAAAAAGGCACTTTATTACTGTGCACATTTGCCGTGGCATTGTTTTGAGGCAATGTCACACTTATTTCAATTAGTTGCACTGTTTGTTTTTTTTGGCAGGATCTTGTATTGAGGATGGGAGAGTTGGACAAATGTGTTCAGGACATCTCAAATATCCTCAATGGGGTTAAGATTTGGACGCTGTGATGGCCAAATCAGAACCCCCTTCCTTACCTATCCCACCTGTGCTGGAGAACACTCATAGCTTTCAGTTAGAATCAAATCTCAAAAGGTATTTTGTTTGTCCATTGTGGGCTATAGTAAAACATAAAATAAAACCTTATTCTGAGGATATAATAAAACAGTCAGGTGAATGTACACTTATAAAAATGTATGTATAAATGTTTTATCTTCAATTTCTGCCAAATGAAAATAACTTAATCTCAATGTAATAAAATGTAATAAACTTGAGTTATCCTCCGAGGTGAAAGAAGAGAGTGGTGATTCTGCTGAGTGGTGTCATTCTGCGGGAGTAGCTGGACCTTTCCATCTTTCATCAAGGTCAGCAGAGAGGCTGGAGCGCTGCCATGCTGTGTCGATGCTCTCCCAGAGGCTAACTGGTGCATTCAGTCCTCTGTACCAGCCAATACCAACAGATTAGGGAGCTCAACACCTGGGGTGGCAAAGAGGCAGTGGAGGGTAAAGGTATCATTAGCAGTTACCATAGAGACTTTCCTCCCAGCATTGATTTATTCCCAAGGAGCAAAGTCAAACCCCATCTGCCTGTGTAGGGGAGCCAAGGAAAAGAAACAGTTACCTAATGGTACGCCTAACACGCAGTTCCCACACATTTGTGGACCATTATTTAAAAGATGGAATGAGCTGTGGACACACTCCAAGAGACACTATACTTACCTTCGACACTGAAACGCGTTATTTGACTCATACTGTGTGGAATCACAATACATTTAGAAAATGTGTTCATTTAATAAAAGTGTAAGAAAAAAAAAAAAAAAAACCTGTCCAGAAGCAGAGTTAATGGCAGTGATGGATTACTCCAAGCTCAGGAAATTTGGTGGAAATCACTTTAAACCTGAAGTATTTATGAGGAAAGTGAGGCCGCTTCGGTGGAGAAGGAAGTCAAGGAGGAAAAGAGCTGGTTAGAATTCAATAGGCAATACCTCACGGGTTAATGCGCACACAACCAATCCCCCACACCCACACATACATATGCTGTGGACAGGTTCATAAAGACATCAACAGGCCGCTACAGCGGAAACGCACTGAAGGAAGATCGAAATTTAGCCAACAGCACAGCAGAGCGAGGGATTAGATCAATAGTGGCCTGAGATGGAAGTGATGGCATGCTATACATGACACCAGCTTCCCGCCTGCGGCAGAATGACCAGAAATCAGGCGGAGTGACTGGCACAGACGAAAGTGTATCTGCTCGCTTTGTTGGGGCCCCATTCACACACTGCAGACGGGACACCGTTCTGGCTCCAGCCCCAGATAAGTAACTCACTGAAGTGGGGTGCCTATCACCGCAGAGCATCTCTTTCATTATAGTGTCTCCTGTAATTGAAAGAGGACAGAGTACAATGTAAACCCATTAGGTCCAAGTTAAAAGGAAATTAATTCAGAGGCGTGGTGCGCTTGTTTTTTGTTGTTTGTGAAAGGGTGAGCCGGAAACAGGGTGATATTTTATTCAGAAGTAATAAGTCCGAAAGACTTGTCAGGGGTATTGATTGTAACAGTCATGCGAGTAAACAACTACAAACACTGACCTCTAACTGAAATCGTCTCGCAACGGAAAACATAAAATAATGTCTCTCTGAATGACTCGTGCTGCCGTGCTAGACCTCTAAATAATTGAGTGGAACTTTTGATTTACGTCTCGGTTTCGATAAAAAAAAAACTACAGCACATTAAAGGTGTTGCGTTTTACATCACCACTGACGGTTGGAACAATTATGGTTTCTTAGTGGGGTGGGGAAACTCTGATGTCACGGCCCGCCTCATTGGCTGAAAACGCCAAGTTGCATCCACTTGTGACAACACACCCAGGAGGTGCGTGTCTGAAGAAAATGTCCTTAATATGTTTCATTTTCATTTAATGATCAGTTTAAGATGCTATGTTCTATTCCCAGTATCAGACATCGCATGGATTTCAGTAAGAAATGTGTTTTCAACTGAATGTACAATATGTTCTTTGATGGGATAAAAGGCTAAGTCAGATACAAATCCTGCAGAATTTTAAAACCACTTTACTTGACTCAGGTTTTCTGTCTCTCTCTCTCTCTCTCTCTCTCTTCTCAGGTTTTCTCTCTGTAGTGATAACTATGTAGCTCTGTGGTTCCACTCACTGGTGTAAACTTCAGCCAATTCACGACAATCTGCTGTACTCAGCAGGTTTGGGCAGGGGGGAAAATGGACCACAACCGTGAGCCTGCAGGCTACTGAACAGCAAAGGTGTGGAAGACTCCATCTCATTCAGGCTGTTCAAGGATACTATTGCACCTTAACTTACTTTGTAAAGTCAAAGAGACATTTCCTGCATTGGAATATGCACATTTTTCACTCGACAGCTTCCGTTTCTTTGGAACACACACGCGCACCGTCCTCTTGGATCACATGACAATTGAGACAAACACCAGTTAAATTTCTTCCAGACGCCTCTCCTGCGGCACTCGTTTGTTATCACAGCCAATAAAGTAAAAGAAGCCCTTAGAGAGGAGAACCAGCTAAGCAATATTTATGCTGAATAAAGTCAAATTATCATAGATAATCAATGGCACGTTTCAGCGCTTCCATGTCTCATCGCAATTAATCTTTACTGGTCTCACACATGGGAAATTAGCAAACACTTTCCTGCACTAAATGAAGGGGTCAAGTGAAAAGGGGTAATCAGTTATGGTACCAGTATATCTGACCACATTCTTATATCCCATCAGGTTAAAAGTCTTTCATGACCAGCTATTATGACAACAACTATAGCCTCCTACACCATGGTTGCATCCAGCTCTGAAGAGATTCAGAGCCGGTCTTTGCCAGAGAAATGGGCCACAGATACTCAGCAAATGGAGATGGATGGGGCTCCATGTGCAGAGCTGCAGACAAGCTGTCCCTGATAAATGGGTTTTCACCAGGACACTTGATCTCTCTCGCTCTCAGCCTAAAAAGCAATCTCGCACTTTGCATGTCTGTGAATATTAACAAACCCTCAAACCCGGCACTCAAATGTCATCTATTGTGTCGCACATGGTGCCAGGCAAGAGAGCCAATTTGATGGAGAGGACTGTTCCTCTGTGTGTTTGAAATAGAGTGTGTGTGTGTGTGTGGGGGGGGGTCCTCTTTTCACACACGCATCAACAGAGAGCAGGTATGGTATGGCTCTGGTTCTAAATCCCCATGAAATATTGCTGCTGCAAAGATTTGTTGCTGGAGTCTGACAAGGTTCTTCAGATTCAAATTGAGCCGTCTAGATTTTTCTAATTATTCCATCTTGCTTCAACCTTGAGCATTCCCAACCCTGGGGTTTGATTATGTGCCTTATGACATGCTGCTATATTAATGTGCTGTGGAGAATGAAAAGTGGTGCGATAACTTCTTTCCACTGGGGACGTCTGAGCGCTACGTTGAGTAATGTAATCAATCCAGGTTGGTGTTGGCAAATCTAATATTATCTTTATGTGCTAGATTCCACCCAGCATTGGAATCGGCAAGCAACTGCGGCTGTTGCCATGCAACACGGCCCAAGGTTAATCCCGTACTACTGTCCAACATGGACAGATACAGGTATGACATCCGTCGAATGGAGCCATTTCCTTGTGATCTGCAGCTGGCGGCTTTGTGAATGAAAGCCCGGACGACGCTTGGCTGCTCCATTTGTCCATCCATCCTTCTCTTTATCCCCTCTTACTCCACTCTCCTCCAGTCAAAGTGGCAGGTTGACCCATATGAACCATCTGTCATTCCTGCAGTGCCTCATACCTCTCAGTGAGGCAGACGGAGATCAACAGCATATGCTGCTGCGGCAGCTGTGGACGGCGCAGCGGGCTGATATGGGGATGATAACCTATGACAAGTGTTGGGTGTGAAGCCCAGGGTCTACAGACTGTATCTGCACCATTATTAAAACCTGTAAATCATGGTTTCATTAATGTCTTTATTACTTCAACTGTCCTCTGATCCAAAAGATCATCTGAAATGTGTGACAACTGAATTCTGGAATGACTTTAGATGAGTGATCATGGCATACGTGCAGATTGTATTGTCGAAAAACAGTCAACTTGCTTATCCCGCCTTCCACCCTATGTCAGTGACCCTCATGTGGAGCATAAAGTGGTAGAAGATGAGTGACTGAGTGCACTTATAGCTTCTACTGTACAACAATCACACACAGACAGATATTGTTTGAAACACGTCTGTTTTCCTGCAGTACGCAATGTCTGCCACTAGGGGTCTCTCAATTCAAATAATAAGAAGATACCTAGGTTAGAGCAGCGTGTTTTATGGGAATTGCTGTCTTTTTGAATCATTTGCTCTCTTGAGCTTCAGCAGCGGAACGTGCAGCAAAAAGCAATAAGTAGTTGTCACGTATTAGTGACAATTACACACAATAAGTTATCGCAGAGAGTAGTGGATGACATCATTAAAGTGGGACCAAAATGAAATGGTCTGTTACCTTAAATAGACATACACATGTGTAGTGTAGTGTTTGGCAAATGTAAGTACACCACTCAACAAAAATGCACCTAATCCAGAAATGTTACATATTATGTCTTTAAATATCTGACTAATAGGACTAAGGAAAATGTCCAGGTTGTACTGGCCCTAACAACATATGTGGTATAGGTACAAGGTGGACGAACGTTAACATAGAAACATGACAGAGTATGTACTTTTTAATTTAAAAGACAATCTGGGGTCTTGGTGAACAGTTTTCAAGTGACAACACGGGTAAGTCCTCAGTTTGACTTCCAGCTCGACTGTCTGCTGCACACTTACTATCTGTCTTCTTCTCCTTTAGTGTTTTATGGTGTGTTTCCTCTGAAGGGAACTCTGCAACCTGAAAGATTTAAGGATTTAAGGATGATGTCCCCTTATTATTTGTCTCCACTGCAGCTTTTAGGAGATGAAGAAAGAAAAAAAAAAGAAAAAAAGACAAAAACTGAGAGAAGACAGAAAATGTTCTCTGCACCATGGATATTTGGAAGGAGAAGAAATGACGCAAAGGAATGAGAAGAACAGTGCAACATTACAGGTGCCAACTACCATGAAACACCACTATTAAAAAACTAAGAAGCTCTCCAACAAAGACGATCACTCCAGAATAAAACAAATATAAATACAAGTACAATAAATATACACATAACGTCAAATTACACCTTCCTTACTGTAGACTTTTCAGCAAGCTCTGGAGAAGATGGTAAAATCTATAAATAATTTCACCCAGCTCACCTCTGAACAGAATCTGCATGTGCTGTGTGTGCCCCTTGTAGTCCACAAGAACATCCACCTCCTACATAATTGCCCACGTCTCCTCTAAAAAAGCCACGAGAAGCTGCCGTGGAAGACCAAATGTGCATCTCTGCTGCGCATTCTTCTCTTTTTTAAAGCAGTAAAACAAAACCAAGGCACTCGTCATCAAATATTTAGACTCAGTTCACAAGTTCAAGCCTTTCATTTTTTCAAATCTCTGACCATTAAATCAACTGACCTTCATGCTTATTCTCACACCACATCCCAATAAAAACCATAGTGACTGACCAGAATATGTACGACAAAACTCCCACAAGCAGTGAAAGACAATCGTTTCATCAGGAACTGGGCACAATCACATGTAGGAAAGCGCATGACACAAACGCGTAGGAATTTCAGGCATTTAAATGATAGTAGTTTCCACCGAAATCCACTCACATGCCACTGCAACCTCCGCAGCGAGGCGATGAATGTGGGTTTACATTCTTCTGCACAGCTATTTACAAAGTGCTAAAATTATCCTACAGTATGCATCCATAGTCTCCGTGAACATACACTTTGACAAACAAGGTAAAAAACGGTTTACACAGCCGACAGAACGATGCAGATAAGTCATTTCCCTGCTCTGTTCTTAGGGCCTTTGATAGTTTCGATTAATCCAAACTTCTTACTGCATCTCACCTTGGCGTCATTCCTCTGATTGTATACACATGAGTCACAGAAGGACTGTGACAATAAACAATGTGAGAAAGCCCATGATGGGAAATCAGGAATTCTAATCTACAACACTCACTGAGCATACTGTAACACTGCATGGATGACAGATCGTGCTTTGTTAAATCATTATTATGCTAAATGTTTCGAAGCTTCATTGGCTCTTGGTGGAAGAAAGTTTCTCTGATGGCAATGAATTACTTTTTAGTTTGTAAATTGTGGTGTGTGTAATTATTCTGCCTCTGTTTAGTCTTTGTGAACACAACAGCTGTGTCCTTCATCTGAAAACGGGCTTCGTCAAGCAATACTATCAGACCTGACTGAGGGAGTCTGTGTCGTGGTAGGTGTGGGTAACACTTCTTTGTGTTTTCAGTCGTACTACATCCTGTTTGCAGCCATCTACCTTTACGGGGCTCAATATTGCTGTTGCCTCCAAATGTCGCCAGGCAACACTAGATCTAAACACCACTCTACTGAGAAACATGGCGAGCAGTGTGGAGTTGATAAAGTCAGCATTTTGTGAAATCAGAAGACCCAGGTTGGCGTTTGCATGTGTTCATGGATGTTTGTTTGTGTCTATGTGTCCCTGTGATGGACTGGTGATCTGTCCAGGTTGTATCTCGCCTTTGGCCCTATGTCAGCTGGGATTGGCAGCAGTGCCTTCCTCAACCTTCATGTGGGGGGTAAAGCGGTAGAAGATGGATGCATTTGTCAATTATTTGAATGCAAAGACATTTGTTATTACTTAAAATGTACGCATCACAGCTTTAAATTGAACTGCCCGAGACGTATCTTGGCAGTGCGTGACTTTTCCACTACACAATGCCAAATCCCGGTGGACCAGGGTGTCGCACGGTGCCATATGAGTGCACCCACTGTGATGATAATATTTGCGGGGCTGCCAGACCCTGCTGTCTGCTGCGACATTGTTACGTGTATGTTTCCTGTCCTTTTTCTTGAGCAAAAGAGAGAGAGGGGGTGTTTGGGACATGGACCGATCTGTCCCTGCCCTCTGTCCAACAGAGACATCGGTTGGACTGGGCCAGACCAAGCAAAGTCCAGCCGGACATTGTCAGCTGACACACCGGGGCATGGATGGCAAAATGCCGGACTTTCGATGTCGACTTTCTAAGTATGATGCCCAGCGCCTTGGCCAAGCCGAGGGGATGTGAGTCATGCTTGCTGAGCTGCGAGCCGTGGACTCTAGGTGCATGAGGCAGGGGTGTGTCCTGTCCTGAGAGTCACGGGCCTGCAGCACGCAGATATGATGATAAGACAACAACACAAACACAGGACAGGCAGACCTCATGACTAGATACGACACTGCCACGAGGCCCTGAATCAGACCAACATTATGAACAGAAGCCTGTCTGGTGGCGAGAAATTGCCGTCCTTGACCTGAAATGGACACATCATTAGAGGCATCGTCCATTTAAAATGGTGACACTGATACATGTATCACCAAATATCCCCGAGTCCCAGACTTTACTATAAAACGAGGAGCGATTTAATACATCAAGTGTAATTACCATGTGCAATAACGGGGAAATACAGAGAGCGACAGCAGAGCTATTCTCTGCCAGGGTAGATTATAGATTGTACTAATTGCAATTCTGCCTTAATTATGGACGTAGTGCTTTCAAGCAACATGTCTCAGACACCACATCTCTTATATCTTTGTTGCTGTGGTGGCCAACGTAAGCCAATATCTAATTACATCCCTGCCTTTGTAGTTTACGAATTATTCCAAGAAATGTCATTGATTACCTTTCAACTAACTTGTTTCCAGCTTCCTAAAAACGCACACGTCTTTAAATGTTTATGTTGTGGCCAAATTGTCACATGAACACATGAAGTATATAGTGAAGCCATGGAGTGAATTTGACGTGACTCACCCATCTCTGTTGTCCTCCTCATCTGGGTTCGAGATGAGCTGGGAACCAGCAAGGGATATATCCAGGGCAGCCAAAGGCAAGTCTCTGTAGGCAAAGCTGACCAGTTGGACGGGGGCCACGCACTGGTTGTCCTCCTCCACCTGCTGGGAGATGACCTCCAGCTCTGAGATGCCAGCGTGGGGAGGAACCCTGTGACAAACAGACAGAATTACAGCGAGCTCTTTATGTGTGTTTTAGGCAAAGTGTTTGCGTTACTGAGGGGCGCCATCTTGTGCCGTCATGTTTGTGCAGTCAACAGTCCAAAGAGACAAACTGGCCAAGGCGGAAGCTTAGTATGCAAATGAAGATGAAGGGCTCGGCCCAAATAAACCTGACGCATAAACCAAGTAGGAAGAAGCAGGAAATGACAGAGAGAGTGGAGCTTTGCAAAGGCTCCTGTTGTTTCCTGACATGCTTGGGAAAGAGAGGGGTGAGTGGAAGTGAAGGAGTGTGTTTATTGCTATCTGTTGTCCCACTATTAAATGTCACTAATCTTTACACACATTTTTGGACTTTTACCAATATGTGAATATCTTCTTTGCCTGAGCAATAAAAATTATTACCAGTTTGAATTATTGGCATTATACAAAGTAGTTTTTTGTTTTGTATATTTAAGCTACAAGCCATTTGTGCATTCTATAATAAGTATTCATTTACAAATATGAAGTATTTAATAAATGAATACTTCAACCATTCATCACTACAGACTGAAAAATCTAAATTAAAACTTGCTCAAGGAAAGGCAATCTTGTTTATTTTAAAAAGTCTGCTCAAACACCTGAAATGTCAGAGTCAGCTGGAAAAAAATTAGAAATTGTATAAACTAAATTTGAGCCGGCTCACTGGGCTTCTGCTCTGAGATGACTATTTTTTTTGTTAAGGAATGCAAGAAGATAACTATAATTTGACATCTTGATCGAGAAATAATAATGTGTTTTACTATTTTTTTTTCAGTTTTTTGTAAAACAGTAAACACCAATAATAATAATTACATAGATTAGTATTAAAAATATAATTTCAGTTAAAGAGCTTCTACATACTGGTTTATTAACCATTACAGAAACAAATTATTTTGCTGTGGCACAAACTGTACATTGGGTGGTGGTCTAATAAATCAATTTATAAATCTATTGCATACCACAAATACAATATAGTTACTGATATACAGTACAAGTAGCAATTACTGAAACACAAGCACATTTTTGCAAAATACGATAAAGGACACTGTCAAAAAAATGTTGGCTGTTTTTCCCACGTTTTATTGGTCAACTGTGTTTCCCCTCTGTGATTACATTATTTAAGAGACCCGGACAAAGTGCCATTGTCCCTGCCAACAGGGTCTTAAAATTCAAATATTCAGTCAGGACTGTGATCCTTTGAGCTCAGCCAATGGCGGACAAGGAGAAGTCACCCTGAAACAGGAGCCTCACACAGCTTGGCAGCCGTCCCAGTGCAGCCAGTGTGGAGACATCAATAACCCCAGTGCTTAACGGTGGAGGAAGGAATTGATTACAAGATACAGGGAACAAAAGCCACTGGGTTGGTAAATCCTACAACCTCTGTGCTGGAGGTGAAACAGAGTGGGAGGAAACCGTTGGTGGAGATCACTGAGCAGACCAACCTTCTTGTTAAACGTTAAGTGGGCAGTCATGGAAAGGAAAATAGGTCTTTCTTTTTACCTGACTTACTGCACGAGTAAGTCTTGATTCTTGCCGAAAATGAAGAAACACCAAAGTAAATTTTCTCAATATTTAACAACAGAATATGCAAAACAAACTCTTTCTCACGCCATAAAATACTTGTTTTTCCACACCGTGTTGTTAAGCTTCAGGGTCAAACTCTCATATATTAACTTCCACCACAACACACACCTGTCAATAGCGGTGTTATCTGTGGACCTGGCACACTCCACCGACCACAACAAGGACGCTAATCATTCATGACAGCCACAAACTGTTTTGTGCATCAAAATCACATTTCCAGATAATCACAGCGCAGGCCAGGAGCCATTATGTGCAGAGCCCAGTGGAGTGGCTGGTTGCCATCCAGGGGAGGGTGAGGAGAAGGAGGAGGAGGAGGAGGAGGAGGAGGAGGAGGAGGAGGAGGCTTCACGTCTGAATATTGCACCGTCCGATGATGCAGGCAAGGGCAGCCAGTAGCACACTAAAGGCTGGGATCTTTTCAGAGGCATGCGATATGAGCAAACTCCAGGAGGAAGCAAAAAAAAGCTTGACACAATGCATGTATGGCTGGAGGGGGGGAAATATCACTCTCATTCAGACAGAGTAAGAGCTATAAGGCTGACAAAAAGTACTAACAGTGCATTTTCGATGTTGCTGCAAAGACGCACATTGAGACTGCATAAAGCCATTGGTTGCATCTAATGTACACAGAATGTTATTATATGATAAATAAAAGGGGACAATGTGAACTGTTCATTCTATTCGACTTTGTATATAACGTGTTTTATAAGCAATATTTGTAGCATGTTTGATTATAAATTTGTATTTTTAAAATGTGACTTGTGTTTTATATACATATTAATCGCCTTTCTGCAAGGAGTTTGCATGTTCTCCCTGTGTGTCTGTATGTCCAAAAAACATGCATTACAGGAATTAGGTCAATTGGACACTCTAAATTAACCATAGGTGCGAGTGTGAGAGTGAATGGTTGTGAACTGTCCAGGGGGTGACCCCGCCTATCGCCCTGTGTAAAATGAGATTGGCACAGCACACCCCTCGTGTGGAGGATAAAGGCGGTAGAAAATGGATAGATGGATGGATGAATATTAATCTTCCAGCGCAACAGCAATCCATATTATTCCCCCAGCATTGCCACACATCTCACTAAATAACTGTGTAGTGAACAATAGAAAGGTAAAAAAAATAACTATAGCAGGTATACACGATATTGGACTTTTTGCCGGGAGTGCTTGGGTCGATAATCAATATCGATATCAATAATAACTTAGTCATCAGCCATGTCGATATATGTCAGGATATCTGATAATGCATTTTAAAGCAAATATCAACCAATAACTACTATATCCCTAATAATTCATAGTATGTCCAGCTCATTTCACTTTGTAAGGACATAAAAACCAAAACTAAGAAAACAGTGATCGCACTTTTATACGTTTCTCGTATTCTTCCTTTCTTTTTTTCTCATTTACACACAGACAACACCCTCCATGCGGTCATGCTCCGCTTCCGTATCACATTTCTGGGAAAAACATCTTTTTTTTCCCACTTACATATTGTCAATTGGAAATTCTTGGCAATACTCAGTGGTTCCATGGATTAAGAGTTTAAATGAATCTCACTTGTAATCTATTCCATCCTCAATTTTCCATCGCCATCTGTGAAAGGTACTCAAATACCACTGAAGTCCAATACTGCTGAACTCAACAGAAAATAAAACTCATTTATATCTTTCTTTTTTTCTTTTCCTTTTTTTACTCTGAATACGAGGAACTGTGCACAGGAAGAAGATTAAAACGCTGACGTGAGATACATATGAAGGGAGTATTCAAACTTCCAGTGCTGGAGCTGAGGTGGTGACTCCAGTGAGATTATGAAACGAAGTAAAACACCTAAGACGATGGGATTGTTCATTGTTTATCATGCTATATTATTCAGTGCGTTATAAAGTTGGAGGTGACTGACATATGCATCCAAATTTCTTAAAAAAAAAGTGGACTACATGTGCAACTTTTCACTGATAAACAACAGCCTATTTTTGTACAAAGTGCATAACACTTAGTGATTCCCACTCCGGACAACAACAATGACCGAGTGGAGAATATTTTCTGAAGGTGATAACTGGGGTTAGACTGATGTCTGTCGCTTCAGATTTTAAAATTGCCTATGCAGAGCGATACATTCTCAGCAGGTCATTTCAGTGGAGTTTAAAGTGCTGCCTCGGCATGAACTGATGGTTTTCAGAGGGCATTGGTATCATTGTCATTCTCAGTGCTCACTGCCATGGTATTTCTGGCCAGCTTGTCTGCCACCCACCCTCTCTGTCTCACAGACACTTGGCTACTCTTTGGTGCACAGCAATTCACCCTCTGATATCATCAGGTAAGTGGGATCAATGTGCCAAATTGCTAAAATTGGCACAAGCCAGATTTTCCAGTGGCAGCAGCAGCCCGGTCACAAGCACCTGAAACAATGGCACATTGATAAAATCCGATCTTTAAGACAATGCCTGCTGTTTTGTGGAACTTACAGCAGAAGAAAATCCCAGTGAATTAGACAGTCTTTGACATTTAATCAACATTTCCTCTGCAGACATCTCAACGGAAGCCGCTTGATGTATTAAAAAGGTACCAATAACGAATGTAAAAAAAAAATATGATGATCCATCTATTAGCACTTTCAAACTGCATGTCACTAAAAAAGTAATTCATTCTATTTAGACATTTCAATTATGCATTGAAACAGTAAGTAACACACTCACCTTCATATCTAATGTTGCCAGATTCACCATTTTGTAATTGGACGCACAACTTTAGAAAAGGATGTACATTAAATAAATATATTGCAAGAGCAGGTGATTTTAGAAAGTCATATATATCCTAAATACTTCATCATATTTGGCTGTAAAATGAGCACTGGGGATATAGTGGAGGACATTCAAGAACTCTGCTTAAATTTTGCATTTCAGCAAAAAAAAAAGGACATTTACAATAAACACCTTGTGCACACACAAATCTGAATGTGGAGGACAGTGAATTGCTATCACCGGGAGATTTCTCTGCAATTATTGTGCTGAGAATTTAAGGGCAGCGCGGCACTCGATCATGTGACACTGAGGTTAGTTACAGTAAATGTTAGCTGACCTGTTTCAAAGGCAATGGGCTCCTCCGGGTGTGTGATGTTTGCTCTCTGTGCACTGAGTTAGGAAAGATGTATAAAAATGTAGATGGCAAATAGGAAGAGCTCTGCCTCATCTGTAGTGTTCCTTTCTCTTTGCACGTGCCACTATTTAAAAGGGAACTACAATTAGAAACTGGTTTGTATTCCTGCACTGAGCTGTGTGAAATATGGAAGAAAAGTCTCTTTGAACATCTAATACACAGAGAGCGAGAGAGATGATTTAAGGCGGCATCAACTCTCGCAGTGTAAGGGTGAAAATAACTCCCAGGACCTTTCTCTGCACGAGAGTTTCCCCATCTGTCACTACACACAGTCCCAGCAGCATTCAGCAGCATTAAATCATGTCATTGTACTACTAACCAGTCAACATTATACACATTCTCTCTGGTTACAAATGTTTTGCATCAACGTTCCTGCTCTAATATCCTTGCCACCATCGTGCACTAATCTGCCGTTCTCAAGCCGTGGACAAACTGTGCCTTTAACCAGAAGATGCAGCTGAATTAACCCATTTGGCATTCACCCTTCACTCCCCTCCTCTCCACTCCACTCCATTCCACCTCCTTCCACTCCACTCCATTGCCCTCTTCCCTCCCTTTTCCCTTCTTTTAGCCCCAACCCTGGCTGTCATCAGAATGCAGGGCCTGTCTGGAGGACCTCACACAGAGTAATTATTAATAAAAGAAGATGACAAGTGAACATCCCTCCTGAATGCTAAGACATGCCAACAGGGGCTGGAGAAGGCTGTGCTCTCACTCTCAGTGACGCTGGACCGGGCTGAGTGCCGCTTTCCCACCTAATCCCTGTTCAAAGTCATTCACAGGAGGAGCCTGGGAATATGGAGGTCACGTTCTGATCATCATATCCTACCACGGTGAGATGCCCCCTTTTGATAAGACACTGTGTTCATAAATAGAGATTTAAGATTTCACGCTCTCACAGACACGGTGAGAAACATGTGGTACTCACTGGGAATGGCTCATGTTGAGGTCTTTTTGCCGCAAATGGATGTCCACAATAACCAACCTCAAGTGTGAAATGTGATTTCACCACCACAGAGACCTGGCTCCTACCACACCTATAGAAAATACAACAGAACAATGTCACAACAGGGAAGAAAAAAAAAAAAAAACACAATGCAGCAAATCATGTGGTAAAATGCTGAGGAATACAGGAGCTGCAGAATAACAATAAACCCTTCTATTTCAAACTTCCAATATAAATATGTGAAATATTTTTTTTTGAATTACATTTTAGAACACAAATACATACATGCACAATTACAAGTGTAGTATCAGTTCTTACACTTCACTCCAAAAAGCCCCATCTCCAGCTACTTCAGCTCTGTTCAACTATTTTCCTGGGGAGCACTAAACTGTATATGGATTTTAAATCTCCTCCAATATACGCTCCGCTCCGTGATTCAGGGACCGAGGAACATCACACCTCTTGCATAGCAAGTGCAGCAGGATGCTCGCTCTTTGTGCCACAGGATAGAGAGCCATTGATGTCAAAGTCTGCTCAATTAAAGGCCATACTCCAGCTGCTTTGCAGGGAACAGACATGACACGACCACACAGGAAAAGCCACAAGCACTAAGCTCTGACATGACATGTCCACAAGCCCAGTTCTCTCTGCTGTGATGTCGACAAGTAACAATGACAGAAATGAAACTTCCGCCGGGTTTGCTTTGCTGTGGAAACTTTGCAATTGACAAAAACTCACAGATTTGAAAAGTAAAGTATAAGTGACACCGAAAACCTGCAGACAGGTGTGGAGTCGGCGTTCACGTGCCACAAACGTGTCATGTAATAAATCACAGCAGGTAAAGTTTTACTTGGAAAAAATCAGGCTATTAAATGTGGCAAGAGAAAAAAAGAGAAAGACATTTCTGATGGCCACAAGATGTGCAGAAACTCAAAGAGAATAAGGAACGACCCACTAACAAACATTTTTACATACTTATTTTCAATTTTTATTGTGTATGTATAACCATAATACTACTATTATTGCACTGAACAGAAGGGCGAGTGTTTCTTCACTACACAGCCAGTAGTTTTGGACTAAAGTAATTCACTATTAGCACCTTGATTTGACACTTATCACTATATTGTATGTACAGTCATTTGTAAATGTTGTATTAACGTGCAGAATTCTTTTCTATGTCATTTCACCCCCCCCAACAAAACTCTTATTTCTGTCCAATCCAGGCTTCTGCATTTGTATACATTGTCCACCATAGCTTTAAATAACAGTTATGATGCCGTTAACATCACCCCCACTATGATCAGAGGCCACACAGTTGTTTAAATCCAACTAAAATGCATCCATTTGAGTACAAGGATTGGAGCGAGAATAAAGACACACTAACCTTTTTTTGTGTTTGTTTTATTGCTCTACATTGTGTGACGCGTGGTCGTGACTCCTTTGCCCTCGCGCAGATGATGGTTATATCTCCCTCCTCGCTGCTGCTGCTGCTGCTGATGATGATGATGATGCTGATGATCAGAGTGAGGGGAGCTCGGATGTTGCTGTGTGCAGGCTGCACCGATGCCGCTTAAATTTGCGTTGGCCAAGCAGCCGTATCGCCTGACAGAAGACAGCGCACGACGAAGACACTTACACGGGAGTGAAAGCACCATCCTTCAGACGCTGACGACGGGGCTGTCACTGGATCAGGGGGATAATAATGAAGACATCTCGGGCGGGATGCATAATGTGCTCGCAAGGTTTTTCTTCTTTTCTCCTCCCCGTCCCCTCCACCAAGCGCCCACCCACCCCCCAACCACACGACCACAAACAGACTCGATCACTCCATACGAGCCCCGATGATCAGAGGAGGAGAGGTGCAGGAGCGGGAGCTGTCCAGGTGCTGAATCCGGGATTCCAGCGGCGACAGATGTGTCACTCGCAGCGAGGAGGAAACCTAGACTCGATTTACGAAAAACGCACCAATACTAGTATCAGATGAGGCAAACATGTAGTCGTGTGTTTAGCGGCTCAGATGTGACAAATCCTGCAGACGTCCACGCTCTCTCTCTTTCTGTGCCACTCTGGAAGCATCGACGAAGAAAAACACTCTCGCTTCACTTCACCTCTTCAGCTTCAGTGTTCCTCGCGATAACAACCCACGAGCACGAAAGGAGAGAAAAAAAAAAGAAAGAAAAATCTCTAATACTCTGACTGTGACTTCAAGTGCAGTTTGTGGAAACTGGCTGCAGCGTCACTGTAGTATCAGCACTGTAGATTGGCTGAGATTTGAAATTCAACGCTGAATGCGCTGCGCACCAGAGGAATGATGTCCCATAAAAGACAAAAATAGTTCGGGGAGGGAAATAATTTTGCCTTGTCATTGGTGTAACAAATACTATGGCCTGTACCACACAATGAGAAACCAGTAAAAGCCAACAATAATAAGGACCTTTTGTTTGAATTACTGATACCAAAAGGGTTTGCAGTCCTCATTTATTTCTTATAAGAAGAGATACATTTGGGTTCCAAACGGTTCTGGCTGGAGCCAACTGACAAAAATGGTTTTCACTCTCTGCTGCAGCTGTAATAATAATACCAAAATGTGAATAGATGTGGTAAATAACACAGTGGTAACACTTAACAATACAGTATTTGTGATATTTTTGTGATAGGGAGGTATGGTTATATAATCTCTATCTCTAACACAATTACCAATTTGGTAATAACCTCGTTTTGGTATTAAGGAGATACTGTTACAGCAACAACTAGGTATAAACAAGTATTAGATAAAGGCTTTGTAAAGGTACATTTCCACTCATCCATCAGTCCAGTGCAGGGCTTGTGAAAGAGGAATAATATTATACATTCATAAAAACTTGGCTAAAGAAAATTGTGGTATTGGTTAAAAAAAAGTAATGCCATAAATAGAGTCAGTGGACACTATTTAGAAATACATCATAAAGTATGCCTCATGTCCAAATTATTAGACACATGACATATGCGGCCTATATTTACCAACAGGCTTTCAAATGTTTCGACACTGAGCAGAGAAAAACTTAAGTTTACCATCTCCTCTGTGTTGCCAGGGTGTGGTCCGAGTCTTATGAGCATCATCACCACACGTCCTGGACACATTTTCATGCAAAAACCAAGCAGCAAACAATTGAACAAACTCAACGAGATGACCCGACAATGAGTCACCTAACGGTTCGGAGAATTAAGCACTGGCGATTTGTTTGAAGAAGTGGTGCGACGTGTTCTCAGGTGTCCAAAAAATGTTCCCACGATTCCATTCATGCCTCGGTTGCATACCTGACATTCAGTCGTTTCTCACCAACCCCAGACACGTTGCGCTGACAGTCACAACAGGTGATTTCCTCACCCAGCCTCTGCAGGCAGTCTGACGAAGGTTTCAACACTTTCCCAGAGGCTTTACATGGTTTTCGACCTGTAATAGCTATTTGTGAATTACTCACGCAGCCGCAGCAGATGGAACTATTAATGACACACTCCAAACAATTGCCTGCAATCAATGGTGCAGTGGTATCCTGACGTTTGGGCTGCCGTTTACAATGTGGACAAACTGCAATCACAACATTTTTGTAGGCCAAGGGAGGAACACGCCCACGACAGTTTCTTCACAGGTCCAACAAAAAGCAGTGGAGAGTGACAGATTATAATGACTCACCTTCACCAACTACCAAAAGCTGGGATATTCAAGAGCTGGTAAGGAAAGACTTCTGCTTTATTCTTTTATACAGACAGGGTATCGACATCCTGTGATGACTTAAACGATTCACCCTTCACATTTAAAGCTGCTCATGTATGTGGGTTTGTTTTCATTGCTGGCATCTGAAACTTCTTGTTATGTCATTCTTTCCTCGTCGGTAAGAGATTCTTTCCAGGCAGTGGCAGACATTCTTGTAGTCCTAGGAAAACAACACAGACCACTTTCTAAATGATGGCAGGTAAAACCAACACAATATCCAAACTAAGCAGCTTTGTTAAAACGTGAATATTTACTCGTGTTACAGCTCTTCTTCTTCATGTTGCTATGTTTGTGTAGAACATGGAGCCCCCTGTGACGGGCAGGAAGTTACTTATTGCATGAATGGAGGGACGTGCTACAGAATATCTTCTATGAACACTCTCTCCTGCGTGTAAGTTCAACACATACAGTAAATGCCCACAACTGTAGGATGAATCTTTAGGGAACGCCTTTATATGAGGAAGGAAATCTCTCAGTGCCGACAGTGTTTTATATCATATCTTACTTCAGGTGCAATGAGGATTACAAAGGCAGCAGATGTGAAGAGTACCAGCTCCAGGTCAAGCACACCAATGTTCAGGAGGCAGGTTTAATTGCTGCTGTGGTCATTATCGCCCTCCTCGTCTTAGCGTTGCTTGGACTTGTCATCTTCTACGTACGCAGGTAAGAGCATTAATTCATTATTCTTACAACATCTAATAATAATAATAGTACTTCATGTGTTATTTAGCGTTATTATGTCAGTATTATTGAACTTAAGCCAGGACATATCATGTTGAAAGTAATGACCATCACTTGCGTCCACACACAGGATGATGAAAGCCAAGCAGCAGAGCCAGCAGAAAAATCAGCACGAGTACTGGAAAGTCAAACCACGTGTGTAATTCTGTACATATTGGCTTTCTCTTGTGTTCGGGACGGGATGAGGAAATAATTATATGATGTGACAATGAAAAATGAACGGACGGAGGAAAAACTGCTGCGCTGACCATAACTTAAGTTGAGACAAGTGAAGGGCTGATAGCTGATTAATAGTCTCATGCGATTTTGGATTCCATCCAGTTTGCTACAGGAAGGTGTCATCCATTAAAAAGGCGCTCACAAACAGGGTGTGAAACAAGTGCGAGTGGGTGGGAATTGAATCACACCTTTGTAACACATTGGGAACTGGTGTTACTCCTGTAAAATCACATTTCAATCAATGTGCTTTGTCGAGAGAGATTTTACCTAGCACAGTTGGACTATGAAAAATATTATATAATATCTATATTAATAACATTTATATGGAATTTTGAAACTATTGTATTAGTTAACTTATTGTATTGTTTTTTTTGTAATTGTGTAATTAAATCATTTGACTCTGATCTTTATTTTTATTTATTTTTTGGAGGAGGCTGCACTTACACACATGTACAGTCAAGTTCCTGATTGACAAGTCATTCCTTAGCTTCTAAACTTAACCAACAACTCATCATTCCTCAGCCTGTAACCTATTCTTAACCTAATCCTGCATCCAACCTTAAGCCTTAACCATAATTGCCTCTTGAAAAAGTCAAGACTGGTCGGAATGACCTCACTTTTTAAAAACGTCTCTACTTGGCGGTTTTAAACACACACACACACACCAAACTTAAAGATGTAATGTGTGGAGGAGTGCGTATAATTATCTTATCCCAAGCCATTCATCAGTCCCCTTCCATCTAAAAACAGGGGCACATGCGATCCCAGGGGTTTTCTAATGAGAATGGTGGCATGAAATCATCTACAATTCAACTCCAAGAGGAGTTACGACTCATCGGGCTTCATTGACATTACTTTTGTTGCTCTCCCTTTTGAAGTTGTTCAGTATTCTCACACAATTGCAGCCAACTATGGAAGGACCTTTGCAAATAAGTAAACCGTATCTGTCAGCTGAGTCACAGCTGAAAAGTTACATAAATTAAAATGTAGCACTTCCCTTTAGGCATTTAATGTTTGTTAAATTCAAAGAAAAGTCAGGATTGTACTTGTGGCTGAAGTCAGTTTTTACAGAGGTACAGATGTGATCTCAAAATTGAAAAAAACAACAACCTCGAGTTGACAGAGCAAAAATATTTGGCCACTAGACAATAGGGTTTTTCCAAAGGCATGTCAAGATGCTATGAGGAAATATCCGAGGAGGGTGGTAAGATCATTGCATGGGACATCATGAGAGACTCTCACATTTCCTGCTGCTTTGCACAGAAACTACGTTAGTTCCATTATGTATGAAATACTTTATGAAATGTATGAAATACTTTTATTTCTATGAAATACATATATTAAAAAAGTACTGGATTGTATTGTTGGCTTTTAAAGGTACTACTACTGTATAAAGCCAGCTGATGTAGGTCAGTGGCAGTTTTTTTTGTGTATAAAATGCAGTGCACTGCTTCCACCTAGTGGCACAATGACCTCACTGCCATGGGTTGGATTTGAAAAAGACTGAATATACTTTGCAATCTGTAAAATATCTATAAAATACATGATTTTTAACATCTCTTAAAACCTCCTCTGGACACATTTATCAAAATTACACCTGATCACAAGGTCAATCTAAAATGCTTCTCAGTAAAATGTAAAGTTTGTTTTAGAGGCATCTGGCTTTGTCGAACTCATGTGCAATTTTCAGTGCCGTGCCATTGAGTCCCACAGACTGCATGTTAGTGATGATAGTGACCACCACTCCCTGTGGCAGGTGAGAGCTTTGTCCTTGGCACTGCTCTGTCTCCTCACTGGGCAACACCAGGAGGACACTGCTGGCCCCTACAGCGCCGCCTGTGTGTGATACGTAGTGTCTGCGCCTCCTGCACTGACCATATTTCTGCAGTTTCTCCACAACCAGCCAGCCCTGAGCATACAATCCATCTTTATCCCAGCTGGCCTCGGTCTTGTCAGCCGGTGACCACAGATCTATGGCAGTTTTGGGTTGAAGGAAGCCTGGCAGTAAGTCATCAGAGTCCTGTAGGTGCGCCACCTGGTAGCTGTAAAGCAGAGCATTACCAAACAGCAGCAGGTCTCCCGCAGTGGAAAGGAAGCCACCTCCTGCCCACTTGTAGGAGTTGTCCACATATGGGCAGTTAACAACACGACCTCTCTTGTTGTAATGATAATATCTGTGAAGAGACATTGGATTCATGTAATTATAAACACAATCAAAACAACTCAAAATAAAGAACAATTACACTCTGATAATTTAGACATAGTTTGACACGAGTTATTCCTGTTACCTGGAGCGGTGATAAATGATGGGGTCATTCTCATCAGGCACAGTATGGAGCATTCCCAGTTCCCGAAACATGTTCATCATGACATCCAGGAAGCACTGGCCAGCAGCTCGCTCCACAGCAGCACTAAGCAGGGTAAAGGCGTGGGTGGAGTACAAAAAAGTGGTGCCTGCATGTAGCAAAACATCAATCTAATGTATACTGTTTATAGATTGACACTGAAAATGTGTCATTATTTTATTCATGTCTAGTAAGGAAATATGATATTTACCAGGTTTATAAATGAGGGGGTCGTCCTTGAAGAGGTCCAAGGCCTGAGTAACACTTTCAAAGTTGTCCTTCAGGTAATACTCCTCATGCTCAAACTCTTTCTTCTTCTGAGCCGGAGTGGCCTCTTTGTTTTTAGAGTTCTGTTCCGTTGTAGGTTTATCTTTGTTTTCAGATAAGCTCTTTTCAGCCTCTTTCTTTTTAGCTGGTGGCTTTAACAGTCTCTTAGCTTTCTCCTTGTCCTCTCTCACTTTTTTGGCATCCTTCTCGTAATGTCGTATACCACTCAGGTGGGAAAGAATCATACGAGGGGTTATAGTGACCTGAAAAATCACAACAAATAATGTGTATGACAACTGAACACAAGATAGAGCTGTTAAGAAGAAAAAACAAATACATTTATGCATTAGTTCAAATGACTTACATCTTGTCCATCAAACTGTTTTTGGGGAAATTCTGGGACATATTTCTGGACTGGAACATCCAGATCCAGTTTCCCTTCCTCACATAGTCGAGCAGCAGCTGCAGCTGTGAGGGGTTTACTGATGCTGGCAATTCGCATTACTGTCTCGGGGCTGCACGGCACACGGTTCTCCAAATCAGCAAAACCGATCCCTGAAAAACACGAAACAGCTTGATTCATGAAACATACATGGAAATGCAAAAGAAACCCACAACCTACTGTACTTTACTGAACTGTTCCACTCGGTGGAAACAGGGCTTTATAAATAGCATCAGCATCACCAGTACTTGACTGCATGTTTACAACTGTTTCCTGAAATATTGTGATGCCGAAAGTTGCACATTGCACCTTTTACATTAATCAAATGATCAGTTTGTTTGAGTGTCTGTGTGTGCATATATAGTACACATCATAATGTTGGTTTTCATTTTACTGAGTCACTGAAAAGAAATATTAATGATTTTCCCAATACATGAGTACTCCAATAATTCACCACAATCAAATTATTGTGAGTGCCTATAAAACTGTACATTGTCTCATCCCATGTTGTCTTGAGAGACACAGTTGGACAGATGAGACTATTTACATTGGTTCTGCAGTCTACAAATGTCCAAATGTGGCACAAACCTTCACACCAGACCTGAGCACCATCCACAGAGACTCCAACCACCATCCCAGGAGCTGCGACCTCAGCCTGGCAACAGATAGGAAAGACATTGAGCAGTGAGCACACACGGGCAAGAGTGTAGGTTTGCATATGGATGGTTGGAGAAAGCCAGATTGTCCCTACAAATATTGGAGACAGGGAAATGTGTATGTGTGCGTGAATGCTGTGAGAGGAGAGCAAGAATGAGCAGGCGGATTTTACAGGCAAATCATTTTGTCTTCCCCTTTCTCTCTGGCTTGCACTACTTAATACACATATCATTGTGTCCATGCCTACTCGTTTTCTCTTTTGAAGTGTCTTTTTTTGGTGGCAAAAAAGACAGGCTCAAGGTAGGCTTTAGACAAGGACCTTGGAGATTTTACAGAATTTTAGGAGCCTCAAGCCTCTTAAGTTTGGGAGGTTCTAGCACAAGGGAGAGACCACATGCGGGTCAACAATGGGACAGTCAGTGGGTGACAGGCCTACCTCTGAGCCTACCTTTATCCGCTCCAGCAGGTCTCTGCTCTCTCTGACAGCAGCGCTGTATCGATCAGTCCTCTCTGCTCCTGCAGCTTCATCATCACACCAGCTGTATTTCAGTCCCACAGCTAAAGCGACCCCCAAACCAACGCCACACATCCATAGCTGGCTCCTCGCTCTGTATTTATATCCGTTTGGACTAGGACGCGGAATGTAAACACTCCGTTGCTGCTGTTGTTGCTGCTTCACGCGCAGTCGTAGCTTCACCAGAGACTCTCGCGGTGAAAACAGAGGCCACGGGGCAGCACACATGCGGTTTAGCAAAAACAACCGCGACATTTTTGTTAAACGTGACTGTTAAATGGTGGCGAAAGCTCGTGAGCGACAGTTACAGACACTTGACTGAACTAACGGTAGCACCTTGTTTACTTCCTGTATGCATCATTGATCTAGGCCGGATAAATCGAGAGACGATAGAGGTCAACATCGAGCTGGCTATGACGAGTTACATGTCATTGAGGGATTTGTGTCATGATATTTAATATAGATACAGACGGAAAGGAGTAAAATATTGTACTCAAGCAAGATCTCAATTATATAATTTAACTTAAGTACAAATACAATTACAAGTCTAAAAATGTTAACAAATAAATCCAGTAAAAATAAGTAAATATTTGCTCATATAAATATACTTTCCTTGGATTTTAAACCAAGGCCCCTACTAGACCAGACTGATATTGCACCTCAGTGTTGTCATTTTGTAAGGAAATTTGCAATTATTCAAAGTAACCAACTGACTTATAGTGAATGTGGGGCACTGGAGGTCTTGGCAGGGTAGGCCTCTGCCTCTCTCTCACTCACAGATACACACACCCTTATCTCTGCTGCTGTAATATGCAGACTTTGACAAGAGTATGTGACAACTGTGAACTGTTAGCACAATGGAAGCACATGTTTTGACCACAACAGCTGCTGTGTTAAAGTGTATTTGCATATTGTTTATCTTGTATACTGTAGGTGCTGTCCTCTTAGATTAAAACTTCATAAAGGAGAAAAATGTGTGTTTAACTGTGGTTACTTCACAGTTCACAGACAATAAATCAGTAAATAAACTTCCATTGGAACCTATTAAGCATGGAAGTTGATACTCATACCGAGTTGATTTGGTTCAGCTGTGCTTTGTTTAAACAAAACAGTGTTTTTCCCATGAAGTGAAAGTCAAGCTGAGGGTCAAATGAAAGTGAGCGTTGTTTGTACTGAAAATAACATATCTATACATCGGTTTTCATTTACTTTGCATTACCTTAGGTGTTATTCAATCACTCTAAAGTAAAAATCTCATGGTAAGAGCAAACTGGACAAATAAACGACAAATGCACTTCAAACAAAGTTACAAAAAAACTTTCAAAACGTGATTTTATTTTAAAGTTATAATTTGTACATTTCAAATATGATAAACACTTGAAACATCTACATAAAAATATTGCTAAAACAATGCAGAACCAGATGACTGTAATCATATTTAACAGAAAAAAATGCACAAATTTTGAACAATGTTTTTACAGAAAAGTAAGACTATACTGAAATGCATTAGCATTTTAAGTCATCGCTTAAGAATACAGTAGCACCAGTATACATACAGACAGGAAGAGCCATTGTATACCTATGTTTGAGGGGAATTTTTTTGAATTTAAAAAATACAGGACGCAAAATGTGCATGATGTTGAACTTTATATTGAGTGCAACATTTCTTTGCTTTATCCTTTGCATGTGCATAATTGTTAGGGTTTCCCTTTGGTTTTGCCCCTTGTTCGAGTTCTACTGAAGGCAGAGTGGTGCAAAAGAAAAAGCATCTGGCTGTTTGTTCTCCTCCATAGACGGGGTACAAAGAGAGGGGTTCATGGTAAGCAAGGTGCAAGTACAAAAAGCAAAACCCCAGTATATGTGTGTGTGTGTGTGTGTGTGTGTGTGTGTGTGTGTGTGTGTGTGTGGTTGTGTGTGCAGGCAGGTATGGGGTCAGACCATGGTTTCACAAATTATTCAGTTCCATTAGAGTCTGGTCCAGCATCTGGTGCATATCGAGGTTTTCTTCTTTAGCATGTGCGAGTTTCTCTGTTAGAAGAGCAAATTTCAGAAGTTTTAATCTCACACAAGCAAGCACAGAACACTCAGTTAGTGAGGTTACATTGATTATGAAGCTGACTACATCATTCATTAGGTTAAATGCTTTTCTTTCCACACAGCACTGACAGAACACAGCAGAAACACACTGGAGTAATTAACAACCATGCGGCAAATTACTCAAGCAAATTTCACACAAAGAATAAGTGACAAACTAGTATTATACCACAAATTTATATTGCAAAATTAGATTTTAAAGATAATTCCTGATGTGCTGGAATATATACAATGACAAGTTAAACTCAAGAGGTTTGGATTGCACACTGAATCACACTCACATTAACAAAACCTCAACAAAAAGGTGAGTCACACAATTTAGTCCTAATTCAAGGCTACTCGTACTTCATTAGTCACAGGCGTTTTTTATTACGTTGCTGGTAGAGGTAATTTTTGCAGTCAGAGAGCAAGTTAAAAAACGAGAGCAGGTGGAAAGGAAATCAGAGGGAAAACAGGGAAAGAGAAAGAGAAAGAGCGATGCCTGTGGACACCTACCTTCTTTAGAATGATTCACCTAAGACTTTTTACAGCTTTGTCAAAACACACTGAAAATGTATGAACCGACCCGATCAAGAATGTTTCGATGTTCTTGTTTTTAGGAGGAAGTTTTGCAATTCCATTTTTTTTTCTCTTTCTGGAACATGTAATGTAAGGTAAGAGGGTGTGTAAATAAAAACATGGCAAAACTATTTAATTAAAGTAAAAATCTTTATATTTGAGTACTATGGGTAGTAATAAAAAAATGTAGCTTATGTGAAGGCTGTGTCGGTCAGTTTAATACACTCAATTAAAAGTAGCATATGCTTAAATACAAATTAAATGAAATATACTATAGCCTAGTCCAGACATACATGTCTGATCAGTAAACTGCTCCAGAGAAAAAAAACTGTCTCCAGTCTAAGTTTGTTTGGACAGTTTTAAGTTTCTAAAAGCTTATATTCCTATACTCTCACTAATAATTTAAAACCTCAAAATACACAGAACTGCTTTCTGCCCATCTTTCTGTACCTGACTTCATGGAAATAAATGTAATAAAACGACTCAGAATGTGTGACTGTATATTTATTCAAATATATGACAGGATACTGTGTATCATACATAGCCCATGTGTCATAATCACCGATATAATTTTCATCCTTTCTTCCAGCAACCAGTTGAGACTCAACAAATCTCACATACTGTTCTGTCTCCCGCTATTACACCCAGTAATTTACTTCACCACAATCTTCCTCATAACAATCCAACACTAACTCCCTCTCAAATCTCTCCAGTCAGCTCATCCTGCCACAGCACCAAGTAATAAAAAGTTCTTGCATGCATCAATCTCAAATGCTAAGGGAGAAGACAACTTGACTCAGCTTTCAGTCAAGTACCTGTAAATGCTTTAGTTTTATGTGCATACAGCACTAATGTGATATTCCTATTATCTTGCCTTCACAGAACAATACCTGAAGAAAATACAAAGAACACCTATTGAATCTATGAAACTACACCGAGGAAATCCAGGTGAAGCTCGACTCATGGTTTGTTGGGATGCAGAAACAAAAACAAAACTTTGCGGACTTATCACAGCCACTTGAAAATAAATTAGAATGATAGATTAAAGAGATACAGCTTACATAGAAGGAAGGATGTTTATTTTTTACACAACGCAGAAAGATTCTAGGATTCTGTACAAGAGATGGGATGCAGTTTACGTTGACATGAGGATGAAAACAAGAGGAAGGAAGGAAAGCCAAGACAGAGAGGGAAGGGAAAATGGAGAGAAGGCTGAGGATAGCAGACAGATGCTGCTCAGCCGGCAGGAGGCGTCTTTGATGAGGTGTAAACAATTTATCTGTGTGGGAGAGAAGAAGTACAGTGAACCAGGAGGTTGTGTGGGACCTGGGGAAACTTGAGATGCGCACCACAATACACCAGAACCACAAGAGTAACGGCACTGCACCACAATACCACAATGCACAATGGGAACGCATTGTGAAACCGAACATGCCGGCGAGCACAAACAAACACCCTCTGATGGGAGACTTGTATGCTAAAAACACTGCGAGCAACGCCGGACGGGACAAACGTGGTGCACTCTGACAGTCTCAAACTCATGACCAAAGGTTGAGGGACAACATTTGATTTAGTAGAACAGGGATCTCAACCACAGTCATGCATAAATATGACAGTTAAGACTGATATGGTGACAGAAGGGGGGGGGGGCTCACAAAGGCCTTTCTTCTTTATATGAACAGGCCATATTAGTAGTACAACAGGAAACACAACACTTATCATTAATTGAAATGCTTCATCAACACTCTACATTTCAATTCTCAACCTGTTGCATTCATTGCCTCAGACGTCAAAATATCATGTGCATAAACTCCAGGTAGAAAAAGCTTTTACTTTATACATAAAAAGGTAACACAACTCAGGGCTCAAAACACAAACAGACCCATGCTCTGTTTGTTCATGCACTGGATCACTTCAGCCCTGTTTATTGTATTCTCTAACAACGACGACGACACTGATACAAGGGCAATTCAGCTTAAATTACACAGACACAGAATAACATGATGTCTGTTTTAAGACCTTCTCAAAGACTATAGAGGGAAAAAAACACCTCGCCATTGTAAGTCTAGAGGCAGATGCAAGAGTTGGATGCACTACATAATGTCGGTGAAACGAGGTAGGGCGGTACAGAGAGGGAGGGAAGAAATGAGCAGGCACAGCAGGTTGAAAATTACATGGAAGTCATGTCGTTGAGGGCGTGGTCCAGCTCCTCGCTGATGGCCTTGTACTTCAGTTTCTGGGAATACAACTCATCTATTGGTGGGCCAGGGGAGTAGTGGGAGGGTAGTGCAGTGAAAGAGACCAAAGGTGGAGGGGGCACATGATAAGGAGGTGAAGGGTGAAGCATCCAGACCAGTGACAAGAGAGGGAAGAAGACGTGAAGGAGTGATATGAAAAGAAAGAAAAAAAATGGGGAAAAAAGAGGAAAACACAGTTACACCACAAATAATAGAATGGAAGTGCAGAACAGGGGCGAACTCCTCAGCAGCACTATGTCAACATCAAAACCATTGTTTTCTGCCATAAAACTTGAAGAATATCAACTAGGATTTAAGAGAAATGCTAAGGGTCCCCACAACAATAATGTGGCTGAAAAAGAGCCACGATGAAATTAAGATGAAAGTGGAAATAGATATAAAGAGGACAGCAAAGAAGGCTGTTTAAAAAAAATAAAAATAATAATAAGTACTTACTCAAGCAGAATGATCATAGTAACATTTAAAGAAAAAAAAAAAAAAATCATACCTTCCAAGTCATCAATGGTCTTCTCAAGCTTGGCTACTGATCTCTCAGCGAACTCAGCACGAGTCTCAGCCTGTGGAGGGGAGACAGATTTATGAGTCAGGCCAACACTGGTGATGTGATTCAGCATCTGTGACTTCTGTTTAAGCGCCCGTGGAATTAGGAAACTTTACCTCCTTCAGCTTGTCGGTGAGGACCTTGATCTCCTCCTCGTACTTGTCCTCCTTCTGTGAGTACTGTGGGACAAAAACAGGCACAGAAGTCAAATATGAATCTGTGGAGTCAAATATATTCAAAATGATACCACGCTCATCTTTTAAGACATTAATATTTATATTAAAGAGATCGGGCTCTTTTGTTGCCGATCACCAAACCTACAGAGGATCTGTGGAGTTTGACAGCATGCACTTGGCAAAGGGGTCACACTTACCTTCTCAGCCTGGGCCTCCAGTGACTTCAGGTTGTTGGTCACAGTTTTCAACTCTTCCTCAAGCTCAGAGCATTTGCTGACATTTTAAATGAGGGGTAAAGTAGTGAAAGAGAGGGGGAGGAAATGGAGAGAGGCAAGGACGGATAGAAGCAGAGGAAGACAAACGGGTGGAGGGAATGTAGGACAGAGAGGGAGAAGACACAAGATAAAAAATAAGAACTACAGGGTGTAAACAAAGGAGGGAACCCCAAGAACCATAACATAGCAGGAATGTGGCTGTTGTCGTCACACAAAAATTAGTTGTGTTAAAAGGTGTATTTTGCAAACGCTCTCAGAGCTAAATATCATGCTTTCTTAAAAAAAATGGTGTTATTCTTGTACAGTCCCTGCCATGTTAGAGGCGTGAAAGAGTCTAATACTCAGAATAAAAAAAAAAAAAAAATTAAAAGTGAGGGGAAAAGTGAGTGAAGCGGAGACTTCATTCAGCAGGATGAATGAAAGTGAAAAGAGCCACTCATCAATATGTTAGTTTTTCTTAGTAGTACCTGTACAACTGCGGAGTTTAGGGATTTCATGCTTTGCTCCACAACCCTTAGCTCTTCCTCCAATCTCCGAGCTCGTCTGTTAGTGGGTGTGGCGCGCGTGTGCAAGCCAAAACCATTCAAACCATGGGGAAGCATGCAAATGGTCAGCACAAACAGTGAGAACACAGGCCACACTGTTGAACTGGATACATGGTCTATACTGAATGTATTAGTGCCAAAGGCTTCGACTGTTCCTAGTGCCAGGGCTCATGCAAATAAGAATGCAGATTTAAGTTGCAGGCTGTGTTAAGGTGAAACAACTTACCCTTCTGACAGCTCAGCGCGCTCCTCTGTTCTCTCCAGGTCTCCCTCAATGATGACCAGTTTACGGGCCACCTTTAAGTGCAGCACAACAAAGTGTCACAACACATCTAACACTGGAGAAAAGAATGTGAACGTGTACCACTCTAATATGATGAAATCTATGGTAAACAAAAGTGTTGCAATATTTTCCACAAAGTTTGATGTTTAAATGTTTCGATTAAGATTCATTACATGAAAAGGTTTCCATGACGTCAATAACTGTCACAGTTGAGTATTGATTGCAGTATCACTGGCTGAAAAGCTCACCTCCTCATACTTGCGGTCAGCCTCCTCAGCGATGTGTTTGGCCTCTTTGAGCTGGATCTCCTGGATCTCCATCTTCTCCTCATCCTTCATGGCCCTGTTCTCAATGACCTTCATGCCTCTGTGGGAAGGAACAAATGATGCAAATGTCATGTTAAGATTCAGGAGTGAAGATCCTGATTAATAGTCTGCAGTCACCCTGAGGAGACACATGTGATGCACTGTATTGTAAATATACCTTTGAAGGTAAATTACTGATTAGTTATCAAAAAAATGGCTGCATGATCTGTCTCCCATGGAGCTCTGCAGCCCAACAGGATCTATACAGTCTGCCACCTCATCTTTTTACTGCAAGAAACTGGGAGCAAAGATCCAAAGCATCTGAGAAACACACCTCTCGCTCTCATCTGCAGCCTTCTCAGCCTCCTCCAGCTTGGTCAGGGCAGTAGCCAGACGCTCCTGAGCGCGATCCAACTCCTCCTCAACCAGCTGGATACGCCTGTTAAGGGAAGCGACATCTGCCTCAGCCTGGGAAGAGAAGAACATCATGTCAAAATGCCATCTTTAACAGAAAACCTGAAAATGACACATCAAGTGCATACTTACAGATCAGCCCATACAATGTGTGCTTGTTGTAGTGGAGTGTGTGTGTAGTGTATGTTAATGCGTGTATGTGTGTGTGTAGTTACTCTAAAGGGTTTCTGTGTAACACCTGTTAAGAAAACCACTCCCAGGAGGCTCCTCACTAACAATGTCCCAAGCTGACAAATATGAATACCCTGCCTCATTACTGGCCCCGAGAGAGAACTTTAACAAGACTCAAGTCAAAGGGCCTGAGACAGTTACACAGGAAATGACTGCTCACATGGAAGGCTACACCTGCTCTCTGCATGGTGCACGTGCAAGTGTCTAAAACATACATCTGGTCACATTTGTGACATAAAAGCCTACTTTGCATTCATACTGAACATATGAAGAATATTAATACGTGAGCAGGCCTTTTGTGTGATCATTCAAAGCCATATCTACTTCTGCTTTCTGGTGTCTGCAGACAATGAGACCTGCGTTTGAGAACAGGATACAGCTGCCGTAAGTCTGCTCCGCTCACAAGCGCTTTTCAGCCAGCTTTAGCCTGTGCAGCTAAAAGTCTGCAGCACTATCCAAAGTACAACTCGAGGTGTGAAGTATGACGAGGAAGTTAGTCATTATCTATAAACTAAACCAATGTCCTTAGTTTGAGGTTGAACCGTTTGGGGTTTGTTTTTTTTCAATGGCTGATGCCAATCTTAAGAAACATGGCAGTTGATGGTTGATATGATATATTTGACAGGCTCTCTTTATTTAGTTATTTATCTATCTATGCATCTAGAACTTAAAAATAACAAGAAATATTTCGGAAATTGCTTAAATTGATCATTCATCTGCATTTTTTGTTTGCAACGCAATGCACTTTTGTATTTTAAATAAAAAAATTTACACATTAAATTCATGAAACCGGAAGTAGAAAAACGTAACTTTTCCAAATTAACTTGATTGGTTTGGGGGATATGATGATGAGTAATTGGTCGAACTCTACTTTGTTTTATTTCCAAAATCTAAGACTAAGCCTGAGATAGATTGCATGTCTCTTTGGTGAGTTTTTTCCCTCTCTTTTCCCACCATCTAACTGATGTTCACAGAGTGAAATCACTCTGCAGCTGAGACAACCTGTTGGCCTTATATGGGCAAGTCAACGAGCATAAGCTCACAGAAGGGCAATATTGCCACAGTTTTAAATTGTCACTTCCTGGTTTCTGAAAACGTAATTTTTCAAATGTGTGACCTCGCGCCTGCAGCACAAAATAAGCGGAACTTACAGCAAGTGGGACCGTTATATAGTGAAGTGCGTCTCAGGCGACTGAAATAAAGTAGGAACAGATTAGGCCAACGCAGTGTGACACACACACACACTGACTGGTGTTGAGCTCCTGAGAACCTGAAGGCACCAGAGGCCTTTACGTTACAAATGATATGAGTTTATAAACCCTCACACACCGACTACTTTGAGAAAGAAAAGCTCATGTTACAGCAGTGCGGCGTATCAAAGAGAGTATCAAAAAGCCCGCTATTTCACAGACAAACTGGCTACATTATTACATGACGATGTGTTGTAAAAAGCTGCCTTCTGTTTGTTCTTTTTAAACACGCTTACTTGTTCCCTGGCTTTCTTCTGCGCCAGCAACTCCTTCTGTAATCTTTCAGCTCTGTCCTCAGCACCGTCTACCTGCTCTTGCAAAGATTTGATTCTTCGTTTCACCGCATCCAGCGTGACTCCGGCCATTCTTTACTCCACAACCGAGTCTAAAAAAACATTAAACGCTACAGTGTGCTGCAGCACCGTTTCCGAGAAACTGATAAGCGGCGGCGCGGTGACGTCTATGGTTTTCTGCTAAAACGCTGCGTGAAGACACACAGGCGTGCAGACAGACAGACGGACAGACAGGACAGGAGTGTGCGCAAGCTTTCTGGAGACGCACTCACTACTGTTTTTCTCCAGGAAGTGCTACTAACATCAATAATGGTATTTTTTTTTACATGTGTTGAACAAAGCGTCCCGCAGTGGAAATGTGTTGTTTCGCCTTCATAACAAGAGATAATGTGAAATTTAATTGATATAAAGTCGTAAGAAAGTCAATTTTGATGACAAGAAAAGAAAACACCCCGGTCATTATCATGCTTGTGGTGGTGACTAATGGGGCTACAGCGCCCTCTGCCGGTCAACTCTCCACAATGCATGTGGTAATGAAGTATTACAGAAGTCACTATTAAATACATATATAATACTAATAATTGTAAAAGCATATGCTGCTTCTCGTTATATGTTGATGTTCTTATTTTTCTCATGTAATAAACTTAATTTATTCTTGATTTCTTGATTTTGATTTATTTAGTGTATGTACTTTTTCTTTTCTGTCTGTCTTTTTTACAGCAACCTACCTACAGACTACATGTTCCAATGGCTATAATTTGTGGAATGTCACTTTTAAATATGGACAAAATACTAACATTACTACTACTTATACTAAACTACTAAATACTACTTGTAGTTAAGGTGACTACAGCACATACCCCCAAATATCATTATGAGCAAATTAGTAGGGATGCACTGTACGACAGTATCTACTCCTGCGAGCGATAAAAGGTAGCATCAAGTATTATAGGTTAAATTAAGCAAAGCCCAGTCACTATAGGGCCTAACTCCCTAAAGCAATCCAATTAAAGGATTACTGCAATAGGGTTTCCTCAGAGGCTACATTTCTGTCATTGGCCATTTGTGAGCCAACATCTGTCTGCTGCACTTAAACTTGACCCGTGCAAAAGGGTTATTTGTCATGAGAATGTGTTTATGGAGACCTTTACAATGCCTCAATTTAAATTCTTCACATAGTTTCACTAAGAAAAATGTATCAAAAAAAAGGGGGGGAAGTTTAAATGCAAACATATCCTAAAAGAATATTGTATTTAACATTTCCGTAGCTAAAGAGGTTTCATTTCTATAAATATGTTGCCTGTGACATGTTGATGGATAGCAGTGTGTGTGTGTGTGTTTTCCCTTTGGTAAGCAAAGAGCAGCAGCCTGTAAATGTGAGCTCTATCTTTACCATATAAAGCAGTGGGCTATATTTATCCAGCCATCCCATTGCTCATGTTTTTACTCTATAAAAAGACTTAGCCTGCCAATAAGGCTGAACACAGCTAGGTCAAAATAAAACAGACTATTATTATATGTGGATTGATAATGTTTATCTTTAAAATAATAATAATAATAATAAATGTGTTTCAGTTTAAGAGGCAAAAAATGACTTTGGGCAGACCTGTAAGTGATTGTGCATGTGATGTTTGGCAAACACATAAAGCGACCGTTCAACAGTAGTTGCGCACATGATCAATCATTTGAATTTGGAGGTTATAAGTGATTTTTTTTTTTTTAAATTAGAAAATAATCTCTGTGATGATGACAGATTAAGTCACTCTACCACAGATTGCGCTTCTCTGTGCTATTGAACTGTCGCTTCACACACTCATAGTGACGATGAGGATGATGACGGTGATGACAGAGTGAAGGTGTGAGGGAGCGTGGAGCAGGAATGGTGCCATTGTGAAGCCCTCGCTTACTTACATCTGTGGCTTTCTTCTCAGCCAGCTCAAGTTTCTCCTGGGCGTCTTTAAGAGCCTCAGAGTACTTGTCCAACTCATCCTCAGTTCCCTTCAGCTTCTTCTGCAGAGCTACCAAATCGTCCTCAAGCTGAGGCCAGTGTCAGTGCAGCACAGTTTTCAGAGGTGATCAGCGAGGGAAGACGGAGGTGCGTGAGCGCGCACGTGAGCGCAAGGGCGCAGACACATGGACGCAGGAGAGGACAGGACAGGGACAGGGACAGGACAGTGGAGAAAGACAGAGAGAGAAGAAAGTTAGGGGATATCATGCACGTCAGGATCAGATACCTTGGTGGCGGTTTCCTCCGCAGCCAGAAGCTTTTCCTCAGCTGTTTGAAATTCCTCAAACACTTTATCTCTTTCGTCTTCAGTTATGCGCAATTTCTTTTCCAACTCTCTCATATCGTCCTCTAACTACACATGCATTAGAAAAACAACACGGAGTTAAACATTATATGGGAATAAAACATTCATTATAAAGTTACATTTATCTTTATCAAAGCATTCTTTTGCCGGCTACGTTTACATCATCACTTTCCAAACACAGCGTAGAAGAGGATTTAAATCATCCAAAAGTGAAAGAAAAAAAACAAAAAGCAAAGAATAAAGGAGGATGTGTTATTCTTAATTGAATCCTCATTTGGAATTATCCACAAGAGTAATTAATCCGCATTAAGGACGCGATCCATTTAAAGGGCAGCATCTTTTATTCTGCTACTGGTAATCCTGTTTTCTTTTGTTTTTCTATGGATCTTTGAGATTTTCCACAAAAGAGAGGGAGGGGGGAAAAAAACACTATCAGCCGACCTGTTTGCTTCTGTCCTCAGCTGCTTTCTTGTCTGACTCGGCCTGCTCAGCTCTGTCCAAGGCATTCTCCTTGTCGAGCTTGAGCATCTGCATCTTCTTCTTGATGGCATCCATGGCTGCTTTTTGCTGTTCGGCGGCACCAAAACGTCCAAATGAAAACCTGGGAGAGTGGGAGAGGGGCCTGGGGCGACTGTGCCTAACTGAACGCTAAGCTGGAGTACAGAGTCTGCCTGACTGTGCCCTGTCAAATATGTACTTTCAAGGGGGGGGTGACTGGATTCCTTTGGACATCCAATCCTTTTTTTGGAGGAGGCGTGTGTGGGTGCCCGGGCGTTTTTTAAGGATCTGCTCAGTGATTCGTTGCTCCCAAACATTTGACTATTGATACGCCTTTATATGGGATGTGATGGACAAGAGGGCAGCTCCCACAGAAAGGCGCCCTACTGGTAATGTAACAGAAGCCATTTAACTAAGAAGGTGCACATGGAGACCATTCCTTTAAACGCCATTAAATCTCTGCTTGGCACTTAAATTGTTGTTTTTTTTTCCCCCCCAGCAAATGTGACAGCCCGTTTAAAGTGCTAGTTTATACTTTTTGTCCAAATCTGGGACATGTTTTTTTTTTAATATTGTTTATTCGAACAGTTGTCAGTGTCCTCCTTTCCCCCCCCCCCACACTTTGTGACAGGGGAGTGGATCCACATGCAGCTGCTCAAACAGTGTGACCAGGCTTTTGCCACTGGTGTGTTTTGGGTGGATGAGTGATTACAAGTTCCTCTGGGATAGATTGTAGTGGGCTGTCTGATAAGAGATACTTTTGGTAAGCCGTGCAAGCCCTAGAGGCATTGTTCACAGGCTGAAGGGCTCAAGACAGGGAAGTGTTTACCTGATAATGTGTCGGATATCCTCCCTGTAAACAGTGTCATTTGAATGTGACACGAGCAACACCGTCCAGCAGGGATTATGACTTTTATACTTAAATTACGGCTGCAAAGCCACTGATTTACTTGGCACTAGAGGCATTTTAATTGCTTTACAAACCACAAAAGATGAGTATTTTAATTGATGTGTCCTAGTAGATTCAGAAAAAGAACGCTACGTTGCTTTTTTGTTATACAATTCCAGGCTGTTTTACACTGTTATTATTACCACACACAGGTTTTTACATTTACATTTTAAATAATAATTTCATTATGTATAATCCCCTTAAAATGTTATAAACATTTTTTTAAAAATACAGAGCAAATAAGAAGCCAACACACTGGCTGTGGTAACCGAGGACACACCAAGTGTCTACTGGTCTTCTCTAAGATTCTCAAGGATATTTTTAGCAGCTCCTTCTCTTTCATGCACCTGCCTTGGTCTGTAAAATGGATACAAGAGTCTCTGCCAAGAGTCCAAGGTCCAAGGCTATTAGATATGTCCCCTAAAATAAGCCTGGACTTGCTCTGGTCTGTTTGATACATTATTGTTGCCATGCCTGTCAGAAACACCACTTCACGCAGAATCGAATATTCCACAAGGTGTAAAATATACAATATGGCAATAGGAGATAGTTGTGAAATGCTAACTATTTAGACACTAAACAGCATGACAGTTAAGCTAAGTTAAGTCAAATGTGCTATATTCCTATAGCATATTCAACAACTTCAGTAGCAACAGTAAACAAAAATGTCCGCATGAGGAGATGTCTTTTTCTTTTAAAAATGATTATCATTATTTTTATGATTCTTATTATTAATAATAACAATCATCCAGGCTGAACAGGCTGTATAATACTACTCACATGTCCTGCTTTATTGTTTCTTGTTTCCTTACTAAAATAAAAAAAAGTCTTCCAAGACATTGTCTCTCTAGATTACAGAGTTTAAACTTTAGCAACATTCACTGGTTTCAAGTTACAAGTTTCATGTTGCAGCTGAATACCTCACCTCACCCTCCCTCACAAACTACCTTCCAGTTTACATCCAAACATGAAAGAGGTTTACTTTGTCCAACGTGGACTATTTCATAAAAAATAGGCAGCCTACAGTCCAAAATGCCTGATATGAAGATAAAAGGCTTATTCTGGCTCATGAAAGAAAACAAAGCGACATTAATGTGATTGTACGCTACCTGCAGTCAGTGTGTTTGCATATTTTACATCTAACATGTGTATTGACGATGTGATAGTCTTTCACTGACAGTACAGCAGCGTGTGTTTTGTTGCTGTGGCACTTTTATCCAAATGGTTTTAACAAATGACAACAGAGTAATGGCTCAGCAGACCGACTGTGGCATTGCTGTAATGACAAAATGCTTCATTATGATGTTTGTCTTTGACTTAATGGCCCAGTAAAACTACCCAAGAGCCCGAATACACTTGTTTTGATTAAAGTGGTCACAAACTTCTCCCCCCGGCATAAACATTAAAAAGCTGCAGCATTCTATCTCATGCCGCACTGGAAAATGAAAAAAACATTTGCACAGTAACACAGAGATAGTTCATATAACTTTGTGGTCTTTGAGGAAATGAACGTCTGACAGTCCCTCGAAGAGGGAAAACCAGGTCTTCGCCATCGGTCATGTTAGTGTAGAATTAATAGCCTTCAGGAGGCTTCAGCTGTGTTGAAAACATTGAATGCGTTTGGCAGCCAAGAATCTTCTCACGACTCATCCTCCTAGGCGTCAAACAGCTGAGAGGATGTAGTCTTGGTTTTCTTGAATGAGGAGTGTGTTTCACTGTGAAATAAAACACAGATTGATTTTCTGGGCAGATCTAGGCTCCTCTCTGGCATGTTGTCCTGATGAAGTCGTTTAAATGAGAAATTGCACTTTCATTATATTCACTTTTACGTGTGACAACGTTGCAGGAGTCACAGTCACAGATTAAAATACTGTATGAGACAACTCTGGGGCTCTAGAAATATTAGTCCGTGTGTGTAATAAGGGCAAGATGTGAGCATGTAAGGGCTCAAATGACCCAGTCAGTGTCACGTGTGCATTCAAGAAAATTGACAACTGGCAGCGTCTGTGAACTCAGCCCAGAGCTTGTGGCCGCGAGGCAGCAGCGCAGCTCAGTCTCTGCTCATTTAAATGACACAGAGCAGCTCTGCACTGAAATGAATAGTGTAGCACTGTATTAGTTAATCTGTTAGGCCTATACTGACAACCCACTATGCATGTGGAATGTCCGGTTCTACTCAGTCGCCACTCTGGGACGTGTTGAGCTTGGCTTGGCTGTAGTGTCTGAAATCATGTTTGCATAAGGGCCCCCCCCCCCCCGGGGAGGGACAGTTACGGTTCTCTTGTTGGCGAAAAATCTGACTACATTAGAGAAAACTATGCGTTCGCCCTTTTTGCTGGGCTTCAGTCACAAAGACTGTAGGATTCAGGAAATGGCAAAATATCTTCAATGGTTTGATTTCCTGCAACAATGTGTCCGTTGTTATGAAGCTATAGAACAGCATATGTATGTATGTATGGTCATTTTCAGTGCACAGACACTGTGAGTGAAACTTTGAGAAGCACCGCGCTGGCAGGCTCCTCGTCGAATGCCATTTGAAGATTTCTGCAGACATCGTCCAGATATATATAGCGAGAGAGAGCGCCTTGGCTCTTTGGGCCGTTACCCATGGGATTAGATAGCTCCATGAAGGGACATAACCATTTAGCATAGCACAAATGGAGATGGGGAAAGGGGAGGGCACAGTTCAAGCTGTAACCCAAGCCTGCTCGGTGCTCTCCTGCTGCCGGATTTATTCACAGTAATGTTCCACTCATTTAAACTGGTAGTCGTATAAGACTCAAACCGGTATATTGGTTAGCACAGGTGGGCACAACTAGGCCTCAGAGACAGCAGGAGGGTTTTACTGTGATGGCTGTCACTTTGCCTCACACAGTTGAGCGTGGTGGTAAATCTGTCATTAAGGATGTAAATCTCACAAACTTGTCCCTCAGGAGACTTTAGTTTTAATTGATTTAATATTGAGTTTTTCACAAAGTTAGACTTATATGGTAGCAGTCGCTCACAATCCACAACTATTCCGCGTGGGCCATGCTTAGTGATGTGAAAAAAGTCAAATTCCTGGGATATGAAGGTCAAATATTTCTGCTCCAGGTGCTTCACTGGAGATGTGCAGCATCGCTCCTGTGCCAAGTTATTGCCACAGCACAAGTAGCTGCTGTTAAACGAAAGGCTCTGTCATCTCTCACACTGTACAGCGCTGTAATTGATCTCATGTCATGTGGTTTTGTAGAAATCACCGTGACGAGTGTGTTTTAAATCAGTGGAACACCAACAAATCAGCCTTTCTGAGATATGTGTTGAACTCCCAATTTCACTTTTATGCAGGATAAGGATTCATCTGTGGGTCCTGACCCAGTCTCTGGGAATGTTCAATATTTGAAGTTCATAAATTTTTTTTATTAATTGATCTATTGAAAGATTATATCCACATGTGTTTCGCAGCCTCAGTAAATAGACGAATGAACGGATAAATAAATGGAAAAAAAAACGAGTGACAGCATGAAAGTTGCTATGACTTGGTGAGAGAAAACAAGCCGAGATGTGGAGTTAAAATACCAAACATGCAAGCTTCCAGTGCTGCAAACACAAATGTGGCTAGAAGTCATAATGGAGGCATACTTGTGGCCTCACGCAGGACTCCTCCCAGGCTGTTTGTTTGCGTTCTCCCTCTACAGTTGGGGACACACAGAAAGGCAGGAATGCCAGCCATATCTGATGCTGCTCAGTCAGCTAGACTAAAAGAAGTAGGAGGAGAAAGCATTCGAGGGGAACTGTCACGATTCATTTCGAGCCCATATGGGAGGCCACGCCAGATTCCGAGTAAAACAATTTAATTCTCATGACACCCCAACATGTCACAGCAGGAGAGGTGGAACCAAAAATATGAGCCCGACATTCTGCGAATCCATCTTCGATTTAAGAAAACAACGTTTTCCGGACTTAAATCGGGTTTGTTTGTACACAGGAAAGGGCCAGAGGAACGTGGGGAATAAGTGATTGTTTACAGGCAGCTTGAATTTTCTTCATGTCCAGATAAGAAATCCTTTCAACACACACACACACACACATTACTCTGTGATATCTTCACCCTCTCACCTCGTCATTTGTTCTGTATCTCAGTTCACAGCTGCTCAGCATCTTGTTGATGGCTCTCTTTAAATATTTGCTTTCTTTCTTTTGCCCCTCATGTCACAGGGCTAGAAGTTTCCGTGTTTGCACACAGAGGGAGAATCTTTCATATGTGTGTCCATATATGGGCTCTCTCTCTCTCTCTCTCTCAGGGCTAAGTAGAGGAGACAGAGGAACAGAGAGCTAAGTTGCGGGGGCTTTTGAGAGGTCCAAAGACATACTTGATATTTCTTTCCATTCCACAGGCCTATAAAACTTCTTGGTATGCACTTCCATCTCAGCCACTGTTCTCCCTGCTACAGTCGTGACTGTAAGTCTTCTGGCAACGCACAATGAAACAATGGCAAAATGAAGAGGATGTTAAACCTCTGTGGCAGTACAGTGGTTTTTCATTGTATACTTTAGTGGCTCTTATCTAAAAAAAAAAAAAAGGTTATATAGGTTATAGTGACAAAAACATACTGTCTCATCACGAAACGGGGTAAACGTTTTTAATTAAGTTTATAATTATACATTTCAGACAGTGAAATGACCCTTGCTTGGCAGAGGGAACGCTATGATGTGAAGCGCATCTGAGAATGTGTGGTGATGAGACATTCCAGTGTGGTTCTGAGTGGCTGTTTGAAAGCTTGCTGTGTTCACCGTGACTGGGTCACAGTGGTCTCTCTCTGCAGTGAGGAATGCCACAGGAACCCACAGCTCTGTGGCACCTGCATTCTTACACCACAGCCCTGCCTGTTGTGTGTTTTATTTTGTGTGTGTGTGTGTGTGTTTTTTTTTTTTTTTCTGGTCGGGGTCGGTTCACCACACAGCTAGGGGTCTTAGATAGAAACAGTTGTAAGTCAGTCGTGAAGCATCTGTCTGAGGGCACAGGCATGAGAATAAATACCCATCCAGCTGCAGCGGTCTGGGTACTTCCTGTCCTGAAGCCCTGGATGTCTGAGATAACAATATAGAGAACGATAAGAGGATAATTATGCTCAAAGGCTCTCATCAGAAGAGTGGGGAAGACCAGTGGATGAAGAATCACTCATCTTTGTTAAAGCTGCGGTGTGTCAGATTTGGTGTTTGTTTTGTTGTTATTATTCGGCCTCTGTTTAGAACTGAAATGATCTGAACTTTATCATTTATCTAAAAACAAGCAATATTGTTGGACCTGATTGAGATAGCGTTTGTGTGTGTACAGCGGCTCCTCAAGGGTGGAAGGGGGGGGGGGGGTGTGTTTATCCTGTCGACGACCTGTTTTTCTGAGCAGTAGAATTAACTTCTGGGACTTTTCGTGGGTGTTTCTTTGTGTCGGTCACATGCAAACCTGCACGTGTCTCATTTTACCATCTGTCTTGACACAAAAAAAATCAGTCACTTCACGCGCAGCACGAGAAGGAAAAAAACGAGAAGATCCAAACACTGCTAACCTGAGAAAGAGGGGTTTGAATGTAACATTTCTTCATATTGGAAAAATTACGCACTACAGTTTGAAAGTATAAAACTGAAAAATACATCACAACACTAAAAAAGTCCCTGCATTTAAAATGCAGCTTAAGTTAATGTACATACGTATTATAAGCGACATTTACAGAAAGTTAAAAAAAAAGTTCTACACAAATCAAAGTATAAAGTAGCCTAAAATGGTATCTCAAAATCATACTTTAGAACAACACATTCTGATACACCATCGCTGGACGAGACTTCCTGGATCCAGATTATAATCACCTGAGTTTATGTGTGAGTGAAAACAGTACAGTAGGAGACAGAAGGTCCATGTAAGACACAGCAGTACGGAAAAGGTCACGCTAGTTAATCATGTCTTCTGTCCCCGCACTGATCACCAGCAGCACTGAGGAAAATCTGCTGAGCACTGAGCGACTGTTTATTAAGGTTTAATTAAGGGCGGGGAGGCCACAGGACCGAGAGAAGAAAAGGAACCGTGGAGGTTTTTTTTTTTTTTTTTTTCCCTCTGTAGAAATGTGGCCTGTCATCCGGCAAGTGTTGAGCAAAGTTTCCTTATTAAGACAGAAGGGTTTGGATGGACCAGTGTTATATTTCACTCTAGACAGCTTAAATCCCAGGAGGCGCTGCAGATCAGTTCCAGTCGGCAGCACAGTCTGAGACGGACGGTTCCCCTGTTCCACTGCTCACTCTCCACATAGTTTCAGGCACGAAGAAAACCGAGAGAAAACCCCCGCTATAAAACCAGTTAGAAAAGCTCAACTCTAGAAGAGAGTGTTTAGCGCTAAGAGTCAGATAATATCGCTTAAAGGATATGCCTGAAGTTACATGTGGAGTCCAAAATTAGCACTCAAGTCTGAAGTCTTAGCTCAGTCCGAATATAGCTTTGCTGTCATTGCTGACTGAGAAATACTGTGTCCCCCTTTACATGAGGGCCAAAGGAGATGTTGTGCCGTCATTGGAGAAATGCACTCTCCCCCGGCACAGGATGGACACTCTGATGCACACTATATCACTACTCACACAGAGGCACCTCCCACCTGTTATCCCATGGAAAAGGATGAATTCTGTCTCATGTGGCGTTACATTAGAATACAAGACATGTTCTCCTGCAACTTGACACCCAAAATACCAGTTCTTTAATATACTGGCGTATTACAGGCGTGTCAGCGCTATGAATGGGTCAGGATTTGACATTCCGTGCAATTTGACACTGGAAATACCACTTTAATATTTGGCTTGCAGGGGTGTTCCAAGAAACTTTGGAAAAAGGGGCCCTATGGGCACTGCATCCAATTGAAAAGTGGCATTTGTCCAACCTTGGTGTAAGTGCAGCCTCATGGACTGTATACATTATTGCCATATTACAGTATATAAGAGGGTTCTCACAAACGTGTAGTTGCCAGCTGTTCCTAACACTGGCTTGATATTATATATATATATATATACATATATATACAGCATTGGGTTTGTTTCTCCTCTCCACTTGGTTGAATTCAATGTGATTAGAATCTCTCGCTGTTGAAAGGAGAAATACTGAAATCAACCACTACATTATTTAGAACTACACAACTGTGAACGCTTGAGTTTTGTGAAATTACAGCTCCACCTTCCGAAGGATCACAAGCGTCATGTTTACTATTCTCATTAAATCACCGGCTGCAGACTGGATTATGGAGCCAACATGTTGGGCAAACTCGCCTGATGACCTAAAATAGTCAAGTGATCCAGACCTGAAGTAAAAGGCTCTCCAAGATCCATCAGCTGCTGTCTTTCAGGTTTATGTTAGAGAGCGCTTCTTCTCTGAGCAGGTATGTGAGGAGGGGTAAACAGCAGGCGCCCTAACTAAACACATTGACCTCACTCACTTAGAACTCAACAGCCTTTCTTTACATCAGCCTTCTAAGAGCATTTCAATTGCCAGTGCAGCACTGGTGTGCTTACATTAAGTCCACACACTGCATGTAACAGCATCCCTGGAACACTGCCTGGAACATGTGCCTGCAATTCAACAGAACATGAGAAAACATGGGCCGAGGATGATGGCTTTCATCACTTCAGCCAACAATTGTGGTTCAGTAATAAAAGCCAAAATCCTCGGGGTAGAGCTGGATGGTGAAAATACAGCTAGATACAGAGAATACAGGATAAGTAACACAAACATTGGGAGAAAAGCAAATTCGACGGTTTCTGGGAGGTTTCTGTAATTTTCGTAATAGCTTGTTAAGTACCTTCTTACCTCCCTCTACCATACCATCTTTGGGTCTGGACTATGTGAAACTTCCTGACAGAGTGGACCAGTGCCAAACATGAACTGACTCCACTGTTTTATCAGTTCCACCAACCTGAAAATCCACGGCTAAACCCCCCTTTCCTCAGCCTTCACTGATCACAACAGGTCATGACAACAGCTTTCATAATAAAAAATCTCAGGGAGCAGGTGGGCTTGAAACACAGCCACAAAAGACAAAGGAGGGGGAACATCCCTCACATTGTCTAAAGTTTATGACTCAAGAATAACCTCTTATTCACAGATGTTTGAGTCTGACAGAGATGTGAAAAACAGTCAGATTTAGATGTTGTCTATGAAGAAAATGCTTTGGACAAATGGCCCAGCCCTAGACCTAAAAGCTTTTCCTTGCGTGCATTTTTTCCAAACCTCACTTCCTCTTTCATCCCTTCTCTTCAGAACTGGAGGAAACCGGCTAAGGGCAGAAATTCTCTCCCTCTCTCTATGTTGTAAAGAAAGACAACTATGCCCTCCCGACGTTGTATAATTTTATACCAACACTGTTCCAAGTAAAAAAAAAAAGTCAGTTCTCATTCACTTTCTTTTATTGTGTGTGTGTGTGTGTTTTTTTTTTTTACAGTAGAAAGAATTCACAATTTTTCCGTGAAGTGATATAAGTAAAGAGGCAGTTTCCCCAAAAGGCACACAGGGAAAGTGATAAACTGAGATTTGAAGAGTATTATTAACATGCTATTACTGGCTGTATACTGTAGCTTCGGAGCGCGGCAACTCTCCATTTCACCAAGGCTGTTCTTAGCACAAGACTCCATTCCTTCACAGTATCACGTCTGAGCCTAACTCGTCTCCGAACGGGTCCACGTCACAAAACCGGAATAACATAAACAAAAGGATTTACAGTAAGAATCCCCGATCGGCCATCTTCTTGTCGCTCTGACAGCTGGCTTTAAAGAGGCAGTGAAGCGGTTAAAATGGAGATATGGCCCGGTTGTTGTTTGCTTTAGCTCTGGGTTAACATGTTCTCAGTTTTTGAGAACTTGAGCATGGAACAAAGCATGAGCTAAATGGCTGCCGGGTTTGTGGGGATTAGACAAGGCACAAGCCACTGCGAAGCATAGGATGCAAGACATGCACACCGTTGCTGCTAAGGATTATCTCATTAGGGTGAATATATTCAAAGCGTAATGCAATTTTAAATGTTTGCAGTATTATTTCACCCTGGAGTTTCTAGCTGTCCTTTCATGATTCCATACACAGTCTCTCATGCATCTTCCAGATTTTTCGCAGGGTTCCAAACACGCTCCATATGAGTCTCTGGTAGGTCAAAGGGGTTAATGGTGTCACGTCACAGTATGACGGACCAGGTGAGTGCCTTAAGAGTCCATACCTGTGTCCATCCTGTGAAGAGATGACACAAATATAGGAAGCCTGGGAAAAAATTGGAGATACAGTTTAAAAGAAGGGGTGGCTGAGTGCAGGAGAAACCCAAACTCCTTACTCTTCTTACTTAATCATCGCAGTCAGTGTGCTGACCATGCTACCTTACTCTGCCAAATGGAAATATTTACAGTAAAAAGCAATTCCTTTTCATTTTTTCTTAGCGATTAGTGAGTGGTTTACTAATTAGCCTTAAATCACGAGGTTCGGGACAATAAAAAAGGGAGGACTTGACCAGACCACATGTCTGCTTTACATCATTAATCTCCTGAGGTTTTCGATAGCTCTGTACAAATGCCAGATTTCACCAGACAAACATCCTCCTGGTCCTTGAGACGGAGACAGGGGAGACACAGAGAGGGTGAGTGTTAGATGGGCACTCCCAGTTAAACACATGGCTTCAGTTTCCCCCCACTTCACTGTGTGGCCTGGCCTTGTATGAGACCAAAAACACTCCAACAACCAAATATGGTGTTCATTAGGATGAATCACTGTGTTATTGTGGTGCTATAGTCACCTCCAGAGACTCACTTTTATTAGCATTCACTTGTGTTAGGAATAACGTGTCCGTGTCTAAAGTATTGATTATTGACAAAGATCAATAGCAACACAGAGGTTTTTAGATTTGCAACTGTGTGGAGTGAAATCTCATTCTTGACCACAACGTTTAAATGGAAATTACTGCATACTTGAAGGTCTGTCTGGTCTGTGAACAAAGAGAAGGAGAAAAAAAAAAACAAAAAAAAAACACATCCTCTGTGTCCTTATTTGGTCTGACTAACTTTGCCAATCCCTCCACTAGAACATATTTCTCCAAACATCCACTGACTGACCCCTCCACACTGAGCTGTGAAGGATGATACTGACATCTGCTGGAAAGAATGCAGCACCAGCCCCCCCCCCCCTCACTCCACATCTGTAACGTCAGCTACTGTATTACTGTATGTGCACGGACAGGAAACAGTGTCACCACTTGTTTGAAACTCTTTTTTTTTATTTTTTTTTTTGTGAATACAAAAAATACTTTTGTGACCAGATAAATATTATACATACAGCATAAAATCATAAAACAAATGCAGTCTCTTAAAGAAAGCACAACACCAATTCATAACAGAGCTAGTGACTTTTTTTTTTTCTTTCTCCATTTCTGTTAATACTTGGACAAAATCAGTTAAGACAATATACTTCAGGGTAATTATTACATGTACTGATAAAAACGTATTGTTTTAAGAGTAATAATCAGACAGTGAAACAAAGGAAGGTATTGGAACACAAATTGCCACATGCTCATGGAATGCAGTCTAGTGTTAGTTTTCTGATATGGTCTCTAAATCCTAAAGGTATCCACAGATGCCCTTTTATATCAGCATTAGAACATTGTAGGCAGGTAGGTCACCAGCCAAGGCATTGTATTGTATTGTATGGCAAAGGAGTATAGGTGACAGTTTATTAAGACCCCGACGGGGCATCAGAATGGCATCGTGTTCTGATTCAGAGAGGAAAACTCAGACTCCCACCGAGCCTGATCTTCAGCTGCTCACAGGACAGACTCAAGTAAGGCACTAGTACACAATGCAGACCAGACATTGGCATGGACAGACTAAGGAGATTAACTGTTTAACATTTCTGCAATATACAGTTTATATATATATATATAACACATTTATATACCAAAGAAAATAGAATTATTGAATTTGTTTCCTCGACCGGAACTCAAATCTAAATCCTTCTACTTTGCTAAGTGAACGCTCCACATTTAATAGAACAGAAGCTTTAAATAGTCTTCAGTGCGTAGGTTTATGAGCAACGTCAGTGCATAATGTATGCTCGATTCATTCAAGAGCCCGGAGCCAAATATGACCGCACACATCCAATCGTCCTGTAACAACGTAGACACTCATTATATTATTATCCTGCGAGAATATTGCTATAGACCGTCGGTCTCAACACCATCACCATGACAGTGGGGGTGACTAGTGGTAAATAACGGTATGGTTGTGTGTTTAAACTAAATCTGGCCGGTGTAGTGTAGCACGAGAGGGAGAACAAACATGACCAGAAATGTAAACATTACTCAATATTCCCTACACGTGCGTATATGAGGGTGTGGGGGGGGGGGGTTGACAGAAAGCACAACGTAAAGCACAAGGAACATATTTGGTCACGTAAAGTCCAGATTCTAACATAGATTGCACTTGTCTGCTCTTAAACAACTACTTTTTCCTTAGAAAACGTCTTTTTTTTTTTCAAGAATAAATATATTTATAGCTATTATTAGCCTTTTTTTTTTTTCACTTGTTATTTGCTCCCTATTTTATTTTATCTGATTTACTTAATCAGAGCAAATCATTGTTTGGTGTCAAGCTGACGACAGAGTTTAGTTTCAGAATCCCAACATTTGAAATGATTTCTTAGGCGAACAGCAAACCCAAAATTCACATTTTTATAAGTAAAATACAAGTGCCTTTCTGTTTACTACTCTATTGGTTAGTAGCATCACTGATATGTATAGCCATAGGGTGCATGCAAAGCAGTGGTGAAATGAAAAATCTCCTTCCTGCCTTTTTAATAATTATTTCAACCAAAAGATGTTTGGTTGTTTTTTTTTACATCTACAATTCATAGTTTGTTTGTTGTTGTTGTTGTTTTTTTACATTGACTGTTAGGATACAAGCTATGGACCTTTAGGTTTGTCACCAATTCATCTCTATTTGCTCGGAAACCTTCAGCAATTATAGCACATTCATAGATTATAGAGGATTTCTGCATTTGTAACATCTTCAGTTCACAACTGTAACAGTCAGCGATGCAGTCAACACTCACAAAGCAATGTTTATCACATCACACACTCTCGACTTGCTCATATTGACAACAGTGACAACTTCAATGTCAGCGTGATGAACTGACAAATACACACACACACACAGACACACACACACGAAGTCGACACACACACACACACACGTATACACACACCCGCACACACACTAAAGCACAGGCACTTGTTTTCTCACTAAACAGGCCTGTTTCAAGTGCCGTATGTTACTCTGCAGAGTAAAAAGGAGCCATTTGTACACCGGCAACATCAGCCCATGACAAACAGGATCTCGTCAGTGCAGCAAACACGGTTCCTGGGTTCCTGCTGAGCCAGTCAGCCCTCGTCCTCCCTCAACTCGCTGGGCAGAAACTTGTACTGCTGCTGCCGGATCTGAGCCAGCTTCTTCCGAGCCTCTTCCAGCTCTCGCTCCTTCCTCAGCATCTCCTCCTGAGCTGCGATGATCTGAGTGAAACAGGAGACACATGACACTTAATGTGCCTTTCGCTTATTTTAAGCACATTTCTTGCAGGCGGCTTCAAAGGAGAAAAACCTACCGTACAGCTCGGCAGTGCTCAGCTCACACCGCGCAGCCTGTACAAACTCTATTAGAAGTTACATTTCAATATGAACTGACGCCACAACTCCCATGTAGACACATCCTGCAGTCTAAAAATATTTTTTGACATCTACCTTTTGCTCTTTTTTAGCATCAACTCCAACGCTGACTCTAAAACCAAACCTCGACTTAGAGGTCAAAAAGTCTCACGCAAAAAGTCTGCAAAAGTCTCACACATCCATACGACAATAGTGAAGGAGTTGCTTACAGCAACAATCTAACAGGACAACGACCCTGCAGTTACAGTTAAGGCGAACAAACGTGTGTTTAAGGACAGAATCTGAGTGTTTTTTTTATACATATATATATGTATATAAATATTTTTTTTTATATGTATATATATATATATGTATATATATATATATATATATATATATATACATTTAAAAAAAATCATGTACGCCATTGATTTCTATAGTGTTTATGTATGATGAGTATAAAAAACAATGATCACTTCCTTTCATTTCACTTCAAATTCAAAAGCTGAGGTGTATACAACAACAAAAACATTTGATATAATCTATGGCTTTTCTGTGTTGGTCATTTTATCAATATGGCACAATAAAGCATATATAAATACATTCAAAATGAATTAAAGCAGTGAACTTTACTGTTTGGTCTTTATCTAAACGTGTAATCTTTATCTAAACGAAAGATAAATGTAAGCAGGAAAAGATGAAACATAAGTGATTTTGAGACAATGAGTCTCATCGGTCAAAAAGGAGAAACTGACGAGCTAAAGTCCAGCTAAGCTGCACTGACAGACTGAGATAGGATGAAAAGTAAAGCTGCCTGTAGCATCCTGGAGTTCTGGAAAAAAAACAACCTGTCAAATTTCTGCAGGGATGAATTAGAAGGAGATGATCTGCTGTACTAGAAAGTCAGCTCAATGTTACCACTGGGTGTCTAATAAAAAAAAACAAAAATATACAACAGGTTTGAAGTGAAGCTGATGATGAGCCACAGCAACTCATCACAACTGCGGAAAAACAACTGTGATATTTCAACGCGTGTCAATGAGAAGTGCAAACATTCAGTGAAAATGGCAAATCACACAAGACGATTGATTTTCACTCTGAAGCCCTTTCAGGAGTTTGTCTCACCTGAGCTATGCCGCCGACAAATTTGGTCTTTACGACCACGCTATCATCTTCCGTCTTGTCAAACGCTGCTTTCTGAGCCGCCTTCACCAGGTTGTCTGAAGCTCGCTTCACTGCGTTGCCAGCAGCCTTCGCAAAAAACGATTTTAAAAAAGTTAGCACGCAATCGATCCATAAACATACACAATGAATTCCCACAGACAATTTCAGTCTCACCTGTAGTCTCCTCATGGCTTCAGAATCCTGGTCTGCCTTCACCTTGCAGGCCACCAGCAGCTGAGCCGTGGAGGCCGCAACCTGTTTCGCTGAAGAGATGAGCTTCTCCTCACTGGCGTGGCCCTGAACTGAGGCGTTCGCTGACTCACACAGGCTACTGGTGGCTGCTGCGACCATACGTGCCTACATCAGGCAAAGATTCACGCGTTTTTCATTTTGGTTTCTTTTAATCCACCACAATTATATGTGAATGTATGAGTCTTTTACAGACACGTACCGCTGATATGAGACCCTGGGACCACTGGCCATCATCAACTGCATTGGCAAGATTAGATCCCACCTAAAATCAAAATATTCCATTAAATATCATGTCGCATGTGGATTTCCCAGAGTGTCCAAGTGTGTGTGTGTGTGTGTGTGTGTGTGAACTGACCTTGCCTTGTGCCACCAGTTCTCTCTGAGCTGCCGACGCAGATTTAACAAGAGCACTAGTTGCCGCAGCAATGGACTTTGCGGCCTCTAAGATCTGCTCCTCAAAATTCAGCGTCTCGTCCGCCTGCTGGAAGGGAAGACCACATATCAACTTAAGAGTTAAGGAAAGGAAAGGGTTTGAAAGGAAGGAAAGAATCTTTATTGTCATCATACAACCGAGATTGCGCAAATAAATTGCGAGGTCAGATGCAGAGTTGATCAGAGACGCTGCGACTGAGCATTCATACATGTTTGTGATGTATTCGCTGTGAAATGGATTATTAGCGTCTGCTTATACTGTCTGACATTCACTCTCAATGAAAAAGAGTAAATCATTTCTTAATCTGCATTAAAGGTCCAGTGTGTAACATTTGGGGGGGAGGGATTATTAGCAGAATTTGAATATACGCTGCAAAGGCCACCGTAGTTCCCTGATGTGCTTGAAAAAAAGGGAGGGGAAAGCATTGGAGTCCTCTTGTTATTGCAACCTACAGTCTCGCCATTAAATGCCACTAATTCTTACACACTTGACCTTTAAAGTAATAGAATGGATCCACATGAAGACTATAAAATCCTTTAATCACCCTATAAAATATCCACTAAGTGCCAGTCTTTAATTGCAGAATGTAATCCCCCTCATACTCTCCTAAAAAAACAAACAACCACCAAAATCCTCAATGGAAGCTACAACCCTGAGCATTATCCATGGACGAATACACATGGCACAGTCTGAAAGGTTTATTTTTGAGGCAGTGGCATTAACAAACGAATGACCGCCTGTGCCTCTGAATAGGACAGTTTTTTTTCTACACCTCCGTAACAACATAAGGCACATGTGGCTGGAGACAGGGCGGGACACTGTAGGAATATGTTTGATATATAGTTGGACTGAATAACAACCTAATATATCAAACATATCAGACAGAGCCCTGCAGAGAAGGCTTCCAAGGTCTACAACGGCTCAGAAAAAAGGGGGGAGGGAGGAGCGGACACAAGGCGGGGAGACATGCCGAGAACAGGAGAAGCCTCCCTCTGTACGGGGTGGGAGGGATGAAGAGGGAAGAGAAGGAGGAAGTCAAATCCAGTCTGTTTTTAGAGAAATAATTAATTGTGCACGTGCACAATTTGATCGATTACATGGCAGCTTGCAGCCCTAATACCTCATTCATTAACTCCCATCTCCGAATACACGATTAATATTGAATTAACAATTGTATATGTTGTTCCTCTGTGAAGGAATAATCTGTGGACTGAAATACCAGTATCAAACGTTTAAAAAATGCTAATTTGAACAATAACGGTTCAATACTTTAATCTTTACTTTATTTATTTTTGCTTCTGCGTGTGAAAACAAATTGTGGATGTGAGGCGTAGCTGTTAGTAAAACAATGTAGAACGTGGTATTTCCCCTTCAAATACTCTATGGAAGAGTTGCTTCCTATTAGATCACTAGAGGGAGACAGTGACATTCAAAAGAGGAGAAACCCTTTCACTCACTAATCCCCCTTTTCATAAGTGCAGTCTGTAGCTGCGGGATTATAGTATGAGACAGAGCATTATATGGTCTTTATTAAAACTGGACTAACCCAAATATGCAGCCCTTCATATCACAGAGGGAAAACGTGGAAATGACAATCTCTGTGCACAGGAAGAGAGTGGGGGGGAGGGAAGGGGGTGGATTGGTGGGGCACACACAACGAGGAGCATCATGATCCAACTATTCAGTCTCCAGGGACAGATAAACAAACACACAATTAACATGCAGTAACAAACCACAAACACAATCCTGTAATGTATACAGAACTGTAAAAAAAAAAAAAGGGTCAGTTCACTGTCCAAAAGCATGCATCCCATTGTTTTGTCTGTTTTTCCTGCGTATTATGTGTTTAGGCTGCTTTGTTTGGTTGGTAATGGAGGAGGTGAATGGCAGGGTAAAATCCTCCCTAAGTGCAGTTTAGAAACGAGGAGCGATGCGGTAACGCAAAGGAAATAAAGTTCAATAAGTCAGAGGCCCTCGGTTTCAGAAAAGGTCATCACACATTTGAACTTGTTCCAACATAATAAGCTTGAGGACCCGGCCATGTGTAATAGTGTCTCCTGGCAACACAACTCAAAGTAATGATCAAAAAAGTGTTCCAAGCTTTGTTAGTTAGCTCACTGGTGCAGCTGTATGACTCAACGCAGCGTGTGTGTAACAAAGACACATTTTTCTCCATTAATGACACCAAAATAGCAGCTCAGTCACTGGGAAAAAAGACGACTCCATTTCAAAGTCAGTGTCACCTTTTTCTACCTTTGGCTCACATGTTCTTCCTGCTGATTAATGGCAAAAAGCTGTGTGTGTGTGTGTGTGTGTGTGTGTGTGTCTGTGTAGTTGGGGGAGGGTTGAGAGGGGCACTTACCTTGGGCTTGGCTCGGGGTTTCAGCTGTTCGAGTTTGTTGGCGGCAGCTTCAATGGACGCTGCTGCTCCAAGGAGCTCGGTCTCGGCGATGACAGTGGGGTCCTCCGGGTCCACGCAGTCTGATCCTGCAAAGGGATCGACACCTGCTCAGACACTGGTTACAGCATGCTTAAACCCTCAAAATAAAACACTAGAGGAATCATTCTGGTGATCGACATTTTATCTCATATACCAACAAAAAAGGTCAACATTAAACCACATGTTGCTTTTCGTGCACTGTTTAACGTCAACGTCTTTAAACAGCTCCAGAGCTCTGTATACTCCAAATAACTGACTCACAATAAAACAGAATGAATTAAAAGGTAAAAGAAATACACACTTGACAGATTATTTACCATGTGTAGGTTTTTAAGTGCCTATAAAACTGAACTGTTTGGGAACAGCTTGGTAAAGCAGATGGAACAATGTTTTTGTCGTGGATTTCTTTGAGCTCTGGGGAAATCTGTTCTGCGACCCCCAAACCCACCCCCCCGGTCGTCTGGTCCTCCATTGCCTCCCTGACTCTATGTAAGGCGATCTGAAGGAACACAACGCACTATATCCCACTTACCTCCATCTGAGGCAGCCAGGAGAGAGCAGTGGAGAGAGAAAGAGAGAACACATGGGACATTAGGGAGGTGAAGTGGATAGCCCCGCTGAGTCTCAGGCTGTATGCTGAAATCTAATTCTCACCCAAACACAATCTAATACTCCTGTCAGACGTGGCAGTGCAGTTTCTGGAGAAAGCAGTCCAGTATGTTTCTGTCACAATAATCCTACACAGCTTCGTTTTGGAGCAATTTGCAAGGCAATTGCTCCATGGTGCAATTTCAATATTCTAAAGTGATCGACTGTACGTCCTATCTTTATTAGGAATGGAGACTCGGTAACTCGGTATATTTTTCACACAGCTCCAGCATCATCACAATCCTTATCCTTTATCAAATTCTGTTGTCTCTGAGAATTTACAGCCAAAGTGAAAATGATAACGTTGGATCGCACACAAGCCTCTGTAAAATTCAAATTCCCAACACTTTGAATTAAAAATACACACAACTTTCACGCGTGTTCAATGGACCATAAAATGCTGACATCAGTGATAATAGGGGGTCACACTTAACTAACTTGTCAAGCCAAACTCTTGCGAGGGTAAAGGAGTGTGTGACAGTCTGTGTGACAGTGTGTGACAGTGTGTGTGTGTGTGTGTGTGTGTGTGTGTGTGTGTGTGTGTGGCCTCACCTTTCATGGCCTCAGCTGTCTGGACGAGCTCTGTCACACTAGCGGCCACGTGTTTTGAGTGTGTGGTCAGCTGTTGTTTCTGCTCTGGCGTGGGCTTCAGCAGCACCTGAAAGCACAAGAGCCCACAGCAAATGCACACACACACACACACACACACACAGAGCAAAGACGGTGACAAACCAAAATAATAATAAGAAAAACCATCTGTTCGGCATCAAAACCAAACAATCTAATTCTTACATAACAAAATAAACCATAGATATATTTATTTCTACATTTGGTTCTTAGTTGTATTCTCTCACGACTCACTTCTTTCTACGACCAAAAATAAAACACTGCGCTTTGATGGCGTGTCACAATTAACACGAAATTCCAATAACTAATTATGCAAGCGAGGCGATTTAATCATTAAATAGCAGACATGCAGGTGTGTGGATTTATGAGCTTATGGCACACTTGTTCTCATTTTCCTCGTGCAGCATTTTTATTATGAACTAATGAATTACATAGGTGCTCGGGAATTAAACAATGTGTCAAACTTCACATCCTCATCATTGACAGAAAGAAGCAGTCAGTCATGAGACCACAGCGAGCCAGGACAGATTTGACAGGATATAATCTTGTTGATTAGATCTGTGAAATCTTACCAGGCGAAACACACAAACCAGGTAAAGACCAGGATTCACCCATCCACAGCTAGAAACACACACCAGCTTCTTCCATTAAACATTCATGACACATGTTTCGGTCACATGCTCTAACCTGCAGCACTTGCTCCAGAAGGCTGATGTATCCGTTGGTGCACTCGGAGCCAAACTGCAGGGCCTTGTACCTGAGCTCCTCGCTCACTTCTTGGTGGTACGCTGCTTGCTGGAATAATTAGAAAATAACGTAATAGTTAATCTAAAAAAAAAAAAAAAAAAAAGGACACAAACATTGTTTCTGGAGGAATAATAAGATTTATTCAACATCCTTGTAGCAAAGTGAAAATGTGTCACTTTCATGTCACTGTACTTTTAAACCATTGTGAATTATATATCGCTAATAAAATGTCGGTTTCTTCAAAAGCACTGTGACCACACGAGTGTCCATGAAGTGGACTTGACTAGTTTGCTCTCAGTGGGCTGGACCCACAGGTTCCCTGGCACTCGAGTGCTGCCTGTGTGAGGCCTGATCTGGCAGACTGGTGTGTGAATTGGCACCTTGCATGTCGTCAGCATATCAGAGATGGCTTTGCGACTCAGGTTGGCAGTTGCAATCACGGCCTCCTGCTGAGAAGAGTTGCCTGCGGCCACTGCCTTGGCCGTTGCCATGGTGATGCCCTTCGTCATGCGGACGAACTCCTCGGGCGTGCTGGACTTGTCCGGGACGTCCTTGGAGTGGAACACCTGACATGATGATAAACCACAGACACAGATGTTTTGGTGCGGGCATGAATGGGCCCAGGTACGGGAAATCTGGATGTGGGTTGCAAAACAAACTTCCAATGTGAAGCCTTGAGAGTCGTGATATGACCGGTGGATGATACCAATTGTTTTCCCTCTAAATAGGAATATAATTTACTATATTCTCTATATATGTGCTCATAGTGAGTAAAAAAAAAAAAAAGAAAGAAAAAAAAAAAGAATTCAGCTCTTGCTAAAGCCTCCTCTCAGCCTTGGGGTCTTCTGATAAATATAAGTAGTAAATTACAGGGGGGAGAAAAAAATGGAAATCTCCTTTTTCTCTCAGCCTGTGTCTGAAACCCAGACCCTGATAAGTAAAAGAGCTGTGAGAAACCTTGCGGGGCTGAGGGAAGGTGACAAGGAGGTGGACAGACAATAGAGAGAAGGAGCTCCCCTGATTTGTTGAGAATAATACCCACGTATATATCCCTGACCCTCTTTGCAGAGAGGTCGTGTCTCTTTAGCTGCCTCCCACAGAAGAAGTGGTTTGGCCTGTCAGGCACTCTTACTGTCAGCTCTTGCTTGATGCACTCAATGGTGGCCTCCAGTGCCCTCGTCCCGCGAGTGGCTTCATCCTCCACTGCCTTCACTGTTTTTAGCAGAGACGTCACGTTGGTCACCATGACCTGTCAAATAAAAAAAAGAGCATAGAATGAGAATAACACTCAAGCCAGGAGGTGGCGCTCTTTCTCCTCAGCTGCAAAGCCCACCTTCACTGATATCATGGAAATCAAACACTCAGCTGCTGAAGGAAGACAAGAGGTTGATTTCAAAATAAAAAAATAAAAAAACAGAAGCTCTGGTAATATATTTTATTCTCTGACAGTGATCATTAAGAGAAAATATATTCCCATCTCTATTGGCGGTAATATCATTAGGTTAGTAATTTGAGCAACATGATCACCAGGGGTTTGAGAACGTCCCCTCTGGGGGTCACCATATGTTGCGGCAACAGACACAATCTGTCAACATGACCAGAGACATGGGTGGCCCCTAATTCTATTTAGTGGAGAAAACACCAGAATCTCCAACTCAAACTGTTATTAAACTTACTGTACAAGCTGTGGTTTGGGCGACAGTTGTGAGTAAAACAAATCATTTGAGGAAAATTGCAGAAAATGTATGAAAAGACTAGAAAATGTAGATGTTGATCAGGTCTGATCTTTGGTTTTTTATTCCACAGCAGATTGGTAGCTGTAAAAGTCATAGTGACAATTAACAGAAAAAGGACAACTCAAAAAGGAGGTTGGTCAACACTGATATTATCTGTATTATATACTTAAATATGTTTTAACTGGACTTCTTAGGGATTTATTCCCTCAAAAACTACAATATTTTGCTTGGACACACACCACTAACTATGTGGTTTGAAAGAGGAGCAACAAATGTCTCAGATTTTGGTCATTTGTTGCACCTCAGTTATTGAATTGTCGGTTACACATGGAAAAGCACGTACGCACGCAAACACAATGTGTTAGACTAAAAACTGCACTAATAAAAAGAGAGCATCAGCTGAATAATAAACTGGAGAACTGTATCACTGGTATCAGTAAACAGCAACCCAGAAATCAAACAAAAATCATTTATTTGAGTGGTCTGTCCTTTTACCTTGGCGGCACTCTTCAGCTGATACATGGACGGGTCGTCGGCCGGCTTGCCAGCGGCACATTTGGTGGCGCCGATGAGATCGGCCAGAGCTTTGGCCACATCGCGCACTGCATTTATCAGAACCACCTGAGGAGACAGAGCCAGAGTCAATGTGGCACAATGGTCAGAGTATAGGTTTATCCGTCGTACCCGAGGGAGAGGATTTAACACTTTATCACTACCACCTCATCATGATACTTTAGACTTAGTGCAGAGCGGAGATAGAGGCTTACACACACACACACACACACACACACACACACACACACACACACAACGGAAAGAGAGGACATAATGTGGATCAGATCAAACCTACATTTACGTAACGCAGAGAACATAAAACTGCATGTACAGGCAGATAAAAGTAATTCAGTGAAAATGTCTTCGAGGAAAGCTTCATGCTGCAGAATTAAAAAGTAATAACTGAGCGTTGTTAAAGATTAAAATATGTTTGAGAGAAGGAAAACATACAGCTGCGAAACATCTGTGGTTCTGTTAGATATCGTTCAGTTTAAACGGTTGCGCATTTCCGTCACCTGTGTCTCTGGGTCCTCGGAGCCCATGCTGGTCGCCCCTTGTTTGACCACCTCAGTTAGCTGGGTGATGGTCTTGGCTGAGGACTGGGCAGCTTGGGCCAGTTTGTCCTGGCTGGATGCGGCTCCAGCAACCAGCAGCTTGGTGTCCTCCACCAGTGCCTTGGCTGTTTTCAAGATGCTCTCCCTGAGGGATGGGACATAGTATGTCACAATCTGCTTCAAAGTCACTCACAAGTACCAGCAATATGGAAAGAACCTGTTTGCTCTTCTGAATAGAATGTGCGTTTAGTAAGGACAAATTTCTATGAGCATTATATTATGTAAAATGAGTGTCAGTATAGAGCGGTGTCCTTCTAAGTGAGCCACTGAACACCGTACATTAGCTTTGGTGAAATCAACGTAGAAATCTTGCTCCCGTAGGGATCGACACAGTGGATTTCTTTCTACCTGCGTTAGGCTTCTAAACAGGCACCAGGAGTGTTGCACAAAAACAGAATGAACAAATCCAGGATAACTGAGACTTATTCCCTTATCTGCCTATGAAATGTATAGACATTTTCTCATCCCTCTATTTTTGAAACCTATTCTTCTACGGTCCATTTTTAACACCATCACATGTCGCTCTCTTTGGCGACCAGGTTTTTTTTTTTCCCCAGTCAGCATTGTGTCTCGCTCTGCTTGTCTTGTATGTGTCAAAGTCACTGCACCTGTGGTCAGCAAAAGACTCTTCATTCTCAGGGTTCAGTGTTCCAGCTGAGGCAAACATGATGGTGGTGTCCAGGTCAGCAATGATGCCAGAAACCGCACAGGCTGCAGTGATACAGGCCTGAGTGCCTTTGTTCCCCGCCTGCAGCGCCGACAGTACCAAGGACACCTGGAACATGTGAGGCACACAGAGACGCTGCTTTTGGAAGTGTAACGCTGCTATAAACAACACCTGTCTCTGTATGAACTGCACATATTTAATTATTCATTGGGATTTATTTTTCCCCTACACAGCAGGTAAGTGAAGCTGCAAATGTTTGGAGGGAAACATCTGGACAAGCTGGATTAAAGAAGGACGATGGGACTGAGAGAGGAGAGCGAGGTTAAGCATGCGTTAAATCAGATTCTGCTGCACAATCATATTAAGTCAATGACCCTGACTCTGCAAATCAAATGACTCTTTTTGAAGACTTGTGTCTGTCCACCTCTCATAAACAAACGTACATTTCAGACACAAGCATCAAGAATCGATAAGCATGAGACACCACAATTTATTCAAGTCTGACATGAGCTCTGAATCAAGTGGAGAGCATGCTCTAGTGACTGTTAATTTAACAGCAGTTATTACTAGTTAAAATGGCCTGCAAATGCGTCTGACTTTACTAGTTCAAAGGTAAGGCTGAAGCTATACTGAAATCCTCCTTGGTCTTGCACACTATCTTCTCTATCATATTATTTTAGCAAGAATATTCTGTATATACAGTGGCGTCCCAGAGAAATGCATTCAATTTGTTTTCCTAAAAATGCAAATTCTGTGCTGATGCTGCTGCAAAACAACAGAAACTGCAAATTATGGCAACAAAAAAAAAAGTCAACAAAAAAAAAAGAAAGAAAGAAGCTTCCTCATGCTATAGATGGTGTACACATAGCTTACCTTCTCTGTGACTGCACGGGCACAATCAATGAGCTCCCGTTTGGAGAAGCTGTCAGTGGGGCTCAGCTGCAGGGCTCCAGCTTTCTGGACCAGGTAGATACAACCATGGCCCAGCTCTTGCACCCGTGTCTTTATCTGGAAGCCAACCTGAAAGCATAACCGGGCAGTGGCTTAGACAGCATCCAATCGTCTCTAATTTATACTCTCATTGCATGACACGATCACAATCATATCCAGTGGGCGGTTTAAAAAACGATTTCAAGCACCCCCTTTAGAGGATGAATGTTGCACTGTGGCACTACACCTTTAAGTTCCAGACTGAGATCCATGGGTGGGTGGTAATTCACTGTGAGCATCGCTATAGGCTTATGGACTTGTGGAAGCACAATGTTACTATGGTAACCAGCAGGGTTTCCAGCAGCCTGTTATATACAAGATATTGATAAGAGGTGTGCACTTACCAGTGCAATGTTACAACATTGCTGCTGTGCTCTTTAATACTATATGCAGAAAGTTTGCAGAGGGGTACGTTTCTAAAAGGTAAAAGAAAGTGTGCATTTATGTGTGATTCCATCCACTGCTGTGACAAGCAAAAGTCCAAGCCACCACAGACGGAAGACGGAGAAGGCACCAGTAACGCTTTATCCATGGTGGCATTTCTTTATTTCATTGCTTCTTGCACTAAATGGTGGAATGTTGGGGTGTCTTCATCACTCAACACAAACCTTGCCTCTATCCTCCGTCCTCCATTTCCATTGCACTTCCAGTGCAGTGAATTATAGAAGCCGGAGTGATGTTTTGGGCATGAATTTTTAAAACGTTATCCTTTGTTCGCTGAATCTGCTTCAAATGCACTCATTTGCATTTACCTTCTATGCAAACGCCATCTTTCCCGTTCCCTTCAAACATGAAAGTTGACTATGTTTCTGTTCAGGCTTTTTTAACGCGCTAATCGAAAATGAAAACAGTCAAATTAGAAAACCACCCATTGTCTAAAGAAGTCTTAAGAAAGAACGAAAGAAAGAAACCATCAGCTCTTATTGGTGTGGGTGTAAATATAATGCATGCTCTCAGATCTATCAGCTGACACTTTAGGGTAATAACAGTGGTGTGTTGAATCCTTCATGCTGTACAAAGAGACTGCATGGCTTCTTACCTCTTCGGGTTCTGCGGTTGCTGCAGCAAGACGCCCTTGGTGTGCCAGCTGTCCATAATCCACTGTCACTTGAGAGGCAAGACCACCAAGTTCTTCCGGGCAGGTCACCGACTTAGTCATCTAGAGAAGAATACATATCATCAGCAAAAGGGGGAAGATGTCTCTATTGATCTTATAATGGAAAGCACACGCTCCTTGGTACAAGCACTCACCATCTCCTGGGCGGTGATGGTGATAGCCTTAGAGAACTTCACCATTGTGGTCTGGTAGTCCACAAAGGAGCCCTCAGGTTCAGGTGGTGTCCCTTCGTCCAGCTGTGAACGGTTAGGCCTTTAATATTTATTCAATAGTGGGGATGAGAGAACTATCCTATGTTCTGTTGTCACACACATAATATACTCACAACACCATTCCCACCCTATCTAGCTATAGTTGGATGACAGATGTTTCCTCTCAACCCCTGGTGCTCAAAAGACATTTTTTCAAGTGAACTTTGAACTGTGACATATTTCCATTTTTTTAGTACTTTTTGCTCAGCTGTATAATATAATAATAATAAATAATAAATAATCATTTTCATCAGATTGCCTAGATAAGAGACTCTATATTGCACATTCTTATCGGCTGCCTCTGTATATACATTTTATACATTTTAACATAGAAATGGAAAAAAGCTGCCTAAATGCTCTGTGTTAATTACAGGTAATCTTAATTGTTGAACAATAGTACTGTAATTTTGGTTCAAGTCATTGTTTGTGATTACTTGTGAATCCAACCCACCATAACATCTGGATTGTGACTGTCCCTGCTCTGATTCAGTATCTCCCAGGTGTTGACACCAATTGAGTTTTGTTTGTTGGTCGTATTTATTTGTTAAAAACTGTACTACTAACCACATTTTCTTACGAATAGTGCAAAATAAGAGAATTAACAGTGGTGTATCTATGTTTAAATGAAGAAAACATTATCTCATCTAAGTGTATATAACGTATGACCGAGTATATACAGATCTTGTCAGTCATTAACCAGAATGTCAACAAAGAGACATGTCCCTGAGCAGGATGAGTGACAGCTAACGTCATCAGTGGGCTATGGATTTAAAACTTGTCATCTAATGGAGTAATGAGAGTCATGGACAAGGACATGCTCTCAGTGTTCCCACTGTGCAGCGCCAAACTAATAAAATCAAACCTAAAATCCATTTCAAATCTATTTAACCCTAACCCTAGAGAGACTTCTAACAAGTTATCACAGCTACTGTATATGCATTCAACACACTTATACTCACCCTGCCCATGGCCTCAGCAATGGACTCCACCATGCCCCCGACCATGCCCCCCTCACTGGCAGCCTCGTTCAAAGTCACCATGATGTCGTCCACGGCTTCCTTCATGAGCTGGGATGCTTCGGAGATGGCATCGTGTGTGTGTGACGCCTGAGGACACAGTCAGCTGATTAACGGTTCTGTGACACTGCCTTGGTTTAGCCAGAAAGTCATTTATCAGCTTTACTGCAGTGGAGCGTCCCTACAGCTGGTAAGTACTCGTGTCTCACTAGAGGACACTTGTAATTCAAGATTCAAGATGTTTACTGGCTACACAAAAACTGTGGTCTGTAAAAACCCTTTGCCGAGTAAGTTAGGGATTATATTAAGCACAGCGCAACAAGATAAAACATACAACAACATGTAATAATTATATAATATAATTATATTATATACAATAATGAAATAAGAATACAAAAAATATGGTAAAGGTAAGGGATTGACTGCTTGTCACTGTAACTGAGTCTCTGTGTGATGAATGTTTGATGCGGTTCATTAAATGTTACACAGGCTTGACTGCACTTTGTATGTGATCGAGTACTTACATGTATTAATTCTAAAAAAAATAAGACTTATTTTGGGTATATTTTGGTGATGAAGGCAGCTGAGTTTTAGCAAAAAGAGAAAAAAAAGTGAAAAATGTGCAGTAAGAAAAAGCACACAAAAGTGTCAACAAAATTCCGACACTAATAGGGAGCATTTGCCACCTGATCCTGGACAAGAACATCTTTAAAACCTTTGACGAGTTTTACTGTTGATGTCAAACCAATGAATTAAATAACGACAGTTCAGAAGGAGCTCTTTCCAAACGTCCCGCAAACTAACACAAATTGAATCAGTTTATATTTGATCAATGTAATTAGATAAACAGAATATCCAAAAACAAAAATATCTGCCCTGTGTAGGTCTACATTAGAGTCTTGACCTGCTCATTTTGGTACCTTTGGATTCCCCCCGCCTTCCTTTGCAGCATAGAGCATCTGCAGGGCCGACTCAGACAGGGTCTTGGTCTGGTCCAGAATGGTCATTTGCTGCTGGTGATCATGGAGCTTTGAAGCCAGTCCCACTGATGCCACAATGAGCGGATCAAAGTAACGGGCCAGCTGGGTCACCTAAGAGGACACGTTTTAGAGAACTGTCAGAGGAAGCATTGGGTCACAAGATAGAAAACAGACAGAATAGGTGATTCTTTCTAAATCCAGAGGGGATGAAGGGATATATCATCAGACCAGCACCTTGTGTCCTAGTTGGGCAGCTTCGCCTCGGGCTGTCGTGGAGACGGGATCAATCAGATGCCCAATCTCCTGCACAGAGGAAGTCAGCTGCTCCTGGAGAGCCTGGCGGTTACAACAGAAGAGAATTACGATTTAAGTAGCAACAGAAAGACGACAGATCCCATTAAGTTTTTACTCTTAAACAAGATAGAGCTGATGGGGGGACTTGAACTCACTTCCATGGAGATATCATCTCTGCAAGGCAGGCTCTGCCCAACAGCAGCTAGTGAAGCTTGCTCAATGTCCCGGATACATTTATTGATGTTATCAATGGAGTAATCGCACTCCCTCTGTCCTGGGGCCTTGTCCCTGTCACCAGATATATTGAAAAACATTTTTCAAATACATTTCTGTATCTTTTGTGCAAAGGAATACTATAATAAAAAAAAAAAAATCACACTGCTCTGTACAATGGAAAATTATTCAACGATAGCGCCTTGAATTCTGTAGGACAACCAGTTAGTTCAGCTTAGTATAAAAACTGCAAAAAGGGGCGACTCAATTTCCAGCACCTCTTCAAATTGCTTATAAGCATATATTTATTTTGTCATATGTAGATGAATATGAATCTGAGATGCTGCAAGTACTTACCAGAGTCTGGTCTGGCAAACCAGTGGCCATTCAGGTCTCCAAGCTTAGCCTAACTAATCAGATCATGGATTTAGCTTCATATTTAGCAGAAAACATCTGCACCCCAGTTGGTGCTCATAGAAAAAAAATCTTTATTACCAATCAGGTGACTTGGGTCCCAAAATGTGGTCAGTTTCTGGAACCTTTTTTTTTTTTTTTGCTGCTTGTTGTTTTGTCAATCCTGTCGAACACTGAAACTGGACGTGCACGCCTGTGCACTTTCAATGACATCAATCTTCTCATCTAACTCTCATCAGCAAGACAGTGAGCAAAAGCATTTCACAAATCGCTTAACTAATCCTTAAAAAAATGAGGTCTGTCAGTGCTAAATGAAAGGCAGGCTACTCTAAAGCCTGATTTATACTCTGCTGCACTTCTGATAATTATCACGAGACAAAACTTAAGAGTTGCAAGACGTTTTCAATTTATGTTTCAGTAAAGAATCTCTTTCGTGTGCATGATGCGCACACTGATCCTCCATCTCTGTCAGTGCTGTATTGCCCTGATCAGTGTACCCTTCTGCCATTTGTTATACAGCATTGCTGCTACTTTATCTTCATTTTAATCGAGGAGGAATTGGATGAAGTTGTTCATAAAGAAAAGCCAGTAGAGATTTCTTAATGGAGGCGGTCAGTGGAAAAAAAGAAAATGACGGAGCACCAGGGACAATGTTGAAGATGAGACACAGAAGGTGACTAACAATTACACTGTGTAACAAAAATATGATAAAACAAGTCTACTGTCGTTTTCTCTAATCTGTTACAAGGCGGTGGGAATCTCCGCAGGCTTTTCCAACGACAGTTAACAAACTTATACAAACTTGAATTCAGGATAACAGACAGAAGTGGCCGTGGGTGTTATAAATACAAACCTAATGGAGGTGATGAGGCTCTTGATGGAGTCAGAAACTGTCCTGGAGTGGCCCGCGAGTATGGACCAGGTGGGAGGATCTTTGGGGTTGAGGACCAGTGAACGTGCCGTTTCCAAAAGGTAAGTGGAGCTGTCGAGCATGGAGCGAGCGGAACGTACAATAGGCTCCTGTGCTGCCGAGCCCTATGGAAATAATGAGGGTACTGCAAGTGAAACAACAGCTGAATGACATACTGGTGCAGGACATACTGGCACAACGGATCGGTTAAAATGTCTTGACTATTTGGGAGAGATCAAAGGTGCAATCAAAGGGAGGGGTGAGAAGAGCTCTGCACAGATGCAGGAAGAAACACCTTTAGTCTTGTCTCCCTCGACAATTAGATTAACAAGCTGAAGATTAGAGCAGCTGTGCTGTGAGAGAGTGCCGTTAAACACTGCCCTCCAACAGATTACAGCCATAAAGCTTTCAGAGGACTGTGCAAAAACTGTTCGGCTCAGACTGAAATACAAAAATACATTTTTCCTCCAAGAGTCTTTTCTCGATATTAAAAGAACAAGGAAAATTGGAGCTCAATCCAATTCCTCCCCATGTTTGCTGTACAAACCTTTTGGTGCCGGCTCACATAAGAAGGGGATTGAGTGCACACAGTCACAAATATAGTTGTTAAATCTCTCTGAAGACTCACTTTAATATCCTCTACAGGATGAGCGGAAAAAAATGTACAAATTGGATTCTGAGAGCAGCACACGGCATGAAAGATTGCTATTGATTTAGATTCGGTTTGGTCAGTCGCAACCACCTGAACTGAATTTAAAAAATGAAGTCTGGCTGGGCCATGACAAACAAGCATCAAAAAGGATGAATACCTCATTGCTGATCTGAGCCGGGATGCTTGCGAACTCCGGGTTGTTGGCAAAGGTTGACAGGTTTTCTACAGCCTCAAGGAGCGGTGCCGTAGCAACGCGGCACTTGTTTCTGTTCTCCTCGGAAAAATCTCCATCTAAGGCCTGAAAGAAAACGATGCCATTACAGTATCTGTTTATTTTGGCTGTACTTTTTTGTGAGCAGTTGGATTCCACGCATGACCACCGTTCCTCAATTGATGCATGAATTCGGTAAGAAATTTACACTCAACGTTTTGATCAGTTGGAGAGTTGACCTTGATGGTCTTGACAAGGTTGGCCGTGGTGTTGGCCACCTCTTTGGCTGACTGCACAAACTGTCTCCTGGCCACCGGGTTGGAGGTTTTGGAGGAAGCCAGGCGACAGGCATTACACAGAGCCGAGGTGTGTTTGGCTACAATTGTTGCTGCGGACAAGACCTGAAAACACGATCACACAAGAAGCAGAGTTGTGTAAAATCAGGCATTCTGATGATGTGTCAATTATTTATGGCGTTCAGGTTGATTTAAAGGTTTTCATAATGTAATGAGCCATTTAATTCACGACACATTAGGCACTGGCTCTGTTCATATTTCCGAGCTGTAGATCGGAACATCTTACCTGTGAAGGACTGCTAGCTGGGTCCACTAAGTTCTGACAAGCCATCTGTATAGCCTGGTGGGCCCGAGCAAATTGAATGGGATCAACCAGCCCCTCGTGTCCTGAGTGACTATTGGGGTCGGATACGCCGACAAGATACGAAGCCTACAGAGCAGATAAAAAAGGAACACAGTTACATTGATATCTTTTATTCTTCTCAAATCATCAGACAAATCACACAACTCTGACATGCGTACACAAGTAAACCAACCCATATATTCACAAAGAATCATATAAGCTATACATGGTGGATAATAGGGGGACCTTTCCTCAGAGAAATAAAGCTTGTCTGTTTCTGCGGCTGAGAGCGAGAGACGTAAGGATAATGCCAGTTGAAATCAGTCTTCCTGAAATATTGATTTTTTCTTTTTATCTCGGGGAATATAGAGCAGTGTGTGGATCATTGTCTGGTGAAACATCAAAGCGCTAGGTTTTAATTTAAATTATTTTTACAGTCTCCTAATGTTATTCTAAGCTGGAGTAATAGAATGAGAGCACAAAGGCATAAACGCTGTCAGGAATTCTGTCGGGACTCAAAGACTCTTTGTTCAATTTAAAATGAACTGATAATAATTTATCCAGTGTGTCTGCTTTTCTCAGAAGCTCTGTTTTAAAGACAGAATGGACAAATTGACGGTCTGGAACAGCAAAACTATTCCACTGATCAATAAACATCTCTTCATTATTTATCATTTTACTGTAAGCGGTTTTGTCTGGTTTTACTAGTGATTCAATTGATCAATAGTTGATCTGACGTTAATCGTCGTCATTTATCCTTGTAAGTAGGCCCCACATGGTTTGTATACATTTTTTAAAACATTTCTCCTCAGGCATGGATGTATGGCATTTAAAACTCTTTTAAAAATGTAGTGCAGACCTTATTAATAAAAACGAATGCTCATTACATTCAAACCATTGTCAACTGAATTGACTGTGTGTTTAGATCTCGTTTTCACCCAGCAACAGTACTGCACACAGGAAGTGATTAGTTTCATGTCATGACGGAAGCAACAGCAAGCATGTGCTAGTAAAGCGAGACCACAGCTAGATCATGAACTAAAACAGAGACCGAGAGTTTTAGAAGGGGATTTCACTGCTAAAAAAAAAACCTCAGTTGTTCAGCAGTTTAATGGGATAAAATCAGCGCAGCGCATCACCAGGTCAGAGGTGCAGACCCTTCAGTACATTTACAGACAGCGCTGCAGGAGGAAAGGCGTAACGGATCCTCTCTGACCCGAGCTACAGCCTCTTCACGCCCCTGCTGTCAGGCAGACGGTTCAAGAGCATCAGCACCGGAAACCAGGAAGTTCAGAGACAGCCTATACTCACAAGCCATCAAGCTTTTGAATCTTGAACAACAAAAATCACCAAATTGTATGAACTGCAGCTTTTATTTTGATTTCCGGACTGAAATTCACACTAGGAGGCGCCCGTTTAATAAAAAGAAATTACGCAAAACTTGGACCAGGTTTATAAAAGGAGAAGGATGCCAATCTCACCTGTCCTGCAGCCTCTGTGAGTCCACACAGAGCTTTGGATGCTACACCCACGCTCTCCCCGAAGGCGACCACATCACCAGTCTTACAGTGCTGAGAAATACCTGCCATCGACTCTCCTAGGACCTGAGGCATTCAGAGATGGAGAAAATGAGTAAGAAATGGGATCTTTAGCCGTCTACTACACTTGCACTACAGAGTATCTCTGACAATTTAAATGTACTGTACACACAATTATTTTTTAAAGCCCCGTACCTTTGAGTTTTCCATGACGCTCTCGATGCAGTCAAAGTAGGAGAGTTCGTTGACAGGCTCGTTGGGATTATCCAGGAGTCCTCTGACAGCCTGTGCACAGAGAATGGTTCTAACTGCAATAGACGCGCCGTCGCGCAATTTTCAATGCGTTTGATAACCACACATTTTCATCAGCTGCATAAATTAGATCTGAAACAGCCGACACTATAAATGTAAATCAAGCCGATTGTAAAATGCTTGCCATGATACATTTTGATAACCGAGGCTTTTAACCGCACGGCTTCACTGTCATTTTTGGTATGACAATGACGCCATGCAGTATGCAAAATCTGAGGCACTTAATATGGTTCTAAATTCAATGATCAATTACTGTGATTGTCTCTTTACGAGTAATTGAATCCAAAATAGATGGAAGGCAAGGGTGAAAGTATGCACTTATTCACTGGTGAAAGAAATGCAGTGAAGGTTAACAGACATAATAAATAAGGCTTTTAGTGAAGGAGGTCTATTAGTGTATGGTCCAGTGTATGCAAAGACGTCTACCTCCAGCTCCCTCAAGGCATTGTCACACTCTTTTTGTCCTGCAGCTTGCTGGGTACAGAGCGTGATCAGCTGGTTAATACTCTCTGTCACTGCCCTGAAACACACACACACACACATACAGGCTATTTTAGCTTCCACATGTGCCCTTCTGCATGCATGCACAGCCTGGCTTCCCTCACACTAACATAAACACACGTGTGCTCTTAGCTCCCCTTAGTCAAGCATGGCCTCTCACTGCAATAGGCAAACACAGGACACAGGAGAGCCAAGATTGTCTTGAGTTTGTGTTCAGCCTTGCTGAGCACAGACAGACTCTATCCAAAGCTTCCATCTTCCTAATTAGACAGAGAGAAGTCAGTCAGGCCTGAAGCCCCGCGGGATCAGCTGCTTGGCTTCTTTCCACTAAGGGGGTGAAAATACAAAGTCCCTGCAGCAACGTTGAAAAGAGACAGCTTAGAAATGACACGCTGATGCAGCTGGGAGACTTTTGTGACATTTAAGTATAGTCGCTGCAGGCGTGAATCTGGTGGTTGATTTAAAATACAATCATTCAGCACACTGTCAAACACTGGAAGACGTTAATTAGAAGTAATTGACACGATCAGATACATATGAGGTGCTATTTGCATATAATCGCACCTTGCCGCCACAGCTAGAAGATTCTTAGCATTGGCTGCACCTGGGTCCACAGACAGCGACTTGGCAGCCAGCAGCAGCTTACTGGATGCCATGGAGATGTTCTTCAGATTGCCAATGACTTGGATCTGATCGTCTTGACTCTGTGTGGGAAGAACAATGCAAGTGATCTTTAAACAGCTCTATTATGCATGGATAATTAAGGTCTTTAAGGGGCTAAATATTGACAAGAATGTCCTTAATTTCTGTCCACTACCTGTGTCCTCTTTCCCCATCTTTAGCAGGAGCGTTTGAGCCTGAAGCTTGGATGTCATGCAACATCAACTCCAGTCCCTGACAATTTTTTGTTTCCAAATTAATGAGCAAAATAGCCAGAACAAGATCTCATTACCTCTGACTACATTAGTGCTCAAGGGGACAATCATGTGCCTAAGTGAATTAGAATAAAACATCTCATTAACAAATTACTTAAATAGCTTAGGCGCTAAAGTGACACGAAAAATATGAGCTCAATAAGAAAGGATTTACGTCTTTTATGTGCATCAAAGGTCAGCACTCTCCTCTCTGTAAAATGCAGGTGGCAGAGGATTATCACTGAACCGCTTGATACGCTTGGTGGAGTGTGAGCAGTGGGTTTGTGATCATGGAACCTACTTGGGTGTGTCCCGCCATCTCAATGCCAGCATCGAGGAACTCATCAAAGTCTTGGCTGAACTTGCCCGAGGCCGCAGCCAGTTGGCCGCTTGTTCCTCGAGAGGAGTGGACAACCTCGCCTGCTGAGTGGTTGAGTTCGGCTGCCGTGTGATTCAGATCAGTCTGGGCCTCCTGGAATGTCTTGCTGCAGGGAGGGAGCTTCAAACACAAGACACTCAATTAGCCATAATGTAGACCATGAACATTCGCAGGTAAAATAGGAACACCCTGTTAGACCATGAGGTGCTTGTGTGTGTACAGTACAGACTGTTCACATTCACAAACCAAACCAAATGTGAATAACTCCCGCAGGAAAAGACTGAGCGGTACTTACAATGTCCACCAGCAGCTTCTTGCTGGCTTCTCCGATGCTCCTGAGAGCCATGTCAACATCCTTCTGGCCTGGCAGGCAATTCACACAATTATTCAGGGAGTGTGACACCGCTTTGGCCACCTGTAAAGGAGCACAACGGTCTATAAATGGATCGCTATTAGCACTCTCCCCCTCCTATCAATGTGCTTGACAACACAGAGTCTCAGATGAACGCTATAAGGGAAAATACAAATTTGGATCACGGCAGTGCACAGTAATCCATGTCACCAATTTATGCTGCTGTCACAGACATATGACAAACAATATGTTTATGCTCTAGAGGGCTGCAGGACAATGAGCAGCTTTACTGTCACACTCCTGAGGGAGGAATGCCAGGCGATTGAGAGACTGAGCAGAGAAAAAAATAGCGTTAACGTTGTTGTGGAAAGTGGAGCAATGTGATTTCTACTTAAATATCACGGTTACTATATACCTGTGCGAGTCTCTGCTGACTCTCAGCATCTCCAGGATGAACCAGAGCCTGATGGGCTTCGTGAATCAACATGGCCGATCCCTCCATGACACACTGGGCAGAGTCGAGCATCGCAGCTGCAGCCTGCGGCTCCTTGGTGCTGGCGGCCACACCTCTGGCTGCTTGGGCCAACGTCCTTAGAGCCAGTGCTGTTTCTCTGGCAGCGACACCTGTGAAAAACCAGCAATAAAAGGACACAAAGTGACAACCGATGGTTTCAATGAGATGGACAAATGTTAAGAAAACAAAATAATACAGCAAAACATATATCAGCACAACAATAGCACGAGTTAATCCAATAAACGCTGTACAGTATGTTTTATACAGTATATATACAAAGCAAATATGATGATCCCTTTTATCATAAGTGACCATGTCTCTGCACTTAACACCTCAAATTCAAAGTCATTATTTTTGCTTTGCAGCATTTTGTCTAAGGATTACCAATGGAGAGGGAGTGTGTGCATTTCCTCTCTTTACTCTAATTGTAACAGCATTGTGCAAACAAGCTGGCAGGGGCTAGCAGTACCCCACTGATACTGAAATGCCCTCATTGTTTAAATAAATTAGCTAATATAATAAAGATGGCCCCATGCAGGAGGTGCCCTTAACTAAGTATACGTAGAGCTGAGGAAAAGAAAAAGGGCAGCAAATTACATTAGCAAGCCAAGTGGAGCCATTTGCTGATGGAATGTTAAATGTAGTGAAAATAAGATTAATGAGTAGCGAGCAGCACCCTGGGCCACAACATGAAGTGCTGCTTGGGAGCATTCATTGTTAAAAATGTTTTTCTTTCTCTGTCTTCATCTCTCCTCCCCTGAGATCTTGAATTGAGCCAGAATTATCAGTTTAAGGCAACAGTAAGAGCACAAATAAAGGAGATTTATTTTCTCTGCCTCCTCTTTTCCCACACGCCCATTTCACAAAGCTGTTTTTACAGTCAGCGATGCATTCTGTTTGTTAAATCCTATCCAGTCCTTACAAAAAACATGAACAAGGTTGATTGTTTATATTTGTACTTACAAAGGGTAGCACGTACCTTTTCAATATAAACAAATATCTGTTACAGTAAATCCATTGTCAAGTGAGCTCACACGATGCTTATTGAGCCTATCACCTCCACACAACTCCCTCCGTGTTTCTCAGTATAGCGGTGTTTAAATCTGTGCCGCACACACAGGAAGTGATTTGTTTTATGTCAAGACAGACGGAGGCAACAGTAACATTGTGTTGGTTAAGTGAGACGGCTGCAAACAGGTTGGAGAGCGACTGAAAACACAAAGACATACCCAGATGATTCAGAAAGTGAATTTTACTGCTCAAAAATCCCTCAGTTAGGTTTGGTAGTTGCATAAATCTTTTTTTTACATTTCTGTTCACAAGACTAAACCGAGGCAGAGCAGCAACATCAACTACTTCCACACTACAGCGTTAACATCAAACTTTGTGCAGCATATATGTCTTTTACCTGTATAATGTTGATTGCCTTGCGCAGCACATGTGAGCAGCTGGGCCATAGAGGAGCCCACAGCCTTAGATGTACTTCCCAAATCCTGAGCACACTTCTCCAGCAGTGCCAGGAACACAAAAGACAAACACAGTGTGACTCATAGCCATGATTGCCTCGTCAGAAGTAAGTACTTCTTCAGTTTGATATATTCAGTATAACGTTTCACTTGAACTTCACAGACAACAGTATGTACAGTATGCTTCTATGTACTGACCGTTTCCCCGGGAAGAGGTTTGAGTTGGGCGTCGATCACAGACATCTTGGCGTCCTGAAGCTCACTCTTGAGTGTTTGTACTGTTTTGAGAGCCGAGTCGATCTCCAGAGGACCACATGCTTCATGGGCCTTCAAAACAACACACACACACACACATAAATGTCACTCATATCCATCCATTATAAAGGGCGGAGAGTTACTCATGAGATGAATCCTGCTGACTCCGACAGTAATGTGCACAGATACAGTACCTTCTGAGTGGCAGTCCTGAGCTCTGCCAGACAGGTGGCCAGATTCTTGGCACACTGGCCCAGTTGCATAGCAGCAGCCTGGTCGGCGACAGTTGGAACTGCTGACTTTGCAGATGTTACCATCTTACTTCCAGGCTGAGGGATGGTGACGGAAAAACAACATCATAAAAATAAAGCCTTTATTGTGTGTAAGACTGTATATGATGATGGAGTGTGACTTTTTGCTGGCTGTGTCTTGGTGTAAGGACTCACCTGTAAGAAGCTCTGGCTGGCAATGATGAGGGCGAGCTGAGCACCCAGCTCCTCAGGTTGTGACTGGCTACTCTTCATGCCCTGCACCAGCTGGGGAATGTTATCTGCCACTGCCTGCATTCAAACATCAAATCCACATCAACACATCTGAGAGAAAAAAAAAGTACCAACATTTCATGGCAATAGTAGTTTTCTAGTAGGTTATTTGACAGGGTTTTATAAATATATAACTAAGAAAGGCACATAAGAAAGAATCTGTGATCATACCTTGCAGCTGTGTACGAGCTGTTGGTGTGAAACTGTGTTTTTGTTGGAAGCAGCGGCATTTTGGGCAGCCGCGATAGTTTGAGTAGCGGCCGCGGCTGCCTGCTTTGCAGCTATCTGTTGAGAAGATATAAATGGAAGCCACATGAGAAATGTCTTCATTCTATCTCATTCTTTTTTTTTTTGTTACGTGCCCACCACACTTGGTCTGAGCCTTGAAACTACAACACTAATTCCACAGTTTTTAGACCCACTCATAGGGGGACGGGACCTTATTCCCAGAATGTAAACAGTGTCCACCATCTTTGCTAACAGTTACGCTAACAGGACCAAGTGTCACTAGTGGGCACATAACAAAGAAAGGAAAGAAAAGAATGAAGGTATTTCTCAACTCAAGGGAAACTGAAGTTGGGAAGCACAATTTTTCAAAAATACTACCCCTTTTCAAGTAATACAAAGCTAAATGCAAATCGGTATCTGCAAAGTATTCCTAAAATGGCTCCTGGTTCAGAGAGACTTTTCTGTGCAATATCTTGCTGTCTGGTCCTGTATTTAGAGTTGTTCTAATCAAACTATAAGCGGTCAAATAACAAAATGTTTTGTAATAATAGAAAATGGGGGGTATTATGTGGCTTAAACAATGTGCTCCCAAAAGCAAACCGCTAAAAATACACTGGTTAGCTCATATTAATTCAAGTGTAGACACAGCACAACCTCTGAAGCAGTGACAAGATTGAAGATATTCTTCATGCCGAGTGGATGAAGAGGCGATGATGCAAAAAGAAACATTGAATAAATTACACCATTATTCTGAAAAAAAGAGAATGAGCTGCACGTAGAACTGATATCATGGGTGCAGAACAATATGCAGTATATATATATATATATTTTTTTTTTTTTTATCTTTGGCACAGTGTACCCTCTGCTTTACATTCTATACATAGTATCACACTATGCACAGTTGATTATCTGCACATCAACAGTATAATAGTGTTCCAGGAGGGAAAAAAAGTAACATGATGGGGATCTTAGCACATAAATGTGTTTGTGATAATTACTTGAGTCACACTTCACAGATTTGAGACACTTTACTGGCTCACATATTTCCTTGATGGAGGCGGACTGAGATGTATGTCACACACCAGACTGATCCTAACACTGGGTAATGCACACAGTACAGTATTATGTGCCTGACAATTGAACTCTCTGTAGCAGGGGGTGGCTAATCATTAGGGGCAAACTGATACCAAGGGCTACACACAGATCTTTGCGGGCAGATAATTCTTTCACAGCACTAATGAGAAGAATTCGTCACTGCAACGGGAAAGAGAAACGGACAAAAATACTAAATGGGACACTTCTGAACAAATAACCGTTGAAGCATTTTACTGTTCTGTGTGTGTGTTTCCTCTTGGCCTACGTTTTGAAACCTTTTATTGAAAACAGGTGCTCTATTTGTACAACAGCAATGACAAAATGTAGAGGTGAGATGTTAGTGTGACATGACTGCTGTTAAGGGTTGAAGGAGGGCTGTGTTTTGATTAAGCGCACATCAGGCAAAGATGAGAACCTGCTGACTCCTATGACTCACCTCCAGCCTGTTGACCAGTTTTTTCTTTATTGCATTCTGAGCTGCAGCATTAGTGGCGACACGGAGCCCCTCAGCAGCCTCTCTGAGCCGCTGCTGCTGGTTCTCATTCTCTGGGTAAGCAGCCGCCCCCTGAGAATGCACAAACACACACAAACACATTAATCCACAGACGCAGATGCGCAAACACACACACACACACATGGACCCCATACAGTATACACAATGACACATACTGTATATGCACGGCTTAAAACAACCGCTGGCAAACCATGGCAATGAAAGTTTAACAACTCTGGTTTTACGTGCCACAGAAGAGATGCAAAGAGGCATTTAACTCTTGTCTGCTTCTTGACGGTTTCCTTGGAAACTGTCAGTGTCAGAGTCCCCCTTGCTTTTGATAACGGCAATGATGTGATAATTAATGTGTCACTGATCAAAAACATCTGAGGAGCATAGAAAGAGTTTCACATGTCTTGGTATTTTGCACTGATAATATCCTAGTTGACAGTTCCATTGGCTGATTAACAGCCCCTAACGCTGCACTCTTTTTTTTTTATTGGGGATGTGAAATGATGCCGGTAGTTAGTGCACGAAGTAATGTCAAAATGTGTATTCAGTCAAGTGAAAGCAATAGACATGAGTAGATCTTTGAACACTGCACTCAGTGTAAAAAAAAAGGAAAACAAAATGGATAAAATGCTTATCGTTAATATTTTTATAGCATTGCAATGAGAGGGTGAACATGTCACTCTCTTACCTTCGCAGCCTCCACCATCCGAGCTGTGGCATCGGCCAGGAGTTTGGCTGCAGCCAAAAGTTTCTTGGAGCTGTCGACGTCTACTTCTGCCTCTGCGTCAGATCGCATGGCGTTGACCAAGTCGGACGTGGCCTGCGCCAACACTCTGGCCTGACGCACCATCTCACCTATGCACACAGAAAAGATGCCCATACTCTCACATCAAGATAATCAAAGCTGATATGATGGGTCCTTTAACGTGTATTGTGCAGGTTGTTGTAGATTTGCACCAATTTCGACAGAATTTGTTAACTATTAGATTTGTGGGATGATTATTTTTCCCCACAAACCTCTCTACAAACTGTTAAATCCAATGTAATAGTAGGACAAACACCAATATTTCCACTCCACTTCCAGTTCCCTTCCAGCTTCGAGAGCCAGGGTCATACTTTAGCTCAAGTTCAAGGATAGGTCACACTAACCTTAACTTACTTGTCTTTAACCTGTAAAAGCTGGGGGGGGGGGGGGGGGGGGGGTATTATATACTGTATGCACATATACTGTACATTATAGCATTGCTAAAAACAACAAATCTAATGGTAGCCTAAGACTTTTACACTGTGTATAGTTCTGTCAAGACTAAATAATCATTGTTAATTTGGATTTGCTTCGTCAAGAATTGCTTAAGTGAATCACATCGTCTCTCGATCCAACGCTGACTTAAAGTGAGCCTTTTTGCAGTTGATTGTTCGTCATAACACTCAGCAGTAGGGCATCAGTGAGAGGTGCCGTAACCCTGGGAGCCGCACCACTGCTTTCACCTTTATGTGCGTTTACAGCTGTACGTTGTCTAGTGAGTCATCTGCCCTCGCACAAGTGAATGTCTTCGGGATATATGTAACCATCCCCCACACACACCTGCTCTAAGAAAAATGTGTCTCCCAAACACCCACCTACATCTTTAAATAACTCACCCAGAGAAGTCTATATGCGCTCCGATGCATGTGCGCATTACAATCTACATCCCCGTGGCCTTGGGGATTAACAATTGCTCTATATGAGCCGTAATCACTGAATGCTGAATCTATTGTTATTTTTTCTTCTTTTTTTTGTTTTTTGTTGATTTAAAGAAGATAAAACATTTTTGTCCTTCCAAAAATGCCTAGGTCATGTGTTTTCCCTTAAATTTTAAAGCCTCCCTGATGTTGATTGGGACCAGACTCTGGGCTCTGTAGTGGTTTTGGATGACATGTTTCCTACAACCCCTTGAGAATTGGCTGGGTTTAGAAATTCTTCAGCCTCATTGCTTGAACCATAACAAATAGCCCGAGCTTTGAAAATGTCTGAACTGGAGTTTTTAGATGACTTAATCTGGACACAAGTATGAACAACATCCTTAGGCCCTCTCTGTTGCAGTCAAAACACAGAAAATGTCAAAGTGAAATCAGGTAGACCATGTGCGGGTGTGTCTTTTATATTTATTTTTTGCCGTTCAGATTCTTTTGTGAATAAACAGGTTTGGATTGTTGCCTTGAACTCACCAGCATCACCCATAGAAGTGAAAATATTCTCCGTCACGTTCATAATTGTGTCCGTGGCCTGGTCATAACGTCCGATGGGTTCTCCACAGCTGGCATAGTGGCGGACATGTTGCAGCAGGTCGCTGAGAGACTGGCTCACCACACCAGCTGCTGTGCCGACTTGCTTCAGCAGCTCGGCATCGTCACTTGCTGAGCGGCAAGCTTTCACACACGTTTCCATTGATCGGTCCACCAGCTTCCCAGCTTCGACAAGCTGCTCCTGACACACTGGGGAGCTGATGGTTGGACTCACCACCTGCAACACATATTTGTGAAGAATCAGGGCTACTTTGGGATATTCTAGAATAATTTTCGTTCCGTCCAACCAAAGAACAACTTGAAGTTTCAAAAAGAAACAACTGAATGGTTATTCCTTAGTTTCTCATCTAAAAAAAGTATTGTTTTTTAAATCACTTTTATTTAATATTGTCATAATGTCATATCCTAAAACTGTTTCATCAATTTCGCAAAAATATTGTTGAAATCGTCTGTCCTTTTCCTTTAATTTTCCTATCCGAATTGATGAAATATGTGTTATTTGACCTTGGTAGATGTATGCTAACTTAATTCATGCTGGAGGACTCCCTGCTGTCGTTATGTCCTGTACCTACTCGGCTGCAGTGAGGAACACGTTTTAGTTCAATACCTTGGTGCAGGCGACCAGCTGTGAGGTGGACAGGGCGCACTGAGTGGCAGCTGCAATCACCCGGTTCTGCAGGATGGTGTCCTCCGCCACCTGGGCCACGTTCTTGGCCTTCAGTACTAACATAGCAGCTGCATTGGCCACTGCTTTGGCCAGATTCATCAGAGTGTCCTGCAACATATGAATCAGTGTCCTTCACTGAAACACAGCACAGCTGTGCAAATGTGACTGAAGGGACTAGGACTAAAAAGGTTTTTAGCTCATTTTGCTCAGTTCATATAGTGTAAATACTGAGAAACTCATGCACAGTGAACAGCAGATGTGTATCAGTAAAAAGGAAGAGAGACCCCTGTTCTCCATGAATTGCCACTAACATCTAAAAAGGGACATCTAGGGCTTTGGTAGCAGGTAAATAAATTTAAATGTAAAATAATACATCAGATAGATTTGAAAGCTTCAGACAAACATGTGTTAATGCATGTTTGAGACAGTGTAATGTCATTACATGATAAAAGCACTTCTTCTGACACATTGTTGTAAAATCAACATAAAGTAACAGTGTAATAATGAAGCCTGAGGTGATTGCATAAGTGTGCATTAACATTTTTAAGAGAAAATGAGTGTGTGTGTGTGTGTGTGTGTGGCTTCCTGTTTGGCCAGCACTGTCATAGAAACCGTGAGTGGGTGGTGTCCAACCTGGAACTTCTCATCTGTCTCGCCCTCCCCCATGTGACGGAGAAGGTCCCCACTGGCCTGTCCAATGCTTCCTGCTGCAGTCAGCACCGTCTGTCTGGGCTGTGTGGAGATGACATCACCACATTCATTACACCGGCCTTGCCTGTTCTTACACAATCCTCCTGGAATTATCTAAAACAGACTTCTGGATCAGACATCATCTGAGAAAATTCCTCTTCAAAACAGCTTCAGTGGGACAGCTACGTGGCTACCAGAACTACAGAGGAGGAGGAAGTTCAAAGTCAACAAAAAGTAATCAGTGGGCATCTCACCTCTGCAGCTGCAGGCTCCACAGATCTGAGAAGATCTGACACAGCTCCTGCCAGCATCCTGGCAGCACCCATGAGCTTGTGTCCACTGCCCACCTCATCGTCCATTAACGCTGCGAGCAGTTTGACGCCCTTGGACATTTCCGTGAGATTGGACGAGATGGTCGTGATGGCGCAGCCCACTGCAGTGTAGTCCGTTTCCGTGGGCTCACCTGTGGAGGACGGGCGGCCATTATTACACATTACACCCCCACTGTGCATCATAATTTGTTTTGCAGCTGCCACATTGATTTAGCTAACCCACGGAGGGGCAGCTCGCTCACCATTCACTGTAACACACACATCATGTCAGATTTATAATTAGAGCCAGTTTGCAGTGGTTCCACAGACATGAGCAGGTTGATGCAGCAAGTGGCCCTGAAGAAGAAAAACTTTGCGTGCGGTAGAAGGGGCAGCGTAGGTGCAAGCAAACAGATGGCGAGGTAAGATTAAAACCTTGCAAGAGTCTGGAACTTGACTGGCGTGGTGCCAAGCAACACGAGGAGAAAGAGAAAGAGCTATTCAGGGTCCATTGTATTAGAATTAGTTATAGTAATAGTTGGACTGCAGGCTGTAACAAACAAAGGGCTTCTCCACTCACTCCTCTCTTACCAACACATGTCAAGGAACAACGGTGGCCTTTGCGACCCAAAGGATGTTGTTCTTCTTCATTTGTGTTGTAAGCTTTTAGTTAAAAACACACAGCGCGTACTGTGGCTGTTTTTTCTGTTCAGGCTACTGTTGAACCATGACCCTTGCCTAAAGTACATATAGGATGACCAGGTGTTCCACTTTGTGCAGGAGTGCACAGCAGTAGCATTCCTTGTCTCACATCCCATGTCCCGCATTTTAATTGGCTCTAGACTGGCACTTTTCTAAAAATTTACATCTGTTCCAATGGTTGTGAAAAAAAAGGGGGGGGGGGGGGGCTGTCACCATGGAGCTGCTAGACTCATGGCAGTCAACCTGTCAAAAACAGGACACGGCCTCCCTTTCGTCATCATGAGTTCGACTCAGTCGCAAATTAGACATATTTTTGAAAAGATTCTGCGGAAAAAAAAATAGGCAAAGAAAAGAAGATGCAGCTTTAACAAAAAATGGGGAAACTAGGTGAAGCAAACTGAGTTTTTTGCTTGTGATGTGTGGATCTCTGAAGACATTTCTACTGGAACCCAAAGACTGTGGGCAGGCAGACACGGTAACAGTCCCTGAATTAACTAGGCGTACAGCACTTACAGTCACACGGATAAGCAGACTGTGGAAGTAGTTGTAAAAAAAAAAAGGAAAAAGCTGCAGCCATAGTTACAAATACTTAATTAGTTACTTATTTATATAACTGTTGTTATACTTTTTATTCTTCTCTTTTGAAAAATTATCTTAGATAATTGCATCTCGCATTGTCCCACAAAATCTCTCTGGTCACCCTAAGTACATATGAGTGGCGGTTGCTGGTCTTCAAACGGGGCAATGACAGAACTGTTAAATGTTATGCAATTATGTAAAACTGAAGGGAAATGCTCTAATCTTGTTTTTATTTACAGTGTATAATATGTACTCACAGAAATGGGTTATATCGCCGAGCAAATAACAAAAAACCGACTGCTATTTGTTTCTCGACTTCACTCGCAAATTCTCTTTTATGATTCTAAAACACTGTCAATTAAAAAGTTTTTCCCGCCTTCCAGACAGTTCTTCCAATCATCATGCATCAGTCAAGCGTACGCGCCCACACACTGCTCCATTGATTCCCAGAGATACTGAGCTTCTCTGGAAGTGACAATTTTGCCGCATTGTGTCCGATCACCATCGAGCTCACTGCCGTGAAAAAACAGCTATTCTTTGTTGTCCCAACTGAAGCTGAGCTTCCGCTGGTTATGATGCAGCGTTTTGGAAATGTGTGAGAAAAAACCTCTGAACAAACTAGTCATATAGTTGATCCGAGTTCTAGCAAACTTTGACCATTTTATCTGTCATAGAGCAACCACTTCTGGTACAAAGGCTTATTCTAAGGCTATAAAAAACAAACTATTTTTCAAACTATAAAAATTATATATTAATACGTACATACTAATATGTAGTATATTTAATTTCTGCCAAACCAAAAAAAACAACCACCTGACAAAAATGTTACATACTGGGCCTATAAGTCAGATTTATTTCTTTATATTAAATCTTCAGTGGAAAATGGTGAATGGACACTTTTTCAGTGAGTACTATACTACTTACTTGGTCTTGGGAATTGTATTTATTAAACCACACACTGTGGTGAAGAGAGACAATATTTATAAAAGGACCATTTTGTTTAGAGCTTTGTTCAGCTCACTCCTCATAAAGCAGAACTCTGCTGTTGCAATAAATGAAACGTGAACATGATACGCTGTTGAATGAATGCTGAATGCTGTTGAGAATTCTCCCGAGTGCTCACCTGCAGTGAGATTGACCACAGATGCTGTTCCAGCGGTGATAGCATCAACTTGAGAGTGGATTTCATGTTTGGATTCATCCACTTTGTTCTGAACCCAAACCCTGGATGCCTTTGGGTGGAGGAGGAAAAGGAGAGGTCTTGGCTTTCATCACAGTGGGTGATTTTCAGCTCATATAAACTTTTTTTTCTGTGGGATTAAAGGGCTCTGGCTTTGACACCTACAGCTTTGGAAACAGTCGGCATTAAATACAGCCTGTACAGTTACAGTCACTTTGACATCTTAATTATATTTGAGAAAACTGATAGACTTTGATGCACGACTCTCTCAAGCTCTCCCTGCTAAGTAAAACTGGAGACTGTAATACCAAAAAGCACACATTCATTTTTTTTTTGTTAGAAGAGTTGAACTTGAGGAATTGCTATAAATGATGCATGTGTACGAATATTTATCCATGCAACACTCTTTCCTGAAAACACTTTCGGAAATGTGCAGTAAGTAGAGAGGATCCTTACCAAGTCATGACCCAGTGGAGGGAGATTATCAACATGTCCCAGGTCAGACTGGGCCTGCTGCACAGCCTGCATGCTGCTGTTGATGGTCCCCATTAGAGCCTGTTGGGCCAGACTCTGTGACAACAGCAAACAACAAAGACTCGTCATGTGAAAATGACACAGCAAAACCTTCTTCCTAATGTCTAGAAACTGCAGGAGGCAGCTCTTACTGTGAGCATGACAATCTCACTCACAGGAATATTATCAGATTTGCATTAAACACTGTGAGAATGATGCAAAATTGTGCAGAGAGGATTATTTCTAAATTTGGTACAGCTGCATTTGTAGGGGACAGAAAGCTTTGATTTTACCAGTGGAGGCATGTGTCCTCTGTGCATCTGCCCTGTGGTGATTTGCTGCTGTGCAGACGGCATAGTGCCCACATTGAAGGTGTCAGGGCCACCGATAGATCCCGACCTAATTATGCCCGGGAGTGCGACTGACCCGTGCTCCACACGGCCGACCCGATTGAACTGCTGCTGCAAAATTGTGGACCTAACCGAGGGGAAAAAGACAAAGGGAGTGAACATTCGTACATGTAATGTGTGACTTTATATGCATTTTTGTGAGTGTTTTCATAAATAGCTCTATTTGAATGTGAGCCAGAGTTTTGTCTGAATCCGCACATTATTAAGTTGTTACATGCACATTAAGGATGTGTGTGGCTGCATTCAAACTTAGATCCTTCAACTTACGCACGTTTTAAATGAAAATGAGAAAATCAAACTTTGTCAAACTAACAAAACTGACTATTTCATTAAGGACTGCTGAAATGATAAATATTGCTCTTTTTATCTCGAGAAATTTTTTAGGAAAAGGATCTCTACATGTTGACAGTATCACTGTACTTTGTAAGCTGACGTGTGAGGCTATTCACTGTTGTATGTTTACATTAATGATAATTAACTGAGATCACAACATAGAAAAAAATAACCAGCATTACAAACAAAAATGTAATTAAAAACAGTTGAGGCGAGTGTGTATTTTCAGAAAATACACATAGTAAAGAAAACGCTCCATATTCTCAGCTCAACAGATGATCCTTCCTCTTCTGGTTAATTTTGGCTTGTTTTGAGAAGCAGCAATTACGTCTTTGTGCTCAGAGCCACAACACGAGTAAATTGGCTCCTGAGCAGCAGGAATATGATGCCTTATTCTGCCAGAGTGGTTTCACTGAGAGCCGTGTGGATTGTCGGTAAAAACCTAATTTCCAAACCATTGTCTATTGGTTATAAAGCGGCGCGAGGAAAGCGCTGAGCAATATTGATGAATGAATGACTGAATTGCGATGAGATAATATCCAAGTACGACATATTAGCCTTGGAGTGGTGCACCTTTTTATGAACAAAGAAACATTGGTGCTTTGGTGCTCTTAATGTGTGCAAAAACAAAAAATTAAACAAGGAAGAACTCATTTTCTAAAACACACAATTCTAAAACAATACTGCAGATTATTGAACAACAGCGTTAGTGTTACTTTAAATTTCAAAGTGCTGTTTTTGTGTTTAACTCCTCTCTTGGGGGAAATACGCTAGTCAGGCAAGGTTTAAATTCATGAAGACTTAGAGACTTAGAATTAGAACAGTAGCAGTGTGCGGACAATAGGATAGAGAAACTACATGAGCACGACTCACTTCTTGGGGGAAACCGATTCCTCCAGCATGGTGGATTCCTCATCGCCCTCAAGACCAAAACGATCCTTACTCTGCTTCTGTGGAGCCGCGGACATCACAGTGAAGAATAGAAACTTAAAGGAATACTTCACTGATTTGCATTTAGCTTTGCGTTACTAGAATAGGGGTAGTATTTTTGAAAAATTAAAAATACTATTCTAAAAAAAGAATATCTTCATTCTTTTTTTGTTATGTGCCCACCAGTGACACTTCTGCGCTAATTCTGCACTTTTTAGACCCACTCGTAGAGGGACGGGACCTCATTCCCAGAATGTAAACAGTGTCAGCCATCTTTGCTAACAGCTACGCTAACAGTTTCACTGGTGGGCACGTAACAAAGAAAAGAATGAAGATATTTCTCAACTCAGGGGAAACTGAGGTTGGGAAGCACACTTTTTCAAAAACTGTACGCGTGCCGTATTAACGCAAACAGTCTCACTACTTGCCTTTTTGAGAATGATGTCGATGTATCCGGCGATAAGTTGGGATATCTGCTCTCCCTCTGTCGTCTGAACGGAGTAATAACTCTCCTGGTACTCTCCAAAATCCTAATGGATTAAATATTCGGAAAATAAAAGTCACAGAAAGGTAACGTACGTGTGTGGTATTGATAAAACTTTTTAAACCTAACAGGAGCCTTACATTCTACTTACAGAAGGAAAGAAAATGCTTTACTGGCAGATTCTTGGCAGCATTTTAATTATTTCCACCCCTCACAAAAAAAAATAAAACATATTTCTCCAAAGAGGTGATTAGAATGAGAAGTAGTCTAAATCAAAGCTTTCCACAGAATATTTTCGTACGTCTTAGATGATATGTATGTTTTTTTTTTGCATAACTAGCATAATCAGCCATCTTTAAATGAGGTACTTCTCACCAGTTCTGGATGAAAACAGACAGCAGTGTTGTTGCCAACAGCTGGGAAAGAATATTAAAAAAAGCTTTCAGATAAATAATAAATCCAAGTTCTGCAATTTCTTCCCCAAGCATCTATTGTTAACTCGGATGCAATAGCTGGCTAGCATGCTCAAAACATTCAACACTGGAGGTCTTTTTAGGATGCTGTTTACTTTGGAAAATGAAACCTGAAGCACAGAATGCTGAATATGTGCAGTTTATACATTATTTGACTTTCTAGTCCTGACGGCCTGATGCACACAGTACCAGGGTGAAGCTCTTGGGGGAGGCAGCCCATCTCTTGACGGTTGTCAGAGGCCACTCCTGCACCACATCCTTCGTCTTCTCCTCCACTCGCATCACTGACTCTTTGGTTATCCCCAGCAGCCGCGGGACAAGCTTATTTTTACCCTTCATCTTTTCCTGTCAGATAGGAAAACATCAGGCAGCATTTATGTCGGCGCCACACGCCCACAAAGATGATTCATTTTTAGGTGCGAACGCAAAAAAAATCACGGTGTCTTTTTTGCTGGTGCTATTGTTGATATACACAATGCCGTGTCTGTGACTTAAAGCCCTTACACGGAGGAGAAGGGGCAGCTGTGAAGTGACCCAGCAGAGTTCAGCATTGTTTAATGGCTGCTTTATTGAGCAGAGACTCCACGGGCTTCACTGTCAGCACACCATCATGGTGTTTCCACCCGCTCTCTGCCTGACCAACTCCGGTGCCCTCCAACACTCTGCCCACTGGAAATCTATTACAGCTCACTTTAGAGACCAAGCCTACACTTGGCTCTCTTCCAAGGGCGCAGAGGGCAATAGAGAAATTAGTGGGTTATAGAGATGGGGGAGTTTAAAATATATACACCTTATATCTACGGGCTTTTGTTGTTTTATCGCTGGGTTAAAATAGAAAGCTACGAGAATAAGGGGGAGGCCAATGAGTAGATGGATTTCTAGGTTGAGGGCTGTCAAACACAAGGACAGATAACATTATCCAAGTGTTTGTGATATCTTAACGCAGTGTTTATTTTAAACTTCCATTGTTTTATGTCACGTCACAATAATTGTCAAGGCAGTATTCAAGCAGGAAGTTTGATTTTCTTATCTGAAGTGGGCATCTGAGGTACGGCGCAATTTTAAATGATTCTCCTTGATTACTGTTGGAATACACTTCCATCGGTATTTTCAAATCTGTGACGTTTACGGCAACAGAGAACTTGGCAACCCTTAAATCAGCAGTGATTACGGGCTGTCAGATGAGAAATAATAAGGGCTCAGATGTGCTTGAGCACAGAGCCAGGTCTGTGCTTTTGCCTCTGTTAGCATCAAGAGCAGAGTGCGGCTGGAGTGAATTATTTATAACGGAGTCTTGAAATGTCCATCAATAAATCTCCTCATCGAAAGCAAAAAAAAAACCATACATGTGGACGCACATGCGCTCTTCCATACACAAGCTCTCACACACAGTGGGCTAGAAATGTGAAGCCAAACATTCAATTTATCATCCATTTAAGACCCCAGCAGGCAACCGAAACCCTCCGTCCTCCAAGTTTCTAAATCAGCCGCTTGTCACTGAGTGTTTAATTCCTGCGGGTGCGACTTCTTCTCGCTCGCGTGCAGCACTTCCATTCTACTTTTGTTTTTGCCAAACCAGAACAGAATTGTCACAAGCATTTTACAGCACTGACTGAGAGTGTAAAAGCTTCCACTCGGAACTGATTTCATCTGTCATGCTGATTAGTCGTGATGATGGGACCACAATTTCTTTTCATACTGTTGGCCATCACTTGAGCCTCTTGGATTTGAGGTTTGTTTCCGTACGATTATCTGATCTCATCAGATTTCATTTTACCTCAAACAAGGAGGTTATGTTTTTGGCGGCGTTTCTCTGTGAGCAGCTTAGCTTATTGTGCAAAGGCCACATTTGGACCAAATTTTCTGGAGATGAAATGATAACAAAGGAATGATTAGATCTTGGTTGTGATTCCGGATCCGGATACAAATCCAGGTTTTTTTTTTTGCACGACAAAATGTTGACCTTGCAAAACAGGGGAGTTTACCGACACAGTGGGAAACCGAGTGGCCTTGGCGGGGGGGGTCGACTTATTCTGAGTGCTTCCTCTAATTTTGTTATGTTTCGCTGTTTCAAAATCTGTCACGCAATGCACTCTGTGGGTGCATTACATTACCACAACTAATCAAAATGAAGGCTGGGGGTGACCCAATAGCTACATGATTAGGACACATAAGTGCAGAAACCTTGTCCACGTCTCATTTTCCTCATCTCTCACAATGTTTTCTGTTTTTTTACGCAACTGCATTTATCAAAATAAAGACAGCAAATGCAAAAATACATTTAGCTCTATAAGGATGGCCCATACGGCGACAAAAAAAGCATTATTAAAATGCATTATCCTTTAAGAGAATAAACACTTTTTGGAAATGGGAGCATAATGTTTGTGCTAATGAAACAGATGAAATTGAACACATTTCTCTTTCTTTTACTTGTTTACAATCTGAGTTCTTACCTTCACCAGGAAGAAGGACACCCCGTATGTCTGCAGGGACCGGGCCAGCTTCACATATTTCACTTTTGCCTCAATCTCAGTCATCTCTCCACAGTTTTTATGTTCCTGCAGAGACGGCAGCTGTTACATCTAAATGTCACGTCTACATGTGTTGTATTCTGTCAATCTGTGTTGCTACAGAGAACAAATGACTATAATCACTATGTGCTGTGCAGGATGTCAAATATTTAACACTTTTTTTTTTTTACTTAAATGCAACATTCAAGTGATATACTACACATACTTGGAATATTTTCTTCTCGGACCCTCTCTGCTTGATGTACTCTTTAGGTAGGAACTCCTTCAGGCTGTGGGGATAAATTACATTTTTACATGGTTACTCTTTTCAGCTACAGGCATTTCTTATTCTATTAACATGCCTCTACATATGAGGTCATTCTTGCTCTATACTGCTTACATATATATATATAAAAAAACAGTTGTAACAGCTGACATCACCCCTGAGCTTTCAACTGGGGGAAATCCCAGAAGTAACCAGCTGTACTGAAGCAGGAGATGACAATGTATATGTCCAGCTGACAACAGTAAGTTTGAATGCAGGAAAAAAAAAAGAAGAGAGCTTACTCTAGGAATCCGGGCTTGTGCTTGTGCTCCACGTGAGGCCCAAACTGGATCTGAGCCTGGATCCCTGCGAACTCACAGGCTTTATCAAAGGAGACGGGATGGGATCCATTCAATATATCATCCCTAGCCTGAAGGAGACATGAGGGGGCGGGGGGGAGGTATGAGAGAGGATAAAACACACTTACAGGAAGACGTTGCAACAACAAAGTCCAGAGATTTATCCAAAAGTCACCCAATAGATCTCTGTAATGAGCACTTATTGGCCCTCTTTTATCTTGAACGTGTTGCTGCCGAATCCCTTTGATCCCACTTTCCAGTCTGAAAAACAGAATCACATTGTTCTTCTAACCCTTTTTTCAGCTTCTGAAGCCTCTCCTCTTGGCCGTATTACGCATGTCAGTGACGTAAACTCTCCGGACCATTAATTACATAAGGACAAGGTAGTTGAAATCAAATTACGATCAGAGGAGTGGCTGTAGTGTGTGTCTAGAGCTCGGAACTCGTCATCATAGATGGACGTAGACCTTTCACACACCTAAATATGGTTCTGTCGCAAATAAGACGCGTTTGTGACAATGAAATACGTCATCACAGCCCATTATGTGTTGAGGGAAAGAAAAAAAACAATACAGAAATGCATCATGATATCCCATTTGTATTAGATTGGCCATCAATATGTTGGTATGAAATCTAATGACTAAATGTTGTTTTTTCTACTGAGCAGAGAAAAATGCCTGTTCAGTGCTGCTGAGACATCACTTAGGTTTCACTGCATTTTGAGCCAGACTGTCTATATAATATGTCTACATAATCCTCTCAATTTAGGTAGACGGAAAGGGAGGAGGCCTTGTTGACATATTTCAAATGGTTTGTCAGTATGTGTTGTTTTTCTCCAGGGGGCAGTCAGCTCTGCCTATCGCTCCTCTCCCACTCCCGTCTCTCGTGCACCGCTGCAAAATTAATGACTCCAAAAGCTGAGAGGTCTCACTGACAGAAAGCTTCCATCAGTGCTTTTAGCATTAGCATATCAGTGCACACAGCATGGACCCGACTCCTTACAACCCATTACATCAATGAAAAACTAAGCAGGAGCTTACTGCTGTAATGAGGACAACAATCTCCTGCACTCACAATAAAGTCCTTTCCCCAGTCTAATTCACAGAGGAGTATATACACTCTTAGCGAACACGAGAAGACTCCTAATCTAGGCCTCACACATGCCCCTCACTCTGGCACACAATGTTATAGCTGTGTATCATTTTAAAGCAGGGGTCTCAAATTCAAACGACCTGGGGGGCCAATGAGTGTCCAGTCTGGTCTTGAGGGGGCCGGTCATAACGACGTGGGAAAATCATAATATTCACAATATTCATTCATGATAACGCAATAACGACATTCATGATTCAAAGATACAGTGTTTGTTATGATATAGAAGGATAGACAGGAGGCTACAATAAAAAAAAAAACATGTTTATAATGAGAACTGAACTAAACAATGTAATAATAACACATATTATTTTCTGCTACATACATTTACAAATGTGATTGATATAACCGTAAATAAAAACATTGCTTACTGTTCAGGAAAATAGCAAACAATAAGTAGCATTAGCAAAAACAAAAAGTACCGTTGGAGCTATTTACATTTTTTTGTTCTTAGTGGTAGTTAATAGAATAGTTTGTTTATTATAGCTTATTTTGTTTATATTTTAGTTATGTTTTTGATAATACTGCCCATGTGGCCCATGGGCTACGAGTTTGAGACCTCTGTGTTGAAGGATTCAAGGAATAATGGATCTCATTTTTTTTTAAATCAGTGGATAAATTAAGCAGTAGGCTCTTAGTTATTAAGGTACTAAATTGTCGTTGTGGAGGCCCCTTTATGAGTTTGAATTACAAACGATGACAAACAGACACAATGAAGATTATAACACAACAACAGGCATGCGAATGTTATTCATCTTTTACATGTACACTGTGTGTTAATAATAGTGGGACTTGGGAGTTGTACAAAAGTACAAACTGGAGCGCACTAAAAAGATACTGTTGGATATAATCACCTTTATCAAGAGGATTTGCATACTAATGGTATACAGCATAGTTACAGGTGGAGAAAATGATGGCAATAATAGTTACTGTGCTCATTCCATGTGTCGTATACACGTAGGAAATGGTTATGCAGATAACTTTGCCATAAAAGGCTTTAATCTGTGTGTTGAGGCTGATATGGAACGTGGCGCGGCTTAACAGACGGTGTTGTCAAGTGTGTATCAGCAGAACTAAGTGATGAGTGTCAGGTCATGATGGCCATGCTGCCAGAATGTGATTGGGAGTTACAGGTCAGCTGACCATCACAGAGCTGTGGATGAGTCAGCGATTGTTACGCATGAATGAAACAGCTGATGCCAATCAGATACTGAACATGGGGCTCATGTGGGCCATTCTTCATTTTCATATAGCTATTAGTCTTGTTCATTGATAAGCACAACGGATAACATTGTGACACTGAATTGATCAGTGGGGAGTCATTTCACAATATTTCATAATATTATTTTCAGATCATTCTTCTACATTTTTCAATAGACAACACAGTGAAGGCGTGGCATGTTCTCCCCGTGTGTACATGGGTTTCCTTCCACAGTCTAAAAACATGCAGATTTGGCGATTAAGCAAATTCGACACTCTAAACTGATCATAAGTGTGAGTGTGAGAGAGGTACCCCACCTTTCGCCCTATCTATCCCACTGAGGTAAGAGCAACTGAATTCACACTGTTTGAGCAGGACAGTTGCCAATAATATATGCGTAAGGGATTAATCTAAATTATTATGTAAATGTTTCATGGCTTGGATAATAATACAGTGTTATTCTGAGCATAAATTGCACATGTAATGTGAATTTGCCGCCACTGTGATCGGTCATTCACCAACCAAGTGCTGAACTAAACTGGCTTTGGTTCATATCTCACTCCATTTATCCGTGCTGTTCTTATTTCCGACAAAGCAAATTATGTCTCAAAAACTGCCACAAATACTATCAAAAGCCAAGTGAGTTGAATCCAACTACACACTCTGAAGGATGAGATAGCAGCACTAAAGATTCCCTCGTACGGATACTATGTATTATTCACAACACTTCATTTGTTCATAATTTGGACTATCCCATCACACGGTGCAAACCCAGATCATTGTACAAATGACAGAGAGGGAGTGGCTGAGTAGTAAAGGAGATTAGTCTGTTACTGGCAAAGCCTCCATCATGCGTGTGCATGGATGTGGCTGCGAGAGGGATGGAATCATGGAAGCTTCACATCACTAATAAAAATAAGCTAGTTTTAGACATCGCTGATTTGCAGGGAGGTCAGGGGAAAAAAAAGAAGAAAATACACCACCCACCATCTGCTGAATCTGAATTCAATTACTGAATTCTGCTGAGGTTCACACAATTACAGGGCGATTGTGAGTGATACAGGATATTAAAGAAGCGTGCATGTGTGTGTGTAATTAATGTACAAGACAAGAGGGGGGGGGGGGGAATGTGGAAAAGAAGCCATGGGGTAATATGCTACCCTCTGCTATAGCTCTCTCTGCTCTGGCCTTTTGACACAATAATAAAAATTAGAGCCACAGCCATGCTAAGAGTCTCTGTGATCAGCCTGTGTGACCGTCTGAATGTGTGTGAGACAGAGCGAGGGGACGAGGAGAAGACAGAGGGATGGACAGCGGAGCAAAAGGAGGCGGGGCAGGGGGGTGGGGATGTTGTTGTGAGAGGAAATATGAGTGTGTGTGTGTGTGTGTTGAGGGGAGAGCATGATGTGCACTGTGCAGTAATCTGTGCCAGGGTGAGAGGGTGGAGATGTGTGCAATTATGTCAGAATGTGTAGGAGATGGAGACAGGCAAAATGGAAGGGAAGGAAACAGAGGGTAAGGAAGATCGAGAGGAAGAACAGGGGCAGACAGATAGATGGGCGGAGAGAAGCCGGGGGGAAACACGGAGGGCGGACGACTCCATGTTTCTTATGACCACGTTCAGCAGGCAACAAGGACTGATACGATGACGGCACTACTCAAATATACTCTGTACTCTGAGCACAGCTTTTCAGAGCTCATGCATTTTCTTCGGGGCCGGCGTCTATGCAAGTCATTTGCACAAAGATATTCAGTTTCCTATGCTCTGTGTCTGTCTCACAGCGTCCACCTGTGTTTGGGAGTCTCACACACTGCTGTCTGAGACCAGGTGTCAGTGGGGAGCTGTACTCCCCCGGCTGAAGGGGCTGATGTGAGCAGAGTCATGTGTGCACACTTGACTCCCCTCAAGTTTCCCCTCCACTCAGGGAAACTTCCCTGGTGCCAGCAAATTTGTATGAGCAGGTTATAATCTTAACACACGCCACAACAGAAATAGCAAATAAGAGAGAAGAAGAAGATGAAACCCCACAATGCCAAACTCTCCAGTAGATTCCCTTCCATGTACTGTGTGTATGCTGCACATAGGACTAATCCACTCCTGACAGTTTGGATAAGGACGTGACACAATCCCAAGGCCTTAAAAACAAATCCCTTCAATCTCACTGAATCAGTTACTTGTCATTAGAATAAACTGAATTTTGACTAAAACTGGACTTTTAAAATACAGAAATTGGAAAAAAAAAAAAGTCAGACTAGCACACCCAGATAATGCAATTCAGTCGTACTCAAGCTGGCCTGTGTACTCTGCACATGCTCCGCAAAAATGCAAAAACAGCATCTTGTACAGCATCTTTTTTTGGACTGATGAAAAGACTGAGTTAATGCTATGCCAGCTCAAAGAATTGAAGTTCTTGGAAGTTCATGGATCGTAGGAAGATTTGGAAGGGTGTTCAACATACCAACAACAACTGGCTGTCAGTTAAACCCCCTACAAAATCCCCTAATACTAACAGGCTGAAGTGGGTATATTGCCACTGGTCAAAAACACAGTTTAACCCCAGGTTTAAATTAGTTTTTCATCAGTGCTAATTTCCTTCTTGTCTGCTTTATTTTTTTTTGCCAGAGCTCCATTTCCATAGCACGGACACACTACTACAGTACAATACAATGTTGTCCATGATAATGATGGTATGTAAGACTATTTAATTTATGATATATCATGATATATATGTATAACAGGAAAGGAAAAAAGTATCTGTTTCAAAATCCCAGAACAATACCTTGCTAACTTATTGCACTCATAGCCATACAATGGCAAAAGAACATAGCATCATACCATCATACCAAGTAAATGAATAGTATCTGCATTATTTCTGCCCTTTCCTTGCAGCATCAGGGAGTTTTTTTGTTGGCAACGAACTTTGGGTACATGTCTGTGCAGAAAAAGGTGAAATCGACACAAACTTGGGAGTCTTTTGACCCTTCAGAATTAAAAGCTGTTTTGCGTTTCCGTTGTTAGCCGCAGCCAGAAAGAGGGCCAACAATAGCAGCAGCAGCAGCACTGCTTTCCCGTGCATAGCCAGCACATGGAAGCCTTGTTTAAGTTTTTAACCAATGACGTATCAGACATATTTGATCAACACCGCTTTTAGTCAATTATGAGAGCATAGATCTTAGGGCGCTGAGGTTATGCTGCATTCCAGTGCACATGAAATGGCGTTGTCAACTTGACTCACAGAAAGTTATTTCAGGTTGCATGCATCCAAAGCAATGTTAAACGTGGGGGTTTGTATGTAACATTAGAGCACACAATGGAATAAAAGCAGCAGTGTTGATATGATAAAGATTGCCTGCTTTCAACTGAACGCCAAAAAGAGCAGTGTGATGTTGGGAAGCATAGAGGACTACTAAAGCTGTACTTAATAAGGGGGGGGGGGGAGCTTATGAAGTGTTATCACCTGACTCTGCAGTTCCAGAGTTTAGGCTTCTTTAATGTCATTGTTTTGCCCTCAAATTTAATGTTCTGGTCGTCTTCTCCCACATGAAAATACTTACAGCCTCTGTAGGCAGCAGTTTTCAGTGCACAAGTAAAGCTAGTAGTGACCAGCTGGCAAAGTATTTACTAGATATAGAGGCAGATAACTTTCTGGGGAGACAGAAATAGAACTAACAGGACAGTGAGCATTAAACTTCATACAAAGCGGACTCCAAATGTGTGCTGATATCGCTCTACGTCTTAAGGTGATGATAGATCAGTGTTTTCAGATCAAATCAATTTTTTTTGTATAGCCCCAAATTCACAACCCACTGTTTGTCTATGGGCTTTACAATCTGTGCAATGATGCAATATCCTCTTTCCTTAGAGCCTCAGTAAAGGAAACAACCCCTTACCAGCCACTTTAAATATGCAGCAATTAAGTTTTTTATATTCAAGGATTTACATTGTTGTGATGCTGTTCGGCTAAATAAAGGAACAGAACCAACACGTCAAAACAAGCCTTTCAGTATCACATCCGAGCTAACTACATTTCAATCTGTCTAGATCGAGCCAAAACTAAATAGCACACAAAAATGCAATTATTTAATTTAATTACACTCCAGTTACATGTTCTGTCTCCTCTGCTGAATAGGGCACATTTTTCAGGCTTGGAGAAAAATCTCTCCACTGTGTTTGCAATGTCAGCTTCAAGGGGTGTGTGTGTGTGTGGGTGTCAAAGTTCACCTGAACATAGAGCAGGTTGAGCTGAACAGGGTCCCGCGAGTCCACGTTCTGGTCTGAGTAGAAGAACTTGCGCCTGAGCAGCAGAGTCTCGCTCTCCTCCACTCCTTGCTCTCTGAACGTCCTGCTGTGGTCCAGCCAGTTCACTGCTCAATCAATAACACACAGTTAGCACAGATGTTACTGGAGGTAAATGATAATTCAACCACGAGGGATGAAAACACATCAGACAGAGGTGACGGATCAACCGAGAGAGACAATTAATCACAGTGAGGTGAATATCTTGAGTCGTTTTTTTTTTTTCTCTGCCGAGAGAAGACTTCGTTTTCAATCAAGGTTAAACGGGTGATTTATATATTCACGAGTTTCAAAAATTGAATTGGTGTCCTCTGGGCGAATGATAACAGTGGTCGTTTCATTTAACTTACTAAACTTAAACTTCTTTTGATACGTTCATGCATTAAACGAGACCACATGATGGCACCGAGTCGGATATATTACTGCGAAAGAATGAAACAGTAATCAGGATATCAATTAAAAAAACTAAAACTTCACACTCACAGTCGTCATCGGTGTGGAGTTTGGCTTTGAGCTTTTCCATTTTCCTCTCGTCTCGGAGCAGCAGCGTTCTGTCTTTCTTCAGTGTCCCCACTCCATCCTCCTTCTTGTCCTCGGTCACCTCCTGAATGAGGGAGTACTCTTCATAGTTGGTGATTCCTGTAAAAGGACACGTTTAGACGGGTGGACAGGTGGAGGAGCGGCCGCCTCAAACTGGCACAATTGTTGCAGTCGCAGAAAACAAAGCAATCCTCTCAGTTATAAAAAAGTGTGGAGCGGAGGAAAGCTGGTACAGAGCCAGAAAAATCAAAAATGCAAACCAAGGAGGAGAAGAAGCCAAGCAGAAAGATTTACCCAAAACAAATATTTTCCAATAAAGCGATCTGCCAGACACACATCGCTCTCCTCCCTTAAACAAATGGGCTTGATAGCGGCCCATCATAATTGAAATATACAGCTTGGGGGAAACCTTCAGTGTCAGACAAAGAAGGCACAGCCTGCGCCTTGGGAGGATGACTTAAACATTCAGAAACAAGCTCAATGGACATAATAAATCATGTCCAGTGTACCTTAGAAATGTGACTTTATATGTTCTATGGGATGTTCAGAATGGGTTAACACATGCTAAATGAATATAGTATAGAATATAACACAGTAACACAACGCTGCTCAGTGTAAATTCGAGTGGCATGCTATAGTTTGGACTAAAAATAACACAGAGAATGAATAATTCAAGCTACAGATGACAGCTTTTCAAGATTCATATTAGCGGTGGCTCGAAGCCATCGTTTACCTATTCTACTGCAAATGGTGACAAGCAGCTCCCCGACTGTTTTGGAGTCGTCCACCATGATGGTTTTAATCGCTCCATCCAGCATTTTGATCTTTTGCGGCCTTTGTTTCTTTTTGTATTCCAAGACGTCCTGAGAAAACAGAGCAGGCGAGTAACGACACCGACAACCTCTGTGATCATTCTCGACAGCAAACCGCAATCGGTCACAGCGGGCAAGGGGAGGAGGGAACATAACTCATGTCTCTGTAGAAAACATCAATCCTATTATCAGGTGATAGGTGACACCGTTGGTTGTGCACCTCAGACTATAGGACTCAATCTTACGCCATTACGCAGCATGTAGTAATCCAGGGTTCTTCCCGACTCCAGCCAGATTCCTTTCCTGGGATCGTCGTCCGACAAGAAGAGGCCGTAGTCTGATGCTGAAACACAACACGAAGCAGGATGTAAATGCCTATAGATTGCCACTAGGTAAAGGATAGATTATGTATGTTGGGACCATTTGGCAGTCATCCACAAACCTTGTCCCGTCTGCGCCTCAGGGACTCGCTCTCTGATGATTCGGCATGCGTCATACACCGGCGTGGACGGCTCAAACTGCATCGTCTTCACCACGTTGCACTGGCGGACACAGATCTTCAGTGACAAGGCCACCATCTTGATGACTTGTATCACGGCCTCGAGGACCAACACACCTGGAAAACAGATATGTATAAATATTAGGGGGAAGGTGCGGAGTGTGGAAAGTCAAGTTAACATCCCGACATTATACTCTCATAGAAAAATCACACTTGAAGGTGTGAAGAGGAAGCCTCCCACCACACGGCACAGAACAAATCGTCACAGTTATCTCCTTGGGGATATTTTCATCTATGTAACTAAATTTACTGTACGGTATAAGCTGCGCTCCCGTCTCGGCAGCTCCTCACTCTCTCCTCCTGCTCTGATATTAAAAGGCTTACATGTGTGGCGAGCATCTGCCCGATTGAAGCATGTGTAGAATTAGCCGAACCGAGGCAAACTACATCACCTTTCAGCAGAAAAGCGAGGGGAAAAATGTGCAAATCTCTTCAAACGGCAAAAATAACAAGAGCCAAGTGAAAGGAAAGTAAAGGAGAAAAAAAAAGAGAAGACATTCCACTGCTGCATCGTTATTCTCCCAACTTTCACTTTCCACCATGACTTCACTGTGAGACAAATCAGTGGGTGTTTTATCACACACCGCAATTAGGAGCGAATCTGCTCAGAAGAGACGGAGATGACACTGCAGACTGTCCTCCTCCGTGACCTTGACTTTATCAGGGAGAGGGATCGAGATGATGAATAGGGTCATCCGTATCGGGAAGGTCTCCTTCCTCTCTATAGAACAACAACTAGGGTTTTGCCGTGTTGTGAACATGAATGAAAACATCCAAAGGAGAACCACCTTCACAGATTCACGTTCCTGCGGCGTATGGGCGTCGTTTCATGGTCAAAAAATGAAATGCACAGGTGTGAATAATAAAATTATACATGGCTGATTTCCATTTATCTTCCTCAGTTTCAGGTTCATTGTCCTAGTTGAACTGAACAGAGCCGTTGATAACCTGTGTTTTTTTTTAGCTTAACATTTCGAAACATTCTGATGTGATAAAAGACACATACAGGGCTGCAACTAATAACAGTTGGCATTTTCAATTAATCTGCTGATTATATTTAATTAGGCCTATTCAAATCATTTGTCTTGAAAAGAAATGGTACGACCTACAATGATCTTCAGTAAAAATAAGCTGTAATGGACATTTAATAGTATTTATTAAATGTATACTATTAAATGTCTTTATATACTTTTGGGTTTTGTCCTAAAATGTGAATTCAAATAAATAGCTGAAAGTTATTTCTGGAGACTGTCCTTTCAATTGATTGTTTCCGCTTCAGAATCCACTCCACACTAAAAGAATTTTCCCTCCATAGCTGGACGCGAGGCCAAAAGTTCAAACCTTTACACGGGCACAATTCAGATCTCAGTCAGTCTTGGACACAAAGAGTTCTTGTGTTCAGGGTTCACGTCTCGTCCGCAGCCACAGCAGACAAAAATCTGAGAGGTACATTTTCTATAATCTGGTTGTGAATGATTCCGCCTGTGACTGTCATTCTGTCACGGCCATGGGTTTCCTCTCCAATAGGCCCTTTTCCTTGCCTGAATCTCTCTTCATACAAAGTGGGAAAGACAAGCTCAAAGGAGAAGGGGGAATGGCGCCACATGAGCTCATCTCTGCACAGGCTGTAGAAGAAGCCCCATCGAGTCTTTGTCATCACGCTCTTTCCTCAGATTCTCTCCTCTATAGAAAAACAGCTGGAGACCTCAGACTGACAACACAGCAGGACACATGGGCACTTATGTCGGCTCCCAATGTATACACACACCCGCACACACACGCATAGGTTTGAGCATCGTCTTAGGAAACTGCATTGGCTTCCATTTATTTGGACATGCCTAAACAAAGCACTAGCACCTTAACCATAACTAGTTAATGGCTAACTCTAATTACCCTAACCACAATTCAAATCTTAGCCTTAAACTTCACCGGCTCCTCAAAAATTTGGTTCTGGCTTATTAGGACCAGGTTTTGCTCTACATAAGGTCAATGTGTATGACACACACACGCACGCACACAGAATGTTTTTTTTTGTACTATATCTGAAATTTCTCAATGAGCCTACATGTATATAAGTAAGATTAGTCTACAGCTAACAAAACAGTGAATGAATGAATGAAATAACAAATAAATTATTTTTTTATTCAAATTTGAATGAATTTTTTTTTCGAAAAAATGTCAGTAAAAGGCAAGAAAACAAATAATAATAATGAAATAGAGAAGTATGACACTTCACAACTAAATACAATTTCTAAATTAAAACAGAAAAACATAACAACGTCATTGTTCAGTAGGACAGAAGTATCTTTTTGAAGCTTTGGTTACAATATTCATATAAACCATTTAAATAAATCAGGAAACAAAAGAAAACCAAAGCAAATCAGGAAACAAATAAACATCCTCTGCATCTGTGAGTATAGGATCACTCACTTCAGAGACTAGACTACTAGAAACCACATGAAGAAACCCAGAAGGAGACTGATAATCTCCAAGCTTACAGTAGCATGCAAGCACTTTTTTGTTCTTTCTCTAGAATCCTCGTGCAAACACTCCAATCCAGCCATCTCCTCATCAACTTGTCCAAATGCTTCTAATGCCTCTCGGAATTATTTACATTACTGGAAAAAATTAGGTGAGCAACTTCAACGTGAATAACAAGTCAGTCATGATGTATACTTCATTTTCAAAGCACCAAACCACATTTCTCAGGATTTTAAAGGGCAGCTTCAGAGATAATACGCGAGAGTGCTGTACACACAAGGCATTTTAGACTATTTCTGCTTTGGCAGCATCAATAAGGAGGAACAGAAATAGCCGTGATGCAGATGCAAACACAGCCACTGCGGGGAAGAGGGATACATTAGGAAAGCGACGCTCAAGAAAGCACCGCTACTGCAAAAGGACGACAATTAGACTTTAACAAGCAGTGATGCAACTGAAAATAACTGCACGGCTCATGTGAAACAGTCAGTAAAGCAGCAGGAAAACAGTTTGACTGCAGCTTCAATAATACCTCAAAAATAACACTCTTCCGCCTGGCCAGCTATTACTGTTATTGCTGTGTAATTTGCGCATGCTGTATGTTTTTGGATGAGTGTAAATTTGACCTCAGTAGTTCCCAGGGACTGCTTAGAACAGCAGGATTAAATCATGTGTCCATTGACGAAATGCTAATTGGCTAAACTTCTCTCTCCTCGTCACATCCTGCTGCACTGGCAGCCTTTTATCTCGGCCTGCTTGAAAAGCAAGGTCAGGTTCCTGCACCGCCATAGAATGTCTCCCGAGACCATGACATATTCCTGGAACACAAGACAGTTGGGTTGTGGTTTGTAAGACAGCGAACAGGAGCTCTTGCTTCGAGCATGTGTGCATTCAAATCCAATACTAGTGAAATCCGGAACGATCCATTTCTGTTCCACTTCCACCTTAGGAGAGTCAAGGTCAAGTGTGGCAATATAATAATTCATCATTATTATCATCAGCGTTCCAGCACATGAGGATGTTGCCTCTAAATTTAACGACTGCTCGGCTATCAATGAGCACTTGACGTCGTAATTTGAATGAGTAAATCAGAAAGTACACAAGAGGAAGGCGCAAATCAACCGACTTAAATATATCTTGATGATGAGTCTTATTTGATTTACAGCAATTCTAAATAATATATTCGTCCACGCAGCACATCATTCTGTCATCTCGCCACATTAAAAACATGGAGTGAATATAAATATGGTGCACCGAAGGAAAAAAGAACTCACGCTGCAGGTGAATTCGTGTAGAAGATTAACAACAGCTAATACAATACAACTTATTATCACATCTTCTTTTCACTTGCTACATGCATCAAATTACCACTTTCACAAGCCTTGCAGAGATGATATCCTTTATTTTTAATTCATTTTTTTATTTAATCAAGATACCCTGGTGCTCACTTCCTTGCAGAGAACATCTGCCAAATCTGGATTCTACCTGAATTCACATCTAATAATTAATAAGTCAAAGGCTTTCACCTCACCACCCTCGTCATATCCTCCAATACGTGTCATGAATGAATTAGTCACTGCTCCTGCGGGAAACAGCGGAATAAGAAGCACAGCTTAGCCTTTCTATTTATCCTTCTATTTTATAATCATTTATGCAGTATTATTTCACTGCATTTTTACTCAAGAAAAAAAAAGGAATTTGCTCTCAATGCAAATTGGTGTATACGTTTGCTGCCATGAGCCACTTTGCCACTGCAATTTGAGGGTATAGACGTATATAAAAATCTTGCCCTTGTCGAGGGGAGGGAGAGAGTAGCAGCTCCTCTTACACTAAAAATATCTCCTGAGGTGGAGCATCCTCCAGCATCAGCACGGTTTGAAAAAGACTCCACAGCAGATGCAACTCAATGAGCGAGACCGATTGGCCAAATCTTAAAAGACTCACTTCATTCATTGATACCTTAAAGGACTACGTCACCAATTTGCATTTAGCGAGTATTACTAGAATAGGTTAAGTATTTAAAAAAAATGTGATTCCAACCGTAGTTTCCCCTGAGTCGAGAAATATCTACATTCTTTTGTTTTGGTACGTGCCCACTAGTGACACTTCGTCTGAGGCTTGAAACTGCACCGCTAATTCTGCACTTTTTAGACCCACTCATAGGGGGGCGGGACCTCATTCCCAGAATGTAAACAGTGTCCGCCATCTTTGCTAACAGCTACGCTAACAGGACCAAGTGTCACTGGTGGGCACGTAACAAAGAAAAGAATGAAGATATTTCTCAACTCAGGGGAAACTGAGGCTGGGAAGCACAATTTTTCAAAAATACGAGCCCTATTCTAGTAATACAAAGCTAAATGCTAATCGGTGAAGTATTCCTTTAACATACAGCACATGGTTTTGAATAAAATAAATTAAAATCCATTTTTAAATCACAATCTCGGAAGACTTTAAAAGGTATTCCCGAAGATAGTGCAAATCTAATCTGGGTATAAATATGAAAAAACAGTTACAGTATAAACTTGCTTTAGTAACCTACTATGGAGATTATATGGATTTAGATAATCCTGCCATCCTGAGGTCAATTACAAATACACAGTACACAAGTCACCTATTTAAAAGGACGGAATGTTCACACTCACTCAAAGTGCATAACCAATTAATGAAAAGTAAATGAATAAAAGGAATAAGAAGTGTGGTGATAAAATCCAATGTCATGCAATAAAAATATTCAGTCGTGGCTCAGGGTTGCGACAGGAAAACCAATTCAGAGCTAGGATGCAGCAACAGTGAAACCTTAGTCCCTCAGGGAGTGTGAGAGTGTGGAACTGGAAACAGCTTAACCATTAAGAGCTTTAAAAACAAAGTGATTCTTTCTTTATTGATTACATATTTTACAGGTAACCAGTGCAAGTGTGCCTGCCAGAAAAGCAGCGATTCGTACGTTGACTCTTTGGCAGCTTTGGGTCTTTACTCATGAAACTGTTCAACTGTGCAAGCCAAGACGTAGTGACCTAAAAACAACAACAACAACAACGACAACAGACACTCCTTAGATTTTTTTTACGGTGATAAAAGCTTCTCAACACTGCTAAGACAAAGTTAATTCACCATCCCTCACGTGAAGAGTGAGCTTCCAGGCAGTAACAGACAGAGAGCAGGAGGCGGAGGAGAGTTCCACCCAGCATCTGCAGTCACTCATTCAGTCAATGAGCTGCTCCATCACTCACTCACTCACTCACTCACTCACTCACTCACACAGATGTTGCATCTGACAGTGCAGATTAGCCCCCCCCCCCCAAAAAAAAGAAAAAAAAAAAAAAAAAAAACACACCAAGGGACTCAGTCCATGATTTCATTTTCCTTATCAACCATATATCAGAACCATAAAATGCGGCATTTGCAGAGTGTGGTCTCTAGTCCTACATCTGGCTTTTGACTAATGACAATTTCAGACAAAAAAAGTGAGAAAAAAAGATAGGAAACATGCTGGGACTCCGAGAGTCCAGTACTGACGTAGAATCATTTGCTGAAAGAAATGAAGACGTATGTGAGCATCTCACATGAACCATCATCATGTGAACACATACCATGAATCCACATGTTTTTACTCGACTCTTGTCATGCCAAAGAAAATGTTTTGTGTGTAAGCTGAATTTATGACTGTAAAATTCTGAACATCTGCTTGTCAAGTGGCTTTCGACTGCTCAGTCCACACACAGGTTTGCCTGCTGCTCGCTGCGAACAATATGAGAGGCTCTGATGTTGAACTTCTTTTGAGTGTTCAATCTGGAAAGCATTCCCCCCCCCACAGTTACATCCAGAGTAGGATTTCTAATTTCGGTTACATAATCTCCTTGTATACTTGACTTTACAACCCTGCTTTAAAAAGGCAATTTAACTTCCAGTTCACACATACAGTGACAGCCAACTTTGTATTATGCTTTAAATACGCACACACACACACACATACAGAGTTTCTCACCGAAACATAATCATAGCCGCTCGCCCCGATCTGAAAGTATAAATAACAGCGGTGACATTAGCAATTGAAAATGATGGTGCTTTTTTTTTTCACTCAGTGACAAAGTGACTCATCTGAACAACACAAGAAAGTATTAATTTTTAGAATAAACCCACATTTATTTTCACTAAATGTCTGAGACATGTACATTATCTTTAATGAAGAAATACTGAGGGTTGAGAAAATGCAAGTGTTTGATCTCACGGACGCACGTAGCAATAATAATAATTAGAAAAGGACAACAACGACGTATACTGTATTATCATTCATCCAGAATGACTGAATAATAAGTGAACCTCATAAAATGGAGAGAAGAAAATCAGAGAATGCAAACTAAGCAAGGACGCTCCGTTTGCCACAGCGCCAATGCTCTCCTCTGTCTCGCAAGGTTAACAATTGTTTTAAGAAAAATGTACATTCAGCTTCTGGATACACTCTCCTATCTCACACGGTTTTCACAATTGTTTTCAGTTTGTATCACTGAATCTGGATCGCCACCAAAATCTACTCATTTCTTCATTGGACCACATCCCCAGAGAATTTTCATCTAATTTCATTCTTCACTTTTTGAGTCATGCTGCTCGCAGACACACAGACCAAAAAAACAGTGCAGTACTGTAATTATGTCCTCTAGAAACCGCCCATGACTGAGTGGGATCATCATTTAATCATTATTTACATCGTTATTGTTTGACAGCATGATTCAGAATCGTGCTGCTTTATTTGTGCACTACATTATCATCTAAACATAATAATCTGAATCCGGTTAATGGCCAAATCGAGGCTTCACAATACAAAGAAATGTGTTTTGATCATTGGTGCAAAACAATAGGAGCAAAAAACAGTATAAATATTAAGGTAATTAGGTATGTGTGTATATTATGACATGTTAGGGGAATTCAGATCAGTTCTAGCTTTTGTGCTACACTCACTTTGACACTTGAGATTCTTTCAGTCATGATATAAACAGAGACACAGTAGAGAGACTTGTGCTAATAGGCCTCTTACTTCAACTCTCCCCTGATCCGAGTGATAGCAGAGCTCTGTGGCACCAACACAGTATGACATTAATTGAAATGCAATTTTATCAAATGTAGACACGCAGGCACGGGGAGATAAAGAAAGTGCAGGGGAACGACTTCACGTCATTAAACCATAATTAGTGACAGAGCTCACGAAATCGTTGCAGGTCACAGTGAGACGCCAACCGTCGTCTGTGTCTCTCAACATCAGTTTAACACTCCTCACACATACATGAATATCAAAGCGGACCGAGGCAGCCTTTTGTCATAAAAGCACCCCTGCAAAACATTACTTTAGTAAAAAACATGGGTGGAATAAAACAAAAGGAACAAAATGAAGAACACAAAGAAAAAAAAATGTTGCATACTGAAAAACTACTGGAAAGTAAGTCGAGGTTAAGAGAGAGTTACAAAGTGTTCAGAAAGGCTTTGTTGCATGGAGTAGTTCAGTACTCACTCATCGTCGTCTACCGCTTTATCCTCCACATGAGGGTCGCGGGGCTGCTGGTGCGCAAGGAGGGGTACGCCCTGGACAGGTCGCCAGTCCATCACAGGGCAAAACAGAGACAAACAACTATTCACTTCCACACCTACGGTCAACTTAGACCAAATTGACCGTAGGTGTGGAGAAATCCATACACACACATGTAAGAACTCTTATCCATTAGCTGGCGACAAATATCGGTGTGTTCATTTTAAAAATAATTTGGGATCTAAACAGATTCATCTGCCAATTTGATTCACCACTGCAGGGATTTTTTTTTAAATGTTCCATCTTCTATGCAAAATAAAAACTGAGAAACAAACGTGTTGGAAACAGGAACATGAATGGAAAATTGACAGCGAGATAAAGGCAAACAGTGTTTAAAAAAAAGAAAAGGGAAAATTAGATTGCAACCTTTGCAATAATTCTTATTCTTAATTTAAAAAAAGTAATGCCTTCAAATTCTGCTCTTTAAGATTTGGTGTGAAAGCAAAATAGCCTATTTTGCAGTATTGCTAATCTAAAATGAATTCTGAAAGGGAACTGGACAACATTAATGATAATCTGAATACTGTGTCTAATGAGGACATCCAGAGGCAACACTTCTGATCTACACACACACACACACACAGACACACACTCAGAGAGTCTGGTTTCCATGACTTTAAAGGACATTGCATTGACTTGAATCGATTTCCTGGAGAGTTACTCTAACCATAAATACTACTGGCCTAACCCTAACTTTACAACACGTCTTCACCTTAAACTTTAATAATTTATATTATGGGGACTTGCTTTTTGTCCCCATAGGAAAGACAAGTCCCCATAATGTGACTGTGTGAACAGATTTAGGTCCCCACGACATGAGTAACATCTGGAATTTAGGTCCCCACGACATGAGTAACATCTGGAACACACACAAGAGTGCAACATAATGTTGTGTTAAAGATTGAAGTAAGCCTTTCAACACAAAGTGTTTCAGTGTACAAGCTCACTGCCCAATGGGAAATTGGGAAGCCTAACAGCGTGCACGTATACACACAATACAAACACAGCAGCCTTCGCTGACTTAAATAACTTTATCATCCTGCAGTGGGCCACATTAGACGACACTGTCACACGTCTGCCTTTCACACTCAGTGTATTTTGTCCAGAGTGTCGTGTCCTGTAAATCAGGTGACTCCAATCTCCCGTCCGCCGGCGCTGCTGTCCCGGCGCTGAGCCTCTCACTCTCTCATACTTCAGTAGCCGACTGCCTGCAACCACTCGCATGCTGATTACAGTATCAAGAGCAGTGGAACGGAACATGCACTGGCTTCACTCCAAAGTGCGATACACCGAGGGACTCTATCAACATTTTACATCCTCTGGCACGCTGTAAAGAACAAAATGTGAAACATAACGGCGGAGATCCACTGTTCTGGTTCGTTGAGCAGCACCGAAGATTTAGTTAGATTTTAACCGTTTAGTGCAATTCCGATTAGTTTCTCTTGCACCAGTGAGCCTAGATAATCCTATGGACATATCGAAGTGGTGTGTGTGACCATAAAGTCCCCTGTCAACAGTGAGAAACCATATTGTTGCATGAGAGGAGGTTCAGGGAGAGGCCATGTTGTTGGCCGATTGTTTCCAGATCAGCGGCTCTACCCACAGTTGCCATGGCTGCTGCTGTGCCCACCTTTTCCTGGACATATGAGGCTGGACAGCAGCAGCAGCAGCAGCAGCAGCAGCCACATCCACTCTGGGGTTAGTTGCAGATGTGGACCCAAGGGCAGAGTTGTTTTGATATAGGGTACACGCAGCAGTGATTTAAGGGTTTCCGTTTTAAATGTCAAGCAGACAAGGTCAGAGAGAGAGATTTCATCCACTGTGACAGCTCTCAGCTAAATCTGTCACAAATAGGCTACATGGAAAATATTTAGCAGACAATGACTTAAGTGCTGTCAAACTATTCAAATATTTAATCGCGATTAATCGCAATAATGTCATGGCTAACTGGCGATTCATCGCTATTAATTGCACATTTTCATCCATTCTAAATGTCCCATTATTTTTTCTCATTTTAATTCTCTTATCAACAAAGAAAAAGTGGATCGGCTCGCTTTGTGCAAATGTTTTTTTTTTATTGAGACAATATCTCTGTCACCCTGCATATTTTGAGTTATTCCTCTTCTTACCGTGAGAGCCGCACAATAATAAGAGAGGCTGTGTGTCAGCCTGCAGTGCTGTGAATAAAGTGCCGTTCTTCAACGCAGACGGGGCCCCGTGGTTTAATGTGTTGTTGCCGTAATGGGCTAATCCGAGCTAAAGGAGCTAGCGGTCTTCGGAGGTCTCCTTACTACGGTTCGGGGGTCTGCCAGCTGGGTTGGTAGCACTGCATACATCATTACTTGGATGTGGGGAGTGCGTCGAGAAACGATGTTGGATACGGAGAGCCCGCTTGGAGACGGCGGACTCAAAACATAACGTTAGCCTACTACTCTTTGTTTCTGGCCTAGCTAGATTCGGTGTGGTGTTGTAGTTTTCCTAACGTTACTAGTTAAAAACTACAAAGTTTGCGAGGCAGAAAGTTCTTTTTGGCCTAGCAAACATTGTAGTTAAAAAATTGACGCCGTTAAAATGGGTACGCCGTTAATAACGTGTTTAACTGACAGCACTAATTCACTTTGATAAGAGGGCATCTGAAAAATTCAAAAACATCGCAATGAAAGTGTTACTTGCTTTGTCGCTTTGTTGAAGGTTCTAAAAAAATCATAATGTCACATTTTGTGGGTTAAGCTGCTATGAGAGCTGGGAGAGTCATTGGCAGGTGGATTGATCCCCACAGTGCAGTTAAAAAGACGCACACATACAAAGACAGGCTGAGGCAGAACATATAGCGAAGGCACTGAAGCGTGAACCTTTTCCCTCCACTCAATTAACCAAACAGGTTACTCGAGCGTGTTCCCTCCAAAAATGATGAATGACTGGTCAAAATCAAGTCTGGACAACAAAAACAGTTGAAAGCAAGCCATTCAAAGGCCAAGGCACACACACAAAAACCTCGATTATTCTGTTAACATGGGAGTACATTCCAAGCTCAGTATCACTGCAGCTCCTCGCAGCTTTGTTTTTCCTCTCAGTCAGGACCAAAGGCACAGGAGAACCAAGTGTTTAAAATGGCCAGAGAAGGCATACACACAACAACTTTCCTTCAGACAAATACTGTCCACTTCAGAGAGGGGTTTCTTCTCGAGATGAGGCCGTGCACGGGACGCCTGCCGAGAAACTGGGTGTCTTTCCCCGAAAAGTGCTTAAAAGATAAACATGTTTTGCACAAGGTCGTCTTTTTTTTTTCTGGTAAATTCTATCGCTGAAATCCCCCAAGTGAAGAGAGATGCTACGTATAATAATCGGATTTCTCATTTCAAGTGAAAACACCACTTCCATAATTCAATAAAAACATTAAAGGGGGGGGGGGGATGGGACGGGACCTTTAAAGTAATGTCTCACAGCATGGCCATAAAAACGAAGGGGTATTTGAAAGTAAACATTATAATAGCAGACATTTAGTCCTGTTATGCTTGCATGGCTGAGTTGATGAGTGAAATTCCTTTTTTTTATTTTCTTCTCCAAAATAAAATCCTTGAAAAGACAGAACATCTATAAAAGATGGCGCAGAAACAATAAGACTTGCAACTAGTTACTCTCCACTCTTTGGATGTGCTTAGGACATGTCAAAAAGTAGTAATTATTCCTGGATTTCACACCCCTAAACATGTGTTTCTAAATACGAGAAACAAACATCTCTGGCTTCACTCCGTGTCACAAACATCTGGTTAAGTAACCACACACCCACCCACATGCAGAATGGATATCCTTAACATATTGTGCAACACAGGCTCAACTGAGAGAACCATGATGACTACTTGAAATTCTTGGTGTGCAATGCTTTTAGCACCGTGCCATATGGACAGAGGGGAAACACGGCACATCTCTGAACACAGCTTGCAGCTGGACCTATACTGTGACCGAGGAGCCACACGATCCTGAGCGGAGCATGTAAGAGATACTGCCATGCCTAGTTAAGGACTCACTGTCTCACTGTTTCATGCTCCACATCTGCTGGTTGCCATGGCGATGCTCAATTTGGGCAATTCCCAGGTCAGGTGGCTTCTGTCAGCTACGGAGGAACAAATGTGGCCTTTTCTAAGCGCAGTGCAGTCTGCCAAAGAAACTAAACAATGATAAAATGCTCTGACTTTCATTAGTGGTTCTTAAGATGGTAAGTGAGGTGCTTTCAATGGCTGCTCACACACACACACACAGGATAAAATGTCACATTAGTCGTTTGAAGTGCATCAAAACTGCTTTCACTGAACTTGTTCCATACTTTCTCATGAGTCTGAATGGCCGTGAGTGTTAAAGATTTCAGTGGTTTCATTTATACCAGAAAATACTCAACAAATCCAGGGCAATACGCAAGACGGCTATTACTGCTGTATCACTGCTTTTATGACAAAACGAAAGTTAAAATAAACCAAAACCAACACAAGAGAAATTAACACCTCTCTCTCTCACACACACACAGTCATGTTGCTCTTATAAAACACATTCACCATTTTTTTACACTTTCGTTCTGCAGAAATTAGAGAAGTGTTTTTCTTTTTCATTTTACAAACTACAAAGAAGTCGCAGGACGCAGGTGTGAAAACTAATCACAAACCTAGAGAAAATGGCTGCATGTCAGACGTCCTTTAGAATGAAATACTGGTCATTATGACAGCGTGGATACAGTTGAATAAGCCGGTGCGGGTTTCATACAAACAGAAGCAGTGGGAGCTGATCATTAGTTGCAAGCATCTGCAAAGGCGGGTCCCAGTAGCTCTGTTGGAGCCTGTGTGAGAGGTTCTTCATCTCAATGGGGAAGTCCAGAGGAAATATATAGCAGGCCAAGTGCTCCCCAGTTCCCTTCTCTTTAACCTGATTAATGTAATGAGCTTAGAGGCCGTTGCTTGCACAACATCTAATGTGGATGCAGACAAACCCACCGTACTCGATGACTCTCACTGGCTGATAAATGCCAAGCGGCTCTGGCCCGGCATAGCAAAAAAAAAGAACTCCTTGGCTATAGAAATCATTATGGTAATGGATAAGAAAAGGAAATTGCAATTTGTTTTAAGGTAAAAGCAGATTTAAGGGGTAGCCCTGAGAAAAAACACATTAGAATGCCAAGAGAATGATGACAACTGAAACATCAATACTCCTACCTAGGTGGAATATGTGCTTGACAGAATCCCAAAGTAACGTATCACTCTTCTTTAAGTGAACAGTTCAGACATTACGTCCTTGATTTAAACACTATATACCCAAGAGCCAATCCGGCTCATATGGTTCCTTTAAGCGGACTGCAAATGCATTCAATTGATAATACACATTAGTTACTTTTATGAACAAGATTTTGTCTCTGCATAGCAATTCTCGCTCCATTATCAATACCACTTATCCTTTTACAATCACAGGGGAACTGAAGCCAATGCCAGACAACATGAGGAAGGAAGCAGGTACACACCGAGACAATTACAGGACCAACGCTGACAAACGAGCATTCATGCTCACTCTTACACACACGGTCATTTTAGAGACCCCACTTAACCTTACTGTAATCTGAAGAAAACATACTTCACACAGAAAGGCTTTTAAAGTTGGATTCAAACCCCAAACTGAGCTGTCTTGTTTTGCCCCATAGCGCTTGGTTTTGATAAAAAAAAATAGAGATATCTATATATAGATATATATATATATCTATATATAGATATCTATAGATTATTTTAAATACTTTAATACCGATTTGCGAGTTGTTCTTTTTCAGATTGTCTCTACAAATCTTCATTCATTCAATCACACACAGACACAAACACACACACACTATTATATTATATTATATTACATAGTGAGTGTCTACAGAGACTGGAGTATTTCCAGACATGGATGAAATAGTTTATTTTTAGTTTAAGTAGTTTAGCCTACTGAGTTTACCCAAACAAAAAAAGACAAATCCATCCAGTATTCACATGTGGATTTCCTGCCAGACTGTTATGCTCCAGGCTACTTTTAAGAAAGTGCATGTTCGATGAAGTAACATGGGATTAACTCTGTCACACACAGCAATGCTGTTGTAATATATATATATATATATATATATATATATATAGGACCCTTTGCTGCCAGCTATAGCTTTAATTATGATGAACAGACTCATCATTCTCAACAGCGACTAAAGACCATTGTATAAAATACACAATAACAAGCATCTCTGCAGTTGCAGGCGTACTGAATGTCATAATAATAGCTCATAGTTCACACAAACGCTTCAAATGACGGGGTAATTCATCATTCCATTAACATTGTTGTTTGTGAATGTGTACGCACACTTTAGCTGTATGACGTGATGAAACTGGACATTTATGAATTTGCTGAAAACAGTTGACAATATCGTAAAAATGGTGTATTCAACAATTAAATGTTAATAAAAAGATCTGTACCTTCTATACTACTATTATTACCCTCATCATATTATTTTATTCGCCTAGGGACCCTCTAACCAATTTAATATTCTTGCTGGAGTTCCAAGATGACTGAATTAAAGATTAACATTTTTTATTTTCGATGCTTCAGCAAAAACAGCAAGAACCCATCCTAAAGCTATAAGTGCATGTGTTCACTGGACTCAAAAGTCAGATTGCAAGCTTGTGACAGTACTTGTCATTTTCTCGTAGCGCAACTTTGCAACACGCCATTTAAACAGCAGTGAGGGAGGTCCTGTATAATGACCGGACTCATGTGTATTCTTTTTGCTCACATAGAGCATATGAACTGTGCACCTCGAGAACCAAACATTTTATGTAATTCAAGTTTATGTAGAACACTGATGAATAAATTGCATAAGCCGTCCTCTGTCAACATGAAAGTTATTATTTCGACGCTCAAGTAAATAAACTAAATTACAGTATTTGTCTCCCTGCAATCCAAATCTGATACGCTGCCCACTGTAGACAAAACATCTGTTGGAGGGCGAGGAAAATGTCAACAAGTCTAAAATTGAACATTGTTATTGAAACTGTGAAATTACCCGGTCCTTAAATGAATATCAAATGAAATAATAATAATAGTCATAGCAGTAATAAGAATAATACAGTGCAATATGATGATCAAGATATGAACACGATCACTTTCATCTTCTACCGCTTTATCGGGCACTGGTACATATTGTATCGTGAGGTACCCTGTGATTCCCACCCCTACCGGCTCACTGTCTCACAATGCTGCAGGTTTCTTCTCCAGTAGCCTTCAAAAGAGGAGGAGGAGGAGAGTTGAGGATCACTGAAGTCTCACACTCTGCTACTGGTTTCTGGCCAATTTTCGAAACAAAACAAACGTTATAATTCACATCGCATCACTTCATCAAGCATGACAACACAATTTGATTGCACAACGGTGAATTTAACATTTTGGCTGACGGTCATAGTCAGTGGACCAGAGGTCATTCTCGAAGCCGTGTTTAGAAGCGATGTACGGCACAGCACTTTTCACTGAGTGTCGTGCTTTCTTCATTAATTGCTTCATTACTGCCACACAGCGCACAACTCATTAATACTGACACACTTGTAATTAGTTAGGCGGGGCCAGTTGATAACATGAATTCTCATTATTTCTGCCATTTGACTTACTATAATACCATTTTATGATCTAAATACTCCACACTAAAACACACCTACACACATAGCTTGTTATCACCAGCCTATTCACAATGTTATTCTCATTCACAGCATTTTATGATTCACTGAAAAGGGTAACAACAAAATAAGACGGGTAAATGGTAATGATCTACCACTGAGACAGTTTTGTGGGTTTGAATTCCACTCAAAGAAAACACTACGCCAAAAAAAAACTCTACAAGTCAGCACATCAAAGAGATGATAATATCTGCACAAAAGCTTCTTATCCCTTTTAAACAATGTAGCCTCACTTTAGTCCTTTAATCCTCCTCTTAAACATTTCTGCAGAGCATCCGGAATTATTAACTTACCATTTTATGTCACTAAGTTCTTGCCCGTGAAGAATGGACAAGGATAGTAATTAAAGGAACATAGCTCAATACAGCTTTAACTGGCTTCTTTGTACGGTCACAGAAGAAAATATACCCATGGAATAAATGAGCAATAGTAGTAGTTTTTTTTTAGTTTTTTTTTTTTATTTATTACTCTTTGTAACATCTGTTAATTCTGTTCAGTTTCCTGATTTATTTTGAAATCTAACTAATCTTCTCTCATTGCAGATCACTTTACTTCCTGTCATAATTCCACCCTAATTACTTTCACCTGTGTCCAATTAGCCACACCTGCAGTAGCCTACCCTCATCATTTGGTCTCTGCCAATTCGTCGACTCAGTTTTTTTTACTATATGACCCTCGTTATTCTCTTCGACTCTGACCTCTGCTTTGGGATTTTGATTTGTTTGCTTTTTCCTGACTGCCTGCGTACCAAACCTCTTTACTACCTGCGTCTGACTGTCCTGCGTCTGAGTCCACTCCCTGCTCCAGTTGTTACACTCTTGTTTTGTGTCCCTTATTCACATTTTCTGTAAAATGAAGGCGAAAAATGCACTTAAAACTTTCTATTTTTCTATTACCGTAGGAACAAACGTGAAAAGATGTTTACACAGTTAATGATCTGGCACAGGCTGTGTCTTGTGCACCAGCAGGTGAAGTTTGTTGTTCCCCGCACTTTAACACAAAAGAACAAAACTTGTGTGCTGTGCCATGTCAAATGGATTACAGCACAGACATTTTCCAACATAATTGAAATTCATATATTCAGTTTAGGCTGTAAAATGCAACCTTACAGTAACCCGGCACAAATAAATCTGAGGAGTGAAGCACAGCACGAGTTCTACAGCATTTAGCACAGATGAGATAATATCAGATCATATATAAGTCAGGAGGTAGACTCAGCAAGTCCACAATGTTTCTTCTAAAAGAAAACACAACACACACTTAAAATGGTTTAGTGGGGTAAAGGTTTAAACCACACAAACAAGCACATGATTTCCAAGACCAAAATAAAGGCATCTCTCATAGTAGATGGCAATTGAAAAGAAAAAGAAAAAGGAGCAAAGCAGTAATGCGCTTGGGGCACGAGAACAGATTTTCAAATGGTCCAGCAACATTCAGTGCCTTATCATAGAAATGCACTTCACGCTTTTAAATGCATTTGCTCCAGACTTGACTAGATGAACGGATCAGATGCGATGCTGATGTTGCTCTTGGAAAATGATATCTAAGGCATTTGGTCTTCACACGAGCATTACCATACCTCAAAGGAAACACAGTGAGTTCAAGTTCTACATTTCTCCAGATGAAGTCCCAAAACAAGACAAGACTGTGCCTTACAGTGAGTTAATGGCAACGCTTGGCATACAACCGTCATCACATGCCTACACGAAGAATCCTACGATATCATTACTAACGGATAAAGGATTAGACAGTGAAACATCCTTAAAACGGCCCAAAGACATTAAATGTAGAGTGTCACTGTGTGAGTCCACACTTTTGGGACAGATCAAACATATTTTTCTTTCTAAACAATAAAAGTCAGTTGTTGATCATTAAACTTGTTGGTTAGTATTATTATTATTGTTGTGATTAATTTCTTCCGAATCAGCAAATTGGTTAATTAGAGGTTTTACCATTGAACAACACACTTAATTTAACTTTAATTTGACAGTATTCATATTGAAAACTACAGTTTATGTTTGTAATAATGCCTAGGAACACCATGCAACAAATAATATAGTATTTATCAACAAAAAAAATGCTGTTTTAACACTCATGTACACAGTTAAAGGAATGAAATTGTTTGATGTTGGTGTCTAGCGTTGTTTAGTCATTCTGCCACCGATGGGGGAAAAGACTGCAGGCTCTGGGTGAGCACATGGTCAGGCAAGCATGGCGGCAGGCAATGAATTCTGACCTCCTCTGTACTTTAATAACCGCACAAACCATCCATTTCTCTGCCGCCTCGGCCACAACTCTCTGACAGCGGGAGTAACACCCGACTCATTGGCAGAGACGTGTGGGAGAAGCTGACAGCCTCCACATCCAACCCCGGTTAACGAGGCAAAAAAGTTCTACTTCACAGATCTGAAGAGAAAGAGGGGAAGCTCTCGCGGTCCTCGGCACCATCTCTGCTGGTCTCTCTTACACTTCCACATCTAATTGTGAGGCTGAACACACACACCTGTGACACTCCACTTGGATGCGGATTCTTTAATCTCTCCTTTTATATGACATTGTAATGTAATCGCCCTCTCGCTACCCAGGGAGCAGCCAGAGAGGCAGGAAATGAAATCAATGCTGTGTCTCCGCACTGGGTGTTACTTCATTAGCATGGGCACTACACATGTAGCCGTAAATCTGATTTATGAAAGGGCAACGAAGGAAGCGCCACCGACAGACGGAGGAATTCATAATAGCAACAGATAGAGACACCTAATGTCTTGTGTTTTACCACATCTTTACAAATGTGTGAAAGGAATAAAGAGCGGTCTCTGGTGCTTTGTAAAGTACGATGAGTGTCTGATTTTCTAAGCTTTCAGCTGATCTCAACTAAATACCATTACACAAATTCATTAGGAACTTTATGGCTATAACCAGAAAAGGCAGGTAGACGACATATGACCAGCGACTAATTATTTCAGGGCATACAGTACGTAACACAAAAATCAATTATAATTTCACTGCATTCATTCTCACTGCACTCAGTGTGTTCATGTGTCAGTTTGATTGGACGTCATTGATTGAAGTCAGTGTTTCAGTTAAGTAATCTGGGCCTAATAGGGTTCAGTCTTAATCCTTAATTTTGAATATCCTTTGTGACAAGGTAAAGTGCATGTGATGTATTATGGGCATTAACACAAACATCTTCTCCATAACAATACTTAATGCTAATATGAAGTAGGGCTATATACTAATTGCAGGTCATGGAATATAGACCGTCATGAAAGAAACATGTTGTTGTTTTACATGACTATGGCCTGTATCGTTCTGCACTTTACATCTTTATAATATCATTTATAATAATTTATAATATCTCTTTTGTTTTACTTTCTTTTAATTAACTCCTTTTAAATTTTATAGTCGTGAGTTTTATATCTCAAATTGTCTTGTTTCTGTCACGTTTTGTACTATCTATGCTGCCTATCTTGACCAGGACTCCCTGGAAGAAGAGATTGTATATCTCACTGGGACCTTCCTGGCTAAATAAATAAATAAATACAATTACATTCAAATATAGAATGGCAAATATTGCGACAGATGCGCATCATAATCTTTTAATGTCACTCATCAGTTCGTTATTTACTCACATGAGGGACCATCAAAAATATTAAAAAATTCTCTTTCAAACTGGCTAAGAACAACCTCAAACAGAGCTTTGTTTTTACAATTTGCTAATTGTGTTGTAATCATGAGGAAAAGTCATCAGCAAGACTTCGAAATCGAAAGCTCTCATTTGATTAACGAGCAACGCAGCATATGTGGGGTACATCTGGCCACCAGCTGTGCAATGACCTCCGCCTTTTGAGGTCAGTAGGTTAATAACCTTCTGGAGCGATGACATCTAATCCTACGGTAGCTATGGAGATGTTATGGAAAACTCGCAGCCCTGTATAGCCGTACAGTTGGTTGGTCATCGAAGAACCACTGATATCGCCCCTCCCTCCCCCCCATTTCTGAAAAACAGAGATTCCAAATGATTAGTTGTGCACTCCCATGGGACCAGGAAGCCAAGGAAGGGGGATGTGTAATTCAATTAGTCCCATGGTTCTGCACCAAAGGGGAGCAGACATATCCGTCTCATTGTGACATGCAGGACGTGCAGACCCGGTATGTGCACAGAAGACACCGACAGCGAATCATTAGTGCTGCGAGTTTGAATGAAAGACAATTTCACTCGTTTAAAAAGATGAAGAAACGCTGGACTCTGCGCACCGTCGACCGATGGTGACTGTGAGCAGAGCAAGCTGCCTAACATGACAAGCCAGCGACATTTTAAGCCAAGTCTCTGAGCTTGTGCCATGTGTCGAGGACACTGTCTCCCACTGAAGCTGCATACAGATCACTCTTTCAGAGCACAGCCTCCTCCAATGTCTCTTTGTCCCTCCTCCCAGTCGGGACTTTATACAGCTTCACAGAGCCTCACTCCATGAGATTCCTGTAATTTATGATAGCCTTTTCACTGGCACAGGGAAATCAAATCAGACTGTAAATACAGTGCATGTTTCCCAGTATGAGCTCTTCACACAAATAAACGCCAGAAATCCTGACAGTCATTAAATAACAGCATCAATAATCCCACATGTGGCAGGCCTACATTTGATTTTAGGTTATGAAAAGGGCAGAAAGCATGGGTAATGAATGAGACACAGGGGCAACAAATGAGTGAAAGGAAACAATGACTAAAGGGAAACCGGGCTACACGTCAACCTACATCATAGGATCACCAGTCTTGGTCATCTGTATTCGACCGACCTTTGACTTCAGCCTGGCACTGACACCTGATTATGTAATAGGACACTATACCCGCCAGACTGAGTGGAAAGCGTGTTATCTCAACCTATAACCCATCAGGGGCGGCATGTCCAGTGTGGGTGGGCAGTTTCCCCACTTTGCCGCAGGTCCATCTATCTCGTTTATGGGGAAACTGAAGACTAAGCATAGGGGGAAGCCAACAGCTGCCATGTAGTGGAATAAACAGATGGTAACACAATGGCAAGAAATTAACACTGTATCATTTTAAACATCTACACAGCATCTTCAATTAGGCGGGGGGGAAAAAAAGATAACTGTCTGCAACTTCAACACTTTTCTTGTATTCAATTTCAGAGAATTGCACCTCTCAGGCTTTCCCCTTGTCTTGATGATTGTTGTCTATCTGGTTTGTTTCACATTATATATTCTCTTAGAAATAATATGCAAGAGCAGCAAAACTGCAAGCACTGCTGGGAAAATTGCCCACAGCCATCAGTACGAGAGGTTTCTTCGCGAAAGTAAATACAGCTTATTGCGCTGGAGCCTTCTAAATAATGATAAAGGTAAGCATATGCAATAACAGCATGAAACATTTAGCGATGCGAGGTCGTCATGAGCGAAAAGAGACAGACAAGATGAACGTTTCGGCAGCAAAGGCTTTTTTCGAAAATGCCATGAAATTAATGGAGAAAGATGTTGAAAATGTCGTCTGTTAATCCAAATTAACAGCGTTCCCTTTCGCCTATGCCAGCTGCACTGATAGAAATGATCAAAACTTCTTTAACTGAAGTTAAATATGCTTAAAAAAAAAAGCGTCAGGATATAACTTTACTAATCAAAGCAACTGAGCCAATGACTGCACAGCCACCGGTGTATCCAATTAATATTTCAATCATTTATCAGAAGTCCAGATAGTGCACTTTGACCGACTCATTCAGCATAAGTGCACGGGGAAGCTTGCATGGACCACATGCAAGCACATGCAGATTTGCCCTATTTATAGCGGCGTCCATTCATTTCATGCTGCGTATACAACAGGCAGGACATCATGATCAACAAAATGATGGCCACTTGTTCGGGTGGTTCGCCGACTCCGACATTCAGATTCAGAGCTGCGACGTGAACTCAACAGGGCCTCCGTAAATAACACCATAACTCTATCGAATAACGGTTGCACAGCACTGCACAGGTTCATAAGCAGGTGTCACAACAGACTTAAATCAGAGAGCATAATGAAGGTAAACAGCCGGTACTGGCTGTCTTTGTCGACTGTGCAAATGTGCCGTCTTTCATCATCTGTCGAGATCGGATGACGTAAACATACCTACTTTTCTCCACAGCATTATTTAGTTATTACTGAAGGCTAAGACGTATGGTATGGTAAAATATTGTTTATATATATATATATATATATATATATTGAGATAGATTAAATTAGAATCTGCTCTGAGGAAAGATTAAACTGTAGTTTTTGTTCTGACAGAAGACCAATCACGAACCCACCGTGACTTAAATTGAAGAAGAACTCCAAGAATTAATGTCGCATTCGATTCAGAGGATCAGCACGCGGGCTCGGGTTGCATCAACACATTTATGAGGGCGGACAGATGCAACTGTTATCCTATAACACAAAATGTTACTACATGAACTATAATTAACTGGGAACCTTTGGCAAGCGTTTGTCCTTCAAAGACTCTCCAGCATCTTAAAAGGGCTGCAATCTGTAATAGTCAAGTGAGATCTGACAAGCAATACTTTATACATTCACTTCACAAAGGGAGTTCAAAACGTTCCCACATGTTGCAACAGCCTAGAAAATCATAAGCAGCCTAAATAAAATAATTACATTTATATTCCACCAGTGCAAACCACATGTCTGACAGATACGGAGTCTTCTCTTTGGCGGTGTGGGGTCAAGCCGTAAACACAACATGAGCATATTATCACCTAATTATGTTCTTACCGCCAACATATGAGCTGCCTATTTACAAATCTTGGAGACTTTTATATGCCACGGGAAATTGATACCAGTCTCCTCCATCCCTTTTAACTCCGTTTTGTTCTTTGCAATCACCTTATGACTGTATGCGAGAGAGAGAGAGAGAGAGAGAGAGAGAGAGAGCGAGAGAGAGAGAGAGAGAGAGGCTCTTCAGCAGTTAAATGATCCATCATGATCAAAAATAGTTTTTGTGTGTGTTTTTTTCCACTGAAAACAATTATCTGCTGCAGTTAAATAAAAAAAATTAAAAAAAGGTTTAGTAGTGCAGCCTTAACAATAATAAGCTGACAACCTGTCACTACATTTTGGAAGATCCATCTGTGTAACTGGCATTAATACGGTTAATATCGGGTAATAAAGAGCATGCTGAAGAGACAGTTCTGTTTTCAGTTTAAGAATTCACACGACTGGTGAAATACAAAGTTCTTCTTCACCATGATTCTGAACAGGAGGCGTATATATCTGGGCTATGCTAAATCTAAATTTACTCTCCCCCCGCCACCCCGCCAATGATCATCTTAAAAAAGCATTTATATGAGCATCCCTACAAACTCCTGAGTCAACTTAATCATTCAATTTCCAAAAACAGAGCAATGGATGTAATCCTATAGCCATTACCTTCCACTGAGGGTAACCAGAGATTCTCTCTGCCCTTAACACAAGGTCACTGCACTGCTGACAAGCTGAGTATACAAGGCTAAGAAAACACAATCGCTTATACAGTACAGCTTCCAGTTGCTAAATGCACTTCGGCCAGGCCAATACGAAATCATTTCGACATGAATGTGTCAGAGAGCAGAGCAAAGCCGTCCACAGTTGTTGTTTTTTTGCTTTGAGGCTCAAGGTGCTGACACTACATAGCTGTGAGCCTGAGAGGAGAGCAGCGAAAGCACGAGAGGGGGGGGAGAGAGGGAGCGAGAGAGGGAGTTCTCGCTCGGTCAGCAACCCTCACCGTCTGCAGAGGATCAAGGCAGAGGATGGCAGTAATTTCAGTGCTACTCTTCAGACAGGAGAGTCCTTTCCCCGAGGCAGTCACAAAATCTGCCTAACAGCTGCTGTACACGCAAAGGACCCACTGGCCCTCAATTAACCCTGATGTGACACCACTGGCTTCATCAGCTCCACCAAAAAACTAAAATCCACAGCAATATGATTGTGTTTACTTTATCTGTCTGTTATTCATTCTCAGCTCCGCCCCCCCCAGTGTGGCTCGCCTTTACTCTCACGGTCCAAAGAAAACGATGCAATCCTCTAAACATCTCCCATCATCATGGACACTAAACACACCAACTGGCTTCATTTCAGACTCAGTCAAATATGACTCAGCTCATCGGACGATAAATGTCTTCCCTGTGCTGTGGTGCAGAGACCCCACCACTCCGCTGCATTTGGCTGTGATGTATCATTGATGAGGATCAATGGCGAGAAGCTCAATCACTAGGATCTCTGCCCCGCTGTCATTGACCTCTGGATCCTGTGGCGTTCCTGAGAGACCCCCTGCCAAAGAAAAGGACTCCCAGCATGCTGATGAGGGCGGCAAAATCACAAGAGCCTTTGAAACTACACCTCTAATGTGTTTGCTGTGTGATACTAGCCACTCCCCCCCCCAAAAAAAAAAAAATCATACAGTGGTAGTACTGTATACTAAAGCTCTCAACATACACAGTGAACTCTGTGAACTAATTATAGCTCCAAAGTTCCTATTATGAATGAAGCAATTCATAAGAATTTCAACAGATAATATAATAAGTCACAAGAGACAGTGACTGCAAAACAAGACCACATATGTTTGCAGTCTCCTTTTGCAGAGTGTGACCTCATCCGCTCTTCTCAACAAAGACAAAGTTTCTGGCAGCTCGATACAGAAAAGTGTCCACAATAGAGTCAAAAAAAAAAGCTGGGCAGGTTACAACAGAGTGACAATACACTGAGCAGCCATTTTAACTGAACAGAGAGTGTATTCCACAGATAACGTGACCATTTAAATCCAAAGTGGGCACTGAAGATTGTAGAGTACATGAGCTTTGCTTGTACTCGGGTGGAAAAAGAAAAAGAAAAAAATCACACAGATTCTTATCGTCGCTTAGACTTAGAGACACAAGGAAACGGATAAAGCCGAGACAAAAACAGTATTAGTTCAGCTACTCTCCCTTTCCAGAGGAGGCTGTATATCACATGACTCTTAGCACAGCTGTCACATGATCTTTCCCCACAGATAATCACTTTACCTCAGAGAGAGGGGGTCATATTCCTCGAGAAACCTGGTCATTCTTTCTCTAAAAAAAACAAATCAGACGATTTCATGTCTTTTCCAGCAGGAACATCCTGTCGAAAGTAGAATTTACTTGAATTTACTACAACAAGATGAAAACCAGTAAAGGCCTTCACACGACAGCAGACAATCATTTTTTTCCCTCTGATGCTATTCAGGTATTAAAACCCCCATCGAAACACAGACGCATACAGAGAGCAGAAAAAAACGAATATTCAACAATTTAAGAGCAGCCAAAGACTGGTTCAGACTAAATCACACAACTTCTGTCTTATGCCACTAACCCGATTTGGAAGTGTGTACCGTGTGCTTGAAAGTGAAGGTCAGACCTGTCAACCGCTTCTTCTTCAAAGCGGCATCTCGTTTGACCTACTGATGAGGAGTGCCACAGGCTGTTCCACCGCTTCTGCTGGAATCTACTTAGTATGACCCACTTTTTTTTTTTGAGTGGGCATACCCATCAGTGGCACAGTCCATTAGTTTAGACCTCATGCACATTGAAAGCACTATATCACTCTCCACTGCCAAGCTTTGTGAGGAAAGTATACAGTTGTTTGTGTTACCGTCCGTATAATCATAATAATAAACGCTGTAAGGCCTCGAGTACCGGGTCTCTCTACTCAGCAGATAGGTCTACTTTGACTCTAAAAGCAGCTGCTTTACACATTAGTAATTATGATGCAAATTAAAACCAGCAAAACTAAATTATTTTCCACTAACATGCCACATGAGAGCAGATACTGTAGATAAATGTAGGGAATCTGATTCAGTTGAATATTTCTTTACAATTGAGGACAGCCTTAGTTTAAACGTGAAAACACATAAGGGAAAAAAAAATAAAATAATAATAATATATATTTATATATATATATATGTATCTGAAACGATTTTCAGATTGACGGCAGGGAACCTATGCATCCACCTCTTGTTCAATAGCAACAGCTCTGGAGGCGAGCCAGGCCCTAAAGAGCCTGTGATCACAGAGACAGCGCTGCAAAAAAAACAAATAACAAAAGAAACCTAGGAGAGCTCTGCTGTGTTTCCTTGTTACAGGCAAAAAAACAAAGGCAGGGTCACGGTGACAGCATGGGGTGTGTTTTAGTTTCCACCTCCCACACACTCATGCATTAAATATGGTTCAACAATCACACTCTGGAGTAACTTGAAAAGCCCTGAAAGCGTTCCCTCCCTTCAACTCCCAACATTTCCTGGGGAATTCCGTCCAGGAACGTATTCCCGATGACGGAGCAACTGTAACAGCTGACAGGAAAATCACGCTCTAACGAAATGAACAGCCCAGGAATAAAGTTGACAATTTGACTTCCACACTTTGTAGGTCAAAATATGTAATGGAATGGCATGACACTTTTTATTTATTGTACTGCTAAAAAAAAGTCTTTCTCTGGTTTGCAGGGTGTGAATTAACACGGACTAAAAGTGCAGCGCGTGTCAAGGTCATGTTTAAAACTTGTGATTCCCGGTAAATTAGGTGCTGAAAGTGTGAACTTAACTTGTTGTAGCAGAGATAACCGTAATAGCCTCCCATAATATAGAATCACGGCGGTAATGGCCTCCTCAATAGCAGGCAATGAGTGGGAAAAGGGGCACCATTTAAAAAGTGCTTAGCTTTAATTACCACTGCATCGGGAAATAGCAGTATTTAATATTTCACGAGACTCAAAAAAAAAAGACAATATCATCGACTTCTAAGGGTTTAAGATTCATTTGGCACATACATTACAAACCGGCCAATCTTGGTTTCATAACCTTGGGTCGTGTTGTGTTTGATAAAACAGCAAGTCTTTATCAGCTGCCACTGGCAGATGAATACTGCATGTGAGCTTGCGACTTTGGTGGAGATGTGATCTCATTTTATCAGTGAACTGTGGGGCTTGTCGATTCTTAAGGGGTGCCTTTACTATTGTATAAAACATAAGCAAACAAAGGGCTCGTGAATATCGTGAACCAACGGGTGCAGTGAATAACAGCTAAAGCTGGGTACTCACAGGACACAATATTTGCCCAGTTTTACCCACGATTCACAGTTGGACAGAGTCTGCACTAGTCGGCACTAGATGGGGGCAGTCAACATGGCTAGTTGGCACAAAGGTCTGTTAGTATGATAGGGCTAAAGACTCAGATTGACAAGTGTTTGATGGTAAAAGACCCGACCCGACCTCAGTCGCAGTCAACCAAGCATTTTTTGAGCGGACTCGATGTAGTGTGTACTGATTACCGACCCAACTGCAAACACATGCTGCCAACAGCCAATGAAAAAGAGTGGGCGGGACACAGGAAGTAGCGGGAATATCTGAACGACGACGCCAACATCGACTCCTCCATGACTTCACCCATACATGCCTTTTCTTCTCAGAGCAGATAGCTGCACAAACAACAACAAACCGTCTTTCGCGAGAGCGTGATGTGTTCAGTTGACTTCCTTTGGTTTGACAAATCATTTAGCGCGTGATCCCTCATCAGGTTATAAAGAAATCTGTTGAAACCAGTCGGTTAGCGTGTGCTCCAAGTCTTTTCAAAAATCGGTAAAGACTGTCAAAGTTGTGCAAATTTTCCCGAGCTTAAGATCTGCGCATCTTCAGTATTCCCACAAAATGATAAATCTGAATGCCCCGATGTTATGTACCCTTTCTTTTACATAAACTCTGTCCATCCAGAGACTCAAAAAAGACAGATCGATTCATTATATGCACACACACACACTACCAGGCAATCTGTCATGGCTAGTCAAAACACAAAAGCATTCATCAGAGAAAGGTGTTTGTGATTCATGAAGCCTGTCCAGCACTGACAAATATTCTCTATTCGTATATGTTGACAGTTGGGCATTCAGCAAACCTTTTATTTATTTAATGGGGCAACAACTTTTGTGTTCCTAGCGGTTCCGTTCGATCACTATCATTAAGATGCTGCAGAAGCTCGTGTCATAATAAGCAGCCCTGCCAGAAAAATACAATAGATCCTAAGTGAATGCTTTTCTCTGCACTGTTTTGGATTCAGAATAATATACTTCTTAGGTGCCACAAATCAAGTTGTCCCAGTGAAAAAAAGAACAAAACAAACAGTAAAAGCAAGGCATATAGGGGACCGGTTTTTCTATTGTCATTAAAAATTCCTCCAAGCATAGCCAGCAATAAAATCTGTATCTAGATCCATATCACACTTTACCTGTTTATAACTATATATTATTTTATAAATAAGCGTTCGCATTCATTATTGCATCAATCATTTTAAGACGGACACACTGAAACCTGCCCACAATAAGCTTAAACACGAACATGTTTGCATGATGGTGGGGTGTCAACATGTGTGATAAATTGTAGAGCTGAAACGATTAATCGATTATTAATCGATTGCTAAATGAATCGACAACTATTTTGATAATCGAATAATCGGTTTGAAGCTTTTTTTCATGATTAAAACAAGATTTGCGATCGTTTAAGCTTCTTAAATGTGAAGATTTTCTTTGATCTGGATAACAAAAGTCAATCATTTGAGAACATCATCATTTCCGGGTTTGACGAACACCGATCAACCTTTTTAAGGTTTTCTCATATTCAGAACACGAAACGATTAATCGAGAAAATAATCGACAGATTAATCGATTATGAAAATAATCGTTAGTTGCAGCTCTAATGAATTGCACAGATTTGGTCCTATTAAAAGGTACAACAAAGACCTCCGTCCATTACATCTAAAGCTAAGTATAGCATGTAAAAGTGGTGATGTCTGATTAACCGTCAACATCCAACCTGCTCACATGTGAGACTAGAGTAATGTGCGCTCACTAGATAGTAGGGATGGGTCAAAATAACAATTTGGTGCCATATAAACCGCCGCCCTTCCTCGTGCTATACGATCATCGATACAAATATCCACATTTTAACTAATAAATGAAGGCGATCCAAAGTAAACAGGCGTCACGAAACTTGGGCGGAAGAGGGAGTTTACAGCGGGATAATGGGCGGAGAAAGCTACGTCACGAGACGCCTCATCCATGTTCAACACATACACCTTATCCACTTTATTCTCTATGTGGTGAATACATAGAGAAATCCTGCACTTTTAACCCGTCACGGACGTTGTTTTCTTCAATTAGACAGATATCGTGATGTAACGCTATATGATTGTATCGCAATAAATGAATGATCACAGTATCGTGATATTATCGGTATCGTGAGGTACCCTGTGATTCCCACCCCTTACTTAATCGTCAGCATTTACTTGACTGACATCAACAAAAAGAGAGAGAGAACCTACTGTCCTGTATCAATGATATAAACTCCCTAAGAGAAACTAAACATCCTGCATGGTGATCCAATATTAGCAGTTTTTTCGCCATCGTTGTGCTTTTAGATACACTATGCAGGAGCTCATATAACATTTCCTATTGTGCATGCGATGAATGTTTTCACCCCGCACTGACTGGTACCTTATAGTACCATTAGGGAGTACATTTCTACGGGTAGGGTACTCCCAGTCAGCCTCAATCCCTGTGTGCGTCAGCCGTGCCTTGCTGTATAAAGCTTTAAAGAGGCAGCATGACCTTTGGTTACATCATCCAAGTAAGTAAAGTTTCCTTGATTTGACCCTCACTTTTAAAGATGCCTCTCACAATAAACTGTCAGCTGCTTCACACAGCGGCGTTTTTAATATTTCAAACAGTTGTCCATTGCAGCCAAAAGCGTCCTTCCTTGGATGTCAAAAGAGAATAATATGAATCTATCGTGTGGTTTGACATGAGTGAGTGAGCCCAGTTCTTGCACAGTTGCTCCTCAAAAGAATGCACTCAGGTACTGGGCTGGAACAACATTTACTGGGCCTTTCCTGTGTGAAACAAGCACATGTCACAGCTCATAAAGTACGTCTTCACAAGTGCAGCACAGACGCACGCGTGTGAGGCAGGAGAGGCTGCCTGTTAAGCAGATATGTCCTTCATTGGGAGCAAGCACAGCCTCCCTGCTGGTGTCTTGGAGACAGTAAAAGATCCATAGCCAGGTGAGTGTGTCCTCTGATCTCGGCACACAAGACAGGTTTCGTGACAAATGATTTCCTCTTGGAAAATATCGCTTTTATCCCCAGGAAAGAGGATTGCAAAGAAAACAACCCTAAACCAAACTGGCCATTATAAACTGTCATCCGTCTACGGTGCCCACATTTATTGCAAACCAGAAGCTAGGTTTCCTTTGCAATTTATTGCCATGGAAACCGAGCTATTGGTGTTTCCATCAGTGCACACATACCTGAAATGCAAGGTGACATTTTATGATTGGTGGAGACTACAAATCGTAACAAACGATGGACTCATTCGTTTAGCCCTTGCTTTCCCCACGTGCATCAGAATGATGGTGGCCCTAGCAGACCAGAAAGGATGTCGCTCTACTTCGTGAAAGCGGGACGTTTTTTTTCCTCCAAAGAGCAAAACACAAGATCTGTTTGTTCAACCTGCTGTAGAAACATTGCAGTGTGAGATGGCGGCCTACGTAAAATGGAGCCTTGCCTAAACATTACCTGTAAAAGGCTTATTCTAAGGCTACAAGACCATTTTACTATTTTTGTGCAAATAAACCACTTAAATGTAACACATTGGATCTAGGTCGTGCTTTATTCCCTGTTTTCATTGCACTTATTTTCAATTACTTTCTCCCTTCCTTTAAAAACCTTTAATGATATTTCAAGATTTTCATTGGGGGGTTTTTGTTTGTGCACAAATTGAAAACATACATAAAAACAGGCTAATGGAAACCAACCAATTGGCGGTTAGGCTTCATCCCTGCCTGCCCTTTTTTTTTTTTTTACAGTCTCACATCATGTGTGCTAGCTTTAGAGCAGATCCAAGAACATTCAGGTCAAGTCCAAGTTACTGTACAGCACATTTCATCACAGAGGCGGGCATTACGGTATTAGTTGCTCATTTCAAAATCACAAACATTTACCAGAAATGCAGCAGCAGCAGCAGCAGCAATGCCAAACAAGTAGGTCAATCCATCTTGTTCTTCACCTCTTATCTGTCAATGTCAAAAGCAGTCAGTCACATTATCAGGCGAGGAAAGAGACTTGAGTGGCTGATGATAACAAGGCACCAGATGAGGCTTGACCGACCCTGGCGTCCGAGGGATGGAGCACATCACACCAACCATGAGAAAAGGTCTACATATGAAATGTTTTCAGCGCCCCTGCTGAGCCCACACCGAGTCCGCCTCCTCGTAGTGAGTGTGATTAAAAAAGGGGGGGTGGTGTGGGGAGGGGGGGGGGGTGGTGTGGGGAGGGGGGGGGGGGGGGCGTTTGCACAGCACCTCCAGCAGCAGCAGCAGCAGCAGGCGCGGCGTTTTAAGGAGCAAACAAACACAACTTACACGGAAATAAAGTCGGAATCCTACCTGATGATGTCCGGCGCTCGTTAATGCATGCAGGCGGACTGGGATGTAGGATTGGCGACACACACCGCAAAGCGGGTCAGCTCTGCCTGCCTGCCTGCCTGCCTGCCTCCTCCACGGCATCAAGCCCCTCCTCGTTTATCGTACAGTGGAGAGGGAGAGAGAGAGAGAGGTGGGAGAAGAGAGAGAGAGAGAGAGAGAGAGAGATGGTAGAAGAGAGAGGGGGGAGAAAAAAATCGTCTCATATCTATGCGCCGAAAAAGGAAGCAGCGTCACACTCACCCGCGGTGTCTGATAATCACACAGCTGTGTCATCCCCACAATAGCAGCAGAGGTTTTAATGCTAAAACAGTGACTTTTTGTTTTTTAACCAGGCCTAATAAGCACCCTGTGTACTAAACGCACGGACGCACATACAGATGAACTCACAATAAAGGGGGCATTTCGATGAATGAGCTGAACCCTTTTGAATGTGTGCAGTCAAGTGCACCTGCTGTGTTCCACACAACACGGATGCCACATGCACTCAAATAAATACACATGTACATAAATGAGTAGATGACTCACTGGATGAAATCAAATGCAAAGGCAGAAATATCCTGATACAGTATATTTAGCCAAAGTTATAACTTAATACAGCTGTATAATCAGACCTGGCACTGGGATGAAGTGACTAATGGGGCTTTAAAAGCGGCACTGTGTAGCTATTGATCATGTTTGTTGTTGTGGATTTTATTATTTTTGCCTTGAAACAGAAACAATGAAAAAAAAAAAATTGTGTGCTGTGTCCTTGGGGTCTATCAAGCAATACTATCAGACCTGCAGGGATCGTGTGTGTGTGTATTATTATACAGCAACCGCACAGGGACAAGAAAGTGTTCTTTTTGTTGAGCAGGTAATGTCATTGTTGTCATAATCCAACCTCTGTACACCCTTCTAATTGTACTCGTGCAAGGTTGCCATTGCCGTCATCTGCCTTGCCATAAAATAACTCACTTCCTGTGTGCAGAGCGGGAATGTCGCTGGTGGACACTAGATCTAAACCCCACTGAGCCATACAGAGAGCGTTGTGTCTAAATCAGCATCGTTTGAACTAATCTAACAGACATTTCTTGTAGTCTAGTATTAATTTACGCACTACAGCTTGAAATACTCTGGGGGAGCAGCTTTTTTTTACATTAAATAAAATGAACTGATTTAAGTTAAACAGACTTCCTACAAAAGAACATAAACACAGAGCACTAGATATTGTTTCGTGTTTAAGAATATACTCCCATCTCCTATTCAAACACAAGTATCTTGTTAATAGTTTTCTATGGCTGCATAAAGAAGAAACACAGCGCAGGGCCCATGTAGACAGTGATTAAATGGTGATAGTATAACTCAAAAAAATGTCCATCTATGAATGTGAACCTCAAGTGAACTAATTTTTTTCAAATGAAATAAATACATTAACCAAATGTGTGTCTTTTCAAACCAAACTGAAGTAACATATTATAAATGATTCAAAATGAAATATTGCGGGGCCATTATTGTGGTGCTTAGTATCATTGGCTCACAACAGGAATGCCATTAGTCCAAATCACAGTTTAACTGTGTGTATGTCAGTATTTTAGGTCGGTTTCTCATCGCTGAATATGTGAGGGATTGTTATACTCAGTGGAAAGTCTATACATCCTTTTGCCCGATATTAACTCGGATTAGTTTAAGATCTTTCCCTCTGCGACCGTTAACAAGATAAGCAGCAGATAACGCATTAAATATTGTCATTTAGTTTCATTTCATCCCCCCATTAAAGACACATTATGTTAAGGTGTTTCTTTATTAAAATGCTATAAAAACTCCTGTTTTGCTGTTTATATTAATGCACTCTTCACCATTTAGAATCAAAACTGTGAGAGGAGTCCTACATTTAACAGCGGAGCCGGAACACATACACAAATATATCATTATTAGGCTAGAATCAATATGAGTGGTAGATTAATACTGGTGTTTAGATGGGTAAACCCTGGGCTCATTAATTACACAGCACCATGCAGGGAACAGGCAACATGGCCGTGTATGTATGGGTGGGTGGATGTGTTTCTGCTGGAAGGTCAGAGAGGTCAAGCTGAAATGAATAATGAGCGCATTCATCATATATTGAATTCACTATATGAAAGAGATTATCTACACATTTGCAGTCGTTTTATGTAATTAAGAAGCCTGTATTTAATGTAGAACACACCTCCCTTTCAGTTTGCAGTGGTTGTTTTCTAGACATATACTGCCCCCTAGAGGAGATTATCAAGCATCATTCAAGAGCATGAACAGAACACTGACAATATAGTAAGAGATCTCAAAATACTTTTGCTTAATATTCAGTAACGTACTCACACATTTTGGGTAAAGACACTTATGGATAAATACATGTATCTCGTATAACTGTATTGATGGTTTTCATGGTGTTGATGAGAGTTCATATTTGCTTTTCTTTACATTCCATATTAATAATTGACTTCACATTCATCACATTCCTGCAATCCTGTTTCCCAATGAACCAGACATGCACTTGAATAATAGATGTGGCTGGAACAGTTTTGGAAAACATTTCTGAGAAGACCCCATTGAGGACACTTTCCTGGTTTATTGTTAGCACTGACATCACTTTGCGCTTGATTATTTGGTGACACATGGTAACCGAGTTACTCCACTTGAACCTTGTCCTATGCGCAGCATTTTCCAACGCGTCACTCGTCCGTGTGGAACAGGCCTACCTGTCCTTGTTGTGGTAGTATTCAAAATGTATAAAAGCAACAGAAGTGACTCTTTTGTCAGTTGGATCCAAGTGTATTTTAAAAGGTTTCTTGGAATGACAACAAAAAATCCTTATCATTTCTCACTGCACGCTTACAGAACTTATACCTGCCATTCTGCCAGGTGTGATTTAGTCATAATAGAGCTGCTCCGTGATCCACCACAAGAGGGTAGCACTGACATTAAAATGTTTCAAAGAAGGTTGACGAATCTTCTAAGTAAATAAGTTGCAAAAACCCATGACATATATGAAGTATCTATTGTTCATCTCTACAAAGCATCATTTCAAAATCCAAGTTAAGAGCCTGATAATTGAAAGGTTACCAGATATATACACACCAATGTGAATGAAGTGATAACAACTTTCCAAGTGACGCAATGAGGCAGTGATACAAAGATTCCCAAATTATGATGAGCAAGAACTCACATACTTAGATAGATAGATCAACAAAAAAAACAGATATTAACATTGTTTTCACCTTTTAGATAGAGACTTGCTTTATCAGCCACTCGCTCTTCAAATGTTTAAAAAGAGATTCTTTTTTATCACCTTTTTTTTTATCGTCACAGAACAGGGTCACACCTAAATACATGAAAAAACAAACACGTGGATTAAAAGCCTGCCACTTGTTTGAAAACAGTTCTTCAGTCATGTGGAAGTGAACTTATCTCGATGGCTAACACAGGGCCACTGAGCTCTGTTGTGTTTTAGATATTTCCATGGGAACCAGTGACCAAGGAAAGAAGGAGGATCATGATGGAGCAGAACAGGGGGCGTGTGCTAGTTTCACTGGTTTCCTGCTTCATTTAAACTGCCTGCGTCTCTCAAAAAGCCACAGATGTGCCTCACTTGACAAGAGAGAGCCTCCACCTCCTGTCAGAAGACCCTCAGAGATTTTGCACAACAACCTGTTGCTCCCTGTTTGGGAGAACTTTGTGGTTTATTCAACTCCTCATAATATAAGGTAAGACAATCCTCCTAACCTTATTTTTAGCAGTCGATTTATGTATGTATTTTAATTCAGAACGCCATACAATACTTCATAGAGTTGTTCTTTTTATTCGACAGAGATTCATCATTTCTGCCAGTTGACCCATGTGGGTGGTGGAGAAGATCCGTGTGTCAGTGGAGAGATCTAACCTGCCCGTCCCATCAGCCGAACTCAGCTTTAAAATCGGTGACATCATGTTTGGCGAAAAGCCCAAGCGGATTTTCCTCTGTCCTAATGTCATCACCCCCGATAACATCCCAGAGTTCTGCATTCCCCCGACCATCCCATCTCTGCAGGAGACAAAGAATACGGAGCAAAGCAGAGCCCCTCGTGTTATCAAAGTGTCGCCATGTGAGAGGGCCAGCCCTGAAATAGAGGTGACACACCACGAACCGCTCAACCCACACATCATCCAGGTGGAGAGTGTGGATGAGAGCCCCTATGACGGCTGCAGTGACGAGGAGACCACTAATGCAGATCCCCTGAGTCAGGCGGCCTTGTCCCTTCCACACCTGGCCAAAGCCCAGACCTGCTATGGCTTTTGCACTTTACTGGAGAGCCCCCACACCAGGAGGAAGGAGTCACTCTTCCACTCTGATCCAGGTTCATCTCCACTGCTGCTGCCTAGGAGTCGATCCAGCATGTGCTCCAGAGTCTCTCCCTCCATCTCACCTTCCTCCTCTCCGTCCTCTCTTGGTCTGAACACCCTGACCTCCAGGCTTTCCCCGAGATGCTACACCCTGAGCTGGCAGACTGCTCTGGACAGCGATACCACTTCCTCCACGGAATCCTCTCCTTTCAGTTCACCATTGCTAACCAGGTGTCCTGCGAAGTCTTCCCTCTTCAAAGCACTAAGTCATGAACTACTGTTGTCAAGAAACATGAGGAAGGCAATGGTGTCCAGGAACAATTCCCTATCTACAGATGAAGGCAGCTCCACAGACAACAGCCCCAATGTGATGAGGAGAGCGTCAGAGGGCTTAGTTGAAGGCCTGCCCAGCAAATACAGCCTGGCACCACCCAGCATCTTCCCCATGGACTTGACTCTGAACAGAGAGAAAGTCATGAAAGAAAGAATGGTGCCCATAGGGAAAGATGGCAGCCTGAGACTCTCAGCAGAGTACTGCTCGGATAACCAAAGACTACGCGTCCGACTGATCAGTGCCGAGGGCCTCTATCCTCTCCCTGTAGATCCAAAGATTATCAACTGCAGCGTCAGCCTCTGTCTGATCCCCGGAAAAGTCCAGAAGCAGCGCAGCACAGTCATCAGAAAGAGCCGCAATCCGATCTTCAACGAGGATTTCTTCTTTGATGGTATCTCCGAGGAAAACCTCAGCCAGCGGTCCCTTCGCTTTAAAGTGGTGAACAAAATGTCCACCCTGAAAAGAGACTATCTGCTCGGGGATTGTGACTTGCCACTTTCTAGCATTGTGACCCTCTGAGCCTAAGTACTTCCTTATCATGCTATTTATGAACTGAATTATTTATTTTCATTTTTGTATTGTAACGATTTTATAATTAATAAATTATGAAAAAACACTAAGGCTGTTTGTCTTTTATAGGTTTCTCAATAAATAGCCAGAGCAGTGGAACCTATTTGGCCAAATAAACACAACATTACCAAGAAGTGAATTACTTTAGCTCTTAAACAAAAACATAAAATGTTAAAAGACCAATTTAGCCACTGATGTGTCAGTATGGCTGCAACATCAGCTGGAGTGAGACAGCCACCATCTCATATTTCTCCTAAGCCTGTTGTTTTTTTTTTTTCTGACCTTTACACTGATTAAAAAATATCATTAGGAACCAGAAACCTTAGAGGGGAGTTTTCAGCGTATGCTTCATTTTAATCAGCTATGACACAGAGCAGATACAATGACACGCACTATGATACAAACACATGGTGTTATATTTAAACTAAAGCTAGTTGAACAGCAGTTATTTTCATGTTTTCATTCAAAAAATGATTTTACTCTTTTGAGTCACAATAATACAATCCACAGCTCTGATTGAAAATATCATCATCCAGGATATAATTCAGATGCTTAAAAATGAACAAATAAAGATTAAACAGGCCTGTATTTCTGACGTCTACAAAGCCAAACAAACTCTATTTATGGTGAAGTCAAAAAAAAAGAGAAAGGAAAAAAAAACACACACACACACACAGTATACATACATGTTTGCACAAGTGAACAGAGCAGCAGCTCTTAATGTGGACTCCAGGCAAGTTTATCCTGCTGCTTGCTGCAATAAAGATCAGGCTTAAAAGCACCGGCTGCCACGATGACTCTTAGTTAAAGATTAATAGGTTTCTCAGGGCTCAGAAAAAGCTCTGATGGGGGGGACAACTGCTGGTTATGCAGCGGCGAGAAACAAAACATCATACAGTAAAATGATGAGATGGGAAGAGTTCATGAATACTGTATAAATAGATATCGCTGCCAACAACATAAAGCTGCTGTGGAGATTGGCTTTCAATGGCGCAATAATGACGCACGCTTTATAATGCAAATGTTTTATGAGATTTTACAGTTGGTATTGTGCCGCCGAGACAAGCCTCTGGACAAATTTAGCTTGTGATCCACTTTTAGTTTGTGCTAAATATCCAGCGCTGCCACAAAGACCTGCAATCTCATCCATGTTGTTTGGATGGAAATAAGGGTATTATGTTTCTGTAATCTCATGTCGCCGACAGAAAAACCGACACAAATCGCACTCAGGCAACCCACATTTTTTTTAACAATAGCCCTCTCCATGCAGGATGTGTTCCCAGATCCTGTAAGGAGGCTGATAGTGTTTGACACTCTTGTACTGAGTGTTGACTTAGCTGTGAAACACCCTGTAATAAATAAGAATTACCTGTGATTCCCCCTTGCTGGTCAACCACTGAGAGGATTTTTTTTACTGCTCTACTTTCATGAATAAAAGCATCAAATAAATAAGCAGTGACAAGTCTAAAATACTGATAATATAAAGACATACACATCAACACGTTGGAAATGAAAGTACATAGTGTATATGTGGGGGTGTGGTGCAGTGTTTTGTACTCTACTAACGACTTAAAGTGATTTAATATTATCTGTAGGAAACACTGTCGTCTCCCTAAGAGCTGCCCATCGTGAATATAAAAGCACAACAGAGGAAGTGCGCTGGCTTGATCTCAAGTGTCCGAAAGCAGTTGCCTGGTTACTCTCTTTCACCCCAGTGCATTTGCCCATGCATGCAGCAGGCAGCGAGCTGATATTGCCAACAACTGGATTTCAACATAATCAATTTCACAAATTCACCTCGACGCAACTCGTTAGTCAAACCGCTGTTTTCTTGTTTCTTAAAATGAAAATATTTAGTTTTTAACTCAGAAATGAACACCATCTCCTTCCTGTGCCCGTATCTCATTCGTCTATTTCCCAGCAGATTTCCACGTAAATGAGTTGCGTGTGTTCAAACCGGCTTCCTTATCGTGTTTTACCAGGCTCTAATACTGTGGCTACCCCCTAAAAAACAACATAAATGTCACTGTTGACCTGCGTAGACAAGAGTGGGGCCATGTACTCCACCCGCTCATGTGCTCAGGGTAAAATCTGTTTTGGATTTGGAATGACAAAAGCCAGCACACCTCCATTGAACTTTATTATCCATCTCTCGCTGCAATTCATCCAGCTAGCCTGCCATCAGGTGAGCCTCAGGCTAGTTGCCTAAACTGGGCAATGATGCATCAAACTAAAACAGCCTCAGGACTGGCCTTTTCTGGGAATACATATTTATAAGTGGCCTCTAGAAACTAAAGAGGAAGTAAATCATGGTGTGTGAGAGTGAGTGTTTTTACCTGACTTTTTAAACCACCACTGTCACTCCCCCCCCCCCCCCCCCCCCCCATATTCTCAGTATAATATCTACTGGGTAACACTTGAATCACACATCTAAATCCTTTTTGATAATTTTTTGTTCAAAATGATTTGAAAAAAAAAAAATATCCAACCACACCAAAATCACCAACCCTTATAAGGCTGGATTTAAAATTACTCAAAAATTAAGTGTTCCCTTATTCATTTATTTAGTGAGCAGTGACACTATCTGCCCCAAATGATAGGTGTGACCTAATCTGACTGTATGTTCAATGGGTGACTGACATAAATCCTCTAACATTAAGTTATTTCTCCCCTGTTGACAATATTCCTGTCAACTTTTACCTACACAGAAACAAAATAAAACGTCTGTATATATGTACATGTACGTGCATTGATTTTTTTTTAAACACACACACACACACACACACACAATGTGATATAAATAAAAAAAACTGCAGGATTTTTCTATCCTATTTTCACTACAGCACACAAAGTTGTAGTATGTATTGTAAGTATGTAAGTATTGAGTTAAGGGATCAAAACCTTTCCGTGATGATGATGATGAGTGTGTTGTTTCAGGGCTGTCATTGCGATTTATGACCCCCACTTAAATCCTGGTAAACTCTGCCCTTGGTGCTCAGCTTTAATACCAGATAGGTGGAAGTAATGAGAAGGCTATACAATACCTGCGTCATGAGCGTGTGTGAGGACGCATCACATGATGTAGCCATGACAAGATCTGACACAAACTGAGACACACACAATCAATACACCCACATCCTGACAATGGCCGACGATGCTTTCTTTGTGTCAGTTGTATCTAATAACACAACATACCTGATTTGATGATATGACCTACTTTATTGGCATTCGTCTCCGACTGAATATTTAGGTCATCCTTTCTCCTTGTGTCATTTTAATTATGGCACAAAGTCAACTTTACGTGACCCGCCGCCTAACATAGTTGTTATCTGTACAGCCATCCACAGTTTACAAAAGGCAAAGAACAAACGATGCTGTGTCTGCATGTAGCAGACTAATCACTGAGACCGTGCACCTGCCCCATGTTACACCACCTACTCAATCAACCCAAGCTCTGTGTGGAGCTCAGTCCAACCGTGACCTGTTTGGTACATAACAACCAAACACACTGTAGGTGAGACTTCCTCACATCTGATCAGACTTACGATACTTTGTTTGAGCTTGTACAACTCTGGTGTGTACGTGTGTGTACGTGTGTGTGCGTGTGTGTGTGTAGGTGCTGAGACTCAGCACTGAGAGCCCTCTGAGCACCGTGATTGTCTGGCTCTGGAAAGCAATTACTCACACAAGCATCGATGCTTGGTTATTGAGAATCTGGACAGTATGACAGTTAGAGGTAATGGCTAATAAAAATTCATCATCAGGCCTCGTGTAACACGTCATTTGTGCGTGTTCCCCTCGCCAGTTACCCCCCTAATGACTAACCACACTCAGGAACAGGCACATGCTGATGGCATGGTTAATTACATTAGGACCAATCAGGACATGGTTTTTTATATTGTTTGAATAGACATTACATAGTTAGGCACACAGTACAGCTCATCTGTAAAGTGGCAAGGGACACATGTCACTAAATGTGTTTGATTAATGTTAAGAAATTGACAATTATTCTTAAAATAACTAAAGCTGGTTAGGAAATTACCTTTAAAGAAGGTCTTATTATATAAACAAACAAGTCTGCAATGGTAGGAGAATTATTGCATGTCTAAACTCTAGTCATATTTGGTAAATGGAAAGATGACACAGTCCCCCCTGCTTGTCTTCCTATGTTTTTCCCTCTTCCAATAGCACCTTCCATTCCCATGGCAACAGGGCCCAGCTCCAGGGGAAACCATGGAGATACTGCCTTTCATGTGTGAGATGCTTTTATTTCGACACCCTAAGTTGATAGGCTGTCCCTGTCTGTTTGATTCAGATGCGTCTTCGTTTCAGTCGTGTTCCCACTTGCATCCAAAAGCCAGCCGTCAATAGACATACATCCTTTCTGTGCGTCAACGGGGAAGTGAGGGACAAGGTGTGCATTGTGTTGTGAATACAACCTGCTCTGCTACAAACACACATTCAGGATGCATTTAATATAACATTATTTTACACTAGTTTGTTTCACATTTAAAACATTAAAAGAGCAACAGGAATAACCTATGAGTCATAATATTCAGATTCAATCAAATGTGTTATTATCATCATTATGTGTGATTGAAACATCTTGAATGAAATTGAACTCTTGAGACACTTTCACTTACATTTTTATGATTATTAAGAGGGTGAATTGCAAACAACAATGACAATGCTTTGTCATAATGTGGCCATTATACACTACTTTTTGTCTGTCCAGTCCATATACAGTCTGGTGCTTGATCAGGGTCCCTCGGTGGGAGCAGCTCCGAGACACAACTAGGACTGTCTGTGTCATTTTTACTGTCCTACTTTCTGTGATCCACTTACACAGCTAACATCCAAACCACAAAGGAGCTTAACTTTGTTCATCCTTGACTTTGAGATATTCTAAGTCTAATTTAAAACATACACAGGCTATAAAGCTTTCATTTTGAAGAACGTATAAATACATTTTAATTATAATTTTGCAGCACTAAAAATAGTCCGGGCCCGCACGGTGTGGCAGTAGCTAGAATTGTTGCCTCACAGAATGGAAGGTCACCGGTTTGAATACCAGTTTGATCAAGGGTCTTTTTGTGTGGAGTTTGCATGTCCTCCCCTGTGTGCGCGTGGGTTCTCGCCGGGTACTTTGGCTTCCTCATACATGCAATTTGGTAATTAAATGAAGTGGACACTCTTCATTGAATGTGAGAGTGAATGGTTGTTTGTCTCTGTGTGTTTGTCGTGAGTGTACCCTACATCAGCTAGGATTGGCTCCAGCCTCCCGTGACCCTCGTGTGGAGGATAAAGCAGTAGAACATGAGTAAATAAGTACAAATAATACATAGTAAAACAAGAGACCTGTGGTAATTTAGTGATGCTTAAATGTGTTAAAAGTAGGCTTCACCAATAGGAAAGCGTTGAAAGATGTCTTTCACTCTAGTGTATAATGACATTATATAAGGCCGCATCATGGATACGTGGACACACAGTGTCATATGATTTACAAAAGGGCTGTTAATATTATAACGCACCATGGATGACAATATTTAACTGAGAGTAAACAGTGGAGCTAGGTGATGGCTCTTTGTTTGCCAAACTGCTTTACTGGGCAACCGACTGATACAGAGCAAGGGTGAAGTGCAGCGTCAGTCAGTGCGAGTGAGTCACAACTGTCAGTGAGTGGAGAAGGCTGATGTTCACCAAGACTGCACTTTCAAGATAACATATACACGGTTTTTCCTCGGCAGCCAAAGTCAGAGACGGCTGCAATAAATACGATGTGAAGAACTGGCTGCCTTTGCACTTAATACATTTCATTTATTCTTTTTTGTAAGGAAGGTGTTTGGAGTTATAAAAATAAAATGCAGTTCAATAATGTGCATATTCCAAGTTGTGTTTCACAGAATAATAGCAACTTTGAACACCAAATTCTCTATACTGTGTCACACACGTTATATTTTCTTTTTCAAGTTAGGTTTGCCATTTCGGGACCCAGCGCTTGCCTCTGCCTCGATATTCATTTGAATGGGGATGTGCTTCCAAATGTTAGTGCATTACATTTTCTCTATTGATAAAAGCAGCTGTGATCTCTATGCCTGTGACTGTGCAGCCCTGACTACAATCTATCTGTAAGATGTAAGGTAAAATCTAAAATCATGCATACGTGCTTCTAACCTCAGAGCGACGCTCAAACTAAAACGGGAGGGGCTATACCAATTTGTGGAGCCACATGGAAACGAGTGACTTTCACTCCAACATCATCCAAGCCGTGCAATGACAGCACAATCCTGAGCCTGTCAGACAACTCAGAGGAGACCATCACTTGGAAAAGACAACCTGGGCATCTGGAGTGGTAATACAATGTGGCATTATGAGTTGGAGTCAGTGGATCACGTGACATAGATATATTAGAATAATTAGCACTGAAAATAACTAGTACCGCTTGTGGTACTTAAATTTCTTTGTTCGATATAACACAAATCATTCAAACTAATTCATTTTGTGGACAAAACAAGACATTTGAGAACATAATTTCCAGGTTTGAGAAACAATGATCAACATTTTCTGGTCCAAGGAATCGAAAAAAATAATTGACTGGTGAATTGATTAGAAAAAAAAAAAAAAAATAATCAGCCTCCTTCTCCACAAAAGCGTCATCACACAACTAAAATGTCGGTCATCTCTACTTCCTGTCGAATTCATGATGCACTGGATGCTGAGACTGGAAGAATCGTCTCCTCGCCGCTCTCCATCTTGGGTCATCAGTGTTTGCAGCTTGCCACAAGCCACTGACTTCTTTGTCGACCGCTCGGTTGTCCCAGGTCTGATCTTTACTGTGGGAAACATCTTGTACATCTGTGCCTCACACTTGTGTTTGGTGTTTTATTAAACTGCTGAATATTTTCCTGCACTAATGTGTGGAGCGTTATCTGGCTGTGATTCATCACATCACATACCTGAGGCTGAGGCAGTCAGAAATCTTAGCATTGCATGTGTGGCTGCTCATATTGCTGCTGTTGTTAATGGTACTGCAACACTGTTCAAATAACTAATTGAATAGCACTTTTCAAAACAACTCTACAAAGTGTTTTCCATAGTACAAAAATAAAACCTTTAAGCATAAAATGGTAAAGACAGAATTAAAAGATAAAATGAAACACCAGATGAAATAAAATAGTAAGAATACATCTGCAGTTAAAAGAAGGCTTTTTCAAGCAAAGTAGTCTAATGTTCAGTGGCATATTTTTATGCAACAGCCATATTTAGTGTTAGTGGCTAGAAGTAAGGAAGTTGTGAAATGGGTGCAAGTAGCAGCATCACCATCCACTATAGCATTCCATGCTTTAGAGTCCAATTTATTATATTCCCTTTAAAACCTTGTACAAATCCATATAGGGTTTGAGTTTTCTGGTTAAGATCAACTGAACACTTGGAGCAGTGTCAAAAGGTGCCAAGTCTACAGTAACAGATCAGTGCAATTCATTTTCAAAGAATTCCACATCTTTAAGTTCAAAGCACTAACTTGTCAAAATAACATTCATCACAGAATCACAGAAAAAATACAAGTCAACCATAAAGTTAAGAACAAAACTTTTACTTATATAAAGAAGGCAATAAATACAAGTTTTCAATGTCAAACATTACAGGCTGAAAGTAGCAGTGTCTGTATTTTAGTCTGGTGATGCATCACATGTAAAGTGTTTTGTCGTGTGGTTGTGGGTCAGTGGGGACAGGGGGGTTAAAGTCCATTTAAAAAAAATTAAAAAATCTCGGTGACCATGTCCGGTTGGGCAGAGTGACGTAGCAGCCATTGAGGCATGTGACCAGTTTGGCAAGGTCCAACATCTAACAAAAAAAAAAATAAATAAATAAGAGTCAGCAAACTTAAGTATTAAGTAAATATGGATTAAACATATTGAGTACCATCTGAAAGAACGTACCTGAAGACTTCTGTGGAAAAGAGGCGGAAAAGGTCGGTTCATATTGGGCAAAGTCCTCGTCGTAGAAGGGTCGGTTCATCTTGGGCGAGGTCATCACCGCAGCCATGCAGGACGGGACTTCTCCAGGCTGTGGTGTCCAACATGGAGTCCTCTGATCCAGGAATGTGCTGCAGCCTTCATCTCTTCAAAACAAGGAAGAATTTGATAAGTCACAAGAAAAAAAAAAAGAAGTAAACAAATGACAAATCTTCAGGTAGCTCACCTGGTCAAGTGTGACAGGTCCTCACATCCAGTCAGAGCTCACCGATGGATGCCCTCCCTAACCTATACCTGCCTTTCCTGTCCTACACTGACAGTTACAAGCAATCGTTGCCAGCCATTTGGGATGATGTTAACCCCAATGTCTTGGTTGGCTGGATGAAAAACTGTAAATCTCCCAGTTGCCCAGACAAACGTTCCTTCTGATTCTGTAGCCTTGCCACAAAAAGGTCCTCTGCTGAAACCCTCATTTTGCTAAACATGAAATCAATTCCACTTTCCTGTCCTCAGATCTCCTTTTCTCTCCCTGCAGCCTTTCAACAGCCATTGCTGTTGTAACATCTGCAAGAGGCAGCAGTTTCACAATTCAGAGCTTCTCATGTGTTTAGCAAGACGTGGCACCAGAGTATTGACAAAGCAGACACCTGAAAATGCTTGACTCCAATTTAAACAAATGCTTCACCATCTACAAGTGATGTGATGTGACTTACACTACAAACCTGTCCATTCCAATCCTTTGTTTCAGAGGAAGATAAATGCATATCATGACAGGCTGAGTCACAAAATCAGATGGATCCTTATCTGATTTTGGGAACTGCACAGCCATGGTATGCCACTCAGTCAGGATCCGTGGCCAGATTTCCTCACACACACAGAGAAGAAGGGGAAGGACAATATGCCTTACCATGTTACGAGTCGACTCAATTTACCTTGTTCTCTGTTGTGTGAAGAAGACCCAGCTCATAAAATCTTGACTGATTTAAAAACTGAGCACTTAAATCACTCAAACATCGATGCTGTTGGGTCATGCAGAGAGCTCACGATCTTTTGCATGGTTTCCCAAACATTTAGAGGTCAGGTTACTGACCCCAAGAAATTCAATGATTTTCTGTCCTAAACTGATGAACCATTTGGGTAAATTAGTTCAAGCATTTAAAAGGTGTTTACATTGTCAGTAGTCTAATGACACTTCTTACCCAACACATGAAGACGCAGTGAATCAGGATACAGCTACCTTTAGCAGATGCAACAGCAGCAGTGGGTGGTGGAAGGCTGCAGGGAGAAAAAAATTGATATGGAGACAAGTTGGAGGAATCATTTAATGCATAGCTCAACAAGAGTTAAAGCGGAGAGAAACTTTAGGACAAGTCTACAAAAATCAGAGGAGGAACTTCGCCAACACATCTAAGCGATAGCAGTTTCTCATGCAACCAACCAAGACATTGGGATTAAGCATCTTCCTAATGATTCTACAAGCTGCCTAAATTGCGAAATTTGAAAGAAAGTCATGGGTAATAACGGACTACAGACACTTGGTTGCTTAAATACCTAGTGCATGGTGAGGTGTTAACCCTATGCTCTATCAAAAATCCCATTTTGGGCAAGCCATAATGTCCTATCATATCAACCAGCTGCCAGCTTCGCAAATAAGAGGCAAACGACCATTTGTGTTTACACGTTTACATGATCACTGTTAACCACAAAGCTCCAGACACCAAGTCAATCCAAGAAACAAATCAAATAACGAAAAATAAATTAAAAAGCTGCAGCTGCTCACTCCTGCTACAAGAGGGTACTTACACAACAATCTTTAACATAAAGCCAAATTCTGTCTGAATTCAGCCCACAGAATAAAGGTTTTATTTCAAGTCATATCAAAAGATAAAGTTAGAATATTTGGTGCAACTTTCACTTAAATAATCCGAGTTGTCTCTCTGCCAGGTTTGTGTCCTCCTAAAGAAAAGAAACGCGCTCTAATCCTGCAACCTACAATCTAATTCTTGAAAGAAACTATGCAGGATAGCCCTGCATCCCTAAGGCGAGTAACGCATAGTTTTGCAGGGGAAGATAAAAATCCCCTGCTGGGAGGCCTCCCAACATGACGCGCAAAAAGACTATGAACACAAAAAGGTTCAACTCCTTTAGAGGGAAATAAACTTGGCAGAGTGAGACAAGTCAGCATTAATATTGAATTCTATTTCAGTTAGTGACTACAAAGGCTGATGGCAGTGTGTAAAGTTTAAGACTTAAATGGATATTAAAAGTGTGTCAACAAATGCCAGATTTAAAATATATCATAATATTATCCATGGGCTGAATAACACCTACAATCTAATGTGACTACACTTGCATATAAATCAAATGTTTAGCTTCATAATCAAATCAGGAACCAGTTATCTTATCAAAGCTATTTCTAGTTGAGAATAAAGGAAGACCTGGTCTCGCTCATCATAATCAATTACTACACTTTTACAGCACTTTGAAAGAACTCTAAACAAGCTACAGTAAACTTTCATGCATTTACTACATGATTCATCAGCTTCCACCTTTGTCAACAGTCCAAGTTGCAACTATGATAAATGAGATTCAAGACCAAAATTACATTTTTAAATTAAAGCCATTTCAAAATAAGGTACCATAATTTCCTGCAGAAATCAGACGCCTCAAGACAAATCAACTTTAAAATCATCCATTTAAGTTGAGACTAAAAAAGTGACTAAATCTGACACAGGACAGACAGACGGAGACCAGACACACAAGACAGACTGACAGCAAGATAAACAGACAGAGAGACAGAGACACCAGACAGACAAAGGACAGACAGGCCAGCGAGAGAGAGAGAGACAGACAGAACAGCGAGAGAGAGAGAGAGACAGACAGAACAGCGAGAGAGAGAGAGACAGACAGAACAGCGAGAGAGAGACAGTGACACATGCCATGACAGCAGTCTTGGCATGCGTCATTGTGTAAATAAAGGCCTTTCCACTCAGTAACGCAAAACAAAAAAATACATTGTAATGCCATTGTGTCAGGCATTGTAAATGTTTAGATGCAAATTTACTTTATAAATTGAGTGGACACGATTTACCCACAAAGATCATGTGGCAAAGGCCTTTAATACTTAGCTGAAAGATAAAAATTTTACCTGTTTCAGAAGGAATTTGAATTTGCTTGTTGTCTAATTGGTGTGCATCTTGCAGCATAAATTTTGTTCCCCTTTCTGATGCAGTGAAGTCAATTGGAGTGTTAGTCTTGGTCCAAAGGTCAGATTAACGTCAGTCAAGGTCAGATTAACGGCACACACACGCACACGCACACACACACACACACACACACACACACACACACACACACACACACACACACACACACACACACACACACACACACACACACACACACCTAATGGCACGGCGGCCAAGCAAGAAACTAAAGTTAGTTTAAACTAAAACGCAATCTAATTAGGGTGGACATGCAGTGATGTCGGTGCTCCTCTTGACTGATGCTAGAAGAAAAGTACAGGTTAGTTCACTTACTGTGCATGGACACGGAAGGCACCCATGTTTGCCTATGTAAAATGACTATACGCGCAAGGCCACACATACAATAACACAAGTAGACCACGAAGGCGCGGGCACAGTTAGCAATCACGGCCTACTTGCATTAAGGGACGTATGGCCATATAAAGGCAATGGCAGGGCTGCCATCCAAGCCAGGTAATCTATTTTAACGTTCTAGGGCTAACGGTAGATTAATGGCCACGATGGAAAAGAGGAAAAAAAAAAAGGCACAGCGGCCAAGAAGTCTAAGCCTTGTGACAGAGTGTACAAGGCACAACCTTCATTTTATTCCTACCATCTAGCTTTAACTGTACACCAACATCCATTTAAACCTCATTTAAGATCTGGTCCTCCAATATCACTATATTTTAGTGCTGAAGAAAACGGTTGAAGTTGATATTTGTTTTTCCTTGTAGAAGTAAGGAAAGGCAAGAGAGCCACGACAGATCGACACGGCGGCCGGAAGAGCGATGGCCCGCGGCCTGCGTGTAACTTACCGTCTTAAGAATCAGTTGGAAAGTAAAAGTATTTAAGGGTGGCAAGGCAAGAAAACGCCTCCATAGAGGAATAAAAAAATATGGACTCACCCTTTGTAGACGGACCTAAAAAGGAAATGTTAGTGCATTATAACTTATCAAGCATCTAAGCCTTTCAAGAAACCATATCTACTTTAATGTGAACTGCTGAACATAATCATATTCTCAGACCATCTTAACTATTCAATCCAGGTATCTCAGTCACACACAACCTGTTCATTCAGAGAGAGAATTTCAAACACTCCATCAGTCACCTCATTCTTTTAAATCACTCGCTCAGCAGTTCCAGAAAAATATAACTAACAAGGACCAGATCAGACCACCCAATAAAGTGGACAGGAACATACAAAACCAACCTGTGGCAAATGCCCCATGTACAACCCTCAGCTATTTGACAGATGGAAGAATGGAGAATAGCAAGAACGTGGCCATGTCCTTTCTGTCCATGTTGGACAATGCAGAGAGGTGTAGGCACGGCGGCCAAGAAAGAGTGGGGACACAGCGGCCACCCAGAATTAAATCAGGAAACCTACTATTTGACGAGCTTCATGAAGATCAATCTGGGGGAAAAAAAAAAAAAACAAACAAAAAAATGTTTGAGTCCAGTCTCCAGCCTTGACAATGTTCAAGTTCATATTGTTACAGGTGTAAAATAACTAGGTAAGGTGTTCTAGAATGTGTTTGTATGAGGTACAGACATGGTTCACCCAGCCTGAGATATAAAGACTCACTTTCAGTGAAAACATTGCTGCCAGCACAAATTCTACTCTAACAGTGAAACAAAGAAATTAACATAATCACAAGTGATGTAGAATAAAGTTGATTAAGATTTAAGGAATGCCTTTTAAGTTCAAGTATAGAAATGTCAGTCCCTCATACAGCCACACTCTTTAAAAACACATACAACTTGATATACATGATATATACATCAGTTAAATACATTATGAAAATTAGCCATAACATTTTGAATGATGTAGTAAATTATCTCTGAAGGTGTCACTCACCTTTTTTTGACAGCCTCAGGCTTTTGTATATGGCGGGTCCGACCAGGTCTCCGTGAGCAGGAAGCAGGTTGTTCCTTTAAAAAAAAAAAGGAAAAAGTTTTTATTTAAAGACTGCATTAAAAGTTTAGAATTATAAAAGACATGTATAACCCTGAATCTGTTTTTAAATATTTAACAAAACAACAAATAAGTCTTTCCAGTGAAAAACCCAATAGTAATGACCGCGAATGGAACAGTGAGTTAACATAGCAAAGCAGCCATTTTAACTTGTTTTAGTCTTGTCTATTTTGATAATGGATTGGTTTAAGTGTTTGAGTTTCATCAATCATTGAAACCAAATAATTTAAGAATATAAGTGAATTTAGAAACAGTGAACAACATTTAACATTTTATGGACTAAACATTAACATAAATCACAGGTTAATGAAAATAGAAATTAGTTGCAGCCCCATTTAAACCAATGATTTAACTGCTGTAACCAGACAAAACGGCTGTCAATTCAGATAAAGAAAATTGACCAAACAGAGTCACCATTAAGATAACTTGACATAAGTAACTCACCATTCTGGACAGACCACCAATCTGGACCCGGTCGAACACGCCATCCTGGAGGGCCTTGCTGCAGCTGATGCACGTGGCCGCCGTTTCGGCGTCTGACGTCACGCCGCGGTAGTTTTCTTTTTTTCTTCGCTCTCCTCCTTTTTTGAGGTTTTATGGCGGTTGTTGCATTACCGCCACAAGTTCCCCTTCTCCCGGAACTACTGCTTCAGTAGTTAAGCAGCGACACTTTTTTCGCGTCTGTTTTTTTCGTTCCATGGCTCGTGCAGCTTCTCTTCAAAGTAACATCCCGGAACTGTTGGCTGGAGGAAGCTTAAATAAGGAGAGGAGGAGGAAGCAATCAGCGGTCATCAGCTGATTGAAAAACACCTGCGTGAAGACGAGCACGTGTGTTCTTCTTCTTTCTTTTCTGAGGTTTAATGGCGGTTGGCAAAAAACGATTTGGTACATTACCGCCACCATCTGGTATGGAGTGTGGATTGAAATGTTGATCTAACTGAACTATTACTTAAAAGTAAAAATAATAAAATAAATAATAATTTTAATGTATATATAAATATATATTCATACATAGAACTTGTTTTTTAGTCTTTTTAGTCAGATTTCTAACAAACATATATATATATATATATATATGTTTGTTAGAAATCTGAATCTGAAGCATGAAAAACATGCTTGAAGGAATTAGGAATTACGCTTCTGAGAAAACTATGGGAGAGGTCTGTGCTCTCCGAGTGCAGGATTACACAAATCACAACATTTTGGTAAATTTGGCAGTTTTTATTTCAGTCCATGTAACTTCTTCACAACCATCTTAATGGGACAGGCCTGGTCTGTAACTGTATACATCTTGAACTTAATGCCACCATAGATTGTGGACTATCTGATGAGCTACCACTATGCAACCTGGAAGTTGGGGAAGAAGAATTATCTTTGCACTGTATAACCTGTGGGAAGTGATGTCTCTCAAGGATAAACACATGCACATTGTGTCTATTTTCTTAGTCAGAAATCTGTTCAATATGAATTGGCTTCCAACTATTACTTTAAAGTATAATTCTTAATATCAGGTTTTTGTATTTTATCACACTTTCGTTCTGGGGTATTATCTTTTTATGTATTGGCAGCAACAAGTCAAAATAAATCGGTTATAATTGAAAGAAATCCGCATTTATTTCACAACAGCGAGCTGACACTGATGATGTAAACCAAAACATATCTGACGCTGATGTCATTGCAGACTTGGTCTCTACACTGTGGACCCACATCATCTCATTGTCCTTTATCTGTGCAGTGTTGGATGATTCTTTGCTTCATTTGCTCTTCTGCTCTGCTCTCACATTGCCAAGTGAGGGGAGAAAACATGTTTTGATTTGCAATATAATTATCCTAATCTACTTAAAGCTTACTGAATCACTAATTTGCCACTGTGATCAAAGCCTTAATTGATTTTATTGGTGAATGATTGTGTCCAATTTCGCTCTGTGAGATACATCACGCCTCAAGCCTCATGCATTCTATTGAATGTGTGAGCCTCAAAGGCCACAGCCCTTAGATTTCAGCAGGTTTTGTGTTTCACACCATGTGGAACAGCATGTGTTGGTCCACATGTCAGCGTGTTAGGACTACTGTGCAGACGGCGTACACGTGTGTTTGTGGTTTATGTCTGACTGGACTAGGGTCAGTTGTGCAGATGACAAGATATGACATTAATATATATACCCTATAAATATATACATATATACATATAGGGTCATTTTGAAATGCGGAGTTGCAGCCAACATGCCCTAAAAAGGCCATTATATCGATGTTAAAACTTTGCTCACATACTGTAGGTAGAAATTTGCCCTACTAGTGATGACAATATTAGAAAAGCAAAACCCCTTTCGGTGTCTAAGGAGGTGTTAACATGGCAACATGCGTTTCTTAATGTATTTCTTGATTCATTTACCAGTATGAATCTTGAATTTCTACAAGGCCGGTAAGGAGATGCTCTCTGATATATAATCTTTTGCGCACTGTGTAGACGGCATGTAACAGGGTGACCCCATCGTCTGCAGTATTTCTGCATAAACTAAGGAAGAATTCTCCCCTTGTTGTCAGAGATCAGGTGTTAAATGGTACAGGTCGTAATGGTAAGTTCCACATGGTTGAACCTTTTGCAGGTGACCTTTTGTCAATGGGATATTGTAGTGTAGTTTTTACCTTAACTCAGGCACATGTTTGCAGTGATATGAATGAATGTATGTCTACCTGGTCCGTCTTTGATTTGAGAGGTCCTTGACTAATGCACATCTACACAGCCCCCTCCTTATCGTCTCGGGCTCAGAGACACACTGTCACAGTTTCCGTGTCCTGTTTGTGTGAAGTTAAATCTATAGCCTGGGGCACCGCAGCCTTTTTTTATTTCTTCAAAACGGAAATGACCTGCACCCTTAGCCCATTAGTTCAGACCTGCATACAATTTAACACACGTTTCCTTTTTGTTTTCCGAGAAGACCTGTATGTGACGTTTTTGGCTGAATGGCAAATAACCCCTAAATTTAGCACAGGATGTTCTGTTACTCATTTCTACAGGTTTAAAAACCTCACCAGTGTTTGGAGGAACATTTGAGTACACTAGTGTGATCAAGAATCACGCTTAAAGTAGGATATTTTACTCATAGTATAGTGAAGAAATAAATTAAATATATTGGGAATGAATTGATTTATTTGGGTGGGAGATTGTATGCTCACTAAATGGCCAGTTGATGTCAATAATGATGGTTTAAACCATGCTGAAGATGTCAGGAGCACAACCAACTCTGATGATGTGGTTGTTTGCACACTATCTTAACGTTTGCTGCCATCTGCTGGTGATACCACCACAGTTCATCCAGATTTTGTCTTTGTGGAAGCCCAGTGTGGCTCATGAATTTAGATGTTTAATATACTCTCTCACTGCCACAAAACAATTAAATGTAATTAATTAAGTTATGGCTTTCACATCTATTGAAAACAAACTTTAATGTACATGACACACATATACATACGTAGCATTTCGACAAATGCAACAATCCATCCATCTCTCTACCGAGCAATAAGAAATGAATGATTTACACGATATAAACACACATCCAATAAAAAGGTGTTCACTCATCAACATGAAGTACGTTCTCGGCAAAGAGACGCATGTTTACAACCAATCACCGCGACTGGGCTCGTGAATATTAGAACACACAGTGTGAGACCCTTTCTCTCACCATGCTATTTTTAGTAGACACCAATGCCTTCCGGCAAAAATCACATGAATATGGATAGTGTGCTCGGCTGTACAGAGTGGTTTGCAGCAAGAGAGCAATGATTCAGAGAGACAGCCTGCATGAACTCTCTCTGTGTGTGTGTTCAAGAAATATCAGACCAGTGCGGAAGTATTAGGTTTTTAGTAGAGTAAAATGATGACGGGCTAATGGACAACAAACACGTCATGTACAGTAAATGTTGATGTAGACATCCATATTTTCCTCCACAGCTTAGCTTTTTTTTTTTTACCATTGCACTAACATTATACAATATAATGAACTTTATCAACTCGTGTCAAATCCGAAACAACATGACCTAAGGCAAAACACAAGCACGTACTGTACTGTAACAGATCCCACAGCTGATCTGGCTGCAATAGTTTTATCGTCTCGTGATTTCATGAGGTTGCAAAAATAGCGGCGCCGTGCAATGAAAGTAACAGACAGATGACAATGCTGTTTAATTAAATATAATTAAATAATATAATTCATTCTTAGCAATTGCATTACAATATTGCTTGATACCACACATAAATAAGTGATGTCTCTTCTGTTTTGTCCTGTTTCCTGCTTAACAAAGTCTGTCATTTAGAGTGTAGCAAAAACAGCCGAGTTCTTTACTTTATTTTTTTCTTCTTCTTTTCTTTGCACCAGTCCTAAATGTATCTGGTTTACTTTCCACCACTGATGTGCCAACAAGCATGGTCTAGCTTCCTGTCCTTGACCTCAGCATACTTTGCAAGTCAATATTATTCAAAGGCTGTCCATGGTTATGCCTTTAAATAGGCCAATTTAGGCTTGGAGCACATGCATCTTGGAAGACAGGTTTATTTTGGTGTTACTCAATTTTTCTCAGCTCTCCTTGGCCGTCGGAAAATATCCTTGAGAAAGAGGCCACAAGCATCTGTACTTTTCTAAACATCTAAAATCCGGTAGTACCCAGTTAGGCAAAAAGGAAAAAGAAAAGGAAAAAAAAAAGCCTTCAGCAGATTACAGGTCTTGCAAGTTTAGCATTGTCCAGCAGAGAGTGCCGTGACTCTGTTTAACTGCTTTGCATCAAAGTGGAAGCGGCATGATTGAGGATCAGATGTCTGTAGTGAGAGTTTATTATTAGCATAGAATAAAAGAACACACATTGCATATGAGGTGCAGTTTTTTTATTGCTTATCTAATTATGTTTTTTTCCCCCCACATCTATTGTACGGTTGTGCTCAGGGGAAAACTGTGTTCACTTAGCAAATCTAAGTGATTCATTTGTCACACTGCAGTTTAAAATTCAGAGCTATGTTTAATCATTTGGATCAAATATTTTATAGAAATTGATATCATGGTTCTATTTGTTTGTATTCCTCTGATTACTTGTTTAATTGCACTTAGAGAGCAGGTGTCTCTTCTCTTCTCTTCTCTTCTCTTCTCTTCTCTTCTCTTCTCTTCTCTTCTCTTCTCTTCTCTTCTCTCCTCTCCTCTCCTCTCCTCTCCTCTCCTCTTGTTATTGGCCCTGTTGTCTTCAATTGTCCTCCCCCTACAGAGCGGTCTTGTTCTCCTCACTTGCAGATGATGTGGTTTGGAGGGTTGGAGCTGATGCAAAGTGACGTGTCTTCCCATCACAGGAGTGGAGCTGAGGCTGGGCCTCACTTCCCCCGCACTGGGCTGTTTTTGTTCGCTGCAGCTCATGCGGATAATTTGCCGGGATGCAGTGGAGGGCTGTCACAAGGACTTGGCTCAAGGGGTGTGGGAAAATAGCAGAAGCGTCTTCCATGCTCAAACCCTGCCTCCATGATGAGCATTAAATATGAACATCTTTGTGTAAGCGATGCATTAGGCACCCTACATGTCCCTCTCCTTTCTTTTGCTTTCCCTCCCTTTCGGTCCTTTCTGTCCCTCACTGGTTCTCAGCAGTCTTGTCTTGAGTCGTGTTTGTGAATCACTTGAATAATCCAACTGACAAGCAGCCTTTAGGTCATGGCATCTCGGCTCAGAAAATATTCCCAATTCTCTGTGAAAGCACAGCACAAACACAGCTCTGTGTTTGTCACGGCCCTTGGCTGTGACGCCCTGCCACCAGTGTCTGTCATGTGTTAGTATGCAGAAGACATGTGCCAGCCCTTGCTCCTGATTGGTGGCTCTGGTTCCTGCCTGGTCTTCCTCCACCAAGTCACCTGCCTGCCTCGGCCTGCCTGTCCCCTGCACTGTGATTGGGTCACCCGGCTCCAGCTTCACCTAAACCAATCCTGCCTCAGCTCGTTCACCATCACACCTGTTAAGAACCAGCAGCAGAGATTCACTCGCGGGCACTGTGCTTCCAAGTGAACAGTTGACCCCTTTGTTGCTCTGATTTTGTATCTGCTCTTGATTATTCACTTCGATATTTGTGAGTTTTGACTACTGTGAATACTAGTTTGTTTGTTAGCCACTTTGGCTCGGCCTGCGCGCCAGATTTTGATTTGAGATATTCCTTTTGGTTTTAAGTGTGTGTGTATTCTAAGTTGACGGCCCTGAGCCGGTGTTTTGTTTGGTACTAAACCCTGTCCCTGGTAAATCGGACTTAGGGGTGCTATTCCCAGTTTGGTGTTTTGATTTTGATGTGTTTTTGGTATTTTGATTTTGGGAATAGCCACCTCCTCCCTAGGTTTATTGTAATTGATTTATTCTAAGTTTACCCTCCGTGTTAATAAAACCACCTAATTTTTGCCAAACCAATTCCATCTGGTAATTTATGTTATTTCCCCTTCCCAACGAGTTAGGGTTGTAACATAAGTGGGGGCTCGTCCGGGATTTGAAAAAAAAAGGAAGCAAAAATTGTATTAATTAATTGGTGGGTAAATTTATAGATAATTAAATAGTGTGTGTGGGTAAAAATGGCAGCTGAGTCCAGATACAGTTTTAGTTTAGAAAGTTTTTTGGTTGATCCTTCTTTGGATCAAATTGATAAATGTCGAAAGTGTGATTTAGTGCAAATTGTGAGTCATTATAACCTCGACCTCCCGAAGCAAATTGCTAAAAAGGAGCTTAAAGCTCAAGTAGTGGATCACTTGGTGAAGCTGGGCGTGATCCGCTTATCCTACAGCTCTGGTGCGTTGCCGGTGTCAGCTGAGCTTCATGATGGCGCCCAAGCAGGCAATGTGGGTAGCCTTAAGGTGGGAAAAGTACCGCCTACTCCTGAGGTCGGAGGAGGTGATGACGAAGGTGCACGGGGGGACACTCCGTTCACGCTTCCTCGCTTCGATGCTCTTACCCTCAGTGGTAGTTCTAGCTCTCGTGATGTGGCGCGGCTAAAGGTACGCCTTGCCCGCCTACAGATCGAAGCTCAGGAAAGAAAGGAAGCTCAGGACAGACAGCTGGAAATTCGAAAGCTAGAGATTGAAGCCGACAAAGCCATACGGTTGCGTCAGCTAGAGTTACAATCTCAGGCTCAGGTCGCACCTGCTGGTCGAGTAGCGGCGCCTCATTCTTATCCCCTGTCATCCACTGATAGTTTTGACGTTACCAAGCATGTGTCCTTGGTGCCAACATTTCGGGAGAGTGAGGTTGATTCATACTTTGCAGCTTTTGAACGTATTGCTACGGCGTTACGGTGGCCGCCTGAAGTTTGGACTCTGTTAATTCAATGTAGACTGCAGGGAAAAGCTCAAGAGATTGTGGCTGCACTTCCCCTTGAACAGAGTCTTAACTATGAAAATGTGAAAATTGCCATTTTGCAAGCCTATGAGCTGGTTCCCGAGGCTTACCGCCAAAGGTTTCGACAAAAAAGGAAAATAGCCTCCCAGACTTATGTTGAGTTTGCTCGGGAGAAATCTACCTTATTAGATAAGTGGTGTACAGCCTGTAAAGCAGATACATTTACTTCGTTACGGGAACTCCTTCTGTTGGAAGAGTTTAAAACCTGTCTACCTGAACGCATTGTGGTGTACCTAAATGAACAAAAAGTAACATCACTCACCTCAGCAGCAGTTCTAGCTGATGAATATGTGTTAATCCACAAAACATCTTCCACTGCAGCCGGTGAGAGACCCAAAGCTGTATCAGCTGAGCCTCGGTTTACTGTTAAAAACTCCAGTCTCCAGAAGGAAAGTAGAGAGTGTTTTTATTGTCACCGCACTGGACATGTCATTGCAGACTGTTTGACCCTGAAGCGTAAAAACCAGGAAACTTCTGCTCCACCAAAAGGGAGTGGTTTAATCCAGTCAGAGACCCGTCGCCATGTCTTCACTCCCTGCGCCATTGAAAAACCTGATCTGTGCTTCAACCCTTTTATTTTTAAAGGGAATGTTTCCTTGACAGGAGAGTCCACTGACAAGAGCCAAATATCCATCTTGCGCGACACCGGTGCTTCACAGTCGGTGATTTTGGCCAGTGCGTTGCCGTTCTCAGAGCAATCCTCGTGTGGATACAGTATTGCATTGCGTGGCATAGAAATGGGTTATATCCCTAGGCCGATGCATCGTATATATATCGAGTCACCTTTAATAACAGGTACCTTTCCTGTTGCTGTTTGTCCTGCTTTGCCCATAAAAGGCATTATCATGTTAATGGGAAATGATATGGCTGGTGGTAAAGTGACCCCTGCCTTGGAGGTGCTAGATATCCCTGACCTAGTCGAGCAGCCAACGTCATCCTCTGGTCTGTATCCCGCTTGTGTAATCACTCGGGCACAATTGCAAAAATGTCCTGAAATTTCTCTGAATGACACTGTGATGATGTCCGCTTTTTCAGATGACACCCAGATGACTCAACAGGTGGATGTTGACACACCTCACGCTCTGCAGGCGGAAGCGTTAAAGCCCCCTGCTCCGCAACCTCCACCTGCTGATGGTACTGCTTTCCCTGTCACCCGTGATCGGTTGGGTGCTGCGCAAAAGACTGACCCAACATTGCAGAAGTGTTTTGCTAGTGTGGTAAGTACGGAGCAGGTTAACCGGGATAAAGTAGCTTATTTTATGGATCAAGGCATACTAATGCGTAGGTGGTCACCTTCCAGTGATGATACTTCAGACTGGAACTCCGTAAACCAAATCGTAATTCCAGTTTGTTACCGACAGCAAGTCTTGTCATTAGCACACGAGAGCCAGTGGTCCGGACACCTTGGCGTTACAAAAACCTATCGGCTCCTGTTACAACATTTTTTCTGGCCAGGATTAAAACAGGATGTCTCTCGCTTCTGTCGTAGTTGTCACATCTGTCAAGTCACCGGGAAACCTAATCAGACTATACCACCTGCCCCACTGCATCCTATTCCCGTAACCGAACCCTTTGACCGCGTCATCGTTGACTGTGTTGGCCCTCTCCCTAAGTCAAAATCTGGTAATCAATATTTGTTAACCATCATGTGTGCTGCAACCAGATTTCCCGAAGCTGTTCCATTGCGCCAAATAACCACTAACCATGTTATCAAGGCGCTAACTAAGTTTTTTTCTACTTTCGGACTCCCAAAAGTCATTCAAACTGATCAGGGCACAAATTTTCAATCGCGGCTTTTTAAAGAGGTGGTTAAAACATTAAATGTCCAACACATTGTGTCAAGCGCTTATCATCCAGAGTCTCAGGGCGCACTGGAGCGGTGGCATCAGACACTAAAGTCCATGCTGCGTAAGTATTGTTTAGAGACAGGGAAGAGCTGGGATGAGGGTGTCCCATTTATGCTATTCGCTGCCAGAGAGGCTGTGCAGGAATCGCTCGGTTTTAGTCCGGCTGAGCTCGTTTTCGGTCACACTCCGCGTGGACCGCTCAGAGCACTAAAGGAGCGATTCCTGTTGCTGTCTGCAGCGTCGGCGGATAAAACAGTGGCAGAGTATGTCAGTCATTTCCGTGAACGTTTGCTTCGAGCTAATGCTGTTGCCAAACAATGTCTGACTCGTTCTCAAGTGGGCATGAAAAAACGCTATGATCAGACCGCCACGAAGCGTGAGTTTCGAATCGGGGATAAGGTCCTCGTTTTACTCCCGGTATTAGGTTCAGCTCTCTCTGCAAAGTTTTCAGGCCCCTATGATGTCCTCAAGCGTCTTAACGAATATGACTATGTCATCGGCACACCTGACAGACGGCGTAAATCCCGAGTCTGTCACATTAATATGCTAAAACTGTACCATTCTCGAGAGACTGCACCGTTTGAGTCCGTTAAACTGCCACCTCCACTTGTTTTCTGTGCACCCGCGGTAGTGAGAAGCCCAACAGAGTCTGTTGACGCTCCCGTTAATGAGGATGGGTTGCGTCCACCTCACCCCGCTGCGCAAAGTGCGCGACTGCCCAACACCGAAATGTTAGAAGTCTTGCCAACAAAACTCTCCCACCTGTCTCTCGACCAGCAGAATGATGTGGTTAACTTAGTGACAGAGTTCAGATGTCTGCTTAGTAATGTTCCCACGCAGACCACTCTCATACAGCATGACATAGATGTGAAGGATGCAAAACCCATAAAGCAGCACTCATACCGCATCAACCCCGTAAAACGTGCTCTAATGAAAAAAGAAACTGATTATCTTTTACAGCACGGTTTGGCGAAACCCAGTTCAAGCGCGTGGAGCTCACCCTGCCTGTTAGAAGCTAAATCTGATGGTTCATCTCGCTTTGTAACGGATTTTCGCAAAGTAAATTCTGTGACAGTCCCCGACTCATATCCTTTACCTAGGATGGAGGACTGTGTGGATAATGTGGGGAATGCGAATTATGTTAGTAAGTTGGATTTATTGAAAGGGTATTGGCAAGTCCCTCTCACCAAACGCGCTTCGGAAATATCTGCTTTTGTGACACCTGATCAGTTCTTACAATACAATGTCATGGCATTTGGCCTATGTAATGCTCCAGCCACCTTCCAGCGCCTAGTAAACCAGGTCCTGGGTGACATCCCTAACTGCAGTGCATATTTAGATGATCTCGTTGTGTACACTTCCACTTGGGATGAACACATGAAAATATTAAGACAAGTATTTACACGTCTGGCACAAGCTTCTCTCACCCTCAATCTGGCAAAGTGCGAGTTTGGGAAAGCTACAGTGATTTATTTGGGACATCAAGTGGGTCAGGGCCAGGTACGACCTGTGGATGCCAAAGTAGAAGCCATCACTCGTTACCACGTTCCCACCACCAGGCGTGAGCTGCGCAGATTTTTAGGAATGGTGGGTTATTACCGAAATTTCTGCCGCAATTTCTCCACAGTCGTTTACCCTCTTACCTCTCTGCTCAGCCCGAAGGTCGATTTTAAATGGACTCAGGAGTGTCAAAATGCTTTTGACAGTGTTATGTCACTCCTCTGCCATGCTCCTGTTCTCGCTGCTCCTGATCTCTCTCGACCTTTTAAACTAGAAGTTGACGCCAGCGCTGTCGGGGCCGGTGCTGTGCTGTTCCAGGAAGATGCGCAAGGAATAGATCACCCTGTCAGCTATTATTCACATAAGTTCAATAAATACCAAGCTAACTATTCCACCATCGAAAAAGAAACCCTCGCTTTGCTACTCGCGCTACAACACTTCGAGGTATATGTTGGGTCCAGTCCTTCGCCAGTTCTCGTCTACACCGATCATAACCCACTTGTGTTTTTGTCGCGCATGTATAATCATAATCAGCGTCTAATGCGGTGGGCTCTCCTCGTACAAGATTTCCCCTTAAATATACAGCATAAGAAAGGGTCTGAAAACATGTTTGCCGATGCCCTGTCCAGAGCGTAAGTATCTTGTGTGTATGTCATATTTTGGTTAGTGTTGACAAACTTGCTAGTTTGAGTTTAAGGGGGGGGGTGTCACGGCCCTTGGCTGTGACGCCCTGCCACCAGTGTCTGTCATGTGTTAGTATGCAGAAGACATGTGCCAGCCCTTGCTCCTGATTGGTGGCTCTGGTTCCTGCCTGGTCTTCCTCCACCAAGTCACCTGCCTGCCTCGGCCTGCCTGTCCCCTGCACTGTGATTGGGTCACCCGGCTCCAGCTTCACCTAAACCAATCCTGCCTCAGCTCGTTCACCATCACACCTGTTAAGAACCAGCAGCAGAGATTCACTCGCGGGCACTGTGCTTCCAAGTGAACAGTTGACCCCTTTGTTGCTCTGATTTTGTATCTGCTCTTGATTATTCACTTCGATATTTGTGAGTTTTGACTACTGTGAATACTAGTTTGTTTGTTAGCCACTTTGGCTCGGCCTGCGCGCCAGATTTTGATTTGAGATATTCCTTTTGGTTTTAAGTGTGTGTGTATTCTAAGTTGACGGCCCTGAGCCGGTGTTTTGTTTGGTACTAAACCCTGTCCCTGGTAAATCGGACTTAGGGGTGCTATTCCCAGTTTGGTGTTTTGATTTTGATGTGTTTTTGGTATTTTGATTTTGGGAATAGCCACCTCCTCCCTAGGTTTATTGTAATTGATTTATTCTAAGTTTACCCTCCGTGTTAATAAAACCACCTAATTTTTGCCAAACCAATTCCATCTGGTAATTTATGTTATTTCCCCTTCCCAACGAGTTAGGGTTGTAACAGTGTTACTGAGCTAATGTTTCTCTAATACAAGTACAACTGGTTAGAAAGAAAACGGTGGCTTTGTCTTGGTATCCTTATCGAATTCTATCTTTTTTTTTAATGTGTACGTACTGTAAACACATCTTTATAGAAAGCTGCCATGAATTAGTACCAAAGGAAATGATAAATGAACAAGCAGAAAGCTCCTTCATACCTTGGTGATTAGAGACAGCAGTCCCACTTTAGTTGAACAAGTCTATGTAGGATTGTTACATTCATGGTTACAGATAAAGTGATCTCAGGGAACTAAGGAAGAAAAACACACCACCCTCCCTTAAAATAGACCTCCCTGGGTACTGAAGCAAAGGACAGAGTGACATTGTGAATGCTAACATCTGTGCAGAACCTTGCAGTACCAAATGCCCCAACCCCAAGTTTGAGCAGACTCTACCGTCATCCTCCAAGGAGCAGCCATTTTGGAAGGCTCTCCCGGCACAGATGTTGCATATTAAAATGTAGGGCTGTTTTAGCAGAGGAAATGCAGTTGAGAGAGGGGGCGACTCCTCTGTGGGCCTCACCTGTGCCTTCAACCGAGAAGCCAATCCAAGAGAGGGCACTGCCTAACCAACCAAAAACAAAGTGACATTCAAGATAAAGTCACCCTGTTGCCTCTTTGACCCTGGCAGTCTGTGGATGTGGACACACTCTTTCACAAGTGAACATATTTTGTTTACAGCGTCTCTTGCCGCGCGCACACGGAAAATACATTCGTCGTTGCCGTTGCCGACTTTGTGAGAAGCAATATTGAAGTCGAATGTGTCACAAACACAAACACAAACACGTATCGGTCCCCCTGTCTGACTTGTGAACATTTGCTTCGCAGTGTTTTTGTCTTCACAATGACACAAGCTCTGTCCACCAGATGGAGATGTGCACCAGTTTAATGCAGAGCACCAACCTGACACACATGACTGGATGAGGAGGAGGGGGAGAGAGAGAGCGTCTGAGAGACACACAGGCGAGAGGGTCGAGATGCACTACATGGCTGTGTGTGACAGATTGTGTTTGCATGGGGCTGTATGTGATGCCCTGTATAATGTCTGAGTGTGTGCCTTTGTTTATGTGTACATTGTACCATGTGTGTTTGTGTGTGCGCACGCATGTGTGTGTTTTTGAACACTAGCCGAGGTGATGAGGGGCCAGGGTGTGCTAACAGAGAGGTTGTGAGTGCTCCCTCGGCTTATTGGCGGGAGTCCCAGGGGCCCAGAGCAAAGGAGAGGTCAAAGCAGGTCATCTGTCCTGTGTGTTGCTGGGTCCGCCGGCCCACTGAGTGCTGGGGAGGGTTCAGGTGTGCATCGACCTTTTGCTCCAGCGGGCTGTAAGTAAAGAGACTGGGCTCTGCTCCTCTTATCCAGGAGGCAAGCTGCTGCTGCAGGAGGCCTGACCCATACCCTGAGAGGCCTTCATCCTCTTTACTCCCCGGGTTGGGAAAATCAAACCTAACCTCTAAAAAAGCAAACCAATAAATCAATTACGGTGCTTTATTCTGACACTGTACTACTTATCCCAGGTGTCATTTAAAGTAATGATTTCTGTGAGAGTGGCAACCAGTGATGACGTCTCATAAGAATCTGATCTCCCATTTTGAAGCCTTGAGATTTGGGATTTGACTCGTGCCATGTTGAGGTTCTGCAGCTGGAAATTCAAAGATGTCACCTGCAACCAGACCGCTATTAGATGATACCAGCTGTCAATCTCATAATGTGTCATAGTTTATCATCTATAATCCACTACATGGGAACGTAATTCACAGAATTGACCGGATGTGCTATCGAAGAATACCCGAAACTTGCGGGTTGAGACCATTCACTTTTTATTGACATTATTATTAACGTGAGAGGTAGATTTACCCTACTATAGACTGTCATTTAAACTTTTTTTGCAATCACATGGCCAATCACTGCTGCATTTTTCACACAGAGACTGACCTTTTTCCACAACTTAATCTGGTTTGAACTTTGAACGAGGGCTGCAATGATTAGTCAACAATCCATTTCTTAATTGGTTTGAATGTTTGTTTTTGCAGCTTCTTAAAAGTGAATATTTTCCATTTTTTTGCTTCATATAAACAAAGAAATCATTAAAACCATCATTTGGGTTTGTGGATGATGTGACATTTGAGACCATCATAGCATTCTTACCTTTTAAGGACCCAAAGATTGCTTTATTAATCAAGACAATAATCGACAGATGAATCGATTATGAAGATAATTGTTAGTTGCGGCCCGACTGTGGACTGCTTGTTGGACAAACAGCTATTTGATGTTGACGGGGAGTGTTTAATTTATAATATTCACTTCTCTTCCCATTTAGAGAAGTTTATTCAGTTGTTCATTAAATAATAGATGGATCGAGGGGAAAAAACAACTCTCATTCATGTGGCTCTAATAGATATGGTATGATTAAATTCATTTGTAACAAATAAACAAATAGACATGCTTCATTAGTGCCACTGGTTTGGAATCACTGGCGCCTCATTGGACACAAAGTTAGTACCAATTGTTCTGTAGATGCATGTTAACAACGGAGGAATGAAAGACAAAACTGGATGTCAAAAATCCCAATCAAATAAATTCTTTTCAGTGAACACTAAGTTTCAAAACATCATTAAAGAGGCTTGCTTCATTGCCAAGAATATTTATTTTAAAACAATTTTTACAGAAAAGGCCTTATCTCTTATGCTGCATAATGATGAAAAGCCATCGTAATGATGTTACAACTTTGTTGCTGCATAATCTTTTATGTGGGCTGCAGACACATTTTCTCCTCCCTGTTATTGTGTCTTCATCGGAGTCATTCAAGGATACAAAATAACTCATCTTGAAAACTGTCACGATGGCTTCCCGTGCACAACAGAGTGCACACACCTTGGCTAAGGGTGCTTAAATTAAGATGGTTGCTTGAAACCACTAGCAATTAATGTAGTGTATCAACAAGCACAGCGCGCCACAATAGTGATTGGTCGCCAAATGGTATTAGTGCACTGGCACCTGGTCCTTACTAGGCACTGTTTGGCTACCTTTTGTGCCCATGTAGTGTGACATTTTGCCCCCAAGCATTGACCATCTGACCAGGGTGAGGGCTCTAAATGTCTGGCTAATAATAGGAGCACAAAGCCAGGCAAATGATTCTAGTAATTATGCCCTACTGTGGGACATGATGAGTGAAAAGAGGGGAGGATAAGGTTAAGAAAGGCAATACGATACGGAGGGAAAAATGTGAGTGTCGGTTGAGACGATAAAACACACTGCGGCTCGTGAAAACTAAACGCTTTTTTCGAATGCAATGGGGGCGACGGTCAGAACAATTAGTGGTGGATGGCAAGGACAGTCTGAATTGGATTATTACACCTCAGCCTGATGTGGGGGAGTCAGGGCTCCTGGTCATTACATTGTACGTGTTCAGATCGGTCATAAACGTGCAAGGCCATTTCCAGGACCTGAAGCCAAGGTCTTGGTGAGAGTGTGTCTCTCTGGTTAGCACAGACCTGCCCTTGAACTCAATTTCCAGGGAATAGACTCATTCTCTCTTGAAAAGTGCAGAAAGGAAGCTATTTTCTGACACAGGCTGTGGAGGAGACACTGGGCAATGACAGAGCAATCAGCCAACACCACCACCACCAGCAGACCACCAGACCAAAGTTTGTTTGCATAGTGACTTTCATAGTGTTTGTGTTGTGCTTGTGTGTCCGTGTGTGCTCTGCTGTGCGAGTGAACTTGTGTGTCTGTGCTTAATTTGTGGCATCACAGTGTCTGTGAGCCCCTCACTGTGAGCAAAGGAAGGATGCAATTTACATTTTTCGTGCACATGTACAGGAGCAGCAACAAATAAAAAAAACCCTGCGCCTAAAAATAAAATGACTTGAGAATTAATTAAAGTCAGAGTGTGTGCAGCAACAAACAGATGTGTCCTATTTAGGGCTAATATCAACTTTATCTAACTAGTGTAGGGAACTTGTGATTGATGGCGTCTGTCACTGTTACAGCTCTAACATGCCTTCATCCTATCGAGTGGTTGCACAGCACCCAGATACACAATGCCTGATCTTTTATTCCTTTATTCAAATCCCATCGATTGAATAGAGTGATCAGAGGCGTTGCCCTCTCTGGAAGAGCTTAATCTCTCCCTGACACATGGAAGACTTGCTGGACTTTGATGATGCAGCCGCATATCCTTTTGGGCTTTCAAACAACTCTGCATGCACTGCTACCTCCATCGGCTGTCTGGAGAACAATCATTCCGTACAAAGCACTGTCAAGGCTTCAGCAAGCAGAGGCTTCACCCCGCCATCTTCTAATTCACCCCCCTGATCCTCGCCCGTCTGCAATGCACTGTGGGATTGGATAACCAAATCCCAGATGCAATTAGTGGTGCTTTCATAGGCCGTGGTTTAAGCAATATGCTGGAATACGCCATTGTGCCCCTGTGCTCTGGTTACTGGAAAACTGGAGTTTCGTCAGATCGACTGTGCTTAAGACATTTACAAAATGTAAAAATCACATCGGACAATTCACTTTGTTACACTCGTGGCACTAAACAAGAGCAGTCCTGAGGATTTTTAATTGATGGGCCTATTGTTTCTTTGTACCCACTTAGGATAGCATAATTACCCCGCTCATTATACCTCTGTGGTTATGTTAAAGAGCCTGTTATTAAAGCCTATGCAAACGATTGCACAGCAAATGATTGTTCACATCATATGGGGCGGCCTATCGCATCTACGGATGTTTTCTGGGATCTTAAGGCATTCGTCTTGAAAGCAGAGTCAGTCATGGCACAATGACGCTCGGTCGATACCGAACGAAGAGGCGATGATATATTTATCCCTCAAATAATCCTCAGGTCTGACTACTTCTCCATTAAAATGATAGATTTGACTTGAATAACACCCACACAGCAATGGATGTCACGGCAGAAAAATGAGCCCGTGTTGTCACAGCAGGGATAGAATGTCATCTGTGTATCAAATGTGATCATCTTCATGGGCTGGCGGTGTGCGCGGAGCAGTGTGTGCCGTCTTGTAATGTCTTGTGACAGCCACACAGGGCCCATCCCTCACAGTGTGCCCAGACCCACCTGGGAAATGACCATCCCCATCCGACCGGCCCTGCCTTCTACGACATGTCAATGTTGGGCAGCCTTACAAAGTGTGAACAAAGACACTGTCTTTTAACATCACACGCACAACCACTTCTGCAAGCCCATGTGGTGTGTTTAGTACGGAAATACAAACGCGTGCACGAATCCAGAAAATCAACACAAAGAAGGCTTAATAGTATAATGTCCATGTTTTTATGTTTTAAATCCGCTGCTTTTAAAACAATGTGACAAATCTACACTGTCTAAATTAAATAGTAGCGGTGGTGCATCCATGTGTACCAGTGACGCTGCATAAGTTATGTTAAGTAAATACGTATGAACTCATTATGAAGAGAAATTAATTATTAAACTATTAAAGGTACAGTGTGTGAGTGACGTTGAACATCCCTCACCTCGCGCTATCCTTCCAAGTGTGTTGTAGAAACTATATGACCTTAAGTTGACCTGTTTAGTGTGTCCATTGTGGGTTATTGTAAAAATGCGGTGATCCAAAATGGCGGCATCTGTAGAGCTGACCCGGCTCCTGATATAATTATAAAAGGCTCATTCTGGGGGAAGGAACACTTAAGTATAATTCCTTTATCCTTACTTTGTGCCGAATTAGAATCATTTTTAGCTTAATCTTACACACTGGACCTTTAAGTGCTGTCATATTAAAGTGTAGTATGAATAACTGAATTTGACAGTGACTGTGCCGTTTTCATCCTAACTTCTGACGTGTCTTAATGTCAGTATATACTTTCTTTGTTATTTCTCCTAATTGTTTTTCTTTTTACTAGATTTAATAGTAGTTAATAAGATGTGATTACACTGTGACTGCTGGTAGCTGTTGATTGCTTGTTTATAAATGAATGAGCAGGCAGCCACATACTGTAGGGCATTAGTTTTTGATGATTGTGTGTGAACAATAAACTATTCATGATCAAAGATCCAGTTGACTAATTATGTGCAATTGAACAAAGGCAGTTTATTGGCATGTAAGTCGCTCTCAAACAGCCAGTGCATTTTATGATTATGTTTTTCACTCTCCTTTTCTGCAACACAAGGAGTTTTTAGCTTGAGGTAATAATAATTGAAGGTTATTTGTCCATCCTTTCTCATTTTTCCCTGGCAAGGTTTATTTTCTGATAATGCATCTTTGAAGCTCCCTCATTTGTTCCGTCACAAAGAACTGCTTTTCAGCTATTAAAAGAGCAGAAAGGGCCCCTTTCGCTGTTCCCCACCTGACAAATGACAAGAAGTTGCAAGTTCAACAATTCATATTTATCTTCCTGTTTGCGTTTTGCAATGCTGATCATATTAAAACAGGGCTTTGAACAATCTGCACATTCCTCTGTCGGAGAAATTCACAGCATTGTGTTGGATCATGCAAAACTAAAAGCCCGTCCTCTGATTGTGCGCTGTCTCCCTGGGTTGAGGGGTTTTACAAAATAAACTAGCTCCTTTTGGCTGCATTAGGAGACAGAGACTCTGCTGACTCGCACACTTCTGAAGAGAATTCTACATTTGTATGGCTGAATCGATACAATTAAAATTACCCTTTTTTTTTGCGTTAAGCACTTCCCCTTCTCCCAACTCAAAGTGGGGACCTCAGCAAAGTTGTTGTTTTCTCAGTCGACGCCATTTACCTCAATTCTATCATCGCTGACAACCTGCTACACTAACTTCAAGGCCAAACGTGCATAAAACAAATCACTTCAGGGTGCCGTCAGATAATGTGGCGTAGTGATGCAAATCTGTTTGCCACTTTTCTTCCACTACATTAAAGTTGCTTTTGTGTTGCGTGTGTGTGTGTGTGTGTGTGTGTGTGTGCTTGTGAGAGACAAATAGAAAGGAGTCATTAAGTACGAGCTTGTTTATATGTGATTGCTTTAAGTGCCAGCAGGTGGATTTTGAGGGAGCACCTGCTTCCTGTTTAAGTGGTTCCTGAAGTTCGTGTGAATCACGTTGCAGACTTTGGAAGTGAATATTTGGATTAATTATGGCCTTAATAATGTGTATGCAGTAATATTACAGGTTACGGGAAGATGCTATTATTCTTTTGATTCCACAACCTTACCCATGATGCATAAACACTTACTCAGTGGAGAGTTTCCTTTACTGTGCGCTTTACTTGAGATTTTCCGATCTTTAACTTTCTTTTGGTTGGTTTCTCGCAAAAGTTTAGACATCGCGGGGAAGCTGTAACAAAGCCTCGTGGTGCGGTATCGCTCGCTGACATTGTTTATCTTACAGAGGCTTAGTTCACCCTCGTGTTCAGCAAACCTGCTCCTTAATTATGATTAGGCTGTTCACACTTCTCACCCTCATCGCTCAATTATAGCACAATATTGATTTGTTCCCAGAGAAACCATCAAGGATGTACAGCGAGGAAATTACTGATACACTTCCTAATATGATAAATGTCTTTTAATCCGGCATTACATTAAAATGCCAGCCTCCACTGCTATTAGTCACAAAATTAATGATCAGAGCTAACAGTTTGGCACTTGGAATGAGACTGGCCTCTGTTGTTGGTCATTCTGCTCTAAAACTTTGTCCCCCATATCTAATGAACCCATTTCTTTAAATGGAACTTGTAGTTTAAGAACAATTTATCACCCCCCCCCCCCCTCCGCCATAACAGAGTGTTGTTTGGGATCTTTTGTTTCTTTAATTTTAAACGTCCTCCCTGAGGCACGTGCACAGTATAAATAGGATGTGAAAGTACAAGACACATAATAGCAGTGAGTTGGGTATAGATACTGTCTGCTAGTGGCAACTTAACTTGAGTGCATCATGTATAGAGAGCACGCTGGCTTGCTGGCTGGCCCAGCCATTGAAAAGAGAGCATGTGGCAGTGTCAGTGGCCTAGTGCGGCGTGGCCAGGTTTCCTGGGGCGAGGGCTGTGCTGTGCTCCATACGGAGGGCCTGTGCTGGGAGCCTGGGGGCCATGCAGTCCCAGGTCAGCAGATGGGCCTGTGATTATTATTTCCAGGCCTGTCTTACCTGACCACTTCCTCACTCCATGAACAGCTGTTTCACTCGCTTCACTGAGACGCTCCGCGAACAGCCATTTTTCTTCTGTTCTTTACTTTGTACATAGTATAAATCTTTACTGTGACCCTGCTCAAGGCTCCATCCACCTGTGTCTTACCTCGGGCAAACACTCCCCTGGAGGATTGCCTTTTTTTTTTTTTTTTGTCTTTACCAACCCAGGACAGAAAACTATAAGGATTATTTTCGTGCAGACAATGGAAGAAAAAAAAAAAATAAACGTGTCTTAATTGTTCTACCAACATGCTCAATCAGTTAGTGGCTTTGGCACAAAAGGAAACAAAACAGACCTTTTCATTGCATCCCATCATTCACAATAGCATCCATGCCTTTTTTTTTTCTCTCCTATTTGTTTTTGCTTCTGGAGATTTATGGTGAAATTTTATGAAAGTCTGTTGAGATTTGATTTGGAAATATTATTTTGTGAGCTCTTAACACAGTGACATTGTTGCCATAGTAATATATAAACACTTCATGACGTCTATCGCAAAATTGTAGGAAGAGCACGGCATTTCTCTTGGAGTTTGTCAGGTTTAGCAATCACGTATTGCAGACTATGGTGCTTTTGGATGAATACCCTCTTTAGTCAACCAATTCATCACACTGCAGGGAATATTGTTCTACAGCACCTGGTGTTCAGACTATTTCTGTGTTCTAAACACTGTTGGTACAAACCATTTGTTCTCCATCCAATAATGCTTGCAAAGCTTCATTACTGAGCCATTATTCTTGGAGGATTGTGCGCCCCTCTTTAATATTGTTACTTAAATAACAATTAATGGTTTCACTTTTCAATTTGTTTCGTCTGTCTGCCTAAAAAAAAAAGGGAGTGACGAACGTTACCATAATTTTGTTTTTTCCTGGACGCAGGATTGAAAAGATAGCGATGCACGGACAAAGACAACCACAGTTCTACTGCACCTGAAGCTGAAAAATGTCCGTTTCTGAAATGTTTTCAGCAGTTTAATATAATATTGGACGTCCAAAAAGCCTTTGGACTGAGAGGAAGACATCAAAAGCAATATCGTCACTGGTGTTGCAATAAAAGACAGAAATCATTTTTTTAACAGCACAAACAAAATTAAAATCTTGGTGAAAAACATTTAAACAGGAGGACAAAGAGAACTGCCAGGGAAGTTTTAAGCCTCTGAAATTATTCAACATAGATTTGCGTGCTGAATAAAAGACCCTGAAAATTGTTTATTTGTTGATAAAAAAAATAAATGAAATTTTTCCACAATCTTTGAAATGTGAAACATAAAATAATAGCTGTATAAACTCAATATAAAGAGATTGGGGGAAGAGGGAAAAAACAAACTTGCTGGAAAGACGGGGTGTACACCTGGAAGGTCAGGCCTCAGCCACTGAGCTGTTGATCAGACACCTCTTTTCTCACAGTGGGCACATTTAGATTCCCAGCCCCTCCCTCAAATCCCAGTGTGCTCTCAAGGAAATGTGTGGAAATGAATTATGGAAATTTCTGATGGGAAACTTGGTGCATTAGTGTTTCATTTAGCTTGCTTGTATCCTGAAGCGCTGCTCCAACCTAGGAGGGACAGAGCTGGAAATATAACTCCCAGCGGCAGGGAAGCCTACAGGGGTGCGTCTCCCAGTCAGGGCACGGGCCAGTCGATTTATCTGCCAGTGGCCTGGGCCTGTCTGATACAAGCTCTCTCACAGGTGGATTTATCACCATTGCCCGGAGCTGCAGGCCCACAAACTCAATACTGGCCTCCATTTTTTATACTAGCTAAGTACAGTGACCTCTGGTAACTCTCTCCTCAGCCTCTGAAACTCAGGGTGCATGCACTCCTCTGCATGTGTTATATTTATGTCGGTGTTCCATTTGAAGGTAGATCACAAACTTCAAAGGGACAAAATGGTTATTAATTGTGCTTATCGCCTAATGCGCATGTGGTTAACGTGTGCAAATGAATGTTAGTTTCTTGTGGCCAGTCGGTGTGTGTGTGTGTGTGTGAGTGGATGGATGTTCTTCTCCCACAGCAGCTACTTAAAACAACCTTTAACCTTTAAAGTATGGAAAATATTATTTTTTAAATCATTTATTATACTTTTTGTACAATACATTCAGTTTGAGGGAATTTTGTGTTGCCACAGCTCCATGTCCTCATTTTTTTTTGTTTAATTTTTAGTTTTTCTTGCTAGTCTGGACAAACAAAACTGTAAAAATGCCATATTATTGTACTTTGGTGCAATTTGTCTTTGTTTCATTGGACAGACTGTGAAGTTTACCCCGAATTGTCATTCTACCAAGTAGCATGACCAAGCACAGTGTCATCTTTCCATCATATTACCTCAGGATATTCAAATAAAATGCAGTCACAGATTCATTTCAGTCTCCATTGGTAGTGGACAGAAGGTTAAACAGCTTATCTGAGTTAGTTTGCTTAAAATAATCTTAAAATATACAATTTAATTCATTCAAAATAAGTCCAGTCTTTAACTCTTTGTGATTTTTCCTCTAAATAAAATTCACTTAAAACCATGAGGGGAAAATATTGATTGATCTGTTGTGAAAAGGTGAAGTAAGTACATTTAAAGTGATTATTATATGTGATAGTTTTCATTAGAGTGAAAACCTATGGAGAGTTTGTTGTATTGTTATGTATCTTTAAACAATGCATGTATTGTTTTTATTTTCCTGCACCTAATTTACAGAAAAACATTCAACCCCCTTGTATATTTCCTATCATGTGAGTTGCACAAAGAAAACATTTCCTTTATATAATTGAAAATGCAAAGAAGTTAACATAAAAAACAAAGCTGTTAAAGGCTGTTTCATGCAAAAAAAGCAGCTATTGAATTAAACATTTAATGGACAACCGTTTGCATTCAGCATCTAATTATGCTTGATGTAAATGTGCTTTTGTACGCATGCACTGCGAACTTGCAGTCGAAGACACAATGTTCTTTGTGACTGAGGAAAAGCATGTAAGTTCAAAGTAGGAATGTCTCACTACTTTCTCAACAAGCATTATCATAAACCACTGAGGGCCTCGCAGTGTCCCTTATGTAAGTGGGGAAAAGAGAAGAGGAGAGAATGAATTCGCCACAGGTGTGAGTTTTCCCAGAGGTTTGGAAATGGAAGACTGCATAGATTCTGTGTGTGCGCAAGAAAGGCTGAGTGAGCGTTGCTACTGCCGGTTTTGTGACACAAGACGAGAGGAAACTTGACGGAGAGCCTGTTTTCTTTTGAAATGACTTCCCTAACAGCTTCATGTCCCTTTTGACTTGTGTTCTTTCAGTGTTTTCTCGTGGCTTTTACATCATTTGGTTTGGTGTTGTGGTCAAGCGATGATCTAAACATGAGTCGATGAATATTAGTGAATATTAATATATATATAATGCACCTTTAAAACAACAGTGCTCCACTGAGCACGTCCTCTCTGCTCCGTCATCGCAATGCACCTGACCAGGCCGCGCTCAGACACTTGTTTCGATCAAGGAGAAGATTGTGCTGCCACTCACAGTGAATGTAGTACACTATAGATCTACAGTGGTGTCAAACTCCAATGACCAGGGGGAGCTAATGAGCGTCTCTCGTCGGGTCAAGAGGGGGCCAGTGTGGAGGGAAAAAAGTGGGGGGAAAAAACAACTGCTCCGTCGCAGGTGAACAATATGAGCTTAACATTATAACTCAGTATCCCATTGTGATATCGCAGTTAAGATATTCATGATGATACTTCACAGAATTCCAAGTAAAAGTGCTTGGAATGTGGAATGATGTATACTTATATACACGATAGAAACGATACATATAAATGTGTTAATTAGAAAAAAGAAGTAAATAATAATGGAATTAAAACATCAAACAAGCATATATATACATATATGTTTGTAATTTAATGTTGAATGCAATACATTTAATAATGTATTAACTACACCCAAATGTCATATTATTACTGTTATAAACGACATATTAAGAATTATATTGTTTGACACCTGTGCTGTAGATGATCAGTTTTTTTTTTTTAAACACAAAGGAAACAAGATGTGAACCTCTTGTGAGTTTTTTTTTCTTCCACCCTGTAGCAGCGTCCATTAAAATTAGAATCTTATGGATTCATATTGTTCTATTATTATTACCCTGAGGGCGGGACACGTGTGCTCTAATACTTCAAAAGGCTAAAACTGATGTGCTGTGTTAAAGTAGAGAGTGTACAACTTGTTAAAAGCAACTTTATGGTCATACCAGTGATTCATTACCTCATATCAAAGGCTGCTTATATAAAACAGCACCTTGCTGATACTGCTTATAGGCGAATATGGCATCATGATAGTTTTACACTCCTGAAACTTTTAGAGTCGCGCTTTATTCCGAGTGCTCAAATAACAACGTCATCTTAATTCTGATAACAAATATCTGTTTTCAGAGCCACATTGTACCAGCCAACTGGTCCCCATGTAGGAGGCAAACCCTTCGGCCAGTGGCAAGCTGGTCCCGGCCTGCTGGCAGCAGCAACAGCATCCCCACTTCATGCTAGAGCCACACCTCCACTCACAGTCCGTCACGCCAGCCTGCAGTGCATATACCTGGCAAACGCTGCAGTGGCTTGCCAAGGAAGATTTATACCTGGTGTTTGACCTACTTGAGTTTGCATCTATATTAGTGAAGGAAAGGGCTTGGATGTGGCGGAGGGAAAGGTCACAGAGATCCCAGGTCTTCCTCTGATGCATCAGGATGATGGAACTGGCTAATTTAATGAGCAACAGTTGTCCCCTTCGCTGCTACAGATGGTGTACTGCAGCTCAGCTCAAAGCCGCCCGGAAACATAGCTTTCACAGCACAACGTATCACCCACTCACACAGGCAGACTCTAATACTGTACAGGTGCAAACTGGACTGCTTCCAAATTTATTCACACTCAAGTGAAAAAAAAAAAACAGAAAGAAGAAACATTTTTATTCTGGTTTCACATATTCTGCACTTGCAGAAATTATTTTTAATTTGCTCGTTCACATGTACAGTGTAGTTTGATTTAATACAAATGCTCACCACATTGACACTGGTGGATTATTCACAGGCCTTCAGCTCACAGATTCACAGAAATAATAACATCCTTATATCCTGTTCTTGGATGCACATGTGTTTTCAGACATTTTACACATCAAATGTACATGAATCATCACAAGAACTGGATGTTTGTGCGTGAGTATGTCAGAGCACGTTGACCAAAAGTGAAGGTTTTAATACATTATTGTAGACACCTCCGAGATGGAAATATGAATTCCTTTTAACACGAAGCCAAGATTTGAACCTTTAGATGGAAAATTTAAGACGTGAACCTCAGCGAAGCATTTCAAATGAGCTCCAATTTATTTTCTCTATAGCCAAGGTATAACACACATTTTTGAAAAGCGTACGTCGGTCATTCATTTGAATGAAATAATTGATCATAAAGAAATGTTTACATGGGCCGCATCACTAAACAGAAAAGGGTTGTGAGAGAAATAAATTATATAATCACAACTCTTTTTTTTTTGTGAATAAACAAATTAAAGCTGGCTGTGGATTTATTTTCCCCCGCATCTGGGAAGTATAGTAACACAGCTTATAACCTTAGAATTAGGTTATTTTTCCACATTATAGTGTTTAGTTTGGCATTATATGCTGCATTAATCCTCACTGAAAAGTTTAAGCCACAGAATGTTTTTCAAATAGTTGTAGCAATAGTTTTTTTTTCATATATATATATATATATATTTATATATATATATATATATATGTATTTATATATATCATAATGGCAACACTAAAACAATATATACGTTAGTCACCTGGCACTAAACCTAAAATAATTTGATGTCTGTGGAACGAGACACAAGAGAAACGTGTTGGTGCACTGGGTAATTTGCATGATAGAATAACCTTCCTTGTATTTGGTATAAAAAAGAGCTAATGTATTCAAGTGTATTTGTGGTCATGCTCTTCAGTTTTTATCACCTAGAGACGAGCATTAAATCACCTCACTGGGGGAATGAGTCGCAGGGAAGGAAAAAAAAAAAAATGAAGCAGCCTCTGGATCTAATGAATTCCTGGGAGAATAAACACGTCTTTGAATAAAGCCCTAATCACGAATTAAGTGGTTGTTGCCATCATACCTTTGTAGAACATACCCACAGACGCAGACCTGCGAATGTGTGTGTTCAAATAATTTCCTCAGCTCCGGCAACAATGAAAAAACAGATAAGAGGTAAAGCTGCCCAGTCCTCAGTCTCTCTCTGTGTGTGTGTGTGTGTGTGTGTGTGTGTGTAAAGATAGGGCAAAGCTCATTTTCAAACTAATCCCTTGTTTCGATCCCTGATTCATTTTGTCTGCGCGGACCGCATCTTCAAGAGGTCACGCTGAAATACTGTAATAGCAAAGCTGCCTGTGCTGCAGGAAGGTCATGTTTTTTTTTTTTTTGCCTCCTCAGATCCTCCAAATTGGCTTTGTGATGATAAATTAACGGATATGTATGAAAACACACCAGTCACAGAGTGGCTTGATACAAACCGCTTGTTCGCAGTCAACTCCTTTATTGGCTCGCAGACTTGCATTGAACAAGGTAAAGCAACTGGCAGAACAAAGAGCGGGGTAAGTTTTTCTCAGTGAATAATCCCACTGAGCCCTCTTTGAAGGAGTTCTTACACCAGGAAGGTGGATAGGGCAGTTTTTAATCAATACAGGAAAACAAGGAGCTCAGGGGACGTGAGGAGCCTACCAGTCAGGATGAAGATTAAACACCTCTGTCTAAAACACACTCAGTTCATGTCAGAAAGCCCGGGCAACTTCAAATCCATCTATCAAGAATGGTATCAAACTGTGTTTTTCTAACAAAGCAATGTTATATGACATGTATTCTCCCCTACAGCTGTAGGTGAGCAAGCGGATCATAAATCATAGCAGACAAAGCTCAGCTTGACCTCTAAATGGTTGTATATCAGGCTATTCTGATTCAATGTGGATGACTTTTGGCCTGGATAGGTACATTTACTTTATTTGAGATTTGAACAATGTAGCACTGATCCCAGAGGAGTGATTCTGCATAACAAACAATCGCTGGTGTTGTCCAAAGCCTTCCTCAAATATAGACCTGAAAAGTGAGAGTGCGCACGGTGTATACTAAATTCTTTTTCCTCTGGATTTAAATGAGCTTGTGACGGCTTCACAACAAACAACAAGCCTCTGCGCATTATTTGTTGTGCGCGCCGCCTGGAAAGCTCTGGGTTTCGCTCAACATGCTAAATAGGCACAGTGGCTAGATTCATCAGACTGGGGAAAAACAGCACTCTTGGGGAATGTGAGGCTATCTTAGATGCGCTGACGGAGGTCGCTGTTTCGAGGGACTTTTGCACACAAGTGGGATGTTTTTCTGTGGCGTTAATTAGACACTCGCAGTCATGTTGGCTGTGAGGGCTGGCTCTGCTGTGAAATAATATCTTTGATTAAAGGATTCAGCGTTTCGCGAGAAGGTCTACGTGATTAAAGCCACGCTCAGAGCTGGGGACACCCCCAGCTCTTCCACAGCAAAACCCCCTCTCTTTTATTTCACGTCTTTACCCAGAGCAGAGGAGAACAAGCGAAGGGACAGTGTTGCCTGAAGTGGCCATGCTGCTAATTTCAGAAGCAGCATTACCACTTTGACACATTAGGGAAGATGAAAGACGGCTATTGTAATGTTGGAAGCCGTGGCCATGCGCATGCAACTGAACAACAATCAGGCATTTTCAGAGAGACGTCTGTGTGTGTGTATGTGTGTGTGTGTGTTTTATGTGATACATTGTGTAAGGACATGCCGGCTGGAGCATGAAATGCAGCACAATAAGAAAAGCAAACGCTGTCACAGACTCATCTGAGGCTGAGAAGACTCGGGCCTCTTCTCAGAACTGCAGGTCACAGTGAGAGGGCCGGGCTGAATAATTGATCAATGAATGTGCAGTGAAAACAGAAACACAGCTTAGCACTATATTTCCCCTCTCCCCCTGTAATGTGCATTGAATCCCACAGATCCATCAGCTACATGCAAAGCTCCACTGAGCTGAAAGGCCTCCAAGTTCACTTCAATTATTCAGCATCCCTCCAAGATTATGAATTATTGAGCTAAAAGTATGTTCCATATACGGACATGTGCTGAAGCTTTGCTGTAGACGGCATCCACTCTGTAGATGTGTGGGAGAGCTGTGTTTGTTTGAAACCGCGAGACGGACGGGAACCATTCAAGTCATGGACAATCCCAAATGTGGATGGTAACCCAAAACTCTAATGTCACATGTAACTGGCTGGATGGAGGAGTAATGGAATCAGGAAGAATGTTTGAAGTGTCACAGTTCGGTGGGAGTGCAGTAGCAGTAGGAAGCTTTTAATTTGGTAAGCAGGATCCAGACTGGTAGACTGTTAGATTCATAAGTTGACTATTAAATGTTTCGTCCACACCTTGGCAGTATGTTGTGTTCCTGAGCCTGTTTTCTCTTCGGGGGCAGAGAGTGAAAGGTGTTTAGTTTCAGCTGCCATCTGCCGACAGCTTGCGTCGCCAGCTCCTTTCCAATCGCCCTCTCTGATGGTATGAGTTTTGCCCAGTCCTCTCAAGAGTTGTGGTTTCGCTCTCTTGGCTTGAGTGGAGGAGGAAACAGATGATACAATTAATTATCAATAGGTCCCTCAGTAAATCAAAGCCATTTTGGCAGCCCATGACAAAAAAAAAGGAGAAAAAAAAGAAAAAAGAACTGCCTGATTCTTCGCCATCTCTTCATTGCCCATTCTCAACAACTGCTCTCTGGCCACCTGCCTCCAGTACAATCCACAAGGTGTTTGAATACATTGTTCAAATATTTTCTCTCTTGATTCTCTCTCCTTCGTTTTTTGAATCCGGAGCTCGGTTTGTCTGCGTAAAAAGTGGAGAACCACTTGACTGGGTGCATTCAAATCTCCTGCCCATCACCTGGGCTCTAATGAGCGTTGGCTGTGGCTGAGGCAGGGAGGCAAGAAGGCAGGGAGGCTGATACGGGCTCATTATCTCTTTGCCCATGCTGGCCTCTGTATTCCTGTTTGTGTTGAGCCCTCTTCTTTTCTTATTGTAGGGTAAACATTTACCTAGTGGAGACAAGCATTGACCATTAGGCACTTGGGAGCTGTGGTAATGGAAAGAGGGGCCTCTGGAGTTCTGCCCACCACCCTCCTTAACAGAATAACTCACTCATGCTCACTTTGGCATGAACCTTTTATTGGAATTTACAACTGTCTGGGGAGTGTTCCTCTGCAGAGGTTGAACTATGGCTTTGGCCTTACAAAGCAAAGACCATTAAGGTCTTTTTTTTTTTTTTTACAAGCCTAAGAAAGCTATAGACGGACTCCGTGGACAAGCCATGAATTCCAAAACAGCCAAGGAAACCGTGTTCGCAGTGTTGTTTAACACACTCACCTTTGCCACAGTAGGGTCGGTGGTCATTAGTAATGACATTACACTTCCTTTATTGCAAAACACGTCCCCCGAGAACGTATCGTAAACACGGCCCCTGTGCAGGCCGACGCTGGAGGAAATTGAGAGGTGATTAAAAACTGGGATCCCTTTGCGTGTGTGAGATCTTGTGTTTATAGATATCGGCGCCTCTCCTGTGGTTAAAGACAATGGGAGCATGCCAATAGCTGATGAGCAAGGGACTGTCTTTTTCATTCTTTTTTTTTTATCAGCTCCTCTACTGTCTTTTTGTAAAAAAAGCAACGTGTGTGCAGTGCTTCATCCTTACATTAGCTCACCCCACTGCCTCCCAAGGGGGAGGAGTGGGGTGAGATCTCTAGGGTAAGAAAGGCTCATTAGGCAGCCACTGTTTCCCTGTAACCCAGCTGGGTCTGAGTGCCAGCAGACTGGGCAGCCATCTCTCTCTCCCTCTCTCTCTCTCTCTGGCTCTTTATCCATCCACATTATGCACTAATTCTGCTGCTCCACAACAGATAGTGCAATCACATTAGTTCATGATTCATTTGTTTAACTCTGTGTAAATACATGTGTAGCTATTGGATGAATGTGTATTATTAATAATTGGTTGCTGTGGAGGAGGAGGAGGAGGAGGATGAGGAGGAGGGAAAAAAAACCCCAGATAAAATCCTGCTGGATTTTCTACTTCACCTTAAAAAAAAATGTGACAGTTATAGCCGTGTTTCCAAACACTGAAGATGAACTCATTATTTCTGGTTGTATGTTGTTCAATACCATTTATTTTTATTTTATGGGTTTAAGCTGTGATTTTAGATCCTGTTTTGAGTGCACATTTTCTTTTCTGGCTCTCTTTACATGCACCATTAGGAAGCAAGTGTAAGGAATGATTTCTCAAACAGCCTTTCAAGAAGCCACCAGTCACTTGCTTGTTAGTGCTCTGATGAACCACTTTCCCTCTCTTCATGTACGGGTAATTATACACTCGATTAGTAGCCTCTTTGTGTCTGTTGCCTTAAAGCTAATATTTTATTATTGATGTCCTTGCTAATGCAGCTGTATGGTATTACTGGATTTCTTTATACCACGGGAATCAAAACAGTAAATTATAAAACTCTTTAAGTTGGATGGGATTTTTAGTGGACTGTCCTTCATCCAGAAGGTCTGAGTTCAGGCCCCCTGACAGAATACATCCATCCTTTTGAGATGTCCTTGAGCAAACCTGTGAATCTCCACCAACCCCGGCCCCTCAGTTCTGCCAACGACCCTCTACCTTGACCTCTCTGCAGGGAGCAGGCAAGCAAACAGATGAACTTCCCTGCACATAGAGATCACTTGAATATCACAAGACAATATGGGGAAAACATGGGCGTCATTAGGTCTCGGTGGTCACGGCTCCAGCTTCAAATGTTTTATGAATAGCACCGGAGCCACCACAACTGATTGTGCTACAGAGATATGCTGTATCTCTCGTTCTCTCTCTTTCTGTGTTCAGTGACTGTCAGCCCAGTTAAAATAATGAGCACATGGCAGCGCTGATGGAGCAGTGCATTAATGGCTTCTTTCTTTTTCTTTTTTTTTTTGTATCATCTAAAATTAGAAATATCGGTGTAAAATACATTGATAAACAAGATATTTATCGTCTTGTTTCAATGGTGGGATTCTGTTAGCATTATTCTGACTGCAGCTTGACAGGAGGCAGGAGGAGCAGAGGAGATGAGGAGTGTGACAGACACATGAAAGAGCAACTCTAAGGGTGAAGAAGAGAGTATCGGGTTCACAGAAAACACGGATTTAACACTGTTTGTCAGAGTTGAAATTTGTCACAGTTCAAAAGGAGTCAATATGTTGAGACCAGCAAAGCATTGGCAACTTACCATTCAGCATAAATCTGCTTTATCAATGCCAGAGCTTTTATTTTTCTTGGTCTTTTGAATTTTTGATTTACATTTTGGTGAAAATGTAAAAATGTCTTTGTTGGGGTTGGGGGGGGAAAGCCTTCATTACTTTCCTTACAGATCCCTACCTCGTCTCTGCAGCATAATCTTAGTAAATGATGTGAAAACAGTAAAAGTACTATTATTTTATTTGTAGCCTTCAAAGAAAAAAAAAAAACATTACTAGGAATCATGCTTTATGCAGCAGTGGTAATGCTAGGGGGCTTTACTCAAATTACTACTTTCCACTTTCCAAGGCTGTGGACAGCCTGTCTTCAAATTAAGGCTGCTAAGCGGGAGAGTCAAATTGGAATTCCGATTCTATTAAGAAGTGATGCCCGGCAGCAAATAATGCCAAATGGGCCCAGTGCAACGGGAAGACCATTATAGAGCAAAAAATATTAAAGCACTGCTGATCTATTTGGTGAAGATAAACTTAGCATATGTCTCCCAGTGCTGTCTGGCCAGAGCCCGAAACAATGAAGATGTCTTTTTGGAACTTGATTAAAAAGACACATTGAGATCAAAGTCAAACGGCTCTCGAGTGCTGCAGACGTGATGAAATCTTTTTTTTTCCACGAGAAAGAATAATACATTTCTTTGATAATAGCTGTGCAACATGAAACAATTCGTACAGTCGGTTTCAGCAGTTTTATAATTACAAAGACACTGCGATGGAAATGTGGCCAGTTGATGAAGATGAGTAGAGGGCGCGTAAGGAGCAGATCTGTAATGTTCTCCGTGGTGAATAGCATTATATTGTATCTCGAAGGGAAACCTATTTCTCATTACCACCTGCAAGGAGATGTCCAAGCATCCCAGCGCGTCTATTATGTTCTCTATAGGCAGCTCTTCTCTGTTGATTTCTCATTTAAAGCTGACACTTCATCAGGTTCTCATCTCCGGGCCAGGGATGAGCCATCATCAGACCACATCAGGCATGGAGAGGCAATCACAGCTGGGCCTTTTTTGACTCATGGTTTGTTCCCCCCCCCAATGACAAGCCCACTGGCTCTGTGTCGGTTCTGGGTGCGTTTGTCTTGTTTGCAGGTGAAACTTCTCTAAGATACACGGATAGGGAGAGGGGCGGAGACAGACGGAGAGTCGGACACATCAGGGGCATTCATCTGTAACACTAACTGAGCTGTGTATCACATCAGCGCATTACACTATCAACCTGCGCCATGCTGAGAGATACTCGAGGACTGTCATATTGTCTGCAAAGCAGCCTGGCACCAGGGGCAGTAGATAGCTCTCTCTCAGTAGACACACGGTCTATCATTGCTTTGGCAGAGAGATAAACTATTTTTACAGTTCCAGTGCGTTGGTCCTCAGATCCATTCAGTCCTGCAGATGGCAAAAGAAGCGCACATGACGCGCAGTCATTTGCCCAATGAATGTGTGGGTTGCTGAGATTTATTTTACAGCATATTTGTTGTGATCTTCCATCCAAGTGCATTTGCTATTTATTCCAATACTACACTAATGTTTGTGTAAGATAATGACATCCACATTAAGTCATGTATTTTATATCGATACAGTATACTATTGCCAAAGACAATACTGTTCCAAACTCTTTGCTGTTTGAATTTGAGATTTGAGATTGAGTGAGGATGTTTTATCCAGACATTCAAAAGTCACTCAAACATGAATACGTGCTCTACCATCTATGGCAACTTGATCACACTCGGTGGTGAGGGATGTTTACTATTACTACTACCACCACAAGGATTACCGTGTCTTTTCCCTGTAAAAGAAGAAATCTACCTGAGCCGAGTCAAAGTAGACAGCTTTCGCTGGTGGCTACGTCTGTTCACGGGCAGACTGTCCTATCTGGGGCAACACAGGTGTAAAATAATATTCTTTTAACTGGCTTATTCATGGTAACAGGGATGTATGTTCACAGGATATTAGAGGTTTGTGTAAACAGCTAGAGCCAAGTTTTCGATTTTGAGCAGAGTGTGGCCAGTAGCCAGGTTGCTCTCTGCATGTAAACACCTTTAATGTACCAGGGTGTCTGGTCTGTGCAGGTGCCATAGTGAGTGGAAGTGATGTTGCCTTACATGGTTAGGTAAAGGGAGAGAAATAAACGACAAGATACATAAAATGGCACTTTCACACAGGAATTAGTTCCTACCACACGTTGCCACAGATCCTTTGTGTTGTGTTTTATTTTGGTGGTGATTCTGTCTGCATATAGAGCTTGAACTGGCATCATGGCAGCTTAAGAAGGGGGGATTGGATGTCTTGCTTAGGCACAATTACAAGACTGCATTGAGACACCACCCAAATAGCCACCAAACACGAAGACTTTTCCAGAAACCACTGGACCATTTTCACCAGTATGTTGTCTTTCCTTCCTGTTCTTGTCTACAGCATATACATAATATTCTTTGGTTACTTTTTGGAACCATCTTTTGACGTTCCAAAATGAATTAGTATTTGCTGGCCAGTTAAAAAATTGGCAAAAGGCGAATGTGTGAACTGTTTGGTTTCTCTTTTGACCTTAGTATGTAAAGTGTCTTGAGCAAATGTATTTTGTGGTTTGGTGCTATATTAATAAAATGTATTTGATTAATTTTGCAGTGTGGAGAGGTACATTAGCAACAGACAGGCTGGTCTCACTGCATGAGTCTGTATTTGTATGAATGGCAAGCACATCCGTTAAAGATATTGATTTATTTCGAGGGCATCAAGGATCACTTAGTATTGAAATCAATATTAATCTCAATGTATGGCTGTCTTTTATCATATAAATAGATCCTATCTATACACTTAAGATATAATAAGCACACAATTAGGATTTAAAAGTCATGAACATTACTTGATTTAGTTGTAAATTGTTAGTGGTGCTACACCACAGGGGTGTTGTATTTCCTTTCAGATAATTAATTTGATGATAAGGTGCTCTGAGGCTGTACTTAATTATGACACATGCAGATGCATCTTTTATTCTGGCTCCTTACTCTGTCCTTAAAGAGAGAGACATTTAAATAAGACCAACTAAATCACAATTTAATTGCTCCAATAAAAGTAAAGGCACCAGAACTTGTACTTAAACATTAAACAGTGTCATTTCCAAGTAGAGAGACAGTTCCAAACAGAGTTCCACTTTCAGAAGCCACCCATTACTTGTAGAGTGACTTCTTTGTGTAGTTACCTGGGCTCCGGGTTTATTTTTACCCTCCCTATGTCCCTCCTCATTCTTTAGCAGCTTCAGGAGATGGCGTTAGTTTGGCTTCATCTCTGACAAAAGATAAATGAGCTCTGGGTCTGTGGTGATCCACTATGGCTGCCAGGGGGTTCCAAAATAGCAAACTATTTTTCATATGGAGCGAAGTGATATGGGGAACGATGCAGCAGGCGCTAACATTTACCATATCACAGTATGCGGGAATACATTTCATTCTTCCTTTTTTCTTACTTTTACTTTAAAAATTTCTGCTCATACTGGAGGGGTGAACTGCAAACCAAGTTTAACGATTGTGAACCGAGAGCAAGGTTGTTGATTTGATGGGAGGGGAAAAAATCGTGACTAAATAGAGAGTTTTTCCTCTAGGTGGAAATGATTTAGCATTGTGTATAAAAGTATAAAAGTTATTCTTTACTCTTTAGTCTCAGCATTTAGGTGATATTCTCATTCTCCTACGCTTGCGGAGTAATTAGGGTGGATTTGCCGAGCGGCACAGTTGCTTTGATAGAATCTCAAAATTGGTCATTAATCACCTTCTCACCACAAGGCGGAGAAACAGCAGTGATGTGTTTTTTTTTTTCGTGGGGAAAAAATGTTCTGTGTCAACAGGAGATCCAGCAGCCCTCGCTCTCAGCTGAAAGAAACCGTCCCATTTAAATGAGGAGCTACAGAGCTTCTGTGGCTCTTTGAAGAGATGTGCTCGGCACAAACAAGAGCGGCAGCCTCTCCTGTGTTTTTAACAGTCGAAACACCGCTGACACCTGATGGGTGATCAAACACAAGCCATCACTCCTTGAATCCCCACAGGGGCTCATCTTTGTACTCATCTCTCTGCAGATAAATCTGCAGACCATGCTGTTGGGACACCTCCTCCACTCAATATTTACCAAAGCCTGAATTACCTGATTGGAGGCACTGTACGTGTAAAGGCAAATACATTTGTTGGTTTTGCAGCATTTGCACTCTTGACTACGAGCCTGTCAGTGCCTTGAATGTATCACCACCCACAATGTCTCAAGTCCCACTATAGATTTCCCCCCACAATGTTCTGAAAGGATGAGTTGCTGGTTAAATCACCTCTGGGTAGAAACAAGTCCAAACCTCTCATGGGAACAGAGACATGAACTCTTAGTGGTGCCCATAGAGGGGTCAGTCTTTTTTTTTTTTTTACTGCCAGTGGGACTTCAATTTTCCTTCCTCATCCACGTCTCAGTCCTTCTCCTTAATGATCCACCCTCGGTGTGGTGCGTGCATACTCGTTAGAGCCATATTAGCATGAACATTACAGAGCAGTTGAAGTCAGACTGGCCACACAGGAGATGTGCTCTGCAAGGGCCTTTCCTTGTCACTGAGGTGAGATGATTTATGATTTATTTTCCAATAACTCCCAGCCTGCTTTGTGCACTGGGTCCTCCTGTCAACAAACGCCAGGCACGAATATCCCCCTTCATCCCCCCCACACCCACACACACACACCCACAGATGAAGCTTCTTCGGCCCTGCTTTTCTTCCTCTGTCGAGCCAATTTGGGAAGGGCTTCCTCGGTTGTTAGTACAGCTTATTTGTACACGTGCATGTCTGGTAATTGGAACAAGGGAAGGGACGGTGGCAAGATTAAAAAGCTATGAATGACAGAGCTCCAGCGGTGTTACGATCAGTCGGAGGCTGGCAGGCTCGGCACACCTGGGCCTCCAGGCAGATGGCTGAGGGTTGAGGGTTACGTAACGCCAGGCTAAGCCATATGTCGCCCAACCACACAGAACCTTTAGGAAGCCCATAGCTCAACTCTGAATGCGGTCCATGTGAGACCAGAGGGCAAATATCTTCTGCTCCCTGTACCCTGGCCAGGTGTTGAGCAGGTTCCTTCTCTGTGCTTGTGTTGTGGAAACTGGCAGCGGAGCAGCTCATAATTGGATGGCGCTGTGTAGATTGAAGGTAATCATCACGAGCAGAATGTGCTGTGTTGTCCTTTCATGCATTGTTAATAGTGAGACTTCAGAAACTTCAGTGAATGTAAGAGTAAGTGGCTGTTTCGGCATTCAGTGTTGTTTACTGAAGAAAATCTGAAGAGATCGGCGTGAGAAAAAGCAAAACTACAAATGTTTGGTGGTAGATTCTCTTATTGTGATACAGTTGCTTGAATACAATCGCAGAAGCAATTGCACCATATCAATCAATGAAACACTTTCAGAGTGACATCAGGGACATTTTTTTGGGATTATTACAATGCAGAGATGATGCATCCAGAGGAGATGATTGAGCTCAATGTGAAACAACAGACTGCAGGCTGCAGCAGAAGGTGAGGATATGCCACTTCGTTGTGTTAATCACAGTGGAACCGCTCGGCCGTCTTCACCAAACAACACCGCGGTGGTGATGATGATGATGATGATGCTAATGGCACTCCAAATGATTGATCGCCGGAATTATATCAAGGTGACTTTCAGTCATCTACAACAAGTTGTTTGGTTTGATCGATAATAAACACACAAACTCATTCATCAGCTGTAGTGGTTATTATCTTACTGTCTTACTTTACTTAGTGAGAGAAATAGTTCATCCTTGTCTGGCACAGGTTTCTAAAATATCTGCTGCTTTGGGAGCAATTCAATTAATATGTAGGAGCTCAAAGTACCTTTTTTTAATCCATGAAGCTCGGGCTGAGCGATAGCAGCAAATGAATTCAAATCAATAATGATTTTTTCCGATAATTAAATATTAAGTTAAAGTTAAAGAAACCAGATGATTAAAAAACACTTAAGCAGAAAAACACTTCACACATCTGAGGGGCATTTAATTGCTACATATGTATAGTAATTGCATTAAAGCTCAGCCCTACGTGAAGCTGATTATCAGTTCTCTCATCCAGTGTTTCTGGAATATCCCCAGTCTGATATGTTACTTGAAAGAGGAGCACTGATGCTTTTCACATCTGCCCTTAATATAGATAAATGAGCAGGTCAGGCCCCGCTGCAGAGACAAGAGCAATGTCCCCGTCCACTCGGGGCACTGCCCCTGCCTGTGTGCCCACGGGCTAGAACAGCAACACAAAGATGCCCCATGTGTTACATCACAAATGAAAGATCAAACAACAAAGTTCACCATAGGCCTCTCGGAGCAAGCTGTTAATCACACTGAATATAATGTGCTCCAGTTGAGAGATCACCCGGAGAATACTCCAGTTAAACTGTGTTTCATGTCGTATTATTTTTCTCCTTTTAATGTGTCTGGTATAGCGTACACAGCCACAGTAGAATTGGATGAAACGGTAAGCAATAAGTTACTGTGCGTTGCATGGTGCCTTTTTTTTTCCCCGCCATATAATAAAGTCACCGTGTACATTTTTTTATGATAAAAAAAAAACTAACAAAAATCGTGACAATATAGGAACATTTTCCGGGAACAAGCAAGTAAATGCTTCTCATTACCCTCAGGGTCAACCCTGAGCTTTCATATTATGCCCACAATGGAGAGTTCAGATATCAAATTTAAGAAGACAGCGCAAATCCCAGGACGTGGCAACAAATAGCCCAATGGCAGTGACTCACCTCTCTGAGAGGCTTATGCAAACCCAGGAGGGAGGTGATGGATTTTTTCCCTTACCCACAGTGAGTGGAGCAGATGCTGGAGAAAGATTTTGGATGTCACGAGCAGTAAAATATGAGAGTGTGTATTTTGTGTGTGCGTGAAACACTAGTTCACATAGTTCCGGAGTTTTTCGGTAACTTCTAAAATACTTGGAGGGTGGAAAAAGGATGAGCGGAAGAGATTACACACTGTTGTGGCATGAGGAGCTTCTCCCCAGGAAGGCCCAGATCTCTCAAGTTCTATTTGTGGACTTGCAGTGATATTTATGGACACATGGGAGACAAAGGGAATTTGCAGATGTACACGAAACAAACTGCATTTGATATTTCAAACGGTTGTAAAGAGTGTTGTCCTTGTGAAAGTTTTGAAAGGAAAACACAAGAGCGCATATTAATGAAGTGGTAATAAAACGCTAACGTTTATTACGCTTTGCTCCGTGCGTTTATTCATTCATTTCCCGTTTCCCGACTAATATTAATACTAATCCGTCCAATCGTTTTTGTTGGTGACGATCATCCTTGTGAGGCCATTCAAAATGTTCTTTGTCTTTTTCGCACCAGTCACAGTGAGCTTGATTAAGTCACATCTCTCCCGTGTATGTTCCTTCTTAAAACACTTAACTTTTCTATTCATGTCTCACAATTTCTCAGCTCTGTTAATGCAGGCATTGTTTATTTTGAAAAGGTCATTAGAGCGGCGAAGAGAAGCGGGGCTGTGTGGAAATGATTTGATTGAGGTAGTGCAGGTAGCTCTGGCACTGTGAGTTATGGACGCCCAACAGAGAGGAGCCTCTTCATTAGTGGAGTGATTAAAATTGATGGGAACCTATGGAGCTCCAGCTCCCCTGAACTCCCTGGAGCATGGCTCTCATTCTGCGCTCATTTATTTGGGACTTTGTGTTGATCAATAAAAGGTGCCTGCTGCTCACTATGGGGTCTGGCTGGGGGGAAAGAAACTCACCTAGGAAAAAGAGAAGAGGCTTGTTTTGTTGTTGAAGACAAACATTACAATTCAGGTTTCAGAAAACCATGGGGGAAAAAAAAACGACAGGTTTGGCTGTTGTCTCTATCGACTTTACTTTACAGGCTGTCTATTTTAGTTGTGGTGGAAGCCAGGCTGTTGTTTAGCAACTCGTACGATTTCCAAAAGACAGTTTGGAAAAAAGTTTCTGTCACACTTAAACCCAAAGAGAATAAAGACTGTAAATTGGCAAACAATCACAATAATTTATGGGTGCATTGTTTAAGATTTACTGTGTGGACAGGCAATCGTTTATCACTCAGTGTGACGTCCCTTTAATTGCTCTGTAATTCTATGAAGATGTTGATCATGTAATGTAGACAATGTTTGAATGGTGTGTTAATGACCATCATTAAACAATTATTTTCCCACCTTGTTCCAGGTGTTTTTACTTTGTCTCCAATTGCATGGGAATCATCATGAATCCTGGGCTTCAGTTTCTTCCTTTTTTTAATTGTCAATTATTTCATTTAAATCCGTTCACTTCTTTAAACACAAATTAGGGACAGCCCGCGCAGATAGAGGTGTACACTTGAAACCGTGGCCACTAAAAGGAACAGGGATTAATTTCTGTGTATTGGACCACAGCCAGATAATGGGCAGAGATGCTGAACAGAAGCCAGACTCTCTTTGTCTGTGTCCAGCTCTGCTCATTAGAGTGGTGCTGTGCAGCTCATGGCCCATTGCTCCCCACTGCTATGCGGGGCCTTGCCTAAACAAACAGAGACGATGGGAATCATATTTCAGATGATTGCAGGAAATACGAGTGTCTGCAGTGCGCAGAGTTTACAACAAAACGTTGTGGTTTGGGAAAGGGATTAGTTAATCCATTGCAATGTCTCGTCAGTGCTATAACCCTGTTACATGGCCAGAATATAATATTAGAATTTGATTGCAGCTCTAGTAGGGCCTAATGAGTGATGCGATAAAAGCGATCGCTGTTGTCACCGATACTGACCAGATAAAATAGACCAGATGTTGGCTAGACATGAACAATCTCGAGTTGGAAAGGTCAACCCCGCACCGAGTGGCATCTATAACAGTGAGGCTACAAAATTGCGACTAACTGCATGCACTTTGCCTCACCTTTCTCAGGATGTAGGAGAATCAATGGTGGCCTTCAGGTAACATAAAATCTCTCGCTCTTTTTTTTGGTCCATTCCTTCCTGGGCTATTTTAGAACATGTGGCAACCAACCGTCTGTCCAGGGTGTACCTCGCCTTTCGCCCTATGTCAGCTAGGATTAGCACCAGCGCCCCCCCCCTCCCCGCGCGACCCTCATGTGGAGGATAAAGCGGCAGTAGATGGATGGATGGCAACCAACCGCGATGTCACTCATTGGTTTGTGAACTGCCATTTTAAAGCTTTGAGAGCTTCGCAGCTTTTTTTTTTTTTTTTGGCATCAGCCGTCAATCACACCATGTCCATACATAAAAGCCATGGTTCTCAAACCGTGGTACATGTAGTGGTACCTGAGCTTCCTCTGGTGGTACTTGGAGGAAAATCAGAAATACTGTTCTACTGTATAAACCAGGGTATGTGATCGCAGCAGAGCTAACCCTATAACCCAGAGCTGAAACAAATACAAAAAAAAGAAAGAAATAATAATTAGAGTCACCTTATGTCTCGCTCCATCTTAATCTAACGTCGCTGTACCCGTGTGTGAAGTATATGGGAGGAAAAGGAGGATGACGATGAGAGAGCAAATTATCTTATTGGGAATAAATCTGCCTCCTGTGAAAAGTCCATATAGCTGACTTGGCTCGGCCTATTTACACCACCGTATTGTAACCTTGGCGATAATGGTGTTGCTTTGAGAGCTCAATATTTTCTCAAGTGGTACTTGGTGTACAAAAAAAGTTTGAGAACCACCGCAGTAAAGCATGCCTTGTTTTATTTTACTATACAAGGGACCATAATGGTCATTATGGTGAGAAAGAAAAGGGCAAACTACAAGGGGAAACTACTGCCTTTCTCATTAAGTTCTGTTAAAGCACTGACATGACATTGGCATAGTCTACCTTTTTTGGCAATTGCCACAGCAGCAGTGCTGACTGTGTCATCTGTGTGAACCCCAGCGTGGTGAGGTCCACACTCTTGGTCATTATTGTACTTTTCTAGAGCTTCATTATATAAAGCAGTGTTAAAGCCTTTGGTGATGACTTTGCTGGAGCGCACGTAATATATTTTCCAGTTGTCGGTCACTCCATCTGTCCACATGCGATATCAAGAACGCTGGGAAGGGAGGGGACTTGGCACAAACATCCACTCGGAATAAAATATGAAGTGATTTGATTTAAGCTGACGTTTAAAGGACAAATGTCTCTATGACGGCACCAGGCACATATTTGGCCACACGCTAAGATTAACACCTGAAATATGAAAATAAACTTTCACACAAATGTCTGATAGGAGGAAGTGATTGCATTCACATCCAAAAGATCAATGTCGCTGAACCATCATCATAAAGTTCCGCTGAAACACCTTTCTGGCTGCTGTTGAACGCCATAACTCAGAAACAGAAGGGGAGATTTTTGACTATACTCTTCCCTGTAGATGAACTTTCTGTCCGAGACCTACAGTGGTGAGGAAATAATTCTTGTTTCTTCATGACATGCCTTAATTCAAGAAAGAAAACAAATGTGTGTGTGTGTGTGTAAGAGGGTGAGTAGCAAATGGAGACGGAGAGAGAGAGAATAATATTTTACCCATTTAAAAAATATGGAAATCATTGCAGTCGGTTAGTGTTATTATTGTGACAGTGACACAAATAAATGAGGTATTTTCAGTTCATTCTGTCATGTCATGTCAGAGGACATCAGCTAAATAAGAATGCAGTTGCATGCACACAGCTAAAAGCATCTCGTGTTTACACCCTGCACCAGAGCTGTTTGCTTATGAGTGGATCATAAAGACAACATGTTAATACAAGGTCTAAGCTGGGCTCTCTTACTCCACACTGGTTGGTGGAATGTGTGACCAAACAGAGCGTTTTTTTTTTAAAGGGTGACCTCTGTGTTGTAATTTAAAATGTACCATAATTAAAAACAAAGTGATTTCTTTCTACCTTGACGGGTCTTATTTTCCCCGAGCAATCTGCCGAAATGTAGCCCGTGTTTGGGAAATGTTGCCAAGTTGAGTTTTACATCATTGTTTTTTTTTTGCAGTGCAGCACAAAAAAAAAACATGCCGGCATCATTAAAGTTGATAAGGTTAGGATACGTTGTAAAGCTCCTGATTCCCACAAATGATCACAAATAGTAAAGCACAACTTTTACCTGGTGTGTGTCTGGTGTGTAGGATTTAGCAACATGTAGAAGTTATCTCTCTGTGATTACCGCTCACCTTACTCTTTCCTTCCAGGCATGTACCGTAGGAGAAACCTCTCTAGCCTCAAGTTATCATTAAAAACTCAAAAGATGTTTAGTTTGTCCATTAAAAACATTGTGGGCCATGCTATGGGAATGAAAACAACTGTATAATTCTTTTATATTCTATTTCTACCAAATGCAAATAATTTTAAACTCTCAAATCATACACACTGGACCTTAAATATCTTAAAGCACGATGGAATCCTTTTCATATGGAATGGCTTAAAAAAGAAAGTGATATGAGATGACTATGTTGTTTTCCCTTTTAGAGCTACTTTGCTTTTGGACTTACATTTCCTTGGAGATGTTTCATTGCTTCGTATCACTTTTACAACCTGTAATCCTCACAGTCTGACACTGGCCCCATCAAAAGTAATGTACACTGAGCCAATGATTCCACTAAGAAAATATGGACTCTCAATTCTTTGTCTGCGTCTTTGGCACAGGCGTGAGAGAACTCAAAAACTCGTTTGATAATAAATAAATAAACTCAGTGGGTGTATTAACGTTGAGTTTGTTTTGCGGCAACTTGACACCATGTGAAGCGATTTTCAGTTGGGTCTGAGGTCGTTTGAGAGCCACCCTTGACTGTGCTTTATTAGTTGGTTTTTCATCGAATGGGTTGTTGTTGTTTTTTTGTCTTATTTCTGTTACTTCCAGATTGTGGATAACCAGTTTAAAGCTGGAAAAAAACATTTAATTTCACTTAGGTACATCATGCACTAGATCTGGTGGCAAATTATGAAATAAACTTCAAAAGCTAATGATGTCTAAATTGTGAACAATACAATTTAATTGCATTAAAATGTCTTTTTCTTTTTTGACTTGAGCCCCATGTTTTCTCTGTGTGGACATATTACCCTCCCTAGCCCAGCGGATCCAGAGCGAGGCTGGCTTTGAGGAAAGTCTTTTTTGTGTTAAAGCCTTTGAATATCTATTCTTTATGATCTCAGTTCCCTCTGCTGAAGTTCAGAGTGTGTGTGAGGGGAGGAAGGGGAAGGGTGGAATCATAACACTGATGATGAGATGACACTGAACATACTTGGGAGAGCATTTTTGATTCTTTACACATTTTCCTAAACTCAGACAAATATATCCAGAAGCTATCTTTGTATTCCATAAGCTGGTTCGATGAATAACAGTTGTTATGGCGGGGAATTGTTGTCAATCAGACATGATAGCTCGAGCATGGCGAATAAACTTGAAACAATGTGAATAAAAAGAGAGTTATATAAAGCTCTTCTTGATGTTCAGCATCATACCTCTTTACCCCCTGTGTGTCTGTTCTATAATGACACAAAGTAGGGAATGGGTTGGCGCTGCCTTTTTCATCTGCTTGCCTTTTGTTAGTATGGTGAGAGAGGCAAAGGGAGAAGGAGAGTGAGGAAGGAGGAAGAAGAGGAAGAAGAAGAAGAAGAGGAGAGTGCTGGGGATTGGACCCAGTCCCTGCACACCCAATTAAAGGAATCTTCTGCTCAAAGACACAGTCTGGCAACATGTGTTCTGACATTTGTCTTCCTGAGTGTTGTGATTTACGGTACCATGGAGCTAAAGGCTAAATTAGCAGCAGCCCAACATCAGAGGCTGCACAGTAATGTCGGCATGGGCGAGGATTGTCAGATAGGATCAGGCGTCGTGCCGCTGTCTCGTTTCCATCGCCTCACTCTGCAGAGGAGGGCGAGCGAACGTGGCTCTCTGTTGACTGCCGAGTCAAAATGATGTGGCAGTAATGTGAGACACGCAGCCGGATTGTTTTGTTTAATTCATCAGTCAACAATGAAATCAAGAAATAGCTTTCAGTATATGGGCCGCAAATCAATATCAACCCACTTGCATTGCAACGCGTTTTAGATTAAAGCTTGAGTCTGTAATTTGTTTACGTTGCAGCCTATTGCTCCGACCGTCTGTTCTCTCGTCGTCGAAGCTCCACCCTTAAATTACAGCACATACACTGCTTAAAGCAGAGTTGAGGAGAGAGTGCTGCAAGAACATGTCTGAATCACTGGTAAAAAAAAAAAGACACTCATCATTATAATGAAACACACAAGGCAGATGGTGGTGAGTGTGTGAGTGAATCAATCCATTTGGTCCAGACAAAAACAATTAGTCATGTTTGATATAGTATTGCGAGGGCCGCAGACACCAGGTTTTGATGGAAGATTTTAACTGATGAGATAAAAAAAAGTGTTTTAGAGACCAACCGTGACTTTAAATGTAACATTTTTTATTACCAATCTGTGTCTCAACAACTGACATCATTTAAAGTCCAGGATGTACCCAGCCTTTCACCCTGGGTCAGCTGGGATTGGCTCCATTGGCCCCCGTGACCCTAAAGATGTATTCTGGTCCATTTCTGGAGGGTGTGGTCGACATGGATAAACCAGTAGTCTTCAGCAGTGTGTGGGTGAACTAGAAAAAACTTGAGTAAACAGAATGAGTAATTCAATAAGAGAATAAAAAAGCTACGTTATTTTTTGTGATTGAAACATGACTGAATTTGTGGTAATTCAAAGATGGTGCAATAATGTGAAGGGCTGAAAGACAGTTAAGATATTCCAGTGTGAAATGATTTTGTTTTCATTGTAAACTAGTTTTTTGAAAAAACAACATAAAAAACAATTGATAGATACATAAAAACGCCAAAGTGACAAAAAGAAAACGAGAACAAAATAAGTTAGTTATTGGCCAAACTGTTATTTTAACATCGGTGTCAGGCCAGACTTTCACAGTCAGTTCATCATTAGTGGCTCCTTTTATCATCATGTAAATATGCTGCACAGTTATTGGTTCTGATGGGATATTTTGTCCTGAACATGGGGTTTCTTTCCCTCCCCTGAACATTTAAATCTTAGACTACTTCCCCAGACACTGCATTCATCGGAAACCAGGTAGCAATTACCCTTCTAATTACACAAGCACAAATCCTTGACCTTGCACTTTATTTACCCCCCTCTCTTCTTTGTTCCAGGGCCAGTGAAATTACAAACTTCAACGCGGAAAAACACACACACAGAGAAGCCGCCTCAGTGTAGACAGTGCGCTGTGAAGTTGTGGGACGTGGCATCCCAGCAGCTGATGCAAAGGTGCAATCTCACAAGGTGAGTGGATGCTGGAGGAGAAGACTTGCCTCGCGGTCAGCGGGGAGCCAGCGGGCCTCGGGGGAAAAGCTCTTAACTTCTGTCAGGCATAAATAACCACACCATTTTTCACGTCCCGATTTTTAACTGAGAAAATAATTCTGGTCCCCAGTCATATGAACTCTATGCACATGCCATGAGTCAATTCAATTCCAGCTTTGACGGAGTGCAATTCTCTTTCGCTTGCCGATATTTATTTTACTCTGCTGCTGTCGGACCTTTCTCAGTTTCTGCATGAATGATTAAGTCTATTATTGTTTTTAATAAAACACTGGACAAGTACAGTGTGACTGTTGAATACTGTTGCAGACTAAATAAAGTATTTTCTTTGTTTAGTCTGCCTCAGAATAAATCTTACCATCACTGCTATCAACAGATAGATAGATAGATAGATAGATAGATAGATAGATAGATAGATAGATCGGTTGAGTATTCCTTCAGTACTTGTTTCCCCACACCTCTACACAGTAGCTTCTGAATCCATACTCCTGTTTCTCAACATTCTCAAAATAATAAATAAGATATTACATTTACATTTTATCATGCAGAAAAAAAAAAAACCCAAAACAACTCCCTGTGTACGTAACTGAGGACGTCATGTGTGAGTAATCTGAGGCTGAGTGTGTGCTATGATATACTGTGGTCAAGCTGCTGCTAGGTGGTGCTATTGGTAGCATTGTGTGACTCCATGAAGCAGCATTGTACTGTATACTGAGCTTTATTTTGTTCCATCTGATAAGTAGCCACAGTTTCACTTATACTGCACAGTCCTATAGCCTGTGTGTGTGTGTGCAATGGCTACATATTAGCTGAATGAATGAAGTGCCTTTTAAGTCTTTAAGGGAATCTATAGAGGAGTGGGTGCCCCCGTGCATGGGCATGTTGCCGTATATCACATCATTTAACACTTTGAACTGCGGGAAATGTGTCACTCAGTCTCTCTCTTGATACCCTCATGTGTCAGTGTGAAATCATAAATACAATCATTTCCCCAATGTTGGCTCTTTATTCTGTCAACCGTTTCAAAATGTGACTGTGCCTCTACATTTCCCACGCATGAATAAGTGAAAGGCCATTAATATGTCTCTTTCATTACACCCTGGCACTCTGCACTGCATGGGTGCGCAAAGATCTGTGTGTGTGCCGGGTTCGGGGTTCTGATGTCCGTTTTGTAAGGCAACAAAGACATGTCACCGTGTCCGCATGAAACTATTCGAAGAATTCATATTTTTGTTCCTGCTGAACGTTTTGTGCTCTAAACAATTCATGCCGCTCGCCGTTTTATCGCTGTTTTCAATTACGAGCACAATATTTGCATCTCATCTGGATGAATCTTTTTTTTTTTTTTTGAGAAACACAGCTGAACTTTTCTGGAGGAAATTATACATTATTAAAGATTCATTGCCTAGATAGAACCTGCTGGATATTGTGAGTTTAGTTCTAAAAACAAATATTTACCCAGAATGAACTGTGCACACGTTGTGAAGACTGTGCTTGTGGCCAAACATATTTCCCTGTGTATTTCTGTTGACGATCACTCCTTACCTTGACAAAAACGCACAACACTTTTTCTTCTTTTCTGTTTCCACTCCCAAGACAAGATTAGAGGAGAAACTCATCAGTCTCCTTGGCTGTTGTCTGATAAACTTTTTTATTTGAAGGGTGTCCTGTCTGGTGTCTCTGGTGTCTTCCTCCAGTGCACTCCTGATTTGAAATATAGCCTTACATAATGAGGGAGAAAAATAGAGCGGTGTTGCACCCGTGAGTCAGTGTCAGCTTAATCAATCATTTTTAAACACGGGCAGGCATGCTTACTCTACTCGCTTCACTTCCGCCACATCCTTCCACTGCTCAGCAATGTGACAGCAGCATAATTCATTTTAAATCAAAAATTAATCCAGCAGCATCAAAGTTGTCCTTGCATCCTTTTTGGTTAAAGCACAGGGTGATATTTGTTCGCCAGAGTGTGTGTTTGTGTATGTTTTTTTTTTTCATCCTTGTGTTTATTGAAATTGCTGTATGTACCTAAAACATTTTTAATCCTTATCTTAAATGCATGTGCACATGTAAAGAGTGTTGAGATGTACCTGTGTCTGTTATGTTTACACTGGACATGCAGGCGTGTGGTGTTTTTGTGTTTTTCAGAGGTAAATCACAGAGCGAGCTCCGATCCCTTCTTGCTCAAGTCCCTTAGCCGTCTTGGTGAACATTCAACAGGCTTGGAATGCAGTGTTGGGTTCAAGCGGTCAAATTGCAGCGGGTCAGGAGGTCAGAGAAATTTGGAGGCGCTAACGCTGAGCAGAAGGAAAAGGGACTTGTCTTAATATTTGCCTGGCAGTGGAGAGAGACTCCTTCTGGCTTTTTGTCAGAGATTTCAGTCAGTTCCAGAAGTTACATCATTCTCTTGTTGGTGAGTAACATTAAAGTATTATAACGATAATAATCATAATGCAATTGGCCTTTTTGTTAGATTAGAGCATGTTTGCCTTCATATACCACACACAAAGAAGCCTGTATATGGAAACATGTTGATGTGGAATAATGTGCATCTCATGCTATTCATTTATAAATGCATAACTCTGAAAGTCCCAAACTATTCCACAACACTTATCTCATTCAAATCCAATTTTTTTTTTTTACAGTACATGATCAGTAATTACTTAATGGTGGACATCCCGCATGTGTGTACCGATGTTGTTGGTCCTTACTATGCTCCATCAATGAACTGTTCTCTGTTTATTACATCCACACTGTTGTTTATAAAGTTACAATCTTACTATTTGTTGTAATCTGTAATCTTTTTATCATGTCTCTGTACTGTCTTGGAAAAGAGATCTTGATCTCAACACACTCACTGAAGGTTAAATACAAATAATTAAAAATACTATGTGTGCATCAAAAAAGAAAACCTTTGTATTGTTTAATGTGTGATTCCTGGTTATAATCACATGTTTATTAGACACTGTTGTGCATCGCAAATGATGTGAATGTAGTGACAATGACTCAAACTGTTTACTTTAAGTTGTGTCCATAGATACAAACATGCTTCTACTATGTAATCTCTTGACACCTTTGTTAGCTTTTGGCTCTGTGGATTTTAGTTATCACAGTCCTGAGTGTCAGCAGCTTGGCCCCGTGCTGCACAAAGAGGGCAGGAACCATGTCAAAGTCCACGTGCAGCGCTTGGAAGGGGGGGCGGGGCTGCCAACTCTCAGCCCGCTGATCACATGCAGAAAGCGTGGCGTGTGTGATTGCTGCGCAACAAGCGGGTGCGTGGAATGCCACGAGGACGTTTGATGCCAGTTGTTGTGCACAGCACTTTGTCTATTATGGGTTTTTCTTCTGCTTTTTTTTTCTCCCACTGCAAAATGCTGCCAATATTCACTTTCATCAGACAGAGCGCAGACATGGTTCTGTGAGGAGAGAGGAGAGAGAGCACTCTGCTCTGAACCACGGAGATGATGATAACGATGATGATGATGATGATCCTTGTTTGAATTCTTCCACATGAAAGTTGTTATCAGATTGGCAGTATAGCCTATAGTGTGCTACAGTATATTCAGGCTGTACTGTGGGCTGCTGCAGACAGGAAGTGCATGTGCAACAAATCATTTATGTGGGAGAGAATTGTGACTAAAGCAAGCAAGGAAAACAAGCAAATAGTCAGATTAATAAAACAATAAATACATATTTGTTAAAGGCTAACATAAACAATAATCATATATCCTGTTGTCATACAAATTATATATCTAACAGTCCGATTCATTGGTGCGATTGGCCGATATTTGCGTTAAGTAATCATGTAAGTTTACACGTAACTCGGTAAATGCCACTTTCCATTTTCATCCAAAAATGTATTGGACATTAGACAACTTTATTTATTATTTTGAATTTAATATTCATTTTAAACATGTTTATTTATTTATTCAAGTGCAGACACAAAATTCAGTTCAGTTAAATTCAAATTACAATTGTCAACGTCAACATAGGCACACAGTAATCCACTTATTAGAACGAGTGGAATGTGGTAAATACAAAATATTATCCACTGTCATCTGTAAAGAGAGTAATAACTATAATATAGTATAATATATATAAATAAATTAATGGTCCATGCAATGCAGTTTGGAGAGGCGGACCATAAGTGTCGTTTAATAAGGGATTAGACAATGGTATTGTTTTGTTATTATTATTATACTGTTGTATTCCATCACTGTCATAAACTGGAAAAACCAGCCACAAATAAAACCCATATCGGTCGACTTTTAATTTGGGTCATGCAGTTTTTGCATTTGCCTGCCATTTTAGATGTATTATGAGAATCTGACAGTTTATTTTTTATTTTTATTTTTTTTAAATTCAGCAGCTTATGAGTCCCAGTTGTCTATAAAACTGTAGAAAAGTGTTAAAAGGCGTCAGACTGCTGTAAAAAATATAAATAAAAAATGTTGCATTTCCTTGTAAAAGCAGCTCTGGGTCGAGCAGCATGGATGACTCTCAGGCCTTCATCTATTCCTCGGCTATTGACAGCCTCTCCCTTCTCAGTGAGCATGACTGGAGCTCCGCTCTCACTAGCGCTGCTAGTGGACAATCAGACACACACACCCACCCCGAGACACACTCGCATTTCTCATTTCTTACTTCTAGTCTAAATTAGATAGCGAGGCGAAGGGTCGGAGCTCACAGATCGCACGTAGGGTTAGTTTTGAGCATTAGCGCTAGTTACACGGCGAATCTGAAATTTCAACATGGAGTCCCCTCCAGATCCAGCGAGCGATCCGGGCAACTGCGCCTCGGAGCCGGCTACCCCTGTCAGGGAAACCCCGGTAAACCTGGAGACGCTCCGGAAAGCGGACCATCCAGCCCCGGTGCGAAGGCAGAGCTGCTCCAGCACCAACAGAGGTAAGAGCAGCGCATTCGCCTTCATTTATTCGTGTTTAAAACACAGTGTGACACGTTATTTTTTTTTTTTTTTTATAAATCAAACTTCAAAGATGATTGAAATCGCGTCTCCATAAATAACAGCACTCCGTCTTAAATGAACACAACCACACTGACACGGCTGTGGATTTGGCACCGGCGCGGCTCTGTGTGCCGCTCGGCTGTGCTGTGCCGTGTGTGTGTGTGTGTGTGTGCCTCGGTGTGTTCAGGCTCCACTGACAGCTCAAATTATTTAGTGGGGGGTGAAACGGTCACAGATGTCACATTTACTCTAACTGCAAGAAGAAATCAGTCACGCCAACAACTTAAAAAAAAAACAACCCCAGCAGCGGGATCGCGCTCTCCTTCGTGCCAAACGCACGCAGGCCAATGCGTTATTGTCAAAGTGGCAAAAGTGAACTTTTGGAAACTAGTGTATCGATCAGTCCCTCTTTTTCTCCCCCCTCTCCCTCCTCTGTAGTGACATATCCGCCACTGCTGGTGACAGAGCAGCACACAGCGTCGTGTGCCTGGATTGCTTTTTTTATTTAACCTCCCCCAGTTCACACGTTTGTGAACATTTGTGCAGCTGTTATTTACTTTATTTTGCGCGCGGGGTCTGCGACCAAACATTACGCAACAGTCCACGCCGTGTGACCAATTATCTTCCCCTCAAAGTGTGCGCGGCGGCGGCTGCTTTTACGTGATTTATCCACCACCACGTCCCGTCCATGTTGTACTGTACAGACAGTAACCACACCCCCCTCCCCTCTCCGTCTCCAGTACGCCGAGCTCAGCCAAGTTCAAAGAAACGCGATTGCTCTCTGTCGTTCGTGACAGTTGGGATCCACGCACACGCGTGACAGCAAAAGCAGACGCGACAATTAAATCATTGCATTTCTTTTTTCTTTCTTTCTTTTTCCTCGCGTGTGCGCGCACTCTTCCTGTGCGCGAGGGTATATTTAGAGTGTGATATGATGAATGTGGAATGTAAGCTGGTTATGTAACAGGTTTAGCCATAAACAGGCGAGCAACTGAGAGCAGAAATCACCAGCGTGGATCTTTTCCACTTCATACGAGAGTTCGCCCACTCCTCGCCATCAACACACTGGTTCACATTTAATAATATTATGAATAATAATAAAAAAAGAGGCTCACTCCTTCAGCTCGAGCATTTATTTATACACACACACACAGCAGTGAAGGCAAATTGAACTGTGTGTGTGTGACTCTACCACAGCACTTATGTAATCGCGAGGCAAAGGCAGGTAGTCGCGAGGCTTCGTGGATTGATTCCTTTATTCACAAGTCTGACTTTGAGACACTCCTAACCTGCTGACCCATATTCACCCCACCCCTTTATGCACATGATTAAAGTACGTCTGGGAAAGAGAAAGGCAGGAAAAAGAAGGCCTCTGCTCTGTTATGTAATGCTGAATGGGTGAAAAAAAAACACTCCAACATGTTCAGTGGGACAACATCTGCTGCTCCAGAGTTTCCGAGCAGAGAAAACTTTATTTAAAACATTTCTGTAAGGAATATCAATGACTGAGAAAAAGTTTTGCAAACTTTTTTTTTTGCTTGTTGCTTGTGAAACGTGTGTGAAATTGGTTATTATTCAATCCTAAAAATTAAATTACAGAAAGCACTCGGAGCACAGGCGAGTTTCGGGTTCCCACAGTGTCAGTATGCACTCCCTTATCTGGAAAGGCTTGAGAATAGTTTTTTAAGAAAATCCTAAATCTGGACACATTGTCGTTGTTTCCTCCTAAACTACATCACAAGGGAAATGTTGATAAAAGCCGTGCCTCACTTTTTGAGTCATACAGCTCACAGACAGGATCTGAAATCTTAAAGATTAACGTGTGTATTCCATCACTCATCTTAAAAAAAAAAAACTGAAGTAACTTCCAGTAACTATTTGAAAATCACCTAGTTGTCACCTAATCCATTAAAACATTCAAGACACTGTATATTTGATATTTGATACTGTAGAGCGTTTAAGTGCAGAATCTAAGTTTGCCTTCTTAAAGACGTGGTGGCGTGTTTGCTTTATTAAATAACATTTATGTAATGCTCAGTTGTCCATTAACTGCAGGTGCTTTATTGCTGTTGCACATTTCAGTGCAGCGCAAACATAAAGCAATAAAAAAAGCTTTATGAGTCAGTCAGAGTTGTGTTGCAGACGGTTACAGAAGACGTTGTCGGGCGCACGCTCTGTCGACCTCTTGGAGTGTAGTAGACTTTGTGAGGACGCACATTTCTTGTCCTGCATGCAGCGTGTTCACTGTTTTAACCCTGAGCTTTTAAGGCTTACTTCAGTGTGGGTCAGAGGACAGGCCTTTAGAGAGCTTTGTGTATCATTACTGGGATTAAGAAAGAGTGTTATTTTCATATCTTCAGTTTGCCACTTTGTAAACCTCACTGTTGCACTGGGAAGCTGTGAAGCAGCGGATCAGATAAGAGCTCCGGTGTCCTGGATCGTCTGTTAACGTGTTGAAACAGACTGTAGTGGTAGACTCAAGCGAGTGAGGCTATACGCTAAACAAATCCTCTGTGCAGGTGGAATTAATGTCCAGAGGACAAAATAACTTTGGAGAGTGCCTAAATTGTTCCAGATGACGTGCAATGCGACATCTTACACAGCGCTGCAGTGCGTCATCTGATCTCTCGTGAACTTTTCACACCAGGCCGTGGCTTTCATCGCCGAGTGTCACAACATTTAATGGTATTGTCAAGTGTTACATCATGTATCGCTATCTTTTGTTATCGTTTCTCTGACGGCTTTGAGTGTTGATTTCATGGAAAGAAAACAAATGGCACTTGACTCGACACCAGAAGAAAAGGCGGAGTATAAGAAGTCCTCGCTTAATGAACATGCAACCACGCTTTTCATCCAGCAGTTTTATCTCTGGGCAGTGAAATGAGATCTCTGGGTCCGAGTGGCAGCATTTATTTAGTTGTTGTCGACACAAGATGGATGAGGTACAGCGGCACAGAGGCCTTTTAAAAAGAAAAAAAAAAGGTCTTATACAAAATCTTAGAAAGCCGGGAAGTTGGCATGCACTGGAGTGGACAGCGACATTATCGAGGCTGTGGCATTCTCAGATTCAGTGAATTAGGGCTCCCTGCCCACCAGAGAGCACGGAGACACCGGCACGAGCTTAAAGCTGAGCCTTCAGCACAGACAGAGATCCGGGAGAGGAACTCCATTAGGGTTCTCTCTTGTTTTGTTTTTGGCTGGCTGCCCACAACACTGTTGAGTTTCAAATGTATTTCCTAAATGTGGGAATTGCGATAATATTCTTCTAACTCCTTTATTCCTACCCGTCAGAAAGTTACGTCTCCTCTGCTCAGCATCTGCCAGTGTTGTTATGTAGACTCAGTTCAGACTTTGGCACCGCTAACTATGACAAAAAAAAATCCTCAAAGGTCAGATTACATTCGAGTGACAGTATATTATCTTATCTGGGGAGGATGTACCTGTGAATGTCAACATAACACCACAATTGCAGTTGACTGAGCACTAACTGAGATTTTCTTCTGTCTTTGTTGCCAAATAATGAATGAAAGCTCTAAAATGATGACATACAAATCAGCTTCAGCAAAGCTAAAGTCATTTATTATTATATATTTATTTTCATTTAGTTGGATTGAAAAAAATAATAAGTGCTACACTATGTGTACATGCATGCAAAAAGTCTTACTTGTTATATAAATTTCACAGTTTTACTTGTAAACCACTATATTCCTCATCTTTTTTTTTCTAAATCCAGCTGCTTGGTGAGGAAACTTGTTAAAGTTTTGAAAAAGACAAAAAAACAACAAAGACAAAAAGCTTCTCATTTAATGAGACCTTGTAAAAGCTTTTTGGTGCATTTTATTTTTAAATGCAGCAGCCATTTCAGTGTTTGAGCTCCACTGGTCAGAGTGTAAGGCGGTGGCTGACGGTCAGTTTCTTGGTCAGGCAGTTGTATCCACTCTGGTGGAGTACAGTAATGCTGCCGCTGTGGTGTTTTCCCCTGGATTTTTTTAAGATTCCCTTTTTAAAACATTAACTAAAACATTTAATTGACTGTGTTATTTAAGTGTTATCTCATTGTATTAGAGGAAGGCTGCTTTGTTCATGCTCTGCCTATAGTGAAAGTGAACCCTCTGACAGAAATACGGTACAATTACCTGTTACCAACAAATCTGGGCCATTCCTTTCAGTTCAAGTTATTCAGTCTAAAATCTATATGATTTGAGTATATGGTGCATGATATCACGGAGAAAACGTGATTCGTGATTTGAGGCCATGTGGTTTTAAACAGCGCTGAGGGTGGACAGGTTGGATTGATTTGTGCTACCACAGTCCAGGATTCACACTGAACAAACACTGACAGGACTTTTGTTGATGATCATCTATTGGATGTACTATATAATGCAAGAAATGCAATGTTAGCCCTAATTGAAAAAAAACCTAAAAAGTCAAACTTAACCTAGACCAAAATCTGAAAGTTTTTATCCAGTGGGACCGCTCATTCTGGAGTTTGAATCACCAGTGGCTTAACTGGGGCTGGCGAGGAAGTTTCAGCTGGTGACAGACACCGGATTTGATGTGAAATCTCCAGTGGTGAACGATAGCTCAGATCTGTGGCCTATTTACAGAAGTTTGTATCTTCGATAGAAAAGTCTGAATAGTAATGACCGGAAATACTCCAGATGCATTATTGGAGGGCGTTAAAGGAGTCTAAAATTAATGAAGTACACAGTGACCTAAGCCCTGGTGTCGCGTGGCTCTGTGCCTCTCTGAAGTGAAAGCGTCCCCTCAGAACAGGGTCTGAAATGATCACTCGGAGGGATTCTCATGCCACTTTATATAGGACTGAGTCTCTCACATCTCCATCACTGTGGAGGCTGCAAAGCTCGGGCAAAGCAGGCAGCTAAAGCCCAAACTCCAGGAACGTTGGATCAGCAGTATCTGACAAAACCATCACCCGATAGCCTTTGAACACAACCATACTGGGCACACGCTGTACTGTACGTCCATGCGAAGCTGTCACTGTTGAATTTGAGACTGTGGCTGGTGTGTGAAACGTGTTGTACTCTTGAAAAGTATCGGAGCGATCTCTTGGCCACAGGGGCTCTCCCACACACCGTGCTTCTGTACGTGCGCGCTTTAAAACAGGAAGAGGTAACGTTGTAAAATCTAAAGTGTGTTATTCTAACAGGAAACCTCAAGAGCCTCTTAACTATTATTTATCTAGCCTTCTGTGGACCAAATGGCCCGACGCTCGTGCTCTCTTTAAAAGGACTCTGTTAAGTGGGGTGATAGAAAATCAGATTAGGACGAGAAGTGAAAATATCTGTAACGCAAAGAACAGTAGCAAGGCAGACGAATCAATGTGCTTCCTCTTTGGTGAGAGTAATGCAATTTTACTTTAACAAGGTCTGCGTGTATGGATTTATGTGATATAACTACAATAATCAAGACTAGAGAAGATGGAAAATATTGGTTGTGGTCCGTTTTGCATAATAAAAACCGTACTCTTCCAGATTTTGGACATTACAATATAAAACACTGCAAGAGAGGAAAGATTTTCCTTGGTTCTGTGCAGGGTCACAGAGCTGCAACAACAAAAGTGCAGCATTTCATCAAGTTCATTTGTCGCCGGAAATAAACGAGCACAACAACTTCTGGAGCCATCGAGGATAAAACAACTTGAAAATCAGTGTCATTTCTTGTGGCTTGATTATTTATATTGGAATAACAAGTGCAACTTAATCTCATAAATAAAAAAGGCAGAGATACAGATCCGTCCCCTCCAGGTACTGCCGCCACTTAATCGAATTAGCTCCACTCTCAGGCTTGACGGGCTCTTCAAACACACCCCTGGTGACTTCTGAGTGCCGATTACAATCAGCTACTATTTTCAGCCTTTGATTAAAATCTTGTGAGGTTAGACTGATTTCTTTTTTTCTTTTTTCTTGAGAGTAGAAGCAACTAATTATTAACATAGAGGCCCATCACTCTTGTTTTTTTATTATTATTATTATTCTTACCAGTTACACAATACCTCTACACATTAATGAAGTCCAATGTCTCTGTGTGAAACTTTTGTTGCTTGATTTCAGTGAAATGTCAGTGTGTTGTGTTACGTCGTGTTGTGCGTGCGTGTGTGTGTGTGTTTGTTCCACGCCGCAACATCTTGTCTTTACCTGGTAAATGGTAACACGAGTGATTTCCTCACATGACAGACGACAATAACGAACATCTTTGTGCACATAAAATTAAAGAGGACGATCGCAATTGTTCATGCCTCATGCAGTGTGTCGCCGAATCGTCGCAGTGTCCTCGTCAAAGAGAAATCCACTCTTTTGTTACTTTCAAAAGGCAGCTTTTGAATATGAATATGTCACTAATGAATATTTTTGTTCTCGCGCGCGTGTGTGTGTGTGTGTGTGTGTGTCTGTAGATTGATTACTGTGCGAGACGTACTTCGAGTGCGGCACTGTGGGCCTCGGTCGGCGCCGCTGTGCTGCTCCCTGACAGTGATTGAAAGACAGTCACTCTTCACAATGTATGACACATGAATCCTGCTCTCCTTCACAGACAAATATCATCTGTCTGATCAATCAATGTTTGCGGCGTTATTTCACTAATGCGCTGCTTAAGAGGCAATAATTAAACGCCGCGCGCGCGGTTGTTAAAAGCCTATTTTTAATGTGACAGACCGAAATAGACATTCAGAAATCGGGAGATGAGGACCTCCGGTTGATGTTGATTGACACACGTCGACGTACCTCGTACATAAACTATGTAAACTTATCGTTTAGAAACTTTATTTTTTTTTTTATTGCACAGCGATTCCTGTTGCTTTCAAGCCGTGCAAAAGTTGCGTTTCCTATTTTCAGCAGTTTCTATTCAGCCTTTTGTTGAGGTTGTAACTTAGTCGGCTTAATTGAAATATACTTTAGTGTGAAATATACTGTAGTAACAGTTTAACTCAGGGAATATTCATTCCATGTCATCTTGAGTTAAACAAGTGTGGCTTGTGATGCTCATTAATTTCTGCTTGCTCCACTTGCGGTGTTTGGGCTCTCTTCTCTGGCTCGGTGCCACAGTGTCTTCTGAAAGAGCCACTTCATCTCTGTCAGGGGCAGGTGGAAATTTGCTGCACACTTCTAATTGGACAAAGTGCCTTTCAAACTCCGAGCCATCATACACAGATCACATTATCATACAGAGCAGGTGTCAACAGAGGTTTTTCACCTCCCCTTTTATTGCCTCCTGCTCTCCTCTGCCTCCTTTGGTCAACTTATATTCTCTGTGCTGTGTTGCTTCCTAAAGTCCCTGTTGCCTTGTGTCCCAAGGCACATCAAGCCTTGTTCAGATCCATTACAAGAAAGTGCACTTGGTATTTTGTCTTGTGAGCTTTTATTTTGCAGTTTTTTTGGAGTTTTTTTTCCTCTCCACACTTATTTTGCTTGGTAAAGATATTTGAGCAGACCCTTCCTTTTGCTAAGAGCCTTAAATGGAAACGGTTGTTTTACGTTTCAAATGCAAAAAAAACCCATTTGCCCTAGCCCGAAGGAGAATCTGAGGCTGTGGGCTACCGCTCATAGGGGGCTTTAAGGTCAGCAGTGTAGCTCAAGGCCAGACCTCTGTGTCCTTGCAGAAGTAGTCAGCTCGTCAGATCAGTTCTATATCTAACAGGTAAGCGGCGAGAAGAGCCGCGTGTGGAGTGATGCAATTTTGTCAGTTTAATTCGCTTAAAAGCATAACTCATGAATTTTGAATGGGCCAGGGAGGGCGAAACAGACTTGTGATTGATGTCAGAAAAACATCGTCCAAACACGGGCAGATATTACTTACAAAGTACAAAAGACTCTCTGTTTGTCTATTAATCATAGAGGAAGTGCTGAAAAGTGAGCTGCTGCTCTTTAAGGGTGCGTTTGTGTAGCAATTAGAGGATATACTAATATATACTTTTGATGTGAGAAGTATGAGCATGTACATCAATAAATTGAGGGAGAAACATGGTGTTTGAAAGATTGAGCAAGTGCAAAGTGCAATGTGTTGTTTCTGTTATTGATCATCTGTGACTCATTGTTTGAGTTGGTCACTGTCAGCTGGGATCAGTGTTAACCAAGTTTATTGGTTACATTCATGAGAACTGGAGTTGTGTTGTGCTCAAAGGTTTGGTGCATGAAACCTGATACCTTTGTACTGGCATTCTTTCTACTCCTGCTCGATTAGGACCCGGGGAGAAAGCGCAGCTTATGGCTTAACCTTATAAACACGTAATCACTACTCTGGCCATGCATTGGGCAAACATTGCAAAAGGAAAAATAATAATAAAAAAAAAAAACGAGTATACACTTAATGCCGATCTTGTACGCTTGGCGTCGGAGCAGATGTGTTATCCCATGCTGATTTCATTCTGGGCAAAATGAAGTGCACAAGAGAGATTGATGGTGGTGTCCCCAGTCAGACAGATAACACCTGATTCTGCCTGCAGGGGGCTGGTCTAGTACACTCCTCTTCTGCACCTCAGATGCTGTGCTGAGGTGGTGAACCATTCCTTCACTCAGTGCAAATTCAAGGCCACATTCAGAGGTTGATCCCAGGACGATTGTACCAACGTGGCCCTGAGCACTCTGTATCACATGATCCATGCATCAGCCACACCTGGGAGAAACACACACATGCGATGGGGTCATTTGTTTAACACAACTGCGTCACATATCTGGGTGCGCTCGGTGCACACGCGGTGGAAAGCGAGCACTGAGACAGTCGCGCACAGATGCACGAGTGTTAATGAAATGCTGCCCGTGAGCATGGTTTACAAAGTAAGTGTGTCTGCACTACTGCACCGTTTGCTGTGATCTGTTGTTGATGTCATGTAGATACTGTAATACACTGAGTTCCAGTGTTGGCCATTGCCTAGAATTTGGGGCTGTTAGAGGTCATTAACAATACTTTTTAAAAATAGTTTTGTAAAAAAAAAAAACGACGATTTATTATGTGTTGTTGTTTTGTAATTTGATCTTTTTATATACAGCTTGGACCGAGTTGTGAGTCAAAGGTTTTGTTGGGCGGCAGAAGATTTTTAAGAATTGTATGTAGGCTTCAGGATGTTTGGGAACGGCTTCTGTCATCACCGATGTGAAAAAGTGTGTGCTTGAGGAAACACTTTGTAAACGAGTGCAGCGAGGCATGAAAGGTAGTGTTTTATAAGTAACGCACACGTCATATTTTGAATAACATTCAATTGGATGTTCTTCTCAATGATAGTGACATCTAAAAATAAAGCTGCACATTCTACCAAATGTTCCCAAGCACGTCTGGGAGCTATGGTGGCCTTCTTTGCGTCCAATTGAGAACGGGAAAAGCCCACTATGACTTTTAATTCATTGGGTCTGCTGTAGAACCATGGCCGCTCAAGATGGTGGCCTTTGTAAAGCAGGGTCCTTGCTTAAAGTGCACATAAAAGGCTTCATCCTAGGGTTGGGTCATTTACAGCCTTCGGCATCCACAGAGAGCTACTTTGCATTTCTGCACGTGTGTGCATTTCTGGTTTCATTCATGTTGTTGCATTCACACTCATTCTCACATTCCACCTTTTCGCGTCAATTTCCCGCCAGGTGTATTTGTGGTGTGCTGGCAGACTTCATCGCATAAACTCAAGCAAGTTTCCATGGATTTTCCGTCTTCTTTTTTTGTCTCTTTATGCCAAAATAAGTGTGTTTCGCCAACTGGAGTGGAAAGTGTTATGCTATAGGGATACTGTCTAGAAGTAGTTATGTTAGAAATGCTACATTTCAGAGTTAATGCGTCTGTCAACTGCCATTAAAACAAAATACGATTACCATATACCCACAATTAAGTAAAGCCAACATATCCTGGATATGGGAGTCAGTACAGTATAGTAATCATTTGAGAACTCTGTGTATGTGTGTGTGTGTGTTTGAATACTTCTCAAGTAGTCACAGAGGAAGTCATTTTATATTCTTTCTTGCACTGCCCAGCTCTAATACCATGCAGAAATTCAGGTGTGAGGATTTTTTTTTTCCTATTTTCATCAGATTTTAATCAGTGAAAATAGTAAATAATACACTTCAGACTTGTTGGTCAGACAGGAATGCGTCTTGAAGGCGTTGTTGTTGGCAATTGCCTGGGTCTTTTCACACAGTTTTCCAATCATCTACAGACAAAATATTTATTGATTTAACATAAAAAGCAATTGAATATGATAAAGTGTAGGATAAAAAGAAGAAAACTATTCATAATGACATGTTACTATGTACTTGACTGCTTCCTGCTTTGAACATGCCAGGGAATGTATAAATATAATCACAAACCTGTCACTTTTAAAACCATTTTGGTGCTGTACATTATTTACCAACCTCCTAACCCAAGGAAGCTTTTATGTGATCCCTGTGAATGAAAGAATGCGGCTAAATCGCCAAACGCATACAAAATAGCCAAACAAATTTCCGTTTTTCATTCAATAAAAAGGCGTGCGGCACAGTTTCTCAGTGTGTGAAGCAGATGGTGAAAGGCTAGTGTATAATAGATCTCAATATTAACTGCAGCACACGCTGGGCGTGTTGGTGGATGGCACACAGCAGAGTAAAGGAGAAGCAATGACCTTCTGTCCCATCATTTACCCCCTCGTGCCCCACATACTGCTCTCAAATTACTTTGTTTTAGCCAATTAAAGCAGCCGGCTGAGCATCAAGTGGGCTGCCATTTTTCGCTCACCTGGACCCATGTGACATTATGGCTCTGTCATTGGGAGAGATAACTGTGAGTGGGAATCTCCAGCATGGCACCGTGCCACCTTAGACCCCACTGTGTTCCCTGAGATTAATGCATCGAGTGTCTCTCGCCACCTCTGCAACGCTGTCTGTCGGCTCTCTCACCTGTTGTGGGTGAAGCGGCTGCATTCTTCAACCAGTGAGCCACCGACGTGTGGTCAGGCCGCGTTCCAGAGCAAACTATACGTATGCCGCTAGCGACGGTTTCATTACCGATTGGAGCAGACAATGATCCGTGTCTTAATGTGCATGGAATCTACAGTCATTAAGTTGCCTTGTTGCTGATCAAGATACCATATGCTGTGAAATGGCTCTCCATCCAAATCCATTAATGGCTCAGTTACAGAAAGAAGGACCTCAGACACAACAATACCATGGCATGGGATGAGTGAAGGACTGGAGTGTGTGGTGTTTAACAGCCATACGAGCACAGATTATGTGCTTGAAGGGGCTGAATTGAGTGCCAGCAGTGACAGTTGGGCTGGGAATTGAGTGTGCCTGGGACGTGCGGCTTGACTCCGCTTGGAAACACCACTGGGTCTGGGGCTCATCTCTGTAGTCCTCCGCCTCCCTGCTCCCGTAAAGGCATTGTAGCCTGTCGTTTGCTCCACTTCACTGGGGAATGAACGGGCCCCTGCTCCCGCTTGATGAGCACTCACTAATGGCTGCTTCTTTGAAAGCTGATGGGTCTGTTTGAGGAGGAGTGTCTTTTTACTTCCCTCCAGCTTGCCTTGGCTTGGCATTCGTCGGGGCTGCCTGGCTTTGCTGTCCTGCCCACATGATGGCGCGCCAAGGGGCTGAAACGTCTGTCATTTGTTTTACTTTCAAATAAAAGTTGATGATTTACCAATAAAGAAGTAAAAATAGTCTTTTGATGATGTCTGGGGGCATATGGAGAAAGTGTTGCAATCATATTCGGGACTTTGTCAGTGCGGTAAATAATTAAAGACTAAATAGATTTATCTTTCTACTTCTTTGTACCTCCTGATTAAAAAAAATCCTGTGGTCACAGTTTTCTTTAAAGTGAACAAATTAGTATATAAAATAAGAGACATTAAAATATGGACTTGTATACTTGAGGGTATTCTGTCATCTGATTTTTGTATCAATGTATGAATTGGATTAAAGTGAATTGTGATTTAATTGGCTTAAGTTACAGAGTGATTTCATGACAGCAAAAAGAAGCGGTTTTATCCTCGTCTTTTTTCTTTTCTTTTTTTTACATAAGAAAAGATATTTTTACTGTGTGTGTAGCAATATTCCTGACAAGATGTATGCTTTGCACAGCTTAGAACTGGAGGGGTCTGTAATAACAAAATCAGCAGCTGTGTTTGAAATCTGGCCCCTTGACAATTTGCATACTTTTTACAAGCTGTTATTCCTCTTTATCTCAGAAACACATACAAAAAGAAAATGAAAGATAACCACGGCCATCCTAAAGGTAAAGAGTGGGCGTGTGTTTTTCAAAGCCGTCTACACAATAGGAACTTAGAAATGATATCTTAACATTTTATTTGTACAGTTTGTGGATAGGGGAAGCTGACATTTGTCAGTACTCATTTACATTTAACATTTAAGCATTTAGCAGACGCTTTTATCCAAAGCGACAAGAGGAATAATCTACATAGAAGCATAGTCTTAATAAACTATACATATAAGCATCTACTCACAGTCTCCTCATAGACTGAATGTAAAAATGGACGTCTTCCCATAAGGAAGCCTGGAGATTTACAATATGATTGGACCACTCACTCTCAGTCACGCTGATGTGCCCCTGACTTTATTGTCCCTCTAATTGGTGACAACATTTACACAATTAGCACCATGTTCTATTGAGGAACACCTGTAATTACAACCATTGACACCATTAGCACCTCAGGCAAATGGTTATTGACATTATAAATCAACTAAGAAGTATAGGCTCAGTTATTTTTTGCAACAAGTGGCGTCGCCCCCTGGTGTCTGCCTCCGTCTTTCTTCACTCTCACTTCACAAACTGGAAAGCGATGTCCATTTTTACAAGCAGTCTGTGGCTGTGCTACCCTAGACCTCTGCCCTGTGTCTCCACCCCAGAGGGAGCTGTTGTTCCCGTTGCCCTCCTCTACCCGGCTCCTACTTCTGTTGAGTCCATTAAGAAGTTGGAGTTGTCCTTGGGAATCTCCTCTCCGTAACTTCTCTCGTCTACTCTCTTCAGTACTCTTTTTTCTCTCCCTCGCTCTCTCCCTCTCTGTTTCACGTGCACTTTTTTTTTTCTTCCTCTCCCCCACTTGAAAGTGGGGCGAAGGTCAGAGTGGCGAATTTGATATAAGAGCTGACGTGCTTCCGTGGAGCACCTTGTCAACCCAAAACAATAGGTCTGCAGGAGCTGTTGTGCCGAATAAAGTGTGTTTGCATATTCCCAGAGAACTGTCCTCTGTTAGACATTCCCAAAAGAGATGAGAACATTTGTCTGCATACATTTGCACCGGTCCTGGCCTAGTAGAAAATGGAGGTTGAAGAGACATGAATTAATTTAACGTGTGAGCAAATAAGTTATTTCACCCGGGAGATTGAAAAAGTCATCCAATTTGCATGTTGGAACCTTTATACTTGTGATATTTGATTTGGTCATTAAATGCTCAAATGGTTTCCTTCACTGGTCTGTTCTGTTCAGCCTTGTGTTAATGTAAATGAAAGCTCTTGTTCTAACCCTGCATATAATGTTACAGCTCTATTAGGCCGATCATAACGTCGATGAAGGAGTAACAGATGTTAGCAGTTGCATAATGGCAAGAAAAGAAAAGAAAGCATCTGGCTGTGGCGTGGGACAGCGGTGTGAATAGTTTTAATTGGATCTGATCTATTTGCCTCGGTGATACCGCGGCACTGCCTTGTGTTATGAAACAGGTCAGACGGAACCAGTCGGGTCCAGATATGCGGGCAGGTATTTTCTATTCTGATGGAAGAAATATAATAATGAGGGCATGGCAATAAATCAGGTTTCGTGTTCCAAGGGTATGAAAGTTTATTTTATTTCTAGAGACGTGTTGGAAATGAGCTAGAAAATGGATTTATTATTTTCTGCTGTCACAGATTTCCAACCAACCAGTCGTCGCTGCTGTCACAGGCGGTTTCACCTCAAATTTAATTCATTTGTATATGACATTTTAATTGGAACACAATTCCCATTAATTGAACAAATTAGAGTAAGTCTGTTGGGGGAAAGGTAATCTGCAGGAGAGTGATGATTTGGAATGCACTATTTAGAATTAAAACAGCTGCGCGGCTTTGTTTGTGCGGCATACAGTTTGAGGCAGCGTGCGCAGCCCGTGCGCCTCAGTGGCACTCGGGGCACATATTGTCTTCATTAAAGGCAATTAAGGAGTAGGTCAATTTAGTCTGCTTGACTGATTGGAGCGATGCATGACTCTCTATGAAATGGTTTTGTTTTCATCTGCCACGGCTCCGTGGGCTCACTCAATCACCCGAGCAGCAAATATAATCTGTTACTGTTTTATTCATGTTTACACGTCTCGGTAAGTCATGGCAATATCACTTAAAAACGCTGTAATTTTGTTTGTATTTCCGTGCGTGCCCATGTTTGGGTTTTCATGCTCGTGTGCTTTATCTCCGCACTCACGCCGTCTGGATGCTGATGACTTGCTCTCTGATTAGCAACGAAAAGTGCTTCTCACCCCGCAGCCTCAACCGCTGTGAGCAATCAATTACACTAATAAAAATTGCCTTAAATCAGTGTGGTTGATTCCATAATCATTTGTGGATACAGGAATGTTCCCCCAAATCAAACATGGAGATACTGCGAGGTTTCGGGGCGGAATCTAAGTTGCTGTGCCGCTAATGTTTGTATTTCAACTTTGCATAATTAACCTATTGTGTTTTATCCTCTTCAGTTCATGTGGTTTGTCGGCCTCCGCGCTGTTGTGTGTCAACATGCGCCACGAGTGTTTGAACCTCACAGTGCAGTTCCCAATCACCGGCACATGTTGTTTGCTCTTAAATTTAAATAATGCACAAGTTTTCATCAACCGTCTAATTGTTATTAAATTGAAATATTAGTAATGATTTTGATATGAGCAAATTTAATAATGTTTTTGCAATCTTACACAAAGGGGGGCGGGGTTAGGAGCCCTAATCACAGCTCTTTGTGGTCAAATGTGGAGGAAAAGCAGAGGATAGGATGTAAGTGGGAAAGAAAGAGAGCCACACAGAGGGGGCTCCTCAATTGTGGGACCAGGGGGAAAAGTTCCCCCACGCTTGTCAAAGTTTGAGCAAGTTCAAAATTGATGGAGCCCACAGGCAGCTCTGCTAATTTTAGTTGAAATCACCTAAGTGGTTTGGCTAATTTATCCAGGCTCCTCGGTCGCAGCCCCTGGTTTCTGGCTCTGTCTCGCCCCCTCCCCCCCTCCCACTCAGATATATCCACTAAGCGTGAAAGTACCAGGAGGTGACGGTGGTAACAGAAGGGTATTTTGTGCCCAGCTGATTTGCGGAGCACTGGGTGATTTCAGTCTGTGTCGTACAGTACGTTTGGATATTATTTGACCCCTAATGACGAATAACCCAGGTTCAACATACTCCATTTATGATTCATACTCTTGTTAGTGTTTAATATTACAACACAATTAAGCTACTTATGAATTTTAAAACACATGCAAAAATAATAGTCCCTGCCATATTTCCTGATTGTTTTTGATATATTTATTTTTCACATCCTTTCTCATGGAGAATTGATTATTTTAATATCAGGATATGAAGTGTGATTACAGGTGATAACATATTTAGTTTAGTTTATATTATTAATAAAAATGATGTATGGAACAGGTTAACCCCAGGTTTAGCAGAGATGTTTGTGTAAACATATTACTATGTGACTATATTATGATGAGTATATTACTATGATAACTTGTGTGATGTTATGCATTTTGTTAAGTTAAGACACATTAACTGTCGGAAAACTTTGGCTGCATCCACCAACGAGATTAGCAGAAAGTTTGTGAATTTGGAAAAAAAAAAAAATTCAAGGCACTTAAATAAGTTAAATAAGGAAAATGAAGGTAAATGTCTCCCACCACTACTGTTTCATGCTCCCTGCATTGCTGATGATGATGACGTACGTAGAACAAAATGTCATGTCTTTATAACCAATGCTGTTGCGGCCCCTCTCTGTCGTTGACGTGAGATTCCATACAGAATAATGAGCTAATTAGTTGATTGCTGGGAAATACAATGTCCAAGATCTGTGACTCGCCAAAGAAAATGACTAAGCCTGGCTTGCCCAAGATCCTGAGGACAATCACTTGTCCAGATGCAGTGGACGCCATGGGCGAAATGGCTCTTACAAGTTGCAGTCCCATCGTATGCTTTGTCAGCACATTCAGTCCTTGAATTGGAGAGAATTGGCCCTGGAAAGCCCTCGACAATTCCTTGAATTCGATGTCAACCACTGTGTGGGAACTCTGGATTAGATTTATGCAATGCCATTTTTATTGCAAGTGTCTTTATCTAACCATTTTTATTGGAGTTGTTACTAGAGAGAACATTTCGGGGCCGTGTGCAAAGGAGGTTTTTGCAGCCCTGTGTGCGAGCCAGCAGGTTTTGGCAGATGAATGTGGGGGTTTATGTGCCAAGCACATGGTCAAATTGCAAACAATGAGGGGCTTATGGATTCTCTTTATCCAACAATGACTGAGATGATACCTACAATGTTAGAGCTCTTATGGGCCCTTTTAAGAAATGCTGATGCACAAAAATGTCCAGCACTTCTGCGAGCTGCGAAAATGTTTCCAAGCTTCATATAAGGCGTATAGACGGGAGTTCACAAGCTATACGTCATTAGCATATTAACGTTTTTTTCACCATAGATGTAGCACAGCATTGCTGTGTCTTATTTGCATCACTTGTTATCGTATGAACAAAGAAAAAGCGTCCTCCAAGTTTGTCAGCCTCCCCAGAACAAAGTGGAGCATCGACTCTCTATGTTAGGAAAAGTGAATGATATATGGATGAAATATGATGTAATAAAAAAAACCCTAATGGAATAGTTATACTGCATACTGGCAGCCTAGAAAAAATATCTGCAGAAGTGAGACTTGGTGTGGAGGATCTTGCTTGAGTCTTTAGCAGTGATCTAATAATGAGTTCCACAGATGGGTTTGTTGGCTGAGGCTCTGCTGAGTCCACCGTGTATGCAGTAGAGAGTGTCAAAGTGTCTCCTGTGCAGGATTGTCTCCAGGTTTGGGGAATGGATGCCGTGTGCCAGACATGCTGGCAGTCAGTGGGCCTTCTCTCTTGCACTACCTGGGCTGGAGCTCCGCCAGGGTTAATTATAGAGGAGCTCCAGAGTCTTGTGTCACTAAGGATGGTCGACAGAATATTGTCATACTGCCATGTCCTATACAGAAAAGACAAGAGTAAAAGCACAAATGCTCAGTCGGAGTTTCAGCTGCATTTTTCTCCTCCACAGTCATTTCACGCCAGGTCTGAAATGAATAGCTGCCAAACGACAAATGGCTGGTAGAATGTGTTACAGGTTAATCAGTGATATCACCCCAATGCAATCACTTATACCGAGGCTGTACAGTGTATATCTGCCATGGCTGCACATTTAAGTGCAAAATAATAGACATCACAATATGAACAAGGGCAGTACTCAAATGTGTGACAAGAGGGCACTCGATGCCAGAACGGATGCCAAATAATGTCAAATCCTCATGATTTAAATGACAGAAAATTACACTTAAGACGCAAAAATGACCATTTGTTTGTTTGTTTTTAGACCATAGCATGCAGCTTTAATATCTGCTATACGTCTTTGACATACTTTGGTCATCAGATCAATAATTTCCTCTCTGTACGACCTCTATCTATAACAACACCTCATGCCTCTAATCCTCTGGGGACCTCATTCATGGTTCACTCTTCACTGTATTCACCACCACCTCCACCAGAGCAATATTTTCCAATATTAAGACCTTCAATCTCGTCAAACCTCAGCATACATATTGCCACGAGTTCTTAACACTGTCACACTCTGCAGAATATGACCCTTTAGACAAAATGTGACAGAGACATTTCCTTTACCACACTCCTTCAAGCATGATACACAAAATAACTTATGGCCAAAGTACACTGAATTCTTATTTGAATGGTAACGATCTCCAGGGGATGAACCTCGGTGGTTTCAATTCCTCCACCCTCACAGCAAGGGTTCCACTCAAACTATTTCATGATGTACTTGGCCTTTTTTTTTTTCCTGTGCGTAAACAAGAAAAACCCATTTGAAGTTTAAAGTTTAAAGACCTATTTTGCAGAGCCACCCCCGGGGCCAATCTTTACATGGACTGCGTTGCTCCGAAGACACGTTTGTTTGCCGTTAACGGCGTAACGTTTCGTGTCGTGATGGACAGTACTCCTCGGAGCTACTGGTGGGGCTTCAAACACTTACTTTTGTTAAGTCTACCAAGACACCCACCTCCAATCACATTCAGAGGTGTAGCTAAAATTGGTTTGCGAGAGCAACACATTTGTCATCTGAGAATTTTCAAGGTCTTTTACAAAGTTTCCCAAAGTGAACAGTGGAGACAAAAAGAACAAAAAAAAGCAAAGAAAAAAAGTTGTGGATATATCGACTCCTATCTGGCTTTTCTCTGAAGTAAAAGTGTGCTACTTCCCTTTTTTTAAACTTAGACAAGTGTCTAGTCATGGCAAGCTGGTGCACAATGGCCTAGAAAAAAAAGAACAGCTTGTGTTGCTGAAGTTTCCTCCCCTGTCTAGTTATTTTTACAATGCCCCATTTCCGCCATTGTTGTGGCATTGTTTTGACCTTACGCGGAACAATTTTCCCAAGTCAAATTAGCTTTCACCATTCAAAGAAATGTTGTAATATAATGGTTTGACGTTTCTGCCTGTAAAATATAAAGAAATGGAGAGCCATGCCACTGGGGTTAATAATATTCCGCTTCTTCAACAAGTACCTTGGGATCCCCAGTGTCCTTGAAAGCACGCAGCATCTCACTTACGCTGGGCATCTTGCAGCACTCGTGGGTAATAGGGTCCTACTTCCCCAACACTTTGCACACACTGCATGAGAGTCACATGCTTTCTCTCCCAGTTGCATTAACGAGCGGTGGTTGTATAAAGAAAGCGAAATGCTGCTACGGCTGTTGTTTCTCAGGCTAACTTGAATTACAACAGATTTTCTGCTTGCCATTACTTGCATCACATAATCTTCTTTGTACATAATAATAATAATAAAAAAAAAACATTTACTGCAAGAGATCAATAGCAGCTCATCAGTTGTTCGAAATGCACCAGCGTGAGAACCGAAGTCAGCCTTCATGCAAGTCAATGAGCACCTGGAGTTCTTTTCCCAGAGGCTGCTAAGTGTGCATAGCAAGGGACTACCAGGAAACTGCAGCAAGGTCTCACAACCTGCTTTGATAGGACAGAGTCAGGGAGGCTTCGTGTGGAGATGATGGGCCCACCGAGGTTTGCACCACCTGTTTGTTTCCCTTCGCCTGAGCAGGGCAGATCTTACACGCTGTTCTGTGCCCGGCCTGCTGGGAATTGGGGCGTTAGGTACAACAAAAAAAGGTGACTGAGGAGTGCTGAGTTCGGGATTATGATTTATTTATCCTTACTCCTTTAAATTTCAAACCAACGGTGTGGGACTGTGATGCACACTCGGGGGAGTCATCTTGAAAAGGAGAACAATTCAGATTTACCAGTCTTTTATTCACTCACTAAAGAGAACATAGAGGCACAGTGCAGGGAAGGGACACAAGCATCCGAAGCGCCAATGCCAAAAAAAGTTAAAGAAAGGTATGGACAAAAAAAAAGACTTCCTTGTCTGTGTTTTAGTCCTCAGCAATAAGTTACAGCTCTCTGTAATATTATATTATATACTGCAACAACATTATATAAAGGAATAAAGACATCTTAACATAAGCATGACACAAAAGTAGAAGCAAAGGTAGAATTGAAAAATGTAAAGTGATAAATTATATTATTTTAAGGATGCTTCTGCAGGGCTCCTACTTCAAAAACTCAGTCTCCCTTAGTTTTCAGCCAACAATATTGAATTGTTAAAATGCTTCTATCAGAGGATCTCAAGGTACAAGCAGAGTAACACGGAGACAAAAGATCAGAGCTTTGTAAGTCATTAAAACAACCTTAAAATCAGATTTTAAACAAACCGTGTGACTAGGAGGATGTTTTCAAACCTTACTTTTGCATTTTTCATTTAAAAACTGGTGGTGATTACAGTTATTTAGTCCTACACGTGTGACCACAGAAAACGACAAATGCAAAAAATATTTTACATATTTGTGGCCACATGTATATTTTTATACCTTTTTTTTTTTTTTGAGATTCTTAAAACAGGAGCATTTTTTTTCCCTCCCTCACATTTCTTTGGCAGTCTTTCACTACTTGACTTGGCTGTGCATGTTCCAGCAGCAACATACACATACATCGTCTGACGCCAGATCATCATCATCGTCGCAGCGTGTTGTTACAAACCTGTAATGAGGCTTTATTTCATATTTGCAACAGCGTTATGTCCATTTTCAGATATTTGTGTAAAACGGAAGGTGCCGTGTGAATTTAAAGCACATCCATTTTTTTTTTTCCCCAAATATGTGGTCCTTGCCGTCCATCATCCTCCACAGCACATTCTCTGCAGTTTAGAATTTCACTATCTCCGCAGAGCTGTCAGCTGCACGCCAGATCTCACTCTAGCTGCATATGAAGTCAATTATGTGCAACCGTTCCCCCTTGGTAAAACATGGATGTCACACTGAGTGTATTTCTTTTGGGGGTTTCTTTGATATCCTTAATATGAAGTCCATCCATCATTACAGATGTTGTGGTCTCGAGCCCGGTGTATCAGACATTTTTACAGTAGTCGTGAAAATGGGATATATTTCTTATGTGTGTGGTTTTCTGTCAAGTAGAGCATGTGTGTGTTAACCTAAATAACCTAAAACCTACACAAATAAGAACAAGTGATACAAATAAGCAGGCTATTCATGCTGATATATGTGTCTTCAATTTTAAGCGTATTGTAAAAAAAATAGTATAAACATTTAACAGTTGCCCCGTCCGTTCATTGCTGTAAACTCATTCACACACTTCTCTGAAATGCATGAATGCTGCACTGCATTAATTTTTTTTTTCGCTCATTATGTGTTGACAAGTGTTTTGAAATGTTGTGTTTGAACTGGCTATCTGGGATTTCCTCTTTTAAAGTGCTGTGTAAGTGAGAGGCCAAAGCCGGTCCTCTGTCCATTAGAGCAGAACCGGTATCCTTCACCTGACAAAGTTTGGGGAAGGACACGGATGTTTCCAGTCTATTTCATTTAGTTCAGCCCAGCTCCCCCTTGGGAGCCCAAGTTTTTGCGTTTGAAGAGTAGATGTGTGTGAGGGGTAAATGGGACGGGGGTGATGGACCGGCGGGGGGTCTGTACGAGCGGACACGGACGCTGGGATGTGAATAGATGGTCTAAAATAAGAAGTAGCCCCTTGGTCAGAGTCGTGGCAGATGGAGGCTCAAAGAATGAAATGATGCCAGCATTCTTTGTGCAGTCTGGTGCCAGCAGTGCACTCGATGGACCACTTGAGACCAGGGTAGGGCCGATGTGATAAGACAGCTGCCTTAGCCTGACCTCCACAAGGTCATTTTGGTCTGAGTGGAGCATCTCGCTGATGAGGGGGACACACCCTGAATCCCCAGAATGACAGATAAGTTGAAAGTGAAACACATTTTTTTTTTTCCTCAACAGTGGAACTTGAAAGTTAAACTTAATGTCAAAAAACCATTATAAATGTTTGCCCAGCCGCAGAGAGTTCTCCCTGTGTGATCGTAAGAAGTTGCATTAGAAGTGGAAGTTTTTACAATTTAGCACCCGGGTTTCTAAACTACGTTTTAAATGAGCTACCCAGTATATCAAAGCAAAAATTAGCATGGAGAAAGTTTGGAGGTGCTAATGACTTTGACTGTCCCTGTGGAAAGGCTTACTGTTCCAGAGAAGCTGCAGAATTGTGTGTGTGTGTGCGTGTGTGTGCGTCTGTCTGCATTACGGCGCGAGAGCAGAGTGTGATTCACTAGTTAATAAATCATGCCAGATGAGTTTATCATGAAGATACAGAAGCTCCTCTGGGTCCTGAGCTAACAGTGAGTATCTGGGAGCTGGTGCAACACATGATCAAATGCTGTTGTCGTGTATATCATTTTATAGCCCCTAACTTTTTTTTAACTTTGTTGCTGTCAAAAGGGGCAGGATGAGTGACTGTGTATCAAATATCCCAATGTGTTGCTTTAAGGAAAAAGCAAAGCAGACTTATCAAACTGGAAAAACATCTTGGCTCACGCTCTACATCCACTGCCACAGCACCTTAAAATCAGTTTTTATCTCCTTAATCCGTTTTGATTATCTGCTGGCAACAAATTAGCCATTCTTGTTTACATTCATTGACTTCCTCAATGAGTACTTGGTAATTCTGCTGAACTTTCTCATCTTCGCTTTCACAGGGGCATTGATCGTATCTCCCCAGTGTGCATTGAAGATGCTCTTATCTTTATGCAGCTGGCGCAGCTTGTCATCCGTCGGGGAGTGTATTTGGATAATCATCATTAAATTGACTTGATGGGCTCTGACGCAGTGACTAAATAAGTAACTTGTTACAGCACGATTCCAGGATCATGCTTGTAGGACAAAAGATTCCTTGATCGTGCCCATCAAGTCTGTCTCTCAATTATTAATATTAGATTTCTTTAGGAATCTCTCTTTTTTTTTCTTCTTTTTTTTTGAGTGGACCAAACTCTTTGGAATGACTTTGAAGGCAGTAGCGGGCAGTTCACAATTTCTCCTGCGTTCCTCTCAGGGAATAAAAGTCAGTATAACGGCTATCTCAACTAATGACTTGGGAGAACAAACCTTGGTCTCTTAACATCTAAGACTTATTATTTTTAGCTCTGGCCAATGCTGAGCTTATCCCTCTTACAGGCAGCACGTTTTGTGATATCAGATGTGGAAATTAAAGCTAAATGACTTAAGGGGAAGATTGCCCACACTGCAAGTAGGCTACTCTGACCTTCAATAAAGCTAAGCTTGACATGCCTATTTCCCCCTTTTTAACTCGAGTCTTTTTCGATCAGTGGGTCTGTAACACGATGGCTCGCTGTTAACTGCCACCGGTTCGTCCACATTTCTCCGAGGTCCGTTTTCAGCGGGAATTCATGGAGCTTGAATTTGTAGAATTGCCCGTCTGTCATACTTTTTTTTTCCAACTTCCTTATTATTTTGATATAATCAACTTCTGAAGTACTGATTAATTCCACAATCTCATTTCACATCTTGGATAAACAGGTTATCCGTTAGATGTGGCACAATGTACACAGGTGTCCACTGTTCCACCTGCTGATGAGTTTTCTGCTTTTGCATGACTTAATATGCTGGGAAGAGTTACATAAAAGCAAATCACAAGTCTGTTTTTTTATTTTTTACCTCACGTGTGACCCTGTTACACACACTGCAACATCTCACTTTAAAAGTTACCTTTTATAATGGTATTAGGTTGTAATTACTGGCAGTTTATTTGTGTAACATCTCAGTAGGTGGACTGGATACACTATTTTGAGTTTTTATTTATTCATTTTAATATGCCTACTCTCACCACTGTGCCTTCTGGTTCTCTGAAGAGCTGAGAGCTTCGAAGTTCCTGCCAGTGTTTTTGACTCTGTCTAGTAATGAGATGAAGTACAGCGCATAGGGGGAAGAACTCTCAAGATGCTTCTCCAGGGGGCTTTGGAATGTATTTGGTAAGATGTTTATGATGCCAGAGACCAGGGCTGGATTCTCATTAGCTGATCTTTCTCGTTGCAAGTGTTAGAGTGGCATTAGTCTTTTGGGTTAATCTTCAAACGGTCCCATATTTATACCCGGCAAATACCAGTGACTGCCTACAACGCGCTCGTGTGTACTCGGGGAACTTGCTTAGTTAAACGCCGCAGAATAAATGAAGAAATGTGAGCTAGACTTGACGAGATCAAACACGGTGGCGAACGTACAGACACTGGCCACTTTTGTAAGTGTGGTGCATTATTCATGTTCTCCAATATGGGGTTCCTAATGAGAGTCTGGTGGCTGTTTTTGGAGTTGGGATCATGGAAATCAGTTTGACCTGCACCGGAGTCTGTGGACAAAGCATGCCGTTCAAGTTACACTGAACACAGAATTAAAGGCCAGCCAAGTTCATCAGCTCTCCAATTGACCAAGTTTTGGAAAACACATCTTTTTTTCATGTCTTGCATGTGTCATAGTTTTGCCTCTACACTCTTAATTCACTATTTTCCGTGTGAAAAATGAATCATCAGAATAAGGGATGATGATGATGATAATTAATGTCAGAAATGAGGATGCTCTGCATTTTTCTGCAGCGCTGCTTAGTTTTCCCATGCATAATTCAAAAAACTTTTCTTAACGGCATAATAGACGATGATGTGCTGTAGACTTGACACTACCTCTGAAGGGTTGCTTTCACGCCAGGCTGTTAAGGCCTGTGGTTGAAAACAAAGTTTACTGCTAGCATTGTAATAAGCCAGCGCAACAAAATAAGGATTATCACCCTGCGGCGGGCTGGTTCAGTAGGAGGACGCTGAACCAAAGGCTGAGCATCCATCCTGTTAACACCACACATCCCTTGAAGAGTAAGCAGCAGGCTGCAGCCGAGCATGTTGTCTTCATCCTTGAATCAGAACTGGCAATAACATATTCAGACTGAAGGGCCTCAATTAGACACTTAAAAACTGTAATTGGCGTCTTTCTGCAGATTGCCTGTGGATATGTAGTGCTCAAATTAACACAACCGCACTATATGTCTGTAATGCTGAGATTGCCATGCAGTCTGTGTGTGGCAAGGTAACAGAGAAGCAGTGATTTGTTGAGGTCCTGCATACGCTGCTCTGACCTATTAAACTGTTTCCTGTATCGGCACTGCCTACTGTAGGTCGACCCCATGCAGGGAATGTTATACAACTGTCAAAACGGTAGCACATGGAGGCTTACATCCAGATGAACACACATAGACACACACTGGTACACAGGCAGATCCAGATGAACGCTGTGTTTTCCCACCAGTTAGTTAGAACTGAAGAAGCCTCCTGAGATGAGTGGCGAAACGTCTTCAAACCCAGTTCAAGCGAGTCCAGTTGCCTACGGCCTTCAACTACTGAAAATTTCACTCAGGAGCAAAAATCAATCTTTATTTGTCTGATATTTCTTGGGATACATATTGATACTGACTGATCTGAAAACTTTTATTTGTTATTGTTAGTATTAGAATTATTCTAAGAGATAAAACCTTCCTTTTAGGTTGTAGACTTTCAAGCTGGCTTTTTTTGGCGTAAAGGCAGAAAACCAGAGGAAACTAGAGGAAATGATAATGGCATTCCTCAAATTGTTTGACGGTCAATCAACAATCAAGACAATGATGGAGACCTTTGGAAAAAAATGTGTAAAGTTACTGTAAGTATCTGACCTTTCTATTATTGTAACAGTATCCATGAGCACCTAGCTACAGTATGAAAACATCCTGGTCTTTGCAGTCCCAACTATTTATTCTGCCATTCTTAGCTCCATTACAGCTCTCTGTCGCTTTACTGCGACTATGTCGACAGGCCTGACTGCTCTCCAGTCCAAACATGCCAGCTTCCCCGTGTCTTTTCTGCAGGCACAAGCAGCCCTCCGTTAGTCACTGAGGGACAAACACATGCGTATAGCAAAGGGAAAGCCCCAACCTCTGCCTCTGGAGTGTGAGTTCTCTCAGTTTAAAGAGCAGCTCGGCATGTATTCCAGAGCCTTCCAGGAGGGACCTGGTTAGTGGCCAGTACCTGTAGACCCCACCAGAATCCCACCAGAGCCCCACAGCTGGTGGTTGAGGAGCTATATGAGAGGGCTTGTCACACTCACTGTGGTTAAGGAGCCACCGGGGGTCCAGTTCAGGCAGGGGGCTCTGCCCATGGATCAGACGCTGGCTTCCGTCTCCGTGCCTTCATGCTGGCATCCTCATGAATGTTTCAGCAAAGTGCTGTGAGGTCTGTCCTGAGAGCCTGGCCTAATCCTGCGCTCCTCGAGCCATGCTGCTTCACCTTGCCACAGAGACACCGCTTCTCATCAAGGGGGCTGAGATGTGGTCAAGCAGATGCAGATATTGAACTTCCTGGTGGCTGCTTTCGTCTCTTTTCCGTAGCTTAAAAAAGGCAGGTGGGATTAGAGCACTCAGGCATCCACCCCCTTCTCTCTGTCTTTTTTTTTTTTTTCCCTCTCTGATTGTTAACAATCTCCTTATCAAAATCCTGTCAGCACAGTGCTTTGTGTGATCCATTAGCATTTTGTTGTGCTGTGCATCTTGAATGGCTCGGTACACTTCTACAACTGCAAAATCTGGCAGGCGTCTTCAAACTGATACGTTCACTACTAATGAGGCTGCTTTCATGCTCAAACTGCACTGGCACTTTTGTCGTTTTTCAATTTTTTTTCTCTTGTTTTCTTGACCTAATTTATTTAAATCGTAAAAGAGTGGTTTACTGTTGACAAACTGACATGACCTGAAATGAAACAGCCATTACTGATTCAGTGAACACTACGCACACTACTGCAGCATTTAAATGTAATTCATGCGCACCCAGCATGGGTGTCTCTTTTTTCCTCTCTTTGGTCATTGACTTCAGCTTGTAAGCTTCCTGTTTTTCATAATGAAAGGTAAAGTACATGTGCAAACACAAAAGAGGATAGATCATGGGTCAACCGCAGCCTCTCCTGCATCAGTGCAGCAGTAGCCTTTGCCCCATTGAAAGTGCCGGCTGCTGCTGCTGCCCACTCGCTGACTAAGTAAAGGCTACATTTGCATAATTATCTGTTTAATTGGTTGGCTGCCGCCAGAATACGGTCCGCTTTTTTTGTGGAGCTGTGGCGTCCACACTAAATTTGTTACAGAGATATGGGGGTAGAGATTACAAAGCAAGCAAACTGCCAGCTCATGGCTTTCTTCTGCTTAACCTGATAATCGTTTTTGCTCATAAACACTTTTTTGCCCACGCACATTTTTATGAGATAATTTGCCAAATGATTTTAAAACAATCTTGTTGCTTTGATGTGACAAGAGTATCTGCTGTGATTAGGGATGTATAATTATGTTGCTGAAAATAAAATGTTGGGAGGAGGAGGAGGAGTCCAGTAACATGCAATTTGCTATTAAGTGCAGTTAAATATTTTACCAGTGCCAGCAGCATCTTGCTTTGGGCATGTAAGGCAGCTAACTAATAGACGTTGATAAAACGTAATTTTTAAGAATGGATACAAACTTGTACATAGTAGAGATAATGATGGTTGTTGCCCTTCTGAATGAGCAACATACGATGGAGTCCCATCTGTGTTTTACAGTTCACTGACAGTGGTAAAGCATCAGTGCCTCCTCCCTCTTTCCTGAACTCCTCACATCCCCCATCTTCATCCTGTTTTCATCTCCCAGGCTTCAGCTGTGTCCCTTTTGAAATGCTGGAGAAGTAGAAAAATAAGGTTTTGGGGTAAAAAAAATAAAGCTGATATTCATTAAATTAATCATTGGGAACAGGTCAGAGGAGCAAATTGAATACATGTTTGCCATCCGGTTCCCATTGGGTGGTGAAGACAAAAAGGTGTGATTTGTTTTTCCTGACTAATGTTGTGGACACTGTAAACCTCCCTCTGAGAGATGCACTTCTTTTTTTCTTCTCAACCTGGACTTTGTCTGGTGGGAAATGTAGTATTTAGGAGGAGCTATGTGAAAGACGGTTGAATCGACTTTGTTCCATATGAGCTCTGCTCTGCTGGGTGGTGCGCTTTGGTGTACATTCTCCGTTCCTGTCGTTGGTGAAGCTTGAGATCCCTGTGTGTATGGGTAGAGAGCTCCTTTGAAACTGACTATAGCATGGGTGTTTGTGCCCACTGTTGCTGCATTTGCCGCCTCTGATCAGCCTGAGCCTTTCCTGCAGAGAATTGGCGCAGCCCCCAATCCTATTCTCTGTTCAAAGGTAAAGCAGACCTCTCGTAGGTCCACGTCTTTGAAGTGCTCTTCGACACCAGAGTCGTATCTTTGCCACTGCACATCTCCTGGCAGATGACAAGAGCCAAGTCCAAGTGAAGTAAAACAGAAAAAAAAAAAAAATAAATCAACTTCATTTGCAAGACAGTGCATTTCTATGGTTCCTATTCAATTGCAAGTGTGTTTCTTGAGCCTGTTGGTATTATTTACAGGAAGAGCGCACCAACAGCAGCACACAGTGGAGAATTAAAAGGGCTGCTGCATTTAAGCCCCCAGTGCTGGTTGGATGAAAAGCTGAGCCTGGATTAGCAGTAGAACAATAGTTCCCTCACAAAGAGCATCCTCCATATAGCACATCATTGTAACTGCTGCAGATGGAAAGCTCACCTATTAGCATCCAAATGAGACTGAATATGCTGTTTGTTCATCAATCTTTAACCGTGTGCATCATTTAGGCTGATATACTCTTTTTTGGCCAAACTCCCCCTACTCTCATTTTGCAGCTCTACTACGGTGCCAGATGATGCAAAGATAATGCAAATGATCTCAACAAGGGGTTAAATTTAACATATCCCTGCTTGTTATGCAGTTTGCAAAAGACAGAGCACGGAACAAATGAAATCAAATGCATTTTAGCGCAAGAGGTATATGACCACCACAGCATCTCTTAGGAGTATCTGTCTTAATGATTTATACCTCCACAAAGACCTCTGAGAATTAGCAGTTAAGGGTGATATTCACGCCATCGTTTCAGTGTTGCAAATGAGTGTCCCTCGGATACCTAAGAGGAGCGGAGAAAAGTGAAAAGATGCCTCTTTGCTGGCGTCACTGGAAAAATACTCGTTTTGAGAAAGGAATTATATTCCATTGTTTCTAGTTTACACAAGAGATAGCCTAAACATTTGGGCTTGTTTTCCTGAGCTATCACCTCAGCTATGGGGTTGAGCAACTTGAGCTCCGTGCATGCAACGGGTGAGTCAGTGTTCAAGGTTTATTTATTGGTTGTCATGAAAACAAAGCAGTGGCTATGGAATGGACATCTTTGCACAGGGGACACACCCATGTCATAGCTCCGTTTGTATAAAATCATCTGTGATTGTACAATGTTGATGAATATACTGTAGGGGGTGAGGATTAGGGTCATCTGCCATTGATCATATACAGATGGGGGCAGCATCTGTCTCCATTCATTATTAATGAGGTTCAAATTGCAGTAAAATCTGAATATTAAAAGCAAAGAAGAATTGCAAAATGTTGTTTAGAGGAATAAACGACCGTAGCATGCTGAAAGTTTTAATCACTTAAATTGTCGAAATTGACCAAAACTGTAGGAAAAAGCAATCGAAATGGGACGAGGGGAAAAAGGAGAATAATAAAGAACAGGAAAGCAATAATGCAAATGCTTGCTCAGCATTCACACTGAGGTGAGGTGAAGCCTCCGCATCAGCATTTTGACAGAGGTGGGATGCCAAAAGACAAAGCTACATGAGGTTAAAGTAAAACAAAATTGCCCTGCTGTTGCCTTGTAGTTCAGCATGAAAAAGACGGAAAGACCACAAACGACTTGCCCAGATTCCAATACGTAGGTAATGACAAACATATTTTCTTCATGCGATTCACATGGACCAGGAAATTGTGATTAAGTTAAGAAAAGAGTGTTCATTTGGGGTCTCCATTCAGATTATTTCATTCCAACAATCACAGTCTTTCTCGTGAACAAAAATCAAAGTTAAAAACTACACACAGTCTGTTTTTTCGTCATTATAGAGCTTCCAATGAATACCCTAAAGACAGCGTAGACTTCACTGTTGCAGATAGATTTCAACAGGATTTTACACAATGGCAAAATGAAGGCACTGCAACAGATTGCTCGTGCACTCGTCCATTCATGGGTGACCCTCGGTCACTGGTTTTCAGTCACCTGATTTGATTGACTTTTTAAAAGTCCCGATCATTGCAAGGTCCCTGTCCTCCTTTGATCAAGCAAGCCATTTTCCACCTTTTTCCTGACATCTGTGGGTGACTGAAACCCTATCATTAGTGTGGAGACCATTCATTGGATGTTCACCATCCTGTCCTAGCGTAGGCATTCAAATGAAGACATATTACTGTGGCTTTGTTCAGTGAACAGATGTTTGACCCTGCAACATGAACATGAACGCCATCATGAGGTTTTCCTCAGCTACTCCTAACCGGTGCACCACTCGGTCCCTGCCACCCCACTCGAGTTCCCATCTTTTCTTCCAGCAGATCTCAATTCCGATCCCCCAGGGTAATATATTTCCAGGCGTACTAATCGGGGTCAGTGTCAGTTTTCAGGTTCTCATGTTGGACTTAAGACTTGATCATCACAAGGATGAATGTTTTTGGAAATAGGAACAGCTTTGCAGCATGCCACACCTGTGCTGTTCGATGGAGTGCCAAAAGTATGTCGTTTTGATGAGGAAAAACACCTCGTAGCTAATCATCCCCGATAGCTGTTCATGTTACAGAAACAGTCAAGTGGTTTCAAACCTTACAGACACGCCATATTCAGGATAATAGTAGGTGCTGTTTGCACATTACACACACACGATTTTCATTGATCCCGCTTAATGATTCAGTCATCCTGCTTGAGTGGAAATAGCTTCCATTTGGTCTCAGGAATCATGCATAGAACACTGTACTGTTATTTTACAATTACAGGACCACATGCTTATGATTTAACAACCTTTTGGTTTGACGTCATATCATTGCTGTTTACACTTAAACCTTATATCCATGTTTTTCCCACCGGAATTCCCGTTCAGATGTACAAGTGCTCTTCCATATGTGTTGACCACCCCCAGCACGCAGGATGCACAAGTGCCAATCGGAACAGAGATGAGATGCAGCGCAGCATTGTTTGAATGTTTACACTGGCAGACAAACTCTTTCATAATTGCAAACAGCTTTCAGGCCTTAATCTCGCACAAAACGAAATTTGCGACTGGCTGCGTCTGTACAGTATCAAAATTATCTCCGTCCAAGTTTATTATCTATCAAGCAAAGCACCGTCACCCCTCGTATGTAAATTCCGTGCTCGAATAATTTGCACCTCGTCTCACTACAGTAGACCACACTACACCACAGTACAGTATAGTAGTATTCATTATATAGTAGATTATATTATAGTTCCATTTTAAGTATAGTTATTCATAATGTAATAAAGTCAGCCTTCCATTAATTTAATTTGTATACACCAGCCCATATATACACCATATAACACCAGCAAAGCAATGTCACCATTTAGTGTGTGTGTGTGTGTATGCTTCAAATGAAGACAAACATTTACCGACACGTTGTTCTTGTTTACAATCATTGGCACAAATATGAATGTATATGGGAACTGACAAAAAGGTAACTCTTACAATTATGGCACTAAAGGCGGCGTGTTGAAAAATGTGGGTGCTGGTTTATGGTCTGTATTTATTTCTAGTCTTTATGACCTCTCAGAACCACTACACTCACTCACACTTCGACATGTAGTCGCTCCACCACTGAGCTACCGGTCTCCCGCTGGTGCACCTACAATGAAAAAGGTAGGTGCACCAGTGCAACTTGTGCAAAAGTGTAGTCTGGAGCCCTAGTTGGTGTCTGAATGAAGTGCCTTAAAAGATAACCTAAACTTAAAACTGATGTCACTGCGGGAGAAATGCCACGTCTAGTCAATTTCCTGTGTGTTTTTATAAAGCCACAGATGTGGAATCACCACATCAAAAGACACAAACCCTGTGCCTGAAAATGGACGTCATCTTCTTCAGGCTCTTTAGCAGAAATGGGATGACATCATGGGCTCTGTAAAAATATGGGTTTATTGTGCGGGTGCATTCAGAGTGACATCACAGCGTTCAGAGTGCATTCGCTACTATATTTGCTTGTTATCCAGACCAGACCGTCCGGACTGGGCTTGAAGGAAGGAAACACAGAGCTGAAAGGGGGGGGTTAATACTGGACATAAACACATCTTATGGACATAAACACAGTTGTCTTTCTGGATGTCTGCTCTATGTGTAAACTAGCAATTTTACGGCCAACAGACTTGCCATATCATTTTTTTTTTATCAACTTGTTAAAAAGCAATGTTACATTTACGGCTTGGTAAGCTTTAATAGCCAATTGTGCAGCTGTAATCCTCAAAATGTGGCCTTCAATGCACACAGAACTATAATATTACAACTCTGAATTCTTATTTTATTTTATGGCTACGATGATCGGTATCGTCACACTTGAGGTCCTGAGCAGCGAGGAAATAAAGCATAGGCTTTACAGTATATGGGAGCACTGCAGACCAGCAGTGGCAGCTCCCAGAAGGTTGTAAAGGACACTAAGCATGAAGGGTATAATTTCAGTCCATCAATGAGCATTTCACCTCTCTTCAACATGAGTTGCATATTAACTTCTCTCTCTGTACCTTTCAGGATTTCCACCTTGCCAAGTGTACTATATTAATTTGCCACGTCTGTTGTCATGACGCAGTCAAAGCTGCAATAGGAAGGAGATATGCGTGTGCAAATTTGTTCAAATGTATTTGCTATTCATGACTTTGTATACTCGGCAATCATCATTACGCCAAATAATGTGAAACATTATCCCTCTACTACATCTCCATCTATTTGATTACCTTCTAATCTCCTGGACAGAGTGGAGATTTGCAGCGACCAGTGCATTTAAACCCTCTGGAACCAATTGTAGGAGAAAGGCTGTCTTGGGATGCCCTCAGTGGAGAGCAGCTAGGCTCATTAGTTAAATCCCCACCGTGGGCTAATACAGCCCTCTAGGAGCGAAGGAGAGTGGGGGAGAGAAGACATTTCTTTGACTCCTTCTCAGGGGTTTCTTTCCCACATTTTCTTGCATGCATCAGCAGCTGAGGTGATGCACGTCGCTAGTTTTGAAGTCGCCTTTAGCGCTCTATCCAGGCCCTTTATTTCAGGTTTCACCGATGCAATGAATCAATCTTAATCAAATTACATGTGTTATTGGGCTGTTTATGGTAATGAAAAAATACCAGCATTTTAAAAAGGTTATTTTCATGAACTTCACACTTTGAGAAGGTCTGGCCCGGCCCAGAGGATTACTGACAATGAACAGAATATCCCAAAGGTTCTTCAAAATGTGGCTTACACATGCATGCAAACTGACCTTTTCTATTAGTAAGTGAGAGTAAAACTCTTGTTTTGTTCATAATGATTGGGGAACTGGAGGCCACAATGCATGCAGGTCCCCACTTAACCAGAATTTATCTTTTTGGCAGTAAGAGGAGGGGTTTTGAGTGCTGTTATCTATGGCCTCCCCCTTGAACAAGTAAACAGCCCATTTATTATTAACTCAGGTTTAAGGTAGAGCATTAATCCTCTCTGACAGTTTGCCTACTTGTTAAGGCAGCCAGTTCCTCCTCCGCAGCAGATGGTTTTCAGCTGCTGTTACTCGACTACGCAGCCCCACTAGATAAGCCCACAAAGTTTGTGCTGCATTGTCTGAGGCTGCAGTCAGTGAATGTAAGGCGATTGCACTTAATGATCTCAAAGGTGTATCTGTTTGGTAATCTCAAGATCCCGCAGAGACTGTTCATGAAAGAACCCTGTCACATTTTTGGAGATTTTGAACCCTCATAGATATTTCATCTCCAGCTCATTCAGAAATAAACTTTTGGTCAATCTGAATTTCCTCTTGAACTAAACTCTATTATACATTTTAGACGTTGGAATTTGCCGTTGTGCTCTGCCATTGGAGGACCGTAAAGTTGACCCCTCTTCACTTTCCCCGCTGTTGCTGTTGATAATTGCACAAGAGCTCCCGTAGAGACAGCTGTTAAAGTGTGTCCTGGGTTGAACTTACAAACTGAGTCACCCTTAGACTGGCTTGTCTGCTTTCCCTCAGACTAGTCTGCACAAAATCCCTTTTACAGCAGGACACAGTAGTATGACGTCTCTGTGTCTTAACAATTTAGCAGGCCAAGGGTTCTTCAGTACAAATACACACTGCGGCTCCTGCTGTGCACAGTATTAACAAAAAACCTCCGCTGGTCCAGGTCTCATTCAACTCTACACTTCACTAGTAGTGTAAATACTGGCTGAATGTTTTTGCTCGCAGGCTGATTTTATGCTTGGAATGAGGCTGTTTTGTGTTGAAGATGAGGGATGCTCCCCTATTTTACCAGTGTGCATGCATAGGACTCAAACTTAAGAAGACATATCAATAGACTGGGCAATGCAGACTTTACTACATTGAAGAATGGGATATCTGTTTGCACTCCACCAAAACTAAAGCTCATGGATCAGTTTGAAGCCTCTGGGAATCAAGTGTGAAAGTGAGAGAAGGGGGGGGGGGGGCAAAGGAGGGAGAGAGAAGGTACATTCCATCTTGAAGGCCTTGTCCCCTTTTTTGAGTCATGGCAGCACTCCCTTTGTAACAGTGGAAGTTCTCGCCTTTTGCCTGTTAGAGTGAAAGCACAAGTGACAGCAGGACTAATATTAATAGTTTATAGGTTGGAACCGAAGACAGGCCCTGCAAATATCTGTAAGTCTTCAGCATTTGGCTCATGCCTCTGGAAAATACATTACATTATCAAACTACGACATATATTCCGTTGCCGCCTGAAACAGCCTATCAGCCGTTATATTGTACGTGTTAAAATAATAATAAAATACACCGATATCATATATTTTTCCACATTATCTGCACACCTTTTTCAAACAATGTGCGCAGCAGTCAGACCGGCATAAAGAAATAGTTTGATTTTAATGAACACAGCCCCAGTTCTGTCCTCATCACTGATTGTGAAGGAGGAAATGTATTTGACCACTGCTGCGAGAAATCAGCAGGCATAAAGAGATGCATGAATTACGACATGGAGATAATTCTGTCATTCTTCCGTCCGTTTCACACATTCATTTCTGCTCTGTTAGTTTTGGGGGAAGAATGGGAATGTTACACAATGGAGTATCGGGTTCAATTAAGCATATGAGTCCCTAAAACACTTCAATGCTGCCGCATTCAGCCCGCACCATTCACATGCCGTGGTGAATATGGCTTTGTGCGTAGAGTTTTGCCCACAAGTGGGGTCTTTTGCAACATTTTTAAGTTGTCCATTCAGACGTGCCGTGCTATTGCGAGCACATGAAATAGGAAAGGAAAGATTTGTTGGAATCACCAGCTACCCAAATGAAATGGAATATCTTATTTTTGTGGGCATGCTTAATTTGGATTAACCATATGAAAGCAATTAAACGGAGGCTTCCATTTACAGGATGACGGGAACAGAAAATGTCAATTTAACTGTTACCACTGGAAAGTATGAAATGAGACTGATTATTGCAACCACTCTCTGCTTCTGTTCCAGCGCAGTGTGTGTGTGTGTGTGTGTGTGTGTGTCTTTGATGTCATCAGCAAGGTCACATAGAAGGCAGTACATCCTTCGGCTCATTCAGCTCCAGGTTTTACCCTTCCCCTCGGCAGACAGGCCCACACTCTGCAGCCAATGAATGAATTAGTGTTTCTGTTTGCTTGTGCATGATCCTGTGTGTGTGTGTGTGTGTGTGTTTAAAAGAAAGCAAGGAAGTGAGTGAGGACTTGAATTTGCATGTATACACAACAAACGTGACACAGTGACAGTGAGTGTGCAGGCGAGACAAAGACTGTTTATATGTACACCAGCGCACACTCACGACATCTGATGGTATAATCCATAACTTTGCCACTAAACTGTGATACCTTTATGTGCCACCTTACCGTGGTGAGATCACTACCCACAAGAAGGAGAGCTAAAACTGCACTATGCGGGGATTGTGACTTGCTGTTGGAGCCAATCCTAGGTGACATAGGTGGACATTATCACAGAGACGAACAACCACACTCACACCGACGCTCAATTTACAGTGTCCAGTCGACCTAATCTACATGTTTTTGGACTGTGAGAGAAATGTGTAGTACCTCGAGAGAACACACTGTTTGTTGTTTTCCATTTGTGCTAATTACTCCTTCCACTTGGAGCACAATAGCGGAACAAAGGGAATCAACGTGCTTCAAAGAGATAAGATTTCATCCGTTTGAAATGGACAAATAAAAATGTGCCTCACTAGATTCACACCTCCACTTGGCCCTGCTCTGTCCAGTTGTGATTGGATCACACAAGATATATGTGAGTGGCAAGTCTGAACATGGCCTCAGTCTGTCCTGAAGGTCCTCACAGTTATGTAAGTGATCACACTAAAAAAAAAAACAATCTATTCAAACTATTTTTCCTAAGAATAGATTTGAACAGCGTTTTCCTCATCCTACGGCAACCATTGTTGTTGTCATAAGCATCCAAAGCGCCAAGTCGTCCAAATTCTTTGTTTGGTGTGACTTTCCCAGCGGTTGCTAGTTAGCTGACGGAGTTGTCTTAAACTCTCGTTCCTCCTGCATAATCACATTCTCTGACAGTGAACCCTCTTTTTCCAGAACCTTGACAACTGTGCTGCTCAACAGATTTTCTTCCCGATTCATTTCCACAGTAAAGACATCAGGAGATGCTGTGAAGTCGGTTCCACGTTACTATCTTTTTGTTCCACTTTTCTTGATATACATTGAAGGCCACCTGCCATTTTAAATCGTAGAATCTCCTTTAAGTTTCCTTTAAGTCTCGTCGCCACCTGTTCTGAAGGAAATGTGACCAACTGAAGTAAGGAAGGTGGGAGTCACAGCACAGTTTATTACAGCCCTTCTCAAAATAAGTTTTATTCCAAGTCAATGCCAATGATAAACTGTATTAAGTGTGATTTATAATGTCAGGTTATGGCTGATGATAATAACGATGTTGCACCTTTAAAACAGAGGCAGCTCATGTACAGCACTGTGCAAATGTCTCAGGGCACCACGGGCACATTCTGTGATCAGTGGCATTTGGGTTGGAATGATGTGACTGGAAAATGGTTTAAAACGAGTTGAACTCATACAACATGTGTATGTCATGCTCAAGCACGCCTTCAATAAACGTGGCGTAATAGACCTTATTCACAGCAGATATTTTGCAAATCGTAGGACAAACACAGGTTTCACCAATAGCAACACTTATGGTTCCAATACAGTTTTAAGAAAGCCAGTGTTGTGCTTTTGTCCAAGTGTGAGGGTAGGTCCCAGTAAAAAAACTAAAACTGTAGAAGCTTTATTTTTTTCCTTTTCAGAAAAATATTTGATCCCACCACTGCATGTACATTTCCTGTATTTTCTGGATGTGCTCCTGTAAGGTGATAGAGAAATAATACATGACATAATGAAGTCAGATACATTGAAATAATAATAATAATGATGATAATGTTATTAATAATAATAATAATAATAATAATAATAATAATAATAATGATGATAATGATAATAATAATAATAATAATAATAATAATGATGATAACAATAAAAAAGTTTCATATCAGATTTTTTTTTCTCATGTGATTAAAAAGTTGATGCTTTATACTGAAAGGTTTAACTGTATCTGAGTTTTAGTGCCCCTGCAGTGTCCTTCCCCTTTTTGCACCATACTCACCCAAATTAACACTGTGCAGTTACTGGGTGCATTAGAGTGGCGGGTGCACATGTGTGAATGTGTCACGAACGAGAATTTGTGAGGCAGAGTGCATAAATGTGTGACACCAAGTGTGAGAGTAAGAGTGAAAAGGTAGAGAGGATGCATGTGTTTCAGTGTGCATGTGTGTGTACTTACTGTGTGTGTGTGTGTGTGTGTGTGTGTGTGTGTGTGTGTGTGTGTGTGTGTGTGGCCTGGTGTACACTGTGCTGGGGGCCAAAACACTAGAGATTGCTTTGATCTGGATTCTCTGTGTCTCGTCCAATCACAATCATGTCACCGGCTCCCCACGGCAGGAGCGACTCATTCATGGTGCAGAGAGGAGACCCTCCTGCATGTTATTACTTTATATACACTTCATTTTACAAGAAGTGTGCTCACAAAATGGCTTCATCCATATCCCACAGACGGCTCACAATACTGATGGACAAAAGGATTGACAGGGATGCCACTCACAAGTGAACTAAATAATAGTAAACGCCACAGCAATTAACCAACAAAAACATCCCGGAGAGTTCTGGTAGGTTTGTTTGCACTGGTTTGGCTGATTTTAGATGAGAAAGTAGTTACTTTGCTCAAAGGTAGTAGAAAGACTTTAAACCATGTCACGTCACTGAAATATTAACATCCAGTTAAGACCTCAGTCAACCATCTTTTTAAAATCTGTCTCGCAGAGTCGGACACTTCAAATGGATGACTTTCTTGAAAATCGCCTCGGTTAAATTATTTAAAGTTTTCACTGCATGTTCTGACATCTCGATGGAAGAAAATCCACCTTAAATGAGTCTTGACCATGTAAATATTTTCAATGATTAAATTACAAAAAGAAAAATAATGCAAAACATTGTGTTTACAAACGTTAAACTAGCTGCAGATGTGAAAGGAGTATTTGAATCGTGTTTATGTGGACGAAATTGGATAGACAAAAATGTTTGACTTAATTAGGGGATGCAATAAGTCTCGTTTGTGGCTGCTTTTAAATTCCAATGGTGCTTAAGTCATGATAATTGAATTAATTGATTTTTATTGATTAATTGGCTTTTCTTTTATTTCTTTGCGCCATATTACAAATAAATCATTATAGCTGAATCATTCTGGTTTGTGGACAAAACGAGACATCTGAGATCATCATCATTTCCAGGTTTGGTAAACACCGATCAACATTTTTCAACATTTATTGATATTTTACGAATCAAACAAGTACTCGATGAATCATGAATCATGAATCGATTATGAAAATAATTACTTAGTTGAAGCCCTAGTGTGTGGCCTGCATGTCGTTTCTTTGACACAAGCTTTTAGGTTAATGTTGAAGAAAGCCTATTTAAAAAAAACAAAAAAAAAACTCATTCTCAGAGATATTAAATCACAAGCAGTGCAGACAAATCTCACTCCGTTGAAAAAGATGTCAGAGAGAAAAAGCCACGGCAGTCATGAAGGATGAGACTTTTTGTCTCTGATAGCTAACACTTGATAAGCCACCATTAAACATTAAGTGTTATCAAAAAGTAGACAAGGCTTCTATTCCCTAGGAGAGCCATGTGTCTCACTTGCATGAGACATGCGTCGTTATGCTGTGTGCTTAAATGAAAAGCAAGACATTTGGCACTGACACTGTGAAACCTGGCTGAAGAGAATGAACCAGACCAACAGTTGTACACACGGTGTCAGTAGTCTAGGTTTTAAAGGATCCCCAAATGTTTAATACCCTCATACCAATAACTTTAAGATATCTAATTTTGCTGCGTGCAGAACCTTTTGTGCTGGTGTCGCACGTTCTCTCTTTCTCTCTCTGCGTCATACACACCTTAGCCTGTCTGTCAGAGTCAGACTGACCATTGGCAGCACTCGGGGAAAACTTGCCACTACCGTATATACCGCCGTTATCAGTAGACGAGCAGACCTCAGGTTAAAACACGCGCCTGCCCTGTCTTTTTTTCACAAGTACAGTATAGTGTGTGCAATTTCAGTGGACTATCACCAATAATAATATAATCAGTCTTTAGTAAACATGTGAACACACAAGTCATCATTAACTCCCAGGACTTAACCGACATGTTAATGAGTCAAAATCATTGTCCGTTAGCGATTAATGGATTAATTGACTCAAACAAGCTGTGAATTCTTATCTGTGGACAAATGCAGTGATGGTAACGCTACTTGAGCTAATACATGACACGAGTAAATATTGTATTCACTCATGACTCTGTCACTGATCTGTTGACCAGACCCGGAGCGAGATCAAATTCATACCTTGTTTTTTTTAGGGACACTCTGGAGCAATAGACTGGATCGTGCTCTACAATGTAGCAAACTAGAAAGGCCTGCAGTATGTAGTCAAATCAGCTCTGTGGACTGTCTGCTGCTCATTCCCAAAACTAAAAAGACATCTGCTCAAGCTGTCTCCACAAGCTTCCAACATTATTGGAGACCCCCTGGATACCCCCCCGTTCACCTCCCTTACTGCAGGCAGTCCCAAAACCATCTGCACACAGACCAACAGGCAGACAAAAGCTTTTTTTTCCCCTACAAGCTGAGGAACCTATGCCCTCCACCACCACCACCACAGTCTGCCCATGACTGAGTGGTGCTGTTTTGTTATGTTTTGATATGCATTTACACTAAGTAGTCTGTCTATATTGGCGACATTTTTCCACTATTGCCTGTTACAGTGGAGCATAGCACTGTTCTGCTATATGGGCAATCCACTGTCTATTCTCATGCACCTACCTCCAAATATTCACATAACATGTGCAGCAAGAAGACCCGGGTTCAGGACCCGGCCGGAACGAGGGCCCTTCTGCATGGAGTTTGCATATTCTCCGGTTTCCTCTTACAGTCCAGAAACACACAGAGTTGAGGATTGGACACTCTAAATTGACCGTAGGTTGTTTATTTCGACTGCTGACCTGTCCAGCGTGTGTACCCCACCTTTCACCCTGTGTCAGCTGGGATTGGCACCAGTGCCCATCCCCCCCCCCCCCCATGTGTATGAGTGTAAAGTGGTAGAAGCTGAGTGAGTGATTTGAATATAAAGTGGTATCAGGCCGGGGATTTGACTGCCACTGCCCTGATATTGCCAGTCTCACTACGATAAACGACATTAAAAAATTCAACAGCCAAACTGTACAGCCCCATCTGGTGGATCATACAGTTACACTTTCCCTGAAGAGCAGTGGAGCTTTGAGTTGCTCTTAAATTCAAGCGAATGTGATGTTAAAGTTTTTATTAACTAATATATATTGAAGATTATGTTGCATAAATGCAACAGTGGGACTTCATGTATCTGTGCAGCGGTATCGTTTTTATATAACTCTAAAAACTATCATCATGGCATAACAGCCATTTTCCTCTTTTACGTTGCTGTTAAAGTTTCAGAGATAGTCGTGTGGCTCATGTATTTTCTTGAATTCAGACAGGAGAGTAATAGGAGAGAATGACAACATGGCAGAAAGCCAGATTTGTTGATAAGGCATATTGACACTGAGTGATAGGTAGCAAAATTGTCTGCTTCCATTACCTTTTGGAATCGAAATACGTGTTGTGTCCTGTCATTTGTATTCATGGTAACTTTAGCCCTTACCCAACATAAAAATCACAACATGTGGCTGCGGTAAGACAAGTGTCTGATTTAATATACTGTAACTTGCAACTTTTAGTAGACACAGTAGAAACAAAGGACTTTAGGTTTCAAATAAACAAATTCACTGTCCATTCTCTGCATTAGGTCATTTTATTGGACCCACAATCACAGGAGAGCAATAGCCTGGAGCATGTTGTTAAGTACAAAGAGGCTGATGCCTCCTTGTTACCGGAGACGGGGACCTGTAAACGATGCATATATGGACAGAGCGTACAGTACAGTCCAAACACCTGTCTGACAGGAACAGCTTTTGCCCACTTGTGTTACACATGCGGGGGCAAAGAGCTGGGGAAACTAAAATGCAAATAAAACAATAATGACTTCTTTCTGCTTTGCAAAACAGAGCGGGCTTGCATCTGTGGGAGGGGTGGGATGTCTAACAAGAGCTAATGCTGTTTATAATAGCAGAGTTTTTGCATCTAATCACAATGTCTATTCCCGTGGGTCTGCTGCTGCTTCATGCTTCTCTTCAGACTGGTAGAGCACCTCTCTTCCAGGAGTGCTGTATTTTTAGGATCTTGTGAAGCTTCCTCAGCTGCATACAGAATGAGATGCTCGCCTTTAGGGGGATGTCGAGTTTGAAGATGATGTCCTTTGGATTTGATTAATTCAGCAACGGAGAGAAAAAGCTGTCCCTGACTCAAAATAGACTCCCTTTAAACGACTATATTGCTGTTGTTTCCTTCCTTTTTTTTTTTTTTTTTACTGTTTGGTTTCTCTGTCACTTATAAGCGTATCACGACAGGAAGCAAATAATAAGTTCTAGGGCTTTCAGTGAGAGGAGCCTGTTTATGGGTGAATCCGCATGTGTGTGAACATGCATGTGTTTTGCATGAGCTCAGAGGAGCCTGTCGCCGTCATAGCAGAATTGCTTTTACCCATGTCCTCTCTTCCATGCTGCTGTTGTCTCTGCTGATGCCACATTTGCCCAGAGCACATGCTGTCTGATGTTAACCATCAAGGCCTGCCTCACTTCACTCCTGATTTACTTGTCGTCTATTTTGTAGTAGTGGATTTTTTGCTTGTGACGTCTGATATGAAAAAAACATTAGTCACAGGTAGTACTGGAAATGTGGAGGGAAAGCATTATAGCTGCCAAGGTAGAATGCAGTTAGTCATTTATTTCAGCGGTCAGAGGAAAACTCCCACACTGAAGTTTGTGGCTGCTGTAAATTGTCGAGCTGAATGAACCACTCTCGCTATAAATAGGAGATTTTGATGTCAACAAAATAGTCCACAGATGTCTAACACTGAGACACTGCGTGAGTGGAGTTGTTTTTGCAGAAATCAGTTATTCACAAGGGCTACATTGATCTTTGTAATGGATCCACGGCTGATCTGTGTCATTTATTTGTTTTTTTGTTGCTTAATACAGCAAAATCCTGCCCCCCACTTAACACTCAAAAGCACACATGTTCCCTGAAAGATTACAGCAAATCTTCAAAAGCCATATGCACCAAATCATGTACTTAATATTCTGCCTCATTTAGCATCTGGAAGAGAGACTCGTGATACCGGCAGTCTTTGCAGCAATCTCTTAAACTGACACGATGTAGAATTTCAACTTTCAAATAATGCATCCAAGATTATTCTGATCATGACAGGGTGCACTGGCACGATGCAACGCCTGGCTTCGGGTCAGTGCCACAAGAAGAACTACAGCATTCTACTTTACGTCACAGACTTATGCCGTAGTTTGCTTGTCATCTACATCTAGTGCATGTGCGCTTGTGCTGTGTGTCAGGCCGCGTTACTGAAGTCATGTCAAGTGGTTGTGTGAAAGAGACTTGTGTTTGGGGGGGGGGGGAACATTAGTTTCATGTGTCTCTGGCAAACTGTGACAACACCATCCAGTGCCTCGTTCCATAGGAGAGAGGCTGCTGCTGCTGCTGCTGCTGCTGGCGACCTGGAAGGGCTAATTGTGTATCTGTATGACTAGTGTGCAGCCGCGGGATGACTAATGAACAATCCTGAGCTTTTGAACACGTCGTTCACCTCCTTGAGCGATAATTAATGGCTCATTGGCTCATCCTTTTTCTATCTATTATCCACTATTTTAACACTGACCTCCTCTGCATACTGACCACGTATTAAAGTCTCCGTCAAATGTCCACCTGTGAAGTGTGTTTTTCTAACGAAATAAAGACGGACTCCTTGCTTTCTGCCTGGTGAAGACGGCAAAGCTGCATTAACAGTGCCATAGTTAAATTCCAAATTCAGATATTATGTGCAAGTTAGAATGTGGAGTCACATGCAGTCTTACTCTGCAGTTGCAGCTCTCACTTACCGTCGGCTTCTGTACTTTTACTCTCTTTTATTAGCTGTGAAAATATTTATACCAGGTTTTTCCTTTTCTCCACTACAAATCTTCGGGCGTGTCGGTGTGCAGCCCTTGGTGAATGTGCCTATCTGTACCAGTGGTGCCCTTGTGTTGTGCAGTGTTGATATGAAGGCTGTGAGCTGACTGCTGCATAATAACTGGGAGTGGAGAGTAGCTCCTGATCTGACAAAAAACAGCAGCTGAAGTGAAAATGGCTCAATTAGGGCAACCATAAACTCGTTAGGGCCCACGTTGCACCCGCCAGGGCCAGGGCTTTTTTATTTGCTGCTGCTGGTAATATCGCCTCAGCACATTAAAATGTGCACTTGATGGGCGCTCAGGAGCGCTGGCTGTGTCAGAGAGTGCTGTCCTGGTGGACATTTAAACAAAGAATGAGCCTACCCCACTCCCTCAGCAGAGGCACAATTACCAGTGCTGTGTTTTTTTTTTCCTGGGGAGAGAACAAAACATAGTCAGGTGTGCAGGCTTTTTTTTTCTCCTACAGCTCAATAGAAGGGATTCATTTCTCGAGTTATGTGGCGGGCAGCATGATGTCATCGGTGAAGTACGCGATCTTGCACCTACGGGATCAAAGCAATAGACTTAAATCACGGGTTCTGTCGCTGACAGGCTGTAACAATAAGGGTCCTCTCTCGCGCGTGCGTCTGTCTGCCAAACAACTGAAGTACGCACACCTTTTTTCTAATGCAGAGCCGAGATGTACACAGACAGATGATCACAGTGGCAGTTGGGCAGCCGATAGCGCTATCCTCCGGCTGCTGCCCACGTTTGTGTCCCTGACAATTAGACTCTAGGCTGACAGCAGAGCATGGTTCAGCCACTGTGTTAAGAGACTTTGTCAAATGTGTAGCCCATCAAAATGCACGGGCCGCCCCAGCTGAAGTCAGTCATCCCCTATTAACGATGGCCCTATTAGCTCCTCCCGTGACCTGTGAGCTGGGAAATGAAAGGCGTGGAGGTGCAGTCATTTATATAACCAATGTCAGGGTGCGTCGGACATGGACACCCCTCGTCTCCTCGCGCCTCATCAGCCCCTCTGATCAGATGGGGATGCATAATACATCAGACGGCCAGTAAGTGGAGGAGAGACATTCATCACTGTCCACCTTTCAAATTAGATCTCACAGACATGGCAATCAGTCAGACACATCAGTATTCAGTCCTGGCTGAAGGCTCTCCTGCAGAGTCATCTCATCCATTATAGCTTTACAAACCTTTCTTTAGTGTAACAAATACTTTATGAGTACAAGCTTGACTGTTTAGTTTTGTTCAGTTTTGGTTCGTGTAGGTCATTGACTGGTTAAATGAAAGCCAAGGGTTGGTTTCAGTGTTTTTGAGGCAAAATTAATTCTGTTGGATGCCACATAGTCTGTATTTTGTCTCATAGATAATAACCTCCTCCACGGAGGTTATGTTTTCATCTCTAAGTTTGCCTGTGGTTCTGTTAGCAACTTCCTGTCTACAGTTTTCCACGATCTGTATGAGTTTTTTGTGATGGGTAGGTGATCACCCAAGTAATCTACCCACTGATGGCGTCACAAAGATGATCAAATTTTGATGAAGTCCCTATCTCCAATCATTCTTCATTCAATCAATACATTCCACCGGATCTTATTCAGATTACGGACCCTGCGGCAATTAAGTTCTATACAAACCCAGAAAGTCTTCTGGATCAAGTGGATCTAAATGTAATTCCAGTGCTGTTATGCAAAACGCAGGTGACAAAGTGTTTCAGTCTCGGCGGAGGTCTGCGCTCGCTGTCATTGCTCCTAAATATTTCCAGTGCTCTCTCATAAAACGTATATCTCAACTGATAAACATACAACAAACTGTGTTGAAAGAAAAAGTAAAAGGCAACTTTTTTTTAATGAGAACTCTTCTCTTCTTTTTCCATATGTTGTGGCCCCTCTTGATGGTGCTTTCTTCTATATCTCAGGTAAGCATTTGTTATTTAATCCCTTGATATATCCACATATTAATGACATGTCTGTGTGATAGACCAAGTCTTTTATCGTGTTCAAATATTGAGCAGCTTTTGTTGCTGCTGCTGTATTACATGTATAAGCAGAGTTTTCTTTAGCCTAAAAAGTATATATTAATTGAAACATACTATAAAGTTCTAGTAGGTGATTATGATGGAAAAGTCTGAGCATGAGGTTTTAATTCAATGCACATCACAATAACTTTAAAAGTTTTTTCCAAACGTCCTGTGCTGGATGCTACATCATCGTAAATCACGGCGCACTTAGCTAAATTACATCAGTCATATTCCACACAAAGAATTACACATTAAATAGAAATCAGCATGCTCTGGATCCACGGTTAATTACATCCACGTCAAGCCAATCCCTCCACTTGTTTCTGATATATTAAGCAATAGCCTCTGTGTCTCTCGGTTTTCCTCAGCAATTAAGACGGTGCGAGGAAAAAAAAGAAAGAATAAAAAAGGGACTTTTTCCATTCAGACCTCAGGGAAAAAAAGGCTTTATTTAGTCTAGCCAGTTGGTAATATGTAGCTTCTGTTGGTCTTGACAGAGATGGACCATGATGCTAACTGAGTCTCTGTCTATGCCAGAGTGCAGGGAAGCAGAAGTGTCGGGTGATCAGCTTGAGTCTCAGCCACGGCTCCTCTTCCTGGTTGTTTGGGTCTGTGGTGTCCAACTGTCAGAGTTTCCCTGAGGCTGCTAATCGGCTTTGAAATGGAAACAGTTAGTTCCATGGCTGAGGTTGTGTGGTTGGATTCTGTCTTGACTTTACAGGCTTTCGACGTGTCATTGGGAGCTTGCAGAGCGCTTGTAGTGCCTCAGAGTTATTGTGCATCAGAAATGGTGAATTCAAAGATCCATGGTCTAGACCCATTGAAAAAAATAAAAATGCAACACAGCAATTAACTCACTAAGCAATATACTGTATATTGTTTGATAGTGAAAGATACAGTGAGAAGAAATGCAGCCCCCGCCCCCCCCCCCCCCCCCCAGCTTGTTATTAAAATAGCTGGACAATGTAACCTGTTCTGTGTGCAGTGACTTGAAAGTGTGGAAGCATTGAGGCTGCTCTTGGAGCAGCTTGGAAGGTCTCCACAGTCTCCTCTCATCAGATGTCTGGCTTTAATTTGTCTCAGTGCGCCTGAGGAAAGGTCATGATCCAAATGCTTTCACCCTCCTCTACTGGTCCTCAGCTTTCCACAAGAGGAAACGATAGAGAGAGCGGGCTGGACGGAGTGGGAGGAAAGGCCTGGTGTTTCTGTCTAGGCTCTACTTCCTTCACAAAATGTACATCCTCATTTATAATGAGCAAGCCTATCCAAGACAGTAGAGGCCCATTTGTTTTGTTCGGGGAGGGACTGGCCGAGAAGACCAGGGACACCTATGTCTGATGGCTGAGGGGATCTCCATCACTGTAGCACTGAGGTGATAGAACAAGTCCCAGAGCTCCACGTCTCTGTGGGATTCTTTCTCCAAGTTGTGACAGTTGGAGCCCACCCTCTCCCATCCTCAGCTCTCATTTCCTCTCCTCTTTTAGCCACCTAACAAACGCCATACAGGATGAAATATGTGACGGTTTAAGTCTACAATTAAGAATGTGTTTGCTGCGTTATCCCGCTGTTAGACAGCCTTTCTTTTGCTTTGCGAACCGCTCACTCCCTGCAATTACGTCCATGGAGAAAATCAGGCATTTTACATTTCAGCACGTAAGAGTTGTTGATCCACCGCTGCCTCCAACAGTAAGTATAAATGTTATTTTGTCGCTAAGGTGTTTGAAATCCTTTGGATTCACCAAAGTGATGCACATTCACCAAATAAGGCAGCCTCTTGTGTCCCTGCAAGCTGAAAACTATTTTATTATCTTAGTGGACTTTAGTGAAAGAGAGTGAGCAGTTTACAAACTTTAGTTTTCATTCATAAAATGCTGTTAATGGTGCGATAAAGAAGCAAACATTCTTAAAATGCTGGGGACCTTAGCATACATTGATTTTGGCCCATTTAATTAATTTAATCAACATTGTTGCACAATTACATTTATTAGGAGTATTTTTTCCCTCATATCACTTGGTGGCTGCCAATAAAATTAACAATTTAGCTTGTTTTTTTTTTATTATTTAAAGGACAATTAAACTAAAAGCCTGCAGAGATTATTTGCGTGATATTTAGATCAAGACTTATATTTGTATTACTCAAATATTGATTAAATAGCCAGTAGTTTCCTACAGTTTGAAATAACACAGCTGTGGACTACTTATTCAAAGGCCATTTTTCAGAATTAGAATACTGAAGGTCATGGCTCAACAATAAATGAGTGATGCAAACCCACCACGAGGAAGTCTTTGTTGGAACTAAAGAAACATTTGGTTCGCTCATAATTGCACAGTGGTGGAATGTACAGTGTCTTTGAGAAGTAATGGTTGCTGTGAGAACACAAACCAACAACGGTAACAGCCAAGTTTAATATAAGCCTGGCATGAAGATGCTTTAAATGATCATTAGAAGAGGTGATTCTCATGAATCTGTGTATTTTTCCAGCCTCAATGTCTGAACTCAGTCTTCCCCCGCTTCCAAATAATATTTCATATTCACACACACCAATATTCACTGGCTCAGACGGTGCAGGACGGTGCAATATAACGAGCGGCTGTCTTAGAGGAGAGGAGCTGCAGCAGCAGCGGTGTTCAAAAGGATCAGATTGTGATCAATGATGGTTTAGCTGATAACAATCCAATAAAATGTGCCCGATCGGCCCCTGATACCAATTCTCCTGATTGGCTTCATAATACTCTCTCTGCTGCTGAAAAGACGGTGAGAATATTTTGGTAGAATTTGCAAAAGAATGGAAATGAACAGACAATGAAAGACAGTAGGATAGCAATTGCAATCACAAGGTGTGTGTGTGTGTGTCGCACACATGGTTTTAGTGCATAAAATGAGATTGAGTACATCAGGGCAGATAATTGATGGCAACAGGGGAAAATGTTTTTAATAGGTTCTGACCTCATGGCAATAATTGATTCAGTTCACCTCATCACAATTCACTAATTTCTGTGGGAGAACTAGCTGTGGGATTTTCTGTTTTATATGAAAGGGGGTTGAAGATGACTGGAAGCGTGCACAATTACGCACATGAAAGAGCCCATGTTAAATGAGCTTGGCACTCAAGAAACAAACCTCAGAATGTGCTCGTGCAGGCTGTTGTGTGCATGTTAATCAATAGTCATGATTTATTCAATGAAGTAGCTGTCAGGAAGTGGTTGTGTGGAGTGTGAAGAGGCTGATGAGAGGCACACACTGGTTTGTGTAAGTGTCCCCGGAGAGGTTTGCGTTTTAACCAAAGCCAAGAATTAGTACCAGCGCAAATGTAAGGTTAGCATGATCGAGCATTAATAGTTTTGACATGCAAATAGTGTTTACCATTGTGTCCGACCAAGTCGCTGTATGTGGCTGCGTCTGCAGACAGTTCATTGAGGGCATTCAGACACTTTCTAAACTGGCTTCTAATCAAGTCTGAATTGTGAATTTGGGAAATGGACTCAATCATGTCTCTGTTTCTTGGACTTTTGCAAAATGGAACCAGTACGGCATTCACAAAATTGACAGTCCCACAGGCCATAGTGGGTGTGCAGGAGAAAGTGTCCTCGCTCTGACAGCTGGCACTAAAACATATATACTGAAGCTCAGTGGAATATTCGGACACTCACAAACACATGTCAATAAGTTGGGTGTCAGAGTCCAAACATCCGTAGTAAGTGTTTGACTCTAGCTGTACCTTCATGCCCTTCATCCTGAATCCACCCCAGGGTCACCACCTCTTTGCTTGCGTCTTTCTGTGGGACAAAAAGTGGTGGAAAGGAGAAGTTAATGACACAGAAATCACCACACTGTCTCTTTAAGTGGGGATTAGAAAAAAAAAGAAAAAAAAAAGAGGAGCGCAGGCCAAGGGAGAAGAGGGGGCTGTGAGGGGGGGAGTGTAAAAATAAGAAGCCCAGCAGGAGCGGCACTGCAAGGTCACCTTTGCTGTAGTGTCGGGCCTGTCGGATCGAAGGCATGGCTAAGGGGTTGCCGTGGTACCGACCAGTCTCCCAGGACTGCATCAGGAAGATCTCCTGCCATACCTGAGGCAGCCGCTCATTTATCTGGAATGCTTCGCTCCGACTGCTAACGACCAGCTCAAATTGGACTATTTTTTCCCATTTGTCAGTTGGCCAGCTGCACTGGCTCAGCTGCGCGTCTGTGCGGAGGGAAGGCGTAGGACAATAAAGTTCCCAACTCATTTTTCTCACTGCTCTTCATTTGGTGTCTCTCTTCACACAGTTGGGAGAGTTTTCAGTATTGTTGCTGCCTGTCAGTTTAAGTAAGTCTCCCCTGGTGTGGTGTTAATGGAGACAAGTGCCTTTGGCATGTGGCAAAGCTTTTCCTGTGACATTACAGAGGCCCCCGCACAGTGGGGGTGCTCAGTATGGCTTGTAATCTGCCTTTTGTGGGGATATTTAACATCACATGCAGGAGTCATTTCATACACCAGTAGAGTTAAAAGTATACAAACTTTATGTTCCAAATAAGTGGTACGTGTTCAATAGAATAACATAAATGACAGCACATTTTGCACATTTATATTCAGTACAAGGCTGGATTACTACAGTATTGCTCAGTAGTATACACATTGCAATGCTTTCCCCTCCTATGTTGTATTTCCAGTATATTTTATCACCAATAACATGATATAAATATGGAGCACAGCAAGTGTGTGGAGCGGGAAAACTCCCGTAACTGGATGAGCAACCGCGCATTTGATCATTAAGAGGACATGAGAGGGTTTCTCCATTTTTATAATTTAAATTAGTTTCTTCATGTAGGTCATTATATGGAAATTACCCTCCATGGCAAACATTTCCCAGGCCCCATAAAAAGTTGAATATTATTGCGGGTTTACACACTGACTTTCTACTTTTCATGTTAATGCCACATTTCATCTCTGTTTATTCTGTAGATTATTGTTCTGTTTTGCATCGGAAGCGTAATTTTGAGAGATGTTTTTTGTTTTTTTAATCAGTATTTTTACTTTAAAACCACTTGTTTTGTCTGGGGGGTCTTTTGCTACAAATCCAAGATCATTTGAATATCTTCTTCTTGAATATCCTTGCAGTGTACATGTTAATATTTACATCTTCAATAAGTTGCATTGAACTTGCTCCACCAAAGAACGCACAATCTTTCCCAATAAAAAACATGTGATTTGTGCTTCATGAACTAAACAATGCAGCATATTAATAATTACATCGGGTTTGCCACAGAAAATTGTGTCATTAACGTTGTCAGTCAGTCAGTCATCATCTACCGCTTTATCCTCAACCAGAGGGTCGCGGGGGGTGCTGTGCCAATCTCAGCTACATCGGGCGATAGGCGGGGTACACCCTGGACAGTTCGCCAGTCCATCGCAGGGCCACACACAGATAGAGACAAACAACCATTCACTCTCACACTCACTCCTATGGTCAATTTGGAGTGTCCAATTTACCTATCCCCACATTGCATGTTTTTGGACTGTGGGAGGAAGCCGGAGTACCCGGAGAGAACCCACGCACACACGGGGAGAACATGCAAACTCCATGCAGAAAGGCCCTTGTTCCAACCGGGGCTCGAACCCGGGTCTTCTCGCTGCAAGGCGAGAGTGCTAACCACTACACCACCGTGTGGCCGTCATTAACGTTGTACTTGAAAAAAAAGTTGAAGAAACAGATTCATAAATATAGAAAACCACTGACCAGTGTGGAAGTGGCAAAAGCAAGTTGGCCTGACAAGAATGGAAAAGAGTGGTAATCTCCTTCTCCTTCTCTCTCTCAGATCTCACTTTGATGGACCGCTTTGTAGTGCAAGGAGCTGGGCAAGTGCTGCTAAGCTACATTACAATATATGACGTGTTTGCCCAGCAGGTGTCATTTCCTTCTCTAGCATAATATTAAACATATTGCATTGGTAGCGCACTGAATGCCAATGTCAACTCAGGCATGTAGCTCACAGGCCTCCTCTCGCCTCCTGCACCACCTGGAAAAAGAGTCAGTAATGTGGCGTTTGTTAAGCTCACTTGATATTAAGCGAAGTCTAATAGTACTTGGATTGTCATGGGCCTGTTTTTCTTTCCTATAAAAACATTCTGTCACCTACCTTTAGTGGAATACGGCCAGAGAGACGCTTTTGTTTTTTTTTTGTTTAATTTGCTGAGGTTTTGAGATATTTGTCTTTGGGATTTCTGTTTCCTTCCCAGTGCAGACGAGACGAGTGGAACTTTGTTTGTGGCGCTCAGAAAATGAAATCCACAAACCTCACCATGAATTATTTACGTGGAGACTTATTTCTTTGCAAGAAAGTATCCCTGTGAAATTTGTTGTCCATATGTTCACTGCAATATCCAAAGTTCAGATAATCCCGTCCAGAAACAAATGTTACACTACTTGTTATATTAATTTTCCATCAGGCCGCAAAAAAATGTGTAAATTTTCCCACAAAATCCTCCTCAAAAACTTCACCTCTGTTCACCTCTGCCAGAATATCAGTTTGCGGTTTAATTACAGTTTGGCTTACAAGTATAAGGACATGACCAGCGTAGAAATAGTCTACCAAACACAACATAGCACTGTCTTCTATAATCACAATGGCTTATTATGCTCTGCAAACAGCCAACACTTGTCTTCCTTAGCCATAAATTGGATTATTTGTCGACAAGAAACCGTAAAAATTTTCCCGAAAATATATCTTTACTGGTACCCGGGACATAAAGTGTGTTTGCAGGTTGTGACTGTTTGATCCAGATAAAAGCAGCTGTATATAGTGTATGTATATACCTGTCAGCGCAGCCAGATAAGGCTTCAAACTACAAGGATTTTTTCTTTTTTTTGCTCCTGCTGCCTGAATCCATAAAAGTAACAGGCTAGATGAAACGCTTGGTGCTACTTATGCATAACTTACTACTGCATAACGGCAACATGTGCACACGTGTGCGATGAGCACGTGAGGACGGTGAATGTTCATCTGTGGATGTCGGGTTTTAATTTAGTAGAGGGGACAGCAACATCGTAACAAGTTGTTTTTTGTTGCTGAAGTATTATTAAATGCCACTTGTTAGTTGGGAAATGAATAGTCTTACTTTAATAACTTCCAAACGATCCATTACTCTAACATGCCCTAAGGAATTTGTTTTTGTTTGTGATAATTCGCCTCAAAAATTAGTGTCATTTGTGTGTCGGTGCTGATTTTGATGAGTACAATATTGTAGTAGTTTATAATGGTTGCTCTCAGTGGCAGCTGAGGCCTAATATTATGAGCTGTTTGCACCATACGTCACATCCTGACTCATGCAAGAGAGACAGTTAAAAGCAGTTAGCACTTTCTAATGTAGGAAATAATGCTCAAAAAGTTGTTTATCAGACTGACATAATGGCAAAAACCAGAAAAAAAACAAGAAAGGGTTAAACTGACACCAGGCTCAACCATTGCTACAACAAAAAAAGTGTGACATCGTTTGGCAACATGCTGTCACACTTGTGCTAATTATGAAAATCTAAGATCATGAATAACAATGTTGGCTCAGACCCTTTTGCACATTGTAGTCATTTCCACTGTTTACCTCTGGGTTGTCTCGTCAACAAGTGAATTAAGTGCCACTTTCCAGATTTCCACCATAAGGCAGTTATGCCTTATGTTATTTAAACACTCTCACACTTACACAGTCCCGTGCCTTGTGGCAAATGCTGTATTTTGTCTGCTCAAAGACTCCAGCGTGCATTTTGGTAAATGAGGGGAATTCTATTGTATATTTATATACTGGACTGTGAGGTTTTCGTAAGGATATAACAGGGGGTGATGGTCTTTACTGCACTTGTGCTCAAACGTCAGGAGCATTTCCCACGATGATCTAAAATGGTTTCAGTCAGATTTTAAGAAGAAAAAAAAAAAAAACATATAACTATTGTTATAGATATATTTATATTACACAGGTCCTAAGTGAGAAAACATTGGTGTTGGTGCTCGGAGAGATCGAGAATTATGTGCGATCTGTGTTGTTGTTGTTGTGTATCTCAGATGCATATGGGCTCTTTGACAGGATCGCAGCAATGCTGTCTGTCACTAAGCAGCCAGTGTGACAGAAAGGGACATGTGTGGATGCCTGTAATACACAAATGAATGGTGATGCACGATGACAGGACAAAGCCACTGAACACAACTATGACTCGCTCGAGGCCAGTCCACAGAGACAGGTGAACAACCGCAGCCACGGCTGTGAGACGTCGCTCTCCGCTTGTTGCCAACAGTCGAACTGAGCAGCGTCTCATCTGTTTATCATTAGATTTCATTGCGCCCCTCTAAGATTTGGTGTGTGCGTGATGAGGAAGTGCAAGTGGCGCTTAATACCGAGCATCAAGGTTAACGAAGCCAACGTGCAATTAATTCCAAGCAGGTTGTAGTCGTACTTACTCCTTCACCCTCTTTGATAACAACACTGGCCACTCTTTGTGTTTACGGAGTCAGATTGTGCACCTTGTTTACCTCTCAGCTTCAGAGCCATGTCTCCATCAACTTTGAAGTCAATAACTCACCACAGGATCCTCGCAGATTAATTATTATCATTAAAAAAAAAAAAAAAAAAAAAATCAAGTTTCCTCTAGATGAATGGAGCGCTTCTCAAGTTCAAGGAAAAGGCCAAGATTCTTTCAACATTCTGAAGGTGTTTACCAAATAAACCCACACAACAAGTGAAGCAGAAACTTAATTGTAACTAATTAGCTCCCTAGAGGTTTAATTGGATCTGCATTTTTTATTCCCCAGTTTACCTGCAGTATGTAAATCTTGCTTCCATGTTGAGGTGCGGGGAAGGAAACAAAAAAAACAAAAAAAAAACACAGAAGCATTAGGGTATGGGAGGGATCTGGAAAAGGGAAGCTGAATTAAGTGAAGTTGAAAATCCGTCTGTAACGAGCTTTATTTCTGTCTTGTCTGGCTCCGTTCACCGGTCCGGCCCCCTGAGCTGTATCCAGCCTGTGTAATTGAATGTGCATTCACTAATGGTAGAGAATGCAGCTCCTCTTGGACGTCAGGTAATAAGAGGGCTTTGTTCTGTGCCCGGAAGAGTTGTTCTCTCTCGATTGAAAGTGACTTTGTAGATATTCTTATTGTTGTGCAATTCTTGAATTAACCTAGAGAAAATGAGCAACCTGTCTCCGTTAGGGTTGTATTACACCCCCCCCCCCCCCCACACTGCATCCCTTTGTGGTTGTTTCTTTTGCATGATTTCACTTAAAAATGATGTGGCTCAAACTGCAGCACCACCATCTGTGCTGTCCCAAACTGGGAGTATGCTTGTGGGATATTGCTCATTTTCCTCATGATGAGTTACAAGATGGGTTAAAGGTTAAACAAGCTATGCCACCTCCAAAACAGGATATTAGCACTCGTTCTCTTTCAGCCGCAATTCCCTATCAATCGCCAACCTGGAAACACAATGAACGCCCATTCATTCCTGCGCCTTCAACGACTCCACTGACTACACATCTCATCCTGTTTTGTTTCTGTAGCAACTGCAACTTTCAGCTTGGCCTTACCGAGCCTGAACAAGTAAAAGGCTGTTAAACTAGCAGAAAACAGATGTCTCAGCCTGTTTGCCAGGTTCACTCTAAAGTCCAACAATTTTTTGTTACACAGCTTTATTCCTTTTTCATAACACGTCATCAATTTCTTTCCGAGCAGATTCAAGTTTCACTGTAAAGAGTGACTTCATCGGAGAGGCTTTTTAATTAGGAAGAAGACATGTTTTTTTTTTTATGTCCCCAAATTAAAATATACATATTAAGCCTAAGATCCATGATTTCCTGTTTCTGCTTTTGCCAGCGCAGCGACAGAACGAAGAGGAAAAGAAGTCCAGTGGAAGGTCACAGTGGTAGTAGAGACAGGAACAGGGTGTGGAGTGTTTCGGCCTCAGAGGGTGTTACATCACCAGACTTTTCCACTTTTCCATCAGGCCACACATACTTTACCACTGAGATGACTCGAGTCACAGAGTAGCCTCACCATTTGGGTCTTAAAATCGAGGCTTGACATTTAACTTAATCTTTTTTTTTTTTTTCTCTCTCTCTCTTCGCCGAGTGAGAAAAATGATAATTTTAAAAAAAGCCACAAGCAAAGTCATCATATTTAGAAATTTGCTTAAAAATATATTCTGCAAACTTGCGTGTATGAAATACATCTGGCCTGCACTTATAATGTGAAAACTGAGCCACCTAAATATAAACCGCCCAGACTCCTTTGATGGGACACTGAGCCACTTTTGGATATCGCACACACACGCACGCACACACACACACGCTTTAAAATAAAGTAGATATCATATTTGTTAGTCGACATCTAAGAAAGCGATCCAGACAGAAGTAATTTACAATTATATTTTGAGCTCTATAAAATTGTATTTTTGTTATTAATGATAATAATGTTCATAATAATTATCTTATTATAAGACTTTTAGTATCTACACTTAAGTGTAAAACACTTAATTTTCACAATACAATGTATTAATATTATTCATGTCCACAGAAAAGTGTTGGAAGAGCTGAGGCAGAGACATTTAAACTTTTCTTTAGCTAAAAACACATTCCTCAGATAATTATAAACATTTACAGTATTATTGTTTCTGTATTACATTGATGTATTCCTTGAAATCTTATGTGTAGCACTTTGCATGGGGCACAGTGACAGTTTAAAGAGGTACAAACTGTTGTGTTTATAAGGAAAAAAACACAGTGCACATGAGCTGATCCTGTGGATTGAATGGTGATACAATATGCACAGTTAGAATAACTGCTTACACAGAGAGGAATAGTGTTAGATATAAGCATGAAACATCTACGTACATAAGTACACATAAACATCACTTATTAGGTTTGTCCTGTATTTTTAAGAAATGATCTATTAACTTGCAGGCTGAAAAAAAATGGTGTACTTGTTTTCATAGTTACCTCCACTTTTAGAGCTTTAATTTGAAAACAGTGTGACAGCCAAAATCGTACATTTTGACAGGGGGATATTTTTATTTTTTATTTTTTATTTGTATTTTTTAATATTACCATTATTGTAGCTGGTGTTAAAAGCAGTGACAGTATTTGAAGTCACACTATATTCCGCCATCGGGAGTCTGGCACCGTCAGTGACACAGCGGTGTCATGGCTGCCTGAGAAGGTTCATCATGAGCTCTAGCAAAGCATGTCAGGCATGCAGGTGAAAGACTGGAATGTGATTAGTCTGTCCTGCAGGACTGTGATAACGGGCCACAGTTCATGCATATATCAGCACAGGAGGAACTATATGACTCAACTCTCAAAAAGTCATACTTAAAAGAGACTCGCTCAGAAAGAGTCCAACACATTTTTCGGAGTCGGTTGCCTTTTCATTTGCTAATTGAGCTCCCAAATCATGCGGGAGAAGACACACTGTGTCAGTGATGAACGTCAATATCTGGCGTGAGTGTGTGTTTTTTTCAGTCATGCATTTTTACAAAATTCTGATAGCAAACACTACACCTTTGCCTCCTCAAAAAAATAATAATAATGATGGACCTCACGGTTCATGCATAATGCAACGGCTTTGAAAATAGTGTTTCCCGGAAGCGCACCGCATCGCCTTTGGACTTAAGTGAAATATAACCTGAATTTGACATTTTCTAATATCCTACACCAAACTTTTTGTTTCAAAGAGATAGGGGCGGTAATTGCTGCACCAGAAGAAAGACCGCCGATCCTTCTGGGTATTGCGGGTGACTGTGGGGACAAGGCAAGATTGGAACATGGTAATTGCAAAGACATGGGCTGAGAATAAATGGGGGGGGGGGGGGAGAAAGGAGTTCTCTACTGTCAGATGGAGGAAGGTCAGAAGCACAAGTGTATGACATCCAGGCATGTTACAGTGTATTATTCACAGTGTACACAGGGGACTGATACCTTTTCTTAGATATCCAATTCACTGCTTTGCTTTTTGACAAAGAGAGGAGATGATCTGTGCTGAAGTCCCCCCTCACAACTGCACCGAAGTAACAAGATGTGATACAAGATGCAGGGATGTCAGCAGTGTTGGGTCGCAGATGAATATCAGAGCAGGTTACAGTACATATTCTTCCTTTTTTTCTCTCCTCAACAGGTCATTATTTCATTATTTGAGGAATGTTTTCACCGCGTTGTCAGAATGCTTCTACATTTCCTCAAAGACGAAAGACAAACAGCAGCAATTTATTTCTCCAGATTAGATATTGATCACGGCGAGTGCGCTGGGCGTTAGATATCTTCTCTGAAAAATGAATGTCAAATGTGAGCAATCACTACTTTTTTCCTTTCTTTCTTTTTTTTTTTTCCTATTAAAGATCTTCTCCTCGAAGAGAATATTATAGCCCCTGTGTTTTAATAGAAAAAACGTCTACTTTTCCAATTGGTGAACCTCCAGTTATGATATAATTGTTTTGACATGTTCATCATTTCTAATCATTGTCCTGTCCCACTCTTCAGTATTCTCCAAATTACTTTTCTCCTTTTCCTCCTCCGAATCTTCTCAATAGCACCGTCCCATTTAGAGAGCTAAGAGAGTGGAGACGATGCTGGAGACACAGCGCGCTACCTAATAAAGAGACCACGGCAGACGGAAATAAATAGGAACAATGTCTTCACGCGTCCTCCATGCATTCGGGCCGGGGCTTTTGAGAAGCCTTGTTGACATAATAGACGTGTGAGGGCCCTTTCCACGCAGCCCGTGGCCAAGTGGAAAGGGAACTTGACTTGTAACCGGAAGGTCGCCGGTTCAAATCCCCACCCGGCCAAAAGGGCTGGGGTACCCCTGAGCAAGGTACCCAACTCCCAATGCTCCCCGGGCGCTACTCAGTGTGGCTGCCCACTGCTCCTAATTCTAGGATGGGTCAAAATGCAGAGGAATACTTTCCCTAAGGGGATTAATAAAATGTAACTGTAATGCAGAACCAGGGTTTTACTTTTAATTATTTAATTATATGCTCAGTAAAATTCAACCAAATTAGTCCTGAAGTGGCATCATTATTGTAGAAGACAACGACAAAACCAAATCACACATATATCTAATCAGAGGAGTCTCTGAGGACTGTTATGAATAATTTCTTCCTGTGCGTCTTTGTGTTGGAGAAGACGAACGCTAGTGAAGTCACTGTTGCACAAAGGAAGCATAAAGAGCGAGATAACTTGCGGACTCCAGAGACGGACAGTAGTAAACAAATAATGATGTTCCTGTGTGTATAGCACGCCATGACTGGGGTTTGGAGGTTCAATCCACAGGATTGCAGATGATTGGGGATTTTTGTGAATGACTCCTGTGCGATCCGTTTAAAACAGGAAGTAGCCGACGAGTTTAAAGTCACCGTTTACTCCGGGGGGGGGGGGGGGTGAGTGTGAATTATCTCGCTCGCTGGTTCTGTCAGCGAGAGTAAAGCAAACAGACACGCGACCGAGGCATCAATTACATCAGCGACTCTTGGGGAAAATAAAAGTGTTTGAGTCTAATGAGTGTATTGCATTTACCTGCTGTGATAGAATTTATAGCCTGTTAACCCATCCGTCACCTCAGTACATGCAGTTAACTTCATGCGGAGATCCCAGTGCTGTTCAAAATTCCCAAATGTAATTCATCTATAGCAGATATTTTCATCGTAGCATCAGCTGTTTTGTACGTGCCCTTTCCTCATAAACATTGTTGTTTATTTGTTCGCTCTTTCCTCTCATGCAGATTTAACCCCCGCGTTCCTGGAGTAATGCTCGCGACTTTGAAAAGCTCCTACACGTCGGAGAAACACAGCTGATGATTTGCACTGTGAGCTGTGCTGTGAGTCACCGAGGCTTAGCAGGATCTACTGCTCTCACTCTAACATGTGCTGCCAGGGATAGAAGCTCTCTCTCCCCCCCCACTTTTATTGTCTAACTGCCACAATGCTGCCTCAGACAGACATTCCCAGCCCAATCCCCCATCACACGGAAAACATAACTCACCCCATGAGTTTGTTACTTCATGAGCATGAGCCAGTCAGACTGTTGACTGCAATCTGAGCACCTCAGTGAAATTGCCAGGAAGAAAATCTCTCTCTTTTTTTTTTTTTTTTTTTCTCTCACACATCATTTTGCATTAGGTGCATTTGTGTTGTCAGGGGAGAGATGTCACAGTGACGGTTGTTAACATTGTGAAGCTGAGCCAGCTGCTTCAGCAGAGATGGAAGTCCATTCTTAGTTTTGTCACCATCTGAAATCTGAGGATTTTGGGGGGGGAAGCCAGTTATTATATGATAATGAGAGGAAAACAAAAACAAAAACGCAAGCTGGGCCACACACACAAAAGGAGAAGAAATACATTGTCAAATGGTGTTCACAGAATAACCATGACAATCAGTAATGCACACTGAATGTTCTCTTTTTCTTTCTTTCTTTTTTTTTAGCTCCAGAGTGCCATTTCTTTCTGATCTCTTCCCCCCTTCGCCTCAATCATTTTCTCCCCGACTCAGAAACCCTCCAGTCCTTTTATCGACACTGCAATTCATTCAAAATGTCCACTCATAGGCATTCTAGCGTTTCTTTATTTATGTATTCCACTTTTTATTCGGAATCACATGTTAATGAAGAGCATCATTATCAACCTTAAATATTTCATTTTCCGCTCTGCGTCTGCTTCCGAGGGAGAGCAAGAGCAGCAGCAGCAGCAGCAGCAGCAGCAGCAGAAAGCGAGGGTAATACCGTAACACCAGCCTTTTCTGCATCTGCCCATTTCAAGTCAAATTCCACCAAAGCAGAATTAGTGCAGTGTTTTTATGCACAAGCAGGACGAAACTCCCAAACGCCCCGACGGCCTGGTGTTACTCTATACTGCTCCGAGTTTGAAGGCATGTCCAGAGTCTGCTTAAATATCGGGCTTTGCCCCTTAGACCAATTTTTATACATCCCCAGCCTCAGTATTAGCTCCGGAGAGGCTGAGTACCCTTGTGATAAGGTGTGAGGCCTGTCTGCCTCTGACTGACAAGCCTGCTCTCTCATGCCAGTGCCTGCTGCTTGATAAGAGAAAATGTCAGCATGATTTTGGGAAATGTCATTTATCGTGGTTTTCTGGCCACGTCTGTATCCCAGACTGATTATGGTTGCCGGACATTTATATCACTGGGGGTGGCATGGGAAATTGTACAAAATGCAATGTTTTTTCTGTGATAACGACACTTAATACCCTTCTTTGGCTGTAATGGATTTGATTTTCCTTCCCACACCTCTTCTCCCTTGGCTGAGAAAGTCAAAATCTTATGTATATATATGTATATAATATTATTTTTATAAAGCTCGTATCAGACGATCAGACACCATTAAAGTGTCTGCTGTTTTAGATATCCCCCACCCTGATCTCGCCATATATATATATATATGTATATATACTTGTATTTGTTACCTCTCAATGACCCTTTTTGGCATAAACACTTACCTTGTCAGGATCAGTAGTCCTCATGGAGAGCAAATCCTGGTCCTGCTGAGCCAGAACCTAATTTCTGAGGAACTGGTTAAGATTTGAATTGTGGTCACGTTAAGGTCCGGGTTTGGCACATTAATGTTATATGGTTAAGGACTGGGTTAATACTTTGTTTAGGCTGTAAATGCATGTTGTTAAAAGGATAGGACGTGTGGGCGGACTCACATGACGGATGGGAGACATGGAGCTGTGTCATTTAGAGACAATACCAAGAACCATTCATTGGTTTAAAAGGATCATATAGACAGTTTTGTGTTTGTTGGAATTAAGGCAGAAGATATTTCTGTTCAGTCTTACAGTCTCACACTACAAATACCAACACTGTGAATATGGACTGTTTACTATTTCATTTGTGCATCGAAGATGAAGCAGCGCTGAGTTCATATTCGCGTCATCTCTTTTAAAACCCAAGTTGTCATCCATTATTCAGGTTTTTTTTTTTGTCTTTTCTCTAAAGCACTTCACTACAGGACTTTACCTCTGCTTGCTGCCTGGCTCCCAATCCACTTTGTTTAAAGGAGGGTCTGTGATGTGCTGCATATTATTTTTTTTTTCCCTCCCTCATCGTTGACTCAAAGTGATATTTATGGGACACCCTGATAAAGCAATTCTTTCTGCCGCTCAGACCAGCCCAGTGTTTTCAACTGAATTTCTCACACGTTTGTGTTTGTGCACTTTTTTTCCTTCTTCTTCTTCTTCTTCTTCTTCTTCTTTTTCTGGTAGACCCCGGCTGCCTTTTGTGATCCACAGCCCTGAAGTAGACTGAGACAGTAAGAAATGTCTTTAACACGGGCTCGCTGGCAGCCTCTTGGGAGCTTATAGTGAGAGTGTTGTCCCCCACTCTTAACCAAATTTATTGCTAGTCTCACTGTGGGAATCTAACAAAGGCACGGGCCTGCTGTTCCCGGTATATTTGTCAAATCACTGCACCTGTGAGAGTCCCTGCACAAGATGAATTCTAGGTTGGAGTGTTCGACCAGGAATAAATCTCTCTCTTTTTGCATTGTCTTTGTTTGGGCCAACTGTAAGGCTGGGAATGAGCTTTACTCGTCAAATGAAGTGGAGTTGGTGAAAGCCATGATAAATGGTGCTCTTTGTTGACACCTTCATTGGGTTATTTATGGCTCATTAATTGAAGTGAAAAGGAGACTTGTTGGCGCAGCAGGGGGAGGCAGCGCCAGGCCTCTGTGGCTCTGCCTCAGAGCGGCCCACAGGCTTTTGGGGGGGGAAGCGAGAGAAAGGATAGGAACGGAGTGAGAGAGAGAGAGAGAGAGGCAGCCATCTCTCTCTCTCTCTCACTTCTGTCTGTTTCCTGTTTGCTGTGGAGAGAAACGGAGACAACCCATTCATCAGGAATGGATGGGGAGTGAATGAGGAAGACAAGCATGAGAAGCCAGCCTTCACCACCAGACGCCTCTTTCATATTTCAGTTTGTGTACAAGAACCTGAGGGGTGACAGCCCTTGTTTGTTGTAATGAATAAGAGATGCTTATCCTAAATACACTGTACAAAGAAAATCTTGAACTGGGTACAAGTTCACGTTTAGCATACTTGAGGGAAACATAATGACACGATTGGTTTAAAGAAATGCAGCTATGCCTGTGATTTTTTAAGTCATTGTTTGTTGCCGAGCCGAGCCGTGCCACATTTTTTGGCCGGAAAAAATTTCAATATCTCTTCTTTGTCATTCCGCTACAATTTCCTTTGAACATCCCGAGTCTTCTGAGGAGAAAGAGCCACTTCAGACATAAGCTCATGAGCACACTTGATTAACAAGTGGATTAACTATGCTCGTTTCATGGGATGATGTACCTCAAAGCACTTCAAAGGCCATGCCGAGTGCCGGAGAGGTGCAGTAATGAGGGGGTTTCTCTATACAACGACAAATTTAGTGGCCTTGCTTCACATGAACCTGATCATTTTCTCATTTTTCTGTGTGTGCGTTCGTTCTTTTCTGTCTCCTGATCTCTGCTGTTCTGATTCTCTCGTTTCCGCTCGGTCTCCTTTTTGTTTTTTTTGTTTTTTTTTCCTCCTCTTTCTTTGTCTCTCATCTCCCTCCACATTCTCCGTCTCCCCTCAGATTTCTTCCCATTGATTCCCCCTTTTATTTCAGCTGGGTCGAGATTTAACATTCCGCCTCTGTCGTGCGCGAGGTTATTATTCGAGCTGCTTTTTAATCTGCAGCTCTCATTTCCCCTTTAACATGTTCCTTGTTTGTCTGAAAAGATGACCATTTGAAAATTGTGTCTCAAAGATGCTTTGTGATGTCTTGCGAATTGTTAGTCCAGGGTCAGGACTCCGGTGAGTATCCCATGTGACATCATGGCACTGTCAGTCAGCTCTCGCCGATGCTCATGTGCACCAGCACTTCCCCCCCCCCATCTCTCAACACCTAGGCTTCTGCCTCACTCTGTATGAGGGGAACATGTCCTGGCCTGTCATACACCAATCCAGAGTGCATTTTAGGAGGGAGATGTGGTGGTGGTGGGGGGGGATTCAATTTTCTAAGTGGCATAACGTTCTCCTGAGAAGGATGGCAAGGTTTCTCTCTGTCTCCATCAGTGGAAAGGCGTGCACAAGTAGCCTGCTCACATCCCAGTCTCTATCTCTCCCTCCCTGCATTTTTATTATTTTGATCTGGCAAGCACATGAGAGATAGTAATCTACACTTCAATTACATCGCACAAGTCATCAGATGCTATCTTGCGCTGGTGATAGAATGTGCTGTGAGGCAGCCCAGCGCCACTGTGAAACAGCCCCCAGAGAGCCACAGTCTCAGCATGTGTACACGTGTGTGTGAGTTTTTTCTATCAGTGTTTGTCTCTCTCTCTCTCTCTCCATCTCTGTGTGTGTGTGTGAGAGAGAGACAGACAGAGAGAGAGAGAGAGAGACAGAGTGCTAGTGGAAAGAACAGAGAGACCACTGACAGACAGACTCCGGGAACTAGCTCTATTTATCAGCATAATCAACACGAATTTGCCAGTATGGTACAGTATTTAACCTCAGTTTGTCATTGTGCTGATTCCTATCATTACATTTCATTTGGGTTGGCAATGAACAGACTGGGATGAATTTTGTGCATCATTTATCATCTGAATTCCTGATACTAACCAGCAGAGGGCCGATACAGGCTCTTTGTCTGCAAGGCAATTTAAAGTGCAATTTTTATTGCCACTCACAACACATTTTTCCCCATCACGAGACGTTTCGATGTATTCGGCATGTCAGTTTGAAATAATCGTATTAATACAAGCTGTCACTACTGCAGTTGTGCCCAGAAAATACTAATTATCTTTCTCTCTCTCTCTCTTTTTCCCCGGTGCTGTGTTCGTCTTTGTGCCGCGTGGTCACGTGACCACCAACTCATTTTAAAGGTAAGTGCTGTAACCAAGTGTTCATCTTTATTATTATTATGCATTTATGCTGTTGTTTGAAGTGTGTCCGCAACACACCGCGCAACAATGTAGTCTGACTTTCTGTGTGACACATCTGCAAAACATTTATTTGAAATAAAAAAAATATATATTTTCCCTATTCTCTAAATGCAAACACAAACAAGGTAAGTGAGCGACCGACCTGGAAATGCTACATAGAAGAATGATGTGTCTTAGTCTGAGTAACACGCTACAATTATAGCTTATTTCTGCTCCAAATGAGATGGAAATACGAGTTTCATTTCATCTCTTTATTCTTTAAAAAAAGAAAGGAAAAAAAGACAGCAACCATTTATTCTGTGGACACATTTGTAAATAGTAGGTGAGCACCAGTCTTTGTCTCAAGCCGACCCACTACACTTCCAGTGTTCTTCCACTGAGTGGCAGGTATTCAGCACTCATACTTCCTACTCGGTGACAACATGGCAAATCAAGACAGATGGCTGGATTCCATTGTTTTATCAGGCCCTAATGTGCACTTACACAATGACAAAGGAGTCTCCTTGAGGCAGACAGACCATTGTTTGAGAATTGAGCTGGATGGAGATGGCACTCTTCAGGCCCAACCATTTGCTTCCATAGAATCTGTGATGTGAGGCAGCCGTGGCAGCGAGGCTGTTACTCAGGTAGGCGCAGTGCTCAGCGCTTGGCCTTGCCTTTTAACTCTGAACGGCAGCTGGAAAACCTCACCTACTCTGCCCCCCGTTTAGCACCATGTCATGCAGGTGTGGTGTGTTTGTTCATTTATATCCTCCTGTTTAGATCTATAAAGATGGATTTAATAATAGTGTTAATAATAAGTGCACATTTTCCTCTTGGTTTTCACTAGTTTCTAATGTATGGGTCACATTTACGCCTTTGAAATCCTTTATTGCAGATCCAGATAATGACGCAGGCGTGTGTGAGATTGTTTTAACCTTAATTGATGTAAACTCCCACTGAGTCAGATTTTAGTTGACGACTTGCAACATGGCTCTGTCTGCCGTGTATGAATCTGAGAGGCTGCTCGTGTTTTTAATCATCGGTTTGATTGAAACCACTGCACACAGCTCCACTGTGTTTCAGGGGATGAGGTGGCAATAAAGATTAGCTGTCTGTCTTTGTGTGTTACCCACTGATAAAAGTGCCTTGATGTTTGAATATCTAGCCGAATGAGAAAATGTAAATATTTTCTACCAGACATTTTGAGTGGGACTACATGCGGTGAAGGTCTCCAAAGCACATTGCTGTCTAAATAAGCAGTTATTGACAGACCTTTGGCGCCGTGAGAGTCACATGTTCTTTAAATCTCTGGTACACTAGCAAATGTGATCCTCTCTGATGGCTGCATTTGAACTTATTTTGATGTCCCTGAGCATTAAGAGAAGTGACAGCTTACAAATAAATCCATAATTATCACATCTGAAAGCCGCCATCTCAAACTTTATTTGCATACCCAACACTTGGAGAAATGTGGGTAATAAATCCTGAGGGTCTTCCAGACTCTGGCAAAGATGCGGCTGTCATCTCATCAGCCTTGGGTCTTTTTCAGAAGCTAGGAAAAAGCGAACGGCAGACTGCAGTGAGACAATACTGCTCAAGTTAAAAAGAGGCTACAGTAAATGGGCAGCACTGACGATGGTTTAGCGGAACACAAAAGGAAACTGAAGGACAAGATTGTTCCCATTGTGTTTCCACTGTGTATTTCCCCACAGAGCAGGGTCTGCCAAGGCCCCGCGGGCTTCATTTCACCCCTTCAAAACCCAACATATTTCTTTGAGTGTCCTGAAGATAGGAACACAATGACTGCCTGTAGAATTTCATCTTAATTCTACCTGGGAACACAAAAGACTAATCACAGCCATCACAAAAGCGCTGTTCCTGCAGCCCAGTGTGTGATAGAACAGGCTCCGGCAGCATAAAGGCCTGGCCCTCTAGAGAGCCGGGAGGCTGGAAGAGGCAGTCAAATAGGAAGCAGAATTGGCCAGACGACACCCAAGATTATGTCTCGTCCACTGTGCGGGGGGAAAGTGCAGGACTGCAGGACGAGACATCCATCAGAGGAGGTCAGACGCGGGGTAGAAGCAATGAACAGTTATAATTGCATAACAACTGATGAGAGCGAGAAAAGTCGAGCGATAAGAGTTACGCGCTATTGTACTTTACAGAGGATGCGTGTTCCCGTTCATGAATAGTATTCCTTCAATTGCCTGGTTCATAATACATGGTACAGCGTTCACAGTGTGCTCGGTATCAAAGTTTTACAGGATTAGAGTGAAAATAGGCAGTGGTTGAGGTGTCTTTTTCGCTGCCTTCCTCCCTCATCCACATCCTGCGTGATGTTGCACTTGGCAGACACACACACACACACACACACACACACACAAAGTGTGACTGTAATTGTATATTCACCTTAAAGGCTAAACAGAAATAAAAAACCTGCATTTTAATAACATGTTATAGACTTTAAATCACAGGCACTCCTCAGTCACAGTACGCCGAGAAAAGGTTCAGCTAAATCTCGTCTAATAGGTTGTTGGGCTTTAATTAGCCCGTCTCATTTGTATGGATTCCATTAGGAATTCAAAAAGGGTGGAGTGATAGCTGACATTTCCTCCCTACTCCCATCTTCAGCCAGAATCCTCCCCTCTGATTCATCTTCATCTTCATCTTCATTTCCCCAGATCCTGTTTTTAAAGTTTTATTGAGGGTGTCATTTATTTATCAAGGGATTATTTATTTAGTGCATCAAATCATTCCGAAATGAATATTTATATATTTGTGAGGGTTCTAAATATTTACGTGGTCTCTGCACTTCTAGCTTCGGCGCCACCGTAATGAGTGCCGTTGTTGGATGTCGGGGGGAATAACAAAACTGGTTTCAAAGTGAAAAGTCCTTTGAATATATTTCTAACTTAATTGCGATGAATCTATTATCAGGCGTGATGCTCTGATCATAGTTTAATTTGAATTTTTTTTTTTCTTTAGCAGTGGTGTTTAATGATATTTCATCTCGCTGACGATATACATTTGAATCATTCATGTCGTATGATAATGCCATGGCCGCGTGTGAGCTGCTGTGTTGCTCCTACCTGACTAAATTTCATTAATCCTCGAATAAGCTTAGCCGTTTTTTTTATGCCGCGATGCTCATTAACTCTTACTGCGTCTTGTCTTACGCCGACAATATTGCGTAACGGTGGCTTAGGAGCGAGGGTGAGTGTTGGCTGAGTTGCATACCCCGGACTTCAACCACTTTTCCTCCACTTGATGTGTCTGCTGGTGAAATGTTGAGGCCTGAGAGCCCTGGTGAGCTAACTGGGCTTGTGGAGGCATGTGGATGCTCCCACTACTAAGTTTACACACAATAGGCCTCGGAGAAGTCCTATTAACAGCAGGTTATAGTAGG